>NC_084897.1:20194127-20815627 GCF_958979055.1 Alnus glutinosa | reverse complement strand
CGTGTTTCGAACCTTCGGTTCAGGTTCTGCTGTTCTGTAACTTCTGTTCTTTACTTCTTTTCTTTTTTCTTTTTTTTTTTTTTAAAAAAAAGGTCAGAATCGGGTTGACCCGATTTCGATCTGAACCTGATTATATAGAACTCAAACCCTATTTTTCCGTGTCATGTTCGTGTCGGGTTCGCGGGTCGTATCAAAAATTGCCAACCCTATCTGGAATCGATCATACGAGGCTTGTTATAAAAGATTGATACTTTCAACGCTTGCATAACAGGACGCTTCGTCTTAACAATTGATTTGATTGTTTCAATCAAAGCTGACACACATGTTCAATTAGCAGCGCCCAAACGATGACATTTCCCTGCATGCCTCGTGTGTTCCCATCAGCAACATCAAATGCTTTTTGGAGGGAATCAAAAAACACCCATTTAAACACATTCCCATCCACCAAACCGTCTCCGTGCTTCCCTTTTGCTTCTCTTCCAACTGGAACACCATTCCACCCACGAGAAACGCCGTCGTCTAAGTCCCGCCAGTGGAGTGAGGTGAGCGGTAATTATCCAACCTTTGTTTTTATGATCATTTTACGTATTCTTCCTTAAGAAAGTCTTGTAGATTTTGACTATCATGACATGTAATTTTGGTTGCTTTAATTTTTTCTTAAGCATTCTTCCTTATAAAAACCTTCTTTTGTAGCTCAAAATAATGCTCATCACGTGTTTAGCTGAATGTTTGTAACTTTTTGTATGTCTGTGTCAATGTGTTTTTACAAACTTTCCATTACAGGCCTTTTGTAGAAATTGTTGTATTTGACAAGGTATTGGATGAATCAGGAACCATCAGAATTATATAAGGAGACAACTTGTTTGATTCAAGAACCCCAAAAGAAGCAGAAACTGAATGAAGAAGATCGGTACATTGATGGGAACAACAAATACTTAGGTAACTTACCTGATAAGATTCTTCGACACATCCTTTTATTTCTTCCAATAAAAGATGTCGTTAGGACAAGCGTGCTTTCTAAAAGCTGGGAATACAGATGGGCATCTATTTCCAATCTAGATTTTCGTCTAGAATTTTGGAAGCCGCTGCCACTTGCAAAGGCCATCTCCAGCAATGAAAGTTAGAATAGCTATTAAAAAGAACAATTCTCTACTTTAACCACTGTTTATCCTATTTTGTCTCCAACAGTTCACTCTCTACCTTTTTAAAATATTATTTTTTAATCATTTTCTTTAATTTTTGTTTTCATTTCTCTCTCACTCTCTCACTCTCCGGTCTCCCCCAACCCCAACCATTGCACTACGACGAAGAAGAAGCACCCACCGCACCACACTCTTACTTTAATACCGCACCACTTAACCACCGGATCAACACCGTTCAACCACCGCACACACGACGTCGATCCACCCACGGCCAGAGATATGGAACCACCGATTAGCACCGATCAAGACCGATCCACCGGAAAAAGGGCACAGCTGAAGCCGATCAAGACCCCTGCGGAATCCACCTCCAGCTTCACTAGCGTCGACCCATCCACTAGACGTCACCCATCGTCGATCCATGGAAGATCGGGGCCCATACTACTGATCAAGATCCTGGCAGAATCCACCTCCAGCATCACTAGCGTCGACCCATCCACCAGACGTCACCCATCGTCGATCCATGGAAGATCGGGCCTCATACTGTTGCTTCCATTGTTAGATGAGGGACGAAGAGTGACAGAGAGAGACGGAGAGGGACAAAGAGTGACAGAGAGGGACAAAGAGGAATCGGAGAGGAAGAGAGGGAGAGAGAAATTATTAATAAAAAAAGTCCAAACACATGAACAATGAATAGCCAGTGTTGGCTATTCATTGTTCATATGTTTAAAGAAATGGTTAAAATAGCCATTCTGTTGGAGAAGAAAATTTACTAATAAAAGTCAAATTTAACTATTTTGAAGGAAATAGCAAGTCCGCTGGAGATGGCCTAAGAAAAGGCTTTTGATGAATTTTGTGGAGGGTGCTCTGTCTTCGTGACTCTTGTAATATTAAACAATTCGATATCTCTGTCCCTTGTGATGCATCTCGTGTTAATACGTGGTTCGTTGCCGCTGTAAGGCATAATGTTCAAGAGTTGTATGTTAGTCTTAACAACTTCAAGGGAGAATTTTCATTGCCTTGTTGCTTGTTTACTTGTGAGACACTGACAAGCTTACGCCTTTGTATGTCCTATATCCTCAAGCTTCCCACTACAATATGTTTCTCAAATCTAAAGACCTTGACTCTTGAAAGTGTTACATTTTTGGATGAGTACTTAATCGAGCAGTTATTCTATGGTATGCTAGTCCTTGAGAAGTTGTGTTTACGAGATTGTAGCTGGAGGGGTCTCAAGGTTGTGCGTCTTTCTGCTCCCAAGCTTCATTCTCTCAGCATAATTGAATTTGAGAGGCCAAATTCGAGTTATAGGGATGGTTGTCAGATTATGATTTTTGTATTCAGTGTAAAATTTTTTTATTACTCTGGACTGTTCAGCGACTATGTGTTGTGCATGTCATTCTCATTAGAAAATGCACGGATTAATGCTATCCCTGAATCTGATAATTGATCAGCTCAAATTAGTCGTCGCATGTATAGACTTCTTATAGGGGTCTCCAACGTAAAAGAACTAACTCTTTCCTATCAGGTGGTTAAGGTACAGCTACTTCTCTCTTTGTAAATTCAAAATTTTACTGTAACATATCATCATAATTCTGGAAAAATCAACACCTACTTGAAGTGCTTGCATAATTATGCTATGATAAAGCTCATCCCATTTAAAGGGAAAGTTACCCTTCTATGTTTTCAAGCTAATTGAGTGGTGACAAATGTTAGACGGGCATTCTTGTGTATGAGAAAATGTCATGACACAGAAAGAGTGTTATCCTTGAACTGCCTGCATAAATTAATTTGGTATTATGGAATTCAGTTTATGTGAAATTTCAAAGAAGGTTGTGGTTTGGTGATAGAACTCTTGTTTTTGTAATTTTTTTATGATGCTCACAAATCAAAATGGTGAAAATTGAAATATAATCATGCAATACTCAACTTATTTTTAGAAATTATGGGACCAAATGGGATTTGTATTTGTATAGCATTTGGGAAACCATTGGATAAGTGCTACTCTGATTGTTCCTATGTGAATGATGAAAGTTTGCATACATCGTTTATGTTCTACTCTTAAGTTATGTGTTATTGATATTAAACACATAATTCTTCTTTTGCTTGGCAAGACTTCATTTATTTTTGCCTTGTTCTTGGAAGCAAGTATGTTAATTATGTTGCATTGCTTTATACTGTTCTTAGGTTTTGACAGATGCAGTAGAACACTTATTTCATATGCCTATGTTCAATAACCTGACGGATTTGGTATTTTATGAGGGCTCGGCAATAGATCTTGACTGGGTAGGACTGTGGAGGATATTGCAGAACTCTCCTTGTCTCAAGACTATGATATTTTATGAGGTAACTTTATTGTACTTGTGAGTGTATATGTTCCATCTTATTGCTGATTTATTACCATGACTAAAACTTTTAATTTGTATGATAATTTAGAGGATCAGCTTGCAAGAGAATGATGATTGGAAACTAGACCCACTGCCTCCATGTTTCTTGTCCCATCTCAAGTGGATTGAAGTCTATAGTTTTTAGGTATCTAAGGAGCAGCTTTTTGCTGTGAAGATTTTGCTCAAGAATGCCGTTGTTTTGGATGAAATAGTTATAAATCTCTCATATAGCTTAGAGAGAACTTAGAGACGCATGAAAATATCTACGAACAGTTGGTAGAGATCCCTAAAGGGTCCCAAAATTGTAAAATCATTATACATTGAGCAAGATATAACTATTTCATCAAGAAAGGCTCATTTTAAGGGGTTGCATTTCACAAAATTAAAATGAGCCTTTCTTGAGCTCTTTCTTAGTAAAAAATCCTTTAATTACTCTTAACTACTAACTTGCCATTACAGTGTTTGTGATAATTAATTTTGAATCCTTTAAGCTAATTCTAATTTTATGTCTTCAGCGTTTGTTTTTCTAGTTTTTGTTGTTTGTAACTCCAAGTTGGTCTTATTTTTGTGTCATTTTTGTGATTATGTGTTTCGTGTGCATTGGTAATTTTACCTCAACAAGGAGAAAATCAAAGTTGAAACGAAGGCCAATTGGGCAATGCTTTAATTACTGATGTTTTTCTTTAGGTATTGTTAATCTGATATTTGGTAGTGCTGGTCCTGTTGGAATGTTCCACAACTTTGGCCTTTATATTTCTATCAAAACCTTTGATTCCCCTTCTTAGTACAGAGACCAAATGGGTTGATGGAGTTTTACCATTTTTCTCAAAAATTTCACCGTTACCATTTTTCTCAAGCATATTGTGTTTGATTGATCCATACTTTGTTACATTTTCACGCTGCTGATCTATTACATTGCCAGCAGTTTAGAAGTGCTAGGTTGATAGAGTTTTAAGAACCTTCGTATAACATCTCCCATCTCTTTTATCATTTTTCTTTTTTTTTTGGATATAATTTTCCTGTAGAGAGATTTGGTGTGCTGATGGCCCCATTTCATTCCTTCCATGACCTCCTTTCTTAGGCCTGCCCTAAATTGAAATTATCCCATAACAAAGCTAACCCACATGTTGAAAAGTTTTTCCAAGAAAATACTTAATGATGCATTGTGCCTAATGCAAAAGCTAGTAAGGGAAACCCTTTTTCTTTTTTTGGGAATCTTTTTGATTGCGAGTTAAGACTGGAAATGGCAAATCTTCAAACCATGTTTAGGTTTCTCTTTTATATTTTTTGAAAAACTTCACTTATAATCCATTATTTTTCATCACTTTTATTCAAACTGTAAAAAATATTATTTTAGGATATTTATCTTTCAATTTTTTTCAATTTTAACCATTGGTTAAAATTTTTCGTTAAATTCTAAAAATACCTATCATCATCAGAAAAGTTAAGACAAGCAAGTCCTCTAGATTCTAATGTTGACACCATCCAAAAATACTCTACCTAGATTGTTTAAGTTTGCATATCTGCTTCTAATTACATTCAAAACAATTAAGACAAGCGGGTTGTCTAGATTCCAATTCAGACTCCATCCAAAAATATTTTACCTACATTGTTAAACTTTGCATATTTGTTTAAGTATAGCTTTGAAACCAGCATTGAAAAAGTTAAGACATGCAGGTTCTCTAGATCCCAATGCTCACTATCTTTAACTTTTCTACCTAAATTGTCTACATCTTTATTAATTAACTATAGGCAAAATCTATGATAAATTCTTGGGTAAAAATGTGATTTGAAATCAATCATTCAATTTTTATTTTTGGATTTTAAACGCCAAAGTTTTCAATTATTTCAAATTGGTCTCTCCGTCATCTTTTTGTATAAGTTTACTATATAGCGTTAGTGCCATATCAGCCTTTTTGTTTAAAATAATAATTTTTCTATTTTATTAAAAAAAATCTAAAAAATAATTTTTATTTTTTAAAAAAAGTTAAAAAAAACCCACTATTCATCTTCCACCAATATAACCCCCTGCGGCAACAAACCCTATTCAGTCTCACACTTTTCCTTCGCTCCCAACCAATCCTCCTCTGCCACCGCCTTCTCCGTCTTCATCCTTGTCGTCGGGCCGCCTTTCTCTTCATTCTTCGCATCCTTCGCAAACACCTGCACAAACAGAGGATTTTGCCCGGCCAGCCTGCCAGGATCTGACAGTTTTGGATTATTTACGGTGAAAGGCATTTTTGTCTCTATATTTGTGAGTTTATTTTGTCATTTATTTCATTTGACAACTGGCACAATCTAAAGCTTTAGATCAAAAGAATGGATAGTATTTAACAATTTGAGATCTCAAATTGTTGAGGGGATCATGATCCTTGTAACTTTGTATCTAAGCGTCAATGTGTTTTTACAAAGTTTCCAATCCTGGAGTTCAGGTAGCCTTTCGTAGAAATTGTTGTATCTAACAAAGTATTGGATGAATCAGGGGAATCGTCTGAATTATGGAGACAACTTGTTTGATTCAAGAACCCCTAAAGAAGCATAAACTCAATGAAGAAGAGGACAATGATTGGAACAACAAAAGCTTATGCGACTTAGTTGGGCTGTTCTTCGACACATCCTTTCATTTCTTCCCACAAAAGATGCTGTTAGGACAAGCTTGCTTTGTAAAAGGTGGAAATACCTATCGGCTTCTACTCCCAATCTGGATTTTGAACGATCCTTGCATGCTAAGGGAAATCATTTGAGGAATTTTCTGGAAAGGGTGTTTTGTCTTCGTGATTGTTGTGCTATGAAACATTCACTCTCTATTGTGATGTGCTATGTGATGCATCTCGTATCATACGTGGATCTATGCCGCTGTAAGGCATAATAATGTTCAAGAGTTATATATTAGGCTTTACTACTTCATGGGTGAATTTCACTGCGTTTTTGGTTGGTTACCTGTAGGACACTGACAAAGGTGGTATTATGCACTCTTTCAAAGGTGGCTACTTCTAGGCCAACCACTTGGTTGTCTCTACATCCCTACTTGTTTTGGATTATTTACGGTGAAAGGCATTTTCATCTATATATTTGTTAATTTATTTTGGCATTTATTTCATTTGACAACTTGCAATTTTGAAGCTTTATATTTAAAGAATGGATAGGATATAACAATTTGAGATCTCAATGTGTCTATGGAAATTTGAGGGGATCCTGATCCTTGTAACATTGTATATAAGCGCCAATGTGTTTTTGTAAAGTTTCCATTATTGGAGTTAAGGTAGCCTTTCGTAGAAATTGTTGTATCTAACAAAGTATTGGATGAATTAGGGGAATCGTCTGAATTATGGAGACAACTTGTTTGATTCAAGAACCCCTAAAGAAGCATAAACTCAATAAAGAAGAGGACAATGATTGGAACAACAAAAGCTTATGCGACTTAGTTGGGCCGTTCTTCGACACATCCTTTCATTTCTTCCCACAAAAGATGCTGTTAGGACAAGCTTGCTTTGTAAAAGGTGGAAATACCTATCGACTTCTACTCCCAATCTGGATTTTGAACGATCCTTGCATGCTAAGAGAAATCATTTGAGGAATTTTCTGGAAAGGGTGTTCTGTCTTCGTGATTGTTGTGCTATGAAACATTCACTCTCTATTGTGATGTGCTATGTGATGCGTCTCGTATTCATACGTGGATCTTTGCCGTTGTAAGGCATAATAATGTTCAAGAGTTATATATTAGGCTTTACTACATCATGGGTGAATTTCACTGCCTTTTTGGTTGGTTACCTGTAGGACACTGACAAAGGTGGTATGATGCACTCTTTCAATGGTGGCTATTTTTAGGCCAACCACTTGGTTGTCTCTACACCCCTACTTGTTTAGGATTATTTACGGTGAAAGGCATTTTCGTCTCTATATTTGTGAGTTTATTTTGGCATTTATTTCATTTGACAACTGGCAATTTTGAAGCTTTAGATTTAAAGAATGGATAGGATATAACAATTTGAGATCTCAATGTGTCTATGGAAACTTGAAGGGATCCTGATCCTTGTAACATTGTATATAAGCGTCAATGTGTTTTTACAAAGTTTCCATTATTGGAGTTAAGGTAGCCTTTCGTAGAAATTGTTGTATCTAACAAAGTATTGGACGAATCAGGGTAACCATCAGAATTATGCACACAACTTGTGTGATTCAAGAACCCCGAAAGAAGCAGAAAGTCAATGAAGAAGAGGACATTGATTGGAACCACAAATGCTTGGGCGACTTACTTAAGGCAGTTCTTCGACACATCCTTTCATTTCTTCCCACAAAAGATGCTGTTAGGACAAGCGTGCTTTCTAAAAGGTGGGAATACCTATGGGCTTCTACTCCCAATCTGGATTTTGAACGATCATTGCTTGCTAAGAGAAATTTTTTGAGGAATTTTGTGGAAAGGGTGTTCTGTCTTCGTGACTGTTGTGTTATGGAACATTCACTCTCTATTGTGATGTGCTCTGTGATGCATCTCGTATTCATACGTGGATCTATGCCGTTGAAAGGTATAATAATGTTTAAGAGTTATATATTTTGCTTTACTACTTCATGGGCAAATTTTTACATCCTTGTTGCTTGTTTACTTGTAGGACACTGACAAAGAAGGCATTATACGCTCTTTCAATGGTGGCTACTTCTAGGCCAACCACTTGGTTGTCTTTACACCCCTACTTCCTTTAGCTGATCCTAGCCACCTGGCTGAAATTCGGCCATTCTAGACAGCGAACTACCACATCCCAGCCAACCGGCCAGGATTCGGCAGTTTTGGATTATTTACGGTAAAGGGAATTTTCGACTCTATATTTGTGAGTTTATTTTGGCATTTATTTCATTTGACAACTGGCAAATTTTGAAGCGTTAGATTTAAAGAAAGGATAGGATTTAACAATTTGATATCTCAATTTGTCTAAGGAGATTTGAGGGGATCCTGATCCTTGTAACTTTGTATCTAAGAGTCAATGTGTTTTTACAAAGTTTCCAATCGTGGAGTTCAGGTAGCCTTTCGTAGAAATTGTTGTATCTAACAAAGTATTGGATGAATCAAGGGAATCGTCTGAATTATGGAGACAACTTGTTTGATTCAAGAACCCCTAAAGAAGCATAAACTCAATGAAGAAGAGGACAATGATTGGAACAACAAAAGCTTATGCGACTTAGTTGGGCAGTTCTTCAACACATCCTTTTCATTTCTTCCAACAAAAGATGCTGTTAGGACAAGCTTGCTTTGTAAAAGGTGGAAATACCTATCGGCTTCTACTCCTAATCTGGATTTTGAACGATCCTTGCATGCTAAGAGAAATCATTTGAGGAATTTTCTGGAAAGGGTGTTCTGTCTTCGTGATTGTTGTGCTATGAAACATTCACTCTCTATTGTGATGTGCTATGTGATGCATCTCGTATCATACGTGGATCTATGCCGCTGTAAGGCATAATAATGTTCAAGAGTTATATATATTATGCTTTACTACTTAATGGGTGAATTTCACTGCCTTTTAGGTTAGTTACCTGTAAGACACTGACAAAGGTGGTATTATGCACTCTTTCAAAGGTGGCTACTTCTAGGCCAACCACTTGGTTGTCTCTACACCCCTACTTATTTTGGATTATTTACGGTGAAGGGCATTTTCATCTATATATTTGTTAGTTTATTTTGGCATTTATTTCATTTGACAACTGGCAATTTTGAAGCTTTATATTTAAAGAATGGATAAGATATAACAATTTGAGATCTCAATGTGTCTATGGAAATTTGAGGGGATCCTGATCCTTGTAACATTGTATATAAGCGTCAATGTGTTTTTACAAAGTTTCCATTATTGGAGTTAAGGTAACCTTTTGTAGAAATTGTTGTATCTAACAAAGTATTGGACGAATCAGGGTAACCATTTGAATTATGGAGATAACTTGTGTGATTCAAGAACCCCGAAAGAAGCAGAAACTCAATGAAGAAGAGGACATTGATTGGAACCACAAATGCTTAGGCGACTTACTTGAGGCTGTTCGTCACAAATGCTTAGGCGACTTACTTGAGGCTGTTCGTCGACACATCCTTTCATTTCTTCCCACTAAAGATGCTGTTAGGACAAGCGTGCTTCCTAAAAGGTGAGAATACATAGGGGCTTCTACTCCATATCTGGATTTTGAACGATCCTTGCCTGCTAAGAGAAATTTTTTGAGGAATTTTATGGAAAGGGTGTATAGTCTTCGTGATTGTTGTGTTATGAAACATTCACTCTCTATTGTGATGTGCTATGTGATGCATCTCGTATTCATACGTGGATCTCTGCCGTTGTAAGGCATAATAATGTTTAAGACTTAAATATTTAGCTTTACTACTTCATGGGTGAATTTTCACATCCTTGTTGCTTGTTTACATGTAGGACATTGACAAATGAGGTATTACGCGCTCTTTCATTGGTGCCTACTTCTAGGCCAACCCCTTGGTTGTCTCTACACCCCTACTTCCTTTATCAGATCCTAGCCACCTGGCTGAAATTCGGCCAATCTGGACGGTAAATTACCAGATCCCAACCAGCCGGCCATGATTCGGCAGTTTTAGATTATTTACTGTAAATGGCATTTTTGTCTCTATATTTATGAGTTTATTTTGGCATTTATTTCATTTGATAACTGGCAAATTTTGAAGCTTTATATTTAAACAATGGATAGGATTTAACAATTTGAGATCTCAATTTGTCTAAGGAGATTTGAAGGGATCCTGATACTTGTAACTTTGTATCTAAGCGTCAATGTGTTTTTACAAAGTTTCCAGTCTTGGAGTTCAGGTAGCCTTTCGTAGAAATTGTTGTATCTAACAAAGTATTGGATGAATCAGAGGAATCGTCTGAATTATGGAGACAACTTGTTTGATTCAAGAACCCCTAAAGAAGCATAAACGCAATGAAGAAGAGGACAATGATTGGAACAACAAATGCTTATGCGGCTTCCTTGGGGCCGTTCTTCGACACATCCTTTCATTTCTTCCCACAAAAGATGCTGTTAGGACAAGTGTGCTTTGTAAAAGGTGATAATACCTATCGGCTTCTACTCCCAATCTGGATTTTGAACGATCCTTGCATGCCAAGAGAAATCTTTTAAGGAATTTTGTGGAAAGGGTGTTCTGTCTTTGTGATTGTTGTGCTATGAAACATTCAGTCTCTATTGTGATGTGCTATGTGATGCATCTCGTATTCATACGTGGATCTATGCCGCTTTAAGACATAATAATGTTCAAGAAATATATTAGGCTTTACTACTTCATGGGTGAATTTCACTGCCTTTTTACTTAGTTACCTATAGGACACTGACAAAGGTGGCATTATGCACTCTTTCAATGGTGGCTACTTCTAGGCCAACCACTTGGTTGTCTCTACACCCCTACCTCCTTTATCAGATCCTAGTCACCTGGCTAAAATTCGGCCATTCTGGACGGGGAACTACCAGATCTTAGCCAGCCGGCCAGGATTCGGCTGTTTTGGATTATTTACGTTAAATGGCATTTTTGTATCTATATTTGTTAGTTTATTTTGGAATTTATTTCATTTGACAACTGGCAAATTCTGAAGCATTAGATTTAAACAATGGATAGGATTTAACAATTTGAGATCTCAATTTGTCTAAGGAGATTTGAGGGGATCCTAATACTTGTAACTTTGTATCTAAGCGTCAATTTGTTTTTACAAAGTTTCCAATCCTGGAGTTCAGATAGCCTTTCATAGAAATTGTTGTATATAACAAAGTATTGGATGAATCAAGGGAATCGTCTGAATTATGGAGACAACTTGTTTGATTCCAGAACCCCTAAAGAAGTATAAACTCAATGAAGAAGAGGACAATGATTGGAACAACAAATGCTTATGCGACTTCCTTGGGGCTATTCTTCGACACATCCTTTCATTTCTTCCCACAAAAGATGTTGTTAGGACAAGCGTGCTTTGTAAAAGGTGGTAATACCTATCGGCTTCTACTCCCAATCTGGATTTTGAACGATTCTTGCATGCTAAGAGAAATCATTTGAGGAATTTTGTGGAAATGGTGTTCTGTCTTCGTGACTGTTGTGCTATGAAACATTCACTCTGTATTGTGATGTGCTATGTGATGCATCTCGTATTCATAAGTGGATCTATGCCACTGTAAGGCATAATAATGTTCAAGAGTTATATATTAGGCTTTACTACTTCTTGGGTGAATTTCACTGCCTTTTTGCTTGGTTACCTGTAGGACATTGACAAAGGTGGCATTATGCACTCTTTCAATGGTGGCTACTTCTAGGCCAACCACTTGGTTGTCTCTACACCCCTACTTGTTTTGGATTATTTACGGTGAAGGGCATTTTCGTCTGTATAATTGTTAGTTTGTTTTGGCATTTATTTCATTTGACAACTGGCAATTTTGAAGCTTTAGATTTAGAGAATGGATAGGATTTAACAATTTGAGATCTCAATGTGTCTATGGAAATTTGAGGGGATCCTGATCCTTGTAACATTGTATATAAGCGTCAATGTGTTTTTACAAAGTTTCCATTATTGGAGTTAAGGTAACCTTTCGTAGAAATTGTTGTATCTAACAAAGTATTGGATGAATCAGGGTAACCATTTGAATTATGGAGACAACTTGTGTGATTCAAGAACCCCGAAAGAAGCAGAAACTCAATGAAGAAGAGGACATTGATTGGAACCACAAATGCTTAGGCGACTTACTTAAGGCTGTTCGTCGACACATCCTTTCATTTCTTCCCACTAAAGATGCTGTTAGAACAAGCGTGCTTCCTAAAAGGTGGGAATACCTAGGGGCTTCTACTCCATATCTGGATTTTGAACGATCCTTGCCTGCTAAGAGAAATTTTTTGAGGAATTTTATGGAAAGGGTGTATAGTCTTCGTGACTGTTGTGTTATGAAACATTCACTCTCTATTGTGATGTGCTATGTGATGCATCTCGTATTCATACGTGGATCTCTGCCGTTGTAAGGCATAATAATGTTTAAGAGTTAAATATTTGGCTTTACTACTTCATGGCTGAATTTTCACATCCTTGTTGCTTGTTTACATGTAGGACACTGACAAATGATGTATTACGCGCTCTTTCATTGGTGCCTACTTCTAGGCCAACCCCTTGGTTGTCTCTACAATCCAACCTGCTTTATCAGAACCTAGCCACCTGGCTGAAATTCGGCCATTCTAGACGGGAAACTACTAGATCTCAGCCAGCCGGCCAGGATTCGGCAGTTTTGGATTATTTACGGTAAAGGGCATTTTTGTCTCTATATTTGTGAGTTTATTTTCGCATTTATTTCATTTGACAACTGGCAAATTCTGAAGCTTTAGATTTATACAATGGATACGATTTAAAAATTTGAGTTCTCAATTTGTCTAAGGAGATTTGAGGTGATCTTGATCCTTGTAACTTATTATCTAAGCGTCAATGTGTTTTTACAAAGTTTCCAATCCTGTAGTTTGGGTAGCCTATCGTAGAAATTGTTGTATCTAACAAAGTATCGGATGAATCAGAGGAATCGTTTGAATTATGGAGACAACTTGTTTGATTCAAGAACCCCTAAAGAAGCATAAACTCAATGAAGAAGAGGACAATGATTGGAACAACAAATGCTTATGCGACTTACTTGGGGCCGTTCTTCGACACATCCTTTCATTTCTTCCCACAAAAGATGCTGTTAGGAAAAACGTTCTTTGTAAAAGGTTGAAATACCTATCGGCTTCTACTCCCAATCTGGATTTTGAACGATCCTTGCATGCTAAGAGATATCTTTTGAGGAATTTTGTGGAAAGGGTGTTCTGTCTTCGTGACTGTTGTGCTATGAAACATTCACTCTCTATTGTGATGTGCTATGTGATGCATCTCGTATTCATACGTGGTTCTATGCCGCTGTAAGGCATAATAATGTTCAAGAATTATATATTAGGCTTTACTATTTCATGGGTGAATTTCACTTCCTTTTTGGTTAGTTACCTGTAGGACACTGACAAAGGTGGTATTATGCACTCTTTCAATGGTGGCTACTTCTAGGCCAACCACTTGGTTGCCTCTACACCCCTACTTGTTTTGGATTATTTATGGTGAAGGGTATTTTCGTCTGTATATTTGTTAGTTTATTTTTTCATTTATTTCATTTGACAACTGGCAATTTTGAAGCTTTAGATTGAAAGAATGGATAGGAATTAACAATTTGAGATCTCAATGTGTCTATGGAAATTTGAGGGGATCTTGATCCTTGTAACATTGTATATAAGCACCAATGTGCTTTTACAAAGTTTCCATTATTGGAGTTAAGGTAGCCTTTCGCAAAAATTGTTGTATCTAACAAAGTATTGGATGAATCAGGGGAATCATTTGAATTATGGAGACAACTTGTTTCATTCAAGAACCCCTAAAGAAGCATAAGCTCAATGAAGAAGAGGACAATGATTGGAACAACAAATGCTTATGCGACTTACTTGGGGCCGTTCTTCGACACATCCTTTCATTTCTTCCCACAAAAGATGCTGTTAGGACAAGCGTTCTTTGTAAAAGGTTGAAATACCTATCAGCTTCTACTCCCAATTTGGATTTTGAATGATCCTTGCATGCTAAAAGAAATCTATTGACGAATTTTGTGGAAAGGGTGTTCTGTCTCCGCGATTGTTGTGCTATGAAACATTCAGTCTCTATTGTGATGTGCTATGTGATGCATCTCGTATTCATACATGGATCTATGCTGTTGTAAGGCATAATAATGTTCAAGAATTATATATTAAGCTTTACTACTTCATGGGTGAATTTTACTACCTTTTTGCTTGGTTACCTGTAGGACACTGACAAAGGTGGTATTATGCACTCTTTCAATGGTGGCTACTTCTAGGCCAACCACTTGGTTGTCTTTACACCCCTACTTGTTTTGGATTATTTACGGTGATGGGCATTTTTGTTTGTATATTTGTTAGTTTATTTTGGCATTTATTTCATTTGACAACTGGCAATTTTGAAGCTTTAGATTGAAAGAATGGATAGGATTTAACAATTTGAGACCTCAATGTGTCTATGGAAATTTGAGGGGATCCTGATCCTTATAACATTGTATATAAGCGCCAATGTGTTTTTACAAAGTTTCCATTATTGGAGTTAAGGTAGCCTTTTGTAGAACTTGTTGTATCTAACAAAGTATTGGATGAATCAAGGGAATCGTTTGAATTATGGGAGCAACTTGTTTCATTCAAGAACCCCTAAAGAAGCATAAACTCAATGAAGAAGAGGACAATGATTGGAACAACAAATGCTTATGCGAGTTTCATTTCTTCCCACAAAAGATGTTGTTAGGACAAGCGTGCTTTCTAAAAGGTGGGAATACCTACGGGCTTCTACTCCCAATCTGGATTTTGAACGATCCTTGCTTGCTAAGAGAAATTTTTTGAGGAATTTTGTGGAAAGGGTGTTCTGTCTTTGTGACTGTTGTGTTGTGAAACATTCACTCTCTATTGTGTTGTGCTATGTGATGCATCTCGTATTCATACGTGGATCTCTGCCGCTATAAGGCATAATAATGTTTAAGAGTTATATATTTGGCTTTTACTACTTCATGGGCGAATTTTCACATCCTTTTTGCTTGTTTACCTGTAGGACACTGACAAAGAAGGTATTCTACGCTCTTTCGATGGTGGCTACTTCTAAAAATGAGGTGATTTGTTCCCCCGGTGAAAGTTCTATGCATTCCATCCCATTTCATCTTTTGAATTCATTCAATGAAGTTTCCCCTTCTTTGTACACAGTATCAAGGGGAACGTTTAGTGCCTTCACAGTTGCATTTTTTAAAATAGGAAATATGACCTCCCCAAACATCACTTGCATCTTCTATAGTGCAGCATGGGCAACTCTTAGCTTCTACTACCTTTCTTTTAAATAGGTTGGTCTTGGTTGGTAGTAAGTCGTTACAGGCCTTCCACATAAATAGCTTCACCAAATTTGGAACTTTCAAAGACCAAATAGCTTTCCATACCTCATGTCCCTTGTGCCTTTGAGAACATTGGCCTCCTTCTTGGTTTTGTATCTCCTTTCCCAAGTGATACGCACTTCTAATGATGAAAATGCCATTTTCAGTGCCTCTCCATGTCAGCCGGTCTCGTGGCAGCATCGGACTAATGGGAATATTGATGATTACCATAGCCTCTTCCTCCCCAAAAACTGCCCTTATTAGATCAACTCGCATTTCTGACAATGGTAGGTGAAGCCAGCACAATCACAAACATTACAACCGAAGTTGCCACCAACATAAGGAGCCTTTGCGAGGAGGGTGAGGAGGTGGGAGTGAAGTGTGTGTCGTTTTTTCTGGGCAATTCAACACAAGATTTATGAAGAAAAAATCTGCATTGAGTACAAGTGTAAAACGGAGGGAATATAGGATGCATACACCCATCACATTTTTCCTTGTTGATAAGAAGCTCATCAATAAGCTTTAAGTCATGTTGATGACTAGAATTTTCGATTTCTTGGGCTATTTTAATCTTATCCTCTCCCATCTTGATCTTTTTGACAGCATAAGCTAATGAATCTTCAATGGATTCATCCAGTAATTCCGAATCTTCCTTTGTTATTTCCTGTGTGTATCCCTTGCGTGTAGCACAATCAAGGTGGGCAACGAAATTGCATTTTGAGCAATAATAAACTCTGTCAGTGTCTACCTTTTTAACACAAAGACGACAACGTTGACAATCAGATTGGTTCACCTGAGAACAGCCGGTGAGGTTGAGAGCGTGCTGGTGACCTGTATGTTTGACAATCAATGGCAAGGCAGCACATTTTCGGTGGACCATGAGTGAGTATGTGAGACTGGTACATAAGTAAGAGTACATGTCTTTATCTTCTTTCACCATGCCTCGAAGGTGAAGGATACTGATTTCCGTAGGAGCTTCAATGGGCGGTCGTGAAATTCACCTTCTACGGTGAAGGGTATAGAGGCGCGTTTAAGATGAAGGTTAAAATTACAGTTAGAACAATGGTAAGCGTAGCCCTCGTATATATGCTCATCGCAGAAATGACATAGCTTATCATCTGGGCTCCCTTCGAGGAGAATAAGAGGGTGTTGCGGGTGCAATGGATATTGCTGCAACTCGCGGGGTTGAAACTGCACTCTATCTCTGTGCAACTGTAAAAAAAAAACCCGAAATTCTTTTGAAGGACCCAGAACAACGATGTGAAAATTAATACGAATCAATATGGTAAAAATTCAAGGTCAATGGATGATCCTGTAAGAAATGCTGAAGCTCCATGCACGTACGTACGTGTCTTTCTCTTTCCGTTCCACACAAAACTAGTATTATTCCTATATACAAACAAGGCAACTTTTTGAATTAGAAATATGCATGCTTTGTTTTATGGATGTGACAGATCATCTATTAATTGTTATAATTAAAGAAATTTTTAGGTGATTCTCTCCTAAACTTACCGCCACATATCCGGTAGGTCCAGTTGTTCCTACTCCTAATTAATTTGTCTCTCTTCAACTATGCCCTACACCAAAACGGGACAATTAATTATCTTCAAACTAACAAAAAGAAAATAAATAAATAAAGGACCCAAGCAATCTCTCAGAGTTCCAGACTCCCAGTTTAGTGAACGATTCAATATTATGAGGGAAGAAGCTCACAAAAATGCATCGCAATTTTAAGTAAAAAATAACAACTAAACAGGACCTTTTCTAAAATACATGTTTTTCGGAATACAAAGCTTATTATTAGGGAAAAATATATTTTAACTCCAAGTTGTACCCTTTTTTTTTCTTTTCTTGTTCTTTCTTTCTTTAAAAAAAATAATAAATTAAATTTGCCTACAATGTTTAAAAATTAATAACGAAATGGCTATAGCGGCAATTTCAGAAACTTGGTGAAAATACATTACTAATTTTTAAACATTTGAAATTAAAAATAAAAAAATAAAAAAGTGGTACAACTTGGTGTAAAATGAATTATTCCCTTCTTACTATTTTGCTGAAAGAAAAAAAATCACACACTAGATATCAATCATATCATAACCAGTCATCAATACACACAGGCTCACAGCAAAGCATCTAATTTTAGCTTCGAAAGGTAAGATCGGCTAGAAGCACAACTCTTACTTCTGCTGCTCCAAGGGAAAGACTAAGGAGTTGATGGGTTTGAGTTTGCGAGGATCAATAACGTGATCTTTATATAATATAATATAATCAACGGAAAAATAAATAAATAAAAGGAAAGACTAAGAAAGAAAAAAAAGCAAGAAACATTGAAAAAGACAAAAGAAAAAGAAAAGCAACAAGATTAATATTCTTGTTAAGCAAAATTCTTGCGTTTCACTCAATTGCAAGATACTTTTACTTGCGTTGTTAAATTTTGCAAATATACTTTTCTATTGCCTTCAAACCCATAATCAGAAAAGTTAAGACAAAGAAGGTACGGTGGGATTCCAATAATGTTAATTCCATTCAAAAAATACTTTACATGTGTTCTTAAACATTGCATATATACTTCTGAATATTGCATTCAAAACCATCATCGAAAAAGTTATAGCAGGCAGGCTCCCTAAATTTTGATGCTAACTCTATTAAAAAATGCTTTACACGTTAAACTTTGCGTATATGCTTTTGTATCGTGTTCAAAACCATCATCGAAGAAGTTAAAGACAACCAAGTCTTCTAGATTCCAATGCAGATTCCATCCAAAAATAAGTTATCTACGTTTTTATATTCAAATCTAAGTGATCTAAATTATATTCAAATCGCTCCCGGTCGTTTTAAAGTGAATTCAAAGGTTATTAAGGCATGCAAAAAAAAAAAACATAATTTAGTCTCTAGATTCAAATTTCGTTAAAACATTTGACGGATTCCGGTAGATGTCACATCAGCACCAATAAAATAACGATACGTATCATTATAAATAAAAAATATAAATATATAAAACTAAAAAAATTATTATTTTTTTTTTAAAAAAAAAAAAGAAAGGGGTGGCCACCCTCAAATTATTTTGTAGTTTTATAAATTTATATTTTTTAATTAGAAATGACACATGTCTTTTTATTGGTGCTAATGTGGCACCTAACGAAATTCACAAATGTTTTAATGAAATTTGATTCCAAGGACGAAATTATTTTTTTACATACCACAGGAACCTTCGAATTAACTTTTATACGACGTGAAGCGATTTGTAATTTAAGATAATCATATAGATGAATTGATTTTACATTTTTTCGTTAAAATTTACATATGTACTTTTGTATTGCGTTTAAAACTATATTCAAAAAAGTTAAGACAAGCAAGTCCTCTAGATTCCAATGCTGACACCGTTCGAAAAACTCAACCTACAGTGTTAAAACTTTTCATATCCGCTTCTGAGTTGCGTTCAAAACTATCAATGTCTATCATAAATTTTTTTAGACAAGCAGGTCCTCTAATTCCAATGCTGACTTTGATTTACCTACGGTTGGGAATTGGGCCAACATTGAAAGTCGGCCCACGTTGCATTATTAACCAAAGAACCTTGGGCCCAATAAAACCCAGAAAAGGATACGCCAATCCAGTTTCATAGCCCCATGCAAAGCAGGGGATCATCTCCAGTAGCAAAAATTCAAAATCATACACAATCTTGGGGTCTTGCCAACATCGATATCCCAGACTTTGTGGGATAATAAGGTTGGTTTGAATACAGAGAAGAAAACTTATTTTTCTCTGAATTCAATTCTACCTTCAACGAGGATTGGGACTCACGTACAGTGCGTGGGTCCCGCATTTACTTAATAAAATAATAATAATTTTTTTTTTTAATTTTTTTTAAAAAATAATAACTTTTTTTTTTTAAAAAAAAAAAGGCAGGGTGGCTGCCTGTTGGCAGCCACCCCTCAAAGGGGGTGGCACACTGCCACCCCCGACACTTGGGGAAGGCCGCGCGGCCTTCCCCGACCACTGGGGGTGGCCGCACGGCCTCCCCCGACCTCGGGGGTGGCCGCACGGCCTCCCCCGACCTCGGGGGTGGCCACCCGGCCACCTTTAAATCTAGGGGTTGGCCTCGCGCTACCCCCTGAGTTTGCCGGGGGTGGCAGCGCGCCACCCCCAACCACTTGGGGAAGGCCGCGCGGCCTTTCTCGACCACTGGGGGTGGCCGCGTGGCCACCTTTGGGTGGCAGCGCGCCTTCCCCAACCACTTGGGGAAGGCCGCGCGGCCTCCCCGACCACTGGGGGTGGCCGCGCGGCCACCCCTTGCTTCTATATATATATATTTTTTTTTTATTTTAATTTTAATTTTAATTTTGTTTTTTCTTTTAAAAAGAAAAATTATTTATTTTTTAATTAAATCATTATTATTTAAATCATTATTTCACATAACTTTTCACAATACCAATCATTATACACAACTTTTCAAACTTCCAATCATTTCTTACCATTAAAAATAATATTTTCTAATCTAAAAATTCAACACCTAAACACAACTTTTTGCCTCGAAATTCGCAATTAGAATAAGAGTTCAATTCTAATTCTAAAAATTCAATACACAAACGAACCATAAAATCCCGAGAAATTATATTACAAAACATATTTATACAACTTTTATACAACATACTCACATGGGATGGAATTCATGTAAGTAGGATTCACCACATGAGTCCTACCCTTTATGAGTGTGTTGTGTAAATCTTGTTACGTAGGAATCACAACCCTAAAATCTCAATAATTAAGCTTCATAATTTCTCTTTCTTGCATGTGCAACTTCATTTGGTATTCATCATGTTGAAAATTATTTCATGAAAATTTAAGTTTATTTTCAATTTGAATATATGAAAATTTAAGTTCATTCTTAATTTGAATATTTAGACATCCTTCTATTTCTTTTATTACTCTTTGTCCTACATTGAAAAACTTTGAGTATTTTATGTGCTTTATAAGCATTTATCATACTCTTATACTAGTTAACAGAGATTTTGGTGGACAAGGTGAAAAAAGGTATTAAGATGTTTTTTTAAAAAAAATAATAATTAATTTTGCAAGAAATTAAGAGTGAGTCTATAGTCTGAGTTTTTGTAGTTTCACTTTTCTTGAATAAGTGAAAAATGTAAAGACAGAAAGAAAAAAGAAAAAAGAAAAAAAGAAAAAAAAAAAAAGTCAACGACTGCCGATCTGCCGGTTTACAGTGCGTTGTTCCTTTTTATTTTGTTGATTTTCCTAGTTTTTTTGGGCTTTTTGTTTTGGGCTTTTTTTTTTTTTTGGTGTGGTTTGGGTTAACACGATCTTATTACAAAGTGAAAAATAATATTATTAAAATAACAAAAATAAAGTTATACGAGTTTATACGAGTTGGACTTGTTTAAGAAACTAACTTAAATTTTTGTTCAATCTCTGTTCATTTAATAAAATGAACAGATCCTGAGCCGAGCTTATCTGGTCCAAGCCCAAACTTATTCGCAGCTCTGTTTATTTACAGTATAATGCCCCATAAATTACCAAGAAGTTGTCAATGTCTCCCAAAGCCAGTAAAAAGACAAAAAAGACCATAGTTTAAATTTTCAATAAGACTTAAAATACTCCTTTAAAAAAAATTTTAAAAAAAAAAAAAAAACACACACACACAAAACACAAAAACCAAATAATGATCAAACCACCTCAAGACCATTAAGGTTATTTGGCTACCCCCTAGCAAGCAGAGGGAGTGGCCAAATTAACCACGTCCTGGTTAAGCGATCAGGGCCTTGAGCCCTATGGTCACCTCAAACCACCCCCTAAAACCATGTGGGAGTGGCCGAAACCACCCCCAAACGCTTTGAAGGTGGCCATATTAGTCGTAGGGGGTGCTCGAAACCAACCCCAAAATTCAAATTTTTTTTTTTTGGCCTTTTTGTCCGCCCCAAATCGACCAAAGGAGTCACTCCCTTGGCCAAAAATTTGGTGGCCGGCTACCCCCTTGCCAATTGGCCACCCCGTTTGTTGTTTTAGTTTTAATTTTTTTGTTGTGCTTTTTAATTCCGTCCACCTCCAATCGGCCAAAGAAGCCACCCCCTTAGCCAGCCGGCTACCCCCTTGCCAATTGCCCACCCTTTTTGTTTTTATAGTTTTAATTTTTTTGCAGTGCTTTTTAATTAATTTTATTTTTATTTTTTTATAATTTTTAAGTTTTAATAAAAAATTTATTATTAAGTTTTTAAATCAAATTTTTTTAAGTAGAAAATGATATCGTTTAATGGAAAACGAAAAATGCTCTATTTTGCAAATTTTTATCCCCAAAAGTAGTCTCTAAAGATAATAACATATTTTTAAAAATGTTATCTCACATGAGATTGTACCACATTATTTGAAAATTAAATTTTAAAAATAAAATTAAAATGTGTAGCACTTTCTAATGAAAAACGGTACCTAGAGCATGCATACGGTAATTTTTCACTGCTGCATGCAAGCCGCATCCCATCCCAAATACCATTATGACTATCAAGGGTGGACTAATAATTAAGCCTCGTTCATTGTTCGAATTTAGATGAGCATGTGTATCTAGATATTTAAATATCGTATTAGTATGAATTTGGGATGAATTCGTCTGTGGAGTATTTTCATTTCTCTTGTCACCCTAGTTAGGGAAATCAAATTATATAAAAGCATCCGCAAAGATTGTTCCGTTTTGCAAAAAAAAAGCCTGGAAAAAAATAATAAAAAATAATTACTTCGTTTAGGATAAAAAGAAATTAGAACTTGCTGGAACATCCTAAATGAAAAATAAAATAAAATAAAATAAAAATCTTACAATTAAACTCTTGCTCATCATATGAAAGTAAATTAATTAGAAAGAGAACATATAAAAAAATATATTTAAAAATTAATGATCAGATTTATTTGAAAGATATTAGGTTAGTAAAGAAAAAGTTTTAAAAAAAGAAAAACCCCGTTATTAAACCAATTTGTCCTTTGTCCAGATGCTTGTAGCTTGAAGGTCAAAAGTCGCATAACACTTCACGTGATTCACTGACAGAATATGAGTTTGCCAATATCAAGGGACGCGTGCCCAATAAAACTGTAGTACCTGAGATTTGCTTGATTTTTTTTTTTTTCTACATACATTTAATGAATCTGTCTCCTTCTCTCATATAATTTTTTTTAACTTTTTCTCACAAATTTATTTTACTTTAAATCATATTTATATTTATTATTAATTTTAAAATTAACAGTTTACTATTATATTATGCACAAATATACCTTAAGTTTTTCGGGAAAAAAGTACAAATTTTAATACTTCAAGTAATGATGGGCAAATTATTCGCTTACCGACCGCTTATCGAACCTTCATCGACCGCCTACCGACTAATTTCAGTTTGGTAGTCGGTATAAAATTTTGTTCCGAAAGCCGGAACGTCAACCGAACCGAACAAAACCGACTTTTAAGCAGTAACTGAACCGCCTTTTATTTCGACAGATTAATCAGACCGACATAAAACAAAACGACGTCGTTTTAGTAAGAACGAAACATTTGATCTTCTCTTTTTTTTTTCTTTTTTTTTTTTTTAAAAAAAAAAAAAATCAAGACGACGTCGTTTGATTACCAATTTTAACCGACTTAACCGACCGCCTATTAACCGCTTAACCGACTTAACCGATCGCTTATTAACCATTTAATCGACTTAACCGAAATAAATTCACCGACTGCATTCCGACAAAAGTCGGTTAACCGACCGAATTAACCGGCTTAACCGCCTACCGAATCGACTCCCACCCCTTCAAGTCTTAACCTGTTTTAAAATTAAAAGTACAGATTTTATTTCGGTTTGAGTGGTTTGCCAAACAACTCTGGCCCCGTTTAATAGAAAAATGATAAAATTACAACCCCATCACAACTCTCTTACAACCTCCACTCACAATGGTGTGGGGCCATGTGTGTGGGCCCCACACCATTGTGAGTAGAGTTGTGAGGGAGTTGTGCAAAGGGGTTGTGAGCCAATCATGTCCCCGTTTAATAACCCCCTCCCCTTATTTTTACCTCTCCCAAAAAATCATCAACTCAAAACATTCTTAACAATTTTTACTTTTTATATCATATCAATAATTTTTTATTAATATTTAAATAAAAAAACTTACTCTAATACAAAATTTTTTTATCTTTTCATATAAATTTTCTCTACTTTATATTACATCAAAAACTTTTTACTTTTACTCAACAAAAATATTCCATTGTAAAGAAAGGGGAGGGGAGGGGAAGGGAATTACTAAAGGGGCCTTCTATTATATTTAAGTTTCTCTTCTCTTTAATAATGACACGTATCCTTAAAGATGGCCGAACTTTCGCACGGCTTTTCCTCATTGAAAGGGCATAATCGTCAAATTCAAGGGAAGACCGACTTCTCACTCGGCAGAAAAAGCATGTGAATACACGTACATATCACAGTACACTGTGCACAAGGACAATGAACAGTGGAGCTGCAGGGGGAAAGTGCGGGGAAGGGAAGCAACTTCACATGACACTGGGGTTTTCAGCCTATCCGATCACCAAGTTCACGATTTTCTCATGAATGTCTGACATGAAGAGAGAGAGAGAGAGTACTGTAATTGGGGGCATCTTCTTGCGATTTCGATTTTGCCCCGTTTGAAATTCTCTTTCCCTTTCCCTTTCCTTTGGAATTTTTTTTTAATGATTAAAAAATATGATTGATGTGATATAAAGTTGAAATAATTTATATGAAAAAGTGAGAAAAATTTGTATTGTAGTGAGTTTTTTATTTAAAAAGTAATAAAAAAAGTGTTGATGTGATATAAAAAGTAAAAAAAGTAAGAATATTTTGAAATTGATATTTTTTGGAAGAAGTGAAGGGAAGGGGAGGGAAGGGGAATGGGGATTTCAAACAAGGCCGAAATTTGAAACTCAGCAAAGCAAGACTTCTTGGAGCTCCACATGCAGATGCACTGTCCTGTACGTTGCGAACCAAACAACAGGTATACAGTGTCCTGGTAAATGGTCAATCTTCCCTAAAAAGTCTGACACATTTTATAAATAGAACACCCTTTGCTGTGATTCTTCTCATTATCCCAGACACTTGACAGACTTCACCCTAGCCTCTTCCATTCTCAACATTTTTGATTTTCTCATACCCGCCCTTGCGGCCCTCTCCAGCATTTTCACCGGCCACCAGACATCACCGTTCCGCCACCATATATACACCACCACCGTTACACCTTTAGACCCAAAATAGCGGCCATACGAAGGAAGGCGCTATATGCTCGGTGTTGTACAGTGGAGTGGCCAGGAGCTGTTGCCGTACGGTGGTGGTCGTTCAAGGCTGTGCGCTGTTGGTAGTTAACGCCCAAAAGGAAGAAAACACTACGCTCGCTGTATTAGACCTCCGATGGCAGATAGCCGGAAACTACTTTGGCCCAAACAAAAATACGGTGCATCTGACCTCGAGAATAAGCGGTTTTGGGAATATTAGGAATAGAGGTAATACTTTTTTACTTAATCTATCACTCTCACTAGAAAATGCACAGATCAAGTCATTCTCACAGATTAATGCTATCCCTGAATCTGATAATATATCAGCTCAAATTAGTGGTCGCATGTATAGACTTCTTACTAACTCTTTCCTCTCAGGTGATTGAGGTACGGCTGCTTCTCTTTTGATACATAATTCTTCTTTTGCTTGGCAAGACTTGAACCTAAGTCTTGCCCCGATCACATCCAACCTGTTACTATTCAATCCATATGACTCTGAATGATTGGAAATTGCTGAATATGTACTTATTTAATTCGAAGTTATTCTTCTAGTTGTTGGTCTAATAATTATTAATCATGCTCCACCGTTGGATCCCAACATGCTTTTATAATGCATGTCATTTGTTTTTGCTTTATTCTTGAAATTATTTTAATTATGTTGCATTGCTTTATCCTGTTCTTAGGTTTTGATAGATGCAGCAGAACACTTATCTCATATTCCTATGTTCAATAACCTGACGGATTTGGTATTTTAGGTTTTGATAGATGGAGCAGAACTCTCCATGTCTCAAGACTATGGCATTTTTTGAGGTAACTTTATTGTACTTGTGAGTTTATATGTTCCATCTTATTGCTGATTTATTAGCATGGCTAAAATTTTTAATTTGTATGATAATTTAGGTGAGAGCTAGACCCACTGCCTCTATGCTTTTTGTCCCATCTCAAGCGGATTGGAGTCCATAATTTTGAGGGATCTAGAAAGCAGTTGTTTGCTGTGAAGATTTTGCTCACGAATGCCGATGTTTTAGATTAAATAATTATATTTTGCTCAGATAGCTTAGTAGGGATCTTGGTGAAGCAAGAAATCTCTACAAACAATTGATAGAGATCCCTAAAGCATCACAAAATTGTGAAATCCTTCACTTTGAACAAGATATAACTAGAAGAGACTCAAGAAAATTAGTTTGTTTTAGCTGTTAAACTGTCAGTTTTTTCTATTTTCTTCGTTATGTTAGCTTCATCTCTAAGTTTGATCTTATATAAAGGTGAGGGAGAGAACTATAGATTGAAATGTTAATTGTTCACTTGATCTTATATAAAGGTGAGGGAGAGAACTATAGATTGAAATGTTAATTGTTCACTTGTGAACTTGGGGATTGGCACTATCGAACTTGCTATATCATGTCAGTTTTTTTGAATACAATTGTAACATTTCAGGGTCTTATATTGGGAAGAGATGAATTGCTTATATAGAGTGAGTGGTTTATAAAGATACTTATAGGTATTAAGTTTTAAATTGCCTAGTTAGTAAGTGAAATTGAAATTTATAAGAAATTTTAAAAAAAGTTTCAAATAAACTAATACTTTTTACTGATTCTTTTTTTCTTGATTTCTTATTTCTTTTTTATTTTTCCTTTAAAATCAGTAACAGTTGAAGGTAACTATTAGATAGCCAATTGGGCAATGCTTTAATTACTGATGTTTTTGTTTAGATATGTTAATTTGATAGTTGGTAGTGCTGGAATGTTCCACAACTTTTGGCCTTCATATTTCTAACAAAACCTTTGAATCCCCTTCTGTACAGAGAGAGCAAATTGGTTGAAGTTATCAGTTATTTGTGCCATTTTGAAATAACCCTCTAGATCCCAATGCTTTCTATCTTTTAACTTTTATACCTAAATTGTTTACATCTTTACTAATTAACTTTATCCTCATTCATCTACAAGACTTGTCTAAGCATCCAAAGTAAACAATTTTTGGTAAAAGAGAAACAGTGTTAAACAACATGATGAAGACCTTGACGCTTGGGTAACACATTTACGGCCCATAAAAGAGGATAATTAAATCTACAATTTCATTTATGTTTCCAAATCACTTTCATTTTTTTAGAGTTAGTACAATAAATTCCAAGAACTGTTCATTTTAGTAAAACACCGATATCCAAGGATCACCGGTGTGTTTGGTTAGAATATAAAGTTGAATAATATTTTATTTTTTTCAAAAATAAATTATATTTTATTTAACTTTTTCAAATTTTTTTAGATTTTATCTCACAAAGTCAAATTTCGTAATTCGCACAGTATATTCGAATAATTTTTGGATTCAACACCCAAACGGACCATAGTAATACAACAAAGGCCTCAACTTGAAGCAATTAGAATTCAAAAACGGAAATCCCTAATTTTCATGAATAAACAACGACAAATTCTGAAACTTGTCAAATTAATCGAAATCATTGCAAAGTGAATGAACCTACATGTGATTCTAACATCTATAAACAAGACCCATTCATCAATTTCGAAATATTAAGGCTGAACTATTTTAAAGTTTTGCTGCATATTTCCGTCTTTTTTCTTTACTTGAATGTGCATATTATTGCGGTTAATCTGAAATTGAGTTGTGATCAATAAATTGTCGAACTAAAGGTAAACAATCTGAGCTACTATTCCTTGTATGTCAACCAATTTGTATATGATAACATCTCCATGTTAAAGCATTTTCAAAATTAATATGTGGATATATTTATTTCGTGTC
This sequence comes from Alnus glutinosa, assembly GCF_958979055.1. Lineage (NCBI taxonomy): Eukaryota > Viridiplantae > Streptophyta > Magnoliopsida > Fagales > Betulaceae > Alnus > Alnus glutinosa. The sequence goes on along the minus strand of NC_084897.1, from coordinate 20,788,136 downwards.
TTGGGAATGTTTTAAAAGGAAAGTGTTAAAGAGCATTAAATGAAGATAGTCTCACATAGAGAAATAAAAAAGAAAAAGAAAAAAAGAAACTGTAGTTGGCATTTATAAGGCCCAACACACTTTAAGCATTTAAAGTAATACTTGGGTGTATACTAGTTCGTATATACTCTAGTACGGTGCAAACCACCGGACGCACACACGCGTGCGTGTGGCAATGGGCTGTAGGGCGCACTTGGCACTTGGCACTGGAGCAATCTAATCATGACCTTTCAATTTTGGATGGTCATGATCAATCGATCTGGTGGTTTAATCTAAACCATAGGATGCTTCTTAGGTAGATCTAATGGTTGGATTTACTGGACCATCACTAAAATAAACTATAAGGTCAAATCACATTTGATCTAATGGTTAAGATTAATTAATAACGATCTAATGGTTATTATTAAATAATCATAGACAGTTATTTGACCTGATGGTCAGATTTAAGTGTCTGTTAAAATAGCAGTTTATGATTGTTACCTAAGCAGTTATGGACGGTTGGATTAGCAGTTATTTCAATATAATACAAAAGTAACTGTTGTCCAGTTATCAGAAAAAAAAAAATACAGAAGTAACTGCGTGATTAAAAAAAAAAAAAAAAGATAACAAAATTTCTTTTATCTTCAGTTATTTTCTGATACCTTCTGGATTTAAAATTAAAAGGTCTCTGTGTGTCTCTTGATATAATAGAAAAAATCTGAAAGTGTTCGGATTTAATTTTTCGTTTGTGCAAAACGCAATTAACCAAACAGAGGATTCTGGGCTCCATTGTATCATGGAGAAATATTTGTTGTTACCCTTTTCATACCTTTTTGATGGGGACAAATAATTTCTTAAAGAAAGCAACATTGTAACGCGCCTTAGGAGCATTTCGTTTTTCTGCTTTCGTTTACTTTTTCTAACAATGCAGTCACTAGTTTCATCTTTAGCAAACAAGTAAGCTTGAAAATCCAACTAAGAAGCAGATTCCACAAAGTACATCTCTATATGGTCTATGAATTTACTATTCATTCCATATATTCTCAAGACTTGCATCAGTTAAAAGTGTTTTAGTTTTGTTTTGGAGCAAGATGCTTTTGATCATGTCCCAAACATCACAATTTGATGGTTTGTTTAGAGATTCATCCATGTTTTACCATTGAAATCTATCTCCATTGATTCATTATTTTGTGCAAAATGTGCTCTTGAGTTTTGAGACTTGAGAGAGATGATTTTACTTATTTGATCAACACATCCAAGAATAATTTTTTGTTCAACGAGATGAAAAAGAAATAATAGATGTTTTAGAGTAATGATTGGTTGAAGGTTTGGGAGAGCAATGTTTGGGGGAGCCAGAATGTCAAAATTATGCAAACTTAATTTCATTGGATTAAAGAATGCAGTAGCTTCTGTACTAAACTCTTTCTAACAATTTCACTTAACAAATACATGAATTTCATCAAATCGTTCAATGCCATGCTTTTTCTTAAAAACTCTTTTACAGAATTAAAATCATTGTATATTTTTCTTTTTTCGTCTTTTCCTTGTTTGGATGCTACCCTTTGGATATGCAATTTCTACAAACATACAGAGTTACAAAATTTTACATGGTATAAGAGCCCTTGTGTGACATCCAAGTTCGTCTGGGTATAGGAATGGATATGTGCTTATATATATATTTACACCCTAATTGATACAACGCGTTTTAAAGTCATGATGACCATGAACCTATCAAAACTCCGAAGTTAAGCATGTTTTTCCGAGAGTAGTACCAGGATGGTTGACTTCCTAAAAAGTCTGGTTCGGAAGAGTAAAAAGTAAACAATATTATGTCGTTGAGGAAGAGTCGTTCCACCTTGTGAGTCACGTCTCTTCCTGGTTTCCAATGGCTTTCTCTTCTTCTACAACCAGCTCCATCTTCTATCATTGTTGTTCATCACCTTAATACTCTCAAACTTATCATCTTTTTAGTTTTGTTTTGGTATAGAGGAATTTGTTACTTATGCATACTTCTCCGTGAAGCTCTCAAAATATTTTGATACCATTGAAAACTTATTGAAAATCATGTAAACTACACCGAATGATTTTACATTTTTTTCAAAATATTAAATGACGTGAAGCGCTAACATTAACTTGTTCGCACACAAAATTTCAGTAGCAAAAGTTATAAAATATTGAGATTCTAACAATTTTGCTCTTTAGATTGCTAACAATTCGAACAAAATTAATTAATATAAAACCCACTTACTTAAGCTAGTTTTGAATTGCCGGTAGACAACAATTTTGACATGACTTACGAACTTAATATGAATTCAACACAAAATTAAAAAAAAAAAAAAATTAATAGTAATAATAAATAATGCAATATTCATAAAATATAGATGCCTTCTTCACAACCATAACACAACAATTTTTAAGAAAAAAAGGACACGAATATCACCAAGAAGACTTACCTATATATAAAACAACCCCAAATTACAAAGAACATGTCTGTGTATTAATAATATCTGCATTTTTACACGCGAGCACGAAAATACACATTTGTGCACGTATACCTGAGAGGTGAAGCCATTGGAGATGTATGGAACAAACTTTGCTTGATGCGGCGTCGAGTTTTTTTGGGGGGTTTTGTTAGAAATTGAAGTGGGTTTTGCTTTTCTCAAGCTCTTGTTTTGGAAAGAGTTAATTTGGGATGGAACTGAAGTTTTAGGGGAAAATAAAATAAACAAAAAAAAAATCAGGAATTAAAATATTAGGAAAAAAAAAATTCATTATTCCCTCAAAATTACCAAATAATTTTTAATGGAACTTCGGGCCGATAGGGTTGAAATATCCCTCTTTTGCACAAAAATGACAAATAATTTTAATAAAAAAAAATTGATTTTTTTTTCCTGAATTTCATAGATATATTTTTAATTATTTTTTTTGTATTTTTGTTTGTTTCAATTTTTTTTTTATCAGAAATAATTATTATTATTTGTTTCATAAAAAGAGAACATTACAACCCAATGAAAATTTAGAGAAGGTACATTGCACAAATTAAAAAGTCCTAAAAAATATTACAAATTGTTTAATATAAGGAGTAAATGTAATTTCTTCAAAATATTTAAATGTTATTGGTAATAATGCTATGCAGCACACCTCCTATTTTCCTAAAACCTATGAGGTCAAAAAAATCAATTTCCGTACATCAAATATTAATAGGAAGCACACCACCTAGGCTTTAAGAAGATGAAAAGAGGATGTGGGGTGGTTTATCGTATTACTCTTATGAATATTACCGACAGTTATGATTAATGAAAATAAGATAATTTGTGTCAATGGTAGTAGAGCTACAGGTATGAATCTTTGATGGTTATGAAAAAAACTCAATATAAAGAGGATGTCCTCCTTCGATTGTTAAAATATCCCAACCCTTTGGCTAATGGTCATGAAATAAATAAATAAATAGGAAAATTTACTCAATTTCCTTGATTTTTGAAAACTTTTATAATGTCCCCTCTTCTCTCCATTTTCTTTTTCTTTTTACCCTGTTTTTTGTCTGCAATTGGGAAGGCTCCGCCCACGCGTCACTCCTCTACTCTTGCACCATCAGCATCCGATCTAGCGCAAGCGTAGCACGCGCCACTTTTTTTTTTTTTACTCAACTTTATACTGCATCATTTTCGACCCAAACCGATATTTTCTTTTTGGGGAAAAGTACACATATCCCCCTTAAACTATCACTCAATTGTCAATGTACCCCCCAAACTACCAATTGTGTCAATTGCCCCCCTCAAACTACAAAAAAATGTCAATGTCCCCCCTAATATCAACAAAAAGACAAAAATAACCCTAAATTTTTTTAAATAAGACAAAAATGTCCTTATAAATTCAAAAAAAATAAAAAATAAAAACTAAAACTAAAAACTAAAAAATTATTTTTTAAAAAACAAATTAAATAAATTAAATAAAAAACGAAAAAGAAAGTTTTTTTTTTTTTTTAAAAAAAAACAAACGAAAAAATAACTGAAAAATATAAAAACAATTTTTTTTTAAAAAAAAACAAACGAAAAAGAAAAAGGAAAAACCAGTTTTTTTTTAAATTAAAAAAAAAAAAGGAAAGAGAATGATTTTTTTTTTTTAAAAAAAAAAACCAAACGAAAATATAACTGAAACTTACAAAAATAATTTGTTTTAACAAAAAAAAAAAAACCAGCTTTTAATTTTTTTTTATTTCTTTGTATAAATTTTTGTTGTTTTATATTTTTTTAGTTTTTATTTTATTTTAATAATTTATGAAGAATATTTTTGTCATTAGAGGGACATTGACAGTTTTTTGTAGTTTAGGGGGGGACATTGACACAATTGGTAGTTTGGGGGGACATTGACAATGCTGTGGTAGTGTTGAGGGGGTTATGTGTACTTTTCCCTTTTTTTTTTTTTTTTTTTTTTTTTTTCATTTACCAATATCAATTACAAAATATGGTGGAGAGGTGATTCAAATCTGAAGTTGCCACTGTCAGGTCTCTTTATAGATAAGTCAAATCTGAAACTGCCCCTGCAAGTAGGGGTGTGCATGGGGCGGAGCGGGGCGGGTTTTTGCCTTTTTTGGCCCCGCCCTGCACCTATGCGGGTTGGAAATTTCCAACCCGCAAACCACACTTGATGAAGACTAACCGTGCGGGGCGAATCACTGCGGGGCGGGTTTGTGCGGGGCATGACAGGTATTTTGAGTGGCATTTACGTAATTTTGATTTTATTTTGTAAAAAATAAAAATTCAAAAACATACTGATTTTTTAAATAAAAAATTAAATTCATATTATTTTTTCACAGAATCTTTTGAATGCAAAGTCAGATTTTTAGGAAATCCACTCTGTTTCATTAAAGAAATTTAGTTCTTCAACGTGTTGACACATATCTTTCAATTGTTCCTATTTCCATTCAACAACATTTTCCATGGAATTAGCTTTTTCAACTAAAAGCCCTATTAATTATAAGTAAAATTCTAAGAAACATGATTTCTATTTTCTCCCATCAACAAAGCATAATGAATAAATGTCAAGAATAAAAAGCTATAATATTTCACTATTCCATGTCATCAATTTTCTTGTTTTTTCCAGAAGTAATGAAAAGATTATTTCAAATAACAATACAATAAAAATGTGTACACTTTAACATCCCATGAAATTGAGCCATAAAAATTGTATTTCTCACATAATGAAATGAGTCCATTAGTTAGTAAACAACTAAATATGCAAAAATATAACAGTCCATTGGTTAGTAAGCATGCAAATGCTTTTTTTTTTTTCTCCTTTGTGCGGGGCGGGGCGGGGACCCGCATTTTTTAAAAGGCTAAACCTGCCCCGCCCCGCATAAATTTCTCAAATTAAGATCCTAACTTGAAAAAAACTCGAAAACCCAGTCCTCTACGGGGCAAGGTGGGGCGAATGCTACAGGGCGGGACGGGTGCTGCAGGTTTTGCACACCCCTACCTACAAGCTATCACCCATTGCGTGGAAAGGCTGATTTGGTGAAGGAATATTTTGGGAGAAATGCATGAAAGAAGTTTGACCGATTGACTTGCCTATTATGGCCGATGGGCAAATTAGCATTTTCTGCCAAAAGATTGTGCTTGCAAGGCATGCACAATGAATGTGTTGGGGGTCCTGGACGTTGCGGTCCTTCCTTCAACAACCACATTTCTCCTCTCCTCTTTGAATTTTTTTTTTTTAATGATTAGAAAATAGAATTGATGTGATATAAAATTGAAATAATTTATATGAAAAGATGAGAAAAATTTGTATCGTAATGAGTTTTTTATTTAAAAATATGTTGATATGATATAAAAAGTGAAAAAATTAAGAATATTTTAAAAGTAATGTTTTTTTTAGAGAAGTGAAGGGAAGGAGAGGGAAAAGGAGGGGAAAGTAGATTTCAAACGGGCCTTTATCAAAACCAAACAACAGGTGTACAGTGTCCTGGTAAATGGTCAGTCTTCTCTAAAAAAGTCTCACACATTTTTTTAAACAACTTTTCGTTGGGTTTTAAGTAGTTTTATGGGAAAAATCATATTTAGTCCTTATGTTTTTATCTTATTTGAATTTAGTTCTTGAGTTTCTAATTTCAAGAATATGGTCCTTAGATTTTGCACAAATTTTAAATAGGTCACTCTGTCACTTTTTCCTCAAAATTAATAGTTTGTCATATTTTATGTGTCTCAATTGACACATCAGTGTCCATATCAGCACTTAATATTAATCCCACATCGTTAAGAACCAAGTCAGTCATAGAAAAAAAAAAATAAAAAGAAGAAGAAGAAGATCTAACATTAGATAAAAAACAGTTAACTTTGATGTTGATATGGACATTAACATTGTATTGAGTGCTAACATGAACCCTAGAGTGTCAAATGAAACACATATGAAAATAAAAAATTGTTAACTTTGACAATAAAGTAATACACGGATCAATTTCAAATTTGGGCAAAACTTAAGGACTTTATTTTTAAAATTAAAAACTTAAGGACTAAATCCAAATGAGATGAAAACTTAAGTGCTAAATATAATTTTTTCCTAGTTTTATTGATTTGAATTAGAGTATAATATTTGGAGAATCGGCTTATAAATAGAACATTCTTTATCCCAGACACTTGACAAACTTCACCCTAGCCTCTTCCTTTCTCATCATTTTCGATTTTCTCATACCCGCCCTTGCGGCCCTTCTCCAGCATTTTCACCGGCCACCGTACATCACCGTTCCGCCACCATACACCACCACCGTTACACCTTTAGACCCAAAATAGCGGCCATACGAAGAAAACAAACGGAGAACCCTAGCCCTCGCAAAGGTTCAAACTAATCTTCAGTGGCGGTTTCAGAGGAAGAGTGTTCCTCCGCCAAGTCCCGATCGTCTTCGTCCGCGTCTAGCAGCAGCACTCACTACCTCGCAAAGTGCGTCCTCCAGGTCCTCTACGGTCACATCCGCTCCCCAACCTCCCTCGACGTCGTTTTCGGCAAGGTCCTCTTCTTTCTTTAAATTTCGTTTCTCAATTTCTGTTGATATCATGTAATTGTTTTACACTGACGTTTTACAACAAATTGCTTCAATTAGACTTTGGTTACTGCCCGGTTAGATTTTAATTTTGACTCATTACTTGAACGCACTCTGTATACTTTTCTGATTGGTAGTATTGTTGGAAAGGTAATTTCTTTGCTACGCTCTGCTATTTTAATGAATGTAATCGAGACCTACTTCGCGTTTATTGCTTCTTATTTTCCTCTAATCTGGTTTGAAGAGCGTACCATTTTGTTCCCCGTCACCCCCCTATTTGAATAGTTTTGATAATGTGTAGCCTTACTTTTTTTTAGTCAGTAATTGCCGTACGGTGGTGGTAGTTCAAGGCTGTGCGCTGTTGGTATAGTTCACGCCCAAAAGGAAGAAAACACTACGCTCGCTGCTGTATTAGACCTCCAATGGCAGATAGCCGAAAATTACTTTGGCCCAAACAAAATACGATGAATCTGACTTCGAGAATGAGAGGTTTTGGGAATATTAGGAATAGAGGTAATACTTTTTGACTTAATCTATCATTCTCACTAGAAAATGCAGAGATCAAGTCATTCTCACATATTAATGCTATCCCTGAATCTGATAATATATCAGCTCAAATTAGTGGTTGCATGTATAGACTTCTTACTAACTCTTTCCTCTCAGGTGGTTGAGGTACGGCTGCTTCTCTTTTGGTAAATTCAAATTTTACTTTTAACACATCAACATAATGGTGGCAAAATTTAGCCTTCCTTGAACTGCCTGCATAAATTAATTAATGTGGTATTATGGAATTCGGTTTATGTAAAATTTCAAAGGAGGTTGTGGTTTGGTAATAGAACTCTTGTTTTTGTAATTTTTTTATGATCCTCACAAATCAAGTGGTGGAAATTGAAATATAATCATGCAATACTCAACTTATTTTTAGAAATTATGCGACCAAATGGGGTTTGTATTTGTATAGCATTTGGAAAACCATTGGATAAGTGCTACTCTGATTGTTTCTATTTGAATGATGAAAGTTTGCATATATCGTATATGTTCTACTCTTAGGTTATGTGTTATTGATACATAATTCTTCTTTTGCTTGGCAAGACTTGAAACCTAAGTCTTGCCCCGATCACATCCAACCTGTTACTATTCAATCCATATGGCTCTGAATGATTGGAAATCGTTGAATATGTTTTTATTTAATTCGAAATTCTTCTTCTAGTTGTTGGTCTAATAATTATTAATCATTCTTCACCGTTAGATTCCAACATGCTTTTATAATGCATTTTTCATTTATTTTTGCTTTATTCTTGGAAGTATTTTAATTATGTTGCATTGCTTTATCCTGTTCTTAGGTTTTGATAGATGCAACAAAACACTTAACTCATATTCCATGCAGCCATGGTCCTCAGTCCTCACCCATCTACATAGCTCTGCCCCTGGGCTCACGAGCTCCTCAGTCTCCAAATAATGCGCTCCTTCCAGTGCCCCCGTTGTACTACCTGCAATTCTTCGGAAATACCCCAAACGCCTCTCTGTCTTTTCTGAACAAAGAAGCCCATGAAGAAACACTACACCTCCATCCTCTCTTTGTTAGATAAATGCAGAACCATGACTAAGTTGAAACAATTACATGGGCTGATGATCACTACATCAGTTATCAAATATGTAATCCCTCTGAGCAGGCTTATTGATTTTTGCACAAATTCTGAAGCCGGAGACTTCAATTATGCAAACTCTGTTTTTATTCGAATTGAAGTGCCTAGTGTGTACATTTGGAACTCCATGATCAAAGCTTACTCTAACACTAACAACCCGGATGAAGCTTTGTCTATGTACAGCGAAATGCAGCGAAGGGGTTACTCGCCAGACCATTTCACGTTCCCTTTTGTGCTCAAAGCATGTTCACTACTTACTCATCCAAATTATGGAACATCGGTCCACAATCGCATTGTGAAAACTGGGTTTGAATCGGACGCGTATGCTTCTTGTGGTTTACTCAATATGTATGTATCTTGTGCAGATATGGAAGCAGGAGTAAAGGTGTTTGATTTAATTCCCAAGTGGAATGTGGTAGCTTGGACTAGTTTGATTGCCGGGTATGTTAACAACGGCTGGCCTAGCAAGGCCATAGAGGTGTTCAAAGACATGGAGTTTTGGAATATAGAGCCTAATGAGATTACCTTGGTGAATGTATTAGTTGCGTGTGCTCATATGAGAGATATAGATACTGGAAAATGGGTTCACAGTTGTGTCTGCCAACTTGGATATGATCCCTTTGAATCAGATTTAACTTTCAATGTGATACTTGCAACTGCCATTATAGATATGTATGGAAAATGCGGCAGCTTCAGATATGCAAAGAATCTGTTTTACAAAATGCCTGAAAGAAATTTGGTTGTTTGGAATTCCATGATTGGTGCATTTAATCAATATGGCAGGGTTGAGGAGGCACTAGGTCTGTTCTTCGATATGCTAATTGCTGGGTTTCAGCCGGATACGGCTACCTTTTTGAGTGTCATAAGTGCCTGTGCTCAACTGGGGGCTCTGGCATTGGGACAAAGTATTCATGCTTTTGTATTAAAGACCAACCTTAGTGAGGATACTGCTATTGGAACTGCCCTGGTGGACATGTATGCTAAAATTGGAGATGCAGGAAGTTCGCAGCAGATCTTTTGTAAAATGGAAAAGAAAGATGTGATGGCATGGACTAGCATGATTGTTGGTTTAGCTATGCACGGGCATGGAGAGGAAGCACTAAGTACATTCAAGAGAATGCAAGAGGATGCTGCTCTTATCCCCGACGAGATTACATACATCGGGGTTCTATGTGCATGTAGCCGTGTTGGATTGGTTGAAGAAGGTCAGAGACACTTCACCTCAATGGTTGATGTTTACAACATGGAGCCAACAATGGAGCACTATGGTTGTATGGTTGATCTTTTGAGTCGAGCAGGGTACTTTGAAGAGGCAGAAAGATTAGTGAAGAAGATGCCAATCAGACCCAATATTGCCATATGGGGTGCTCTTTTAAATGGTTGTGACATTCATGAAAATGTGAATCTAGTTGACCAAATGAGAAGCCGCATAACAGAGTTGGACCCTGAGGGTAGCGGAGTTTATGTCCTTCTTTCTAACTTGTATGCTAGGGCTGGTAAATGGCAAGAAGTAAAACTGGCTAGAGAATTGATGGCACATAGAAGGGTGGAAAAAACTCTCGGGCATAGTACAGTTGAACTGAAATTGCTTAATTCGTAATTATATCATAATTCACTTTTAATTTTATTTCACATTGATGTAGGATGATTCTTGCTAAATGTTTGTATAATTGTATCATTAACCGTATCATCTCATCGTTATTGCAAATTCAACTATATATAAAAATTAAAGCCAACCAGAAAATATTGTAAAACAAAATAATTCTTTGCAAGCACCTTGAACCACCAGCATCCTCTGATGAGGCATTGAGATATACAGAACAGACTTTGCTTGATGCGGCATTGAGTTTTTTTGGGGGGGTTTTGTAATAAATTGAAGTGGGTTTTGCTTTTCTCAAGCTCTTGTTTTGGATGGAGTTAATTTGGGGTGGAACTGAAGTTTTAGGAGAAAATAAAATAAACAAAAAAAATAATGAGGAATTAAAATATTAGGAAAAAAAACATTTATTATTCCCTCAAAAATGACCAAATAATTTTTAATGGAACTTCCGGCCGATAGGGTTGAAATATCCCTCCTTTGCACAAAAATGACAAATACTTAGAATAAAAAAATTTGATTTTTTTTTCCTAAATTTCATAGATATATTTTTAATTACTTTTTGTATTTTTGTTTGTTTCAAATTTTTTTTATCAGAAATAATCATTATTATTTGTTTCATAAAAAGAGAACATTACAACCCAATGAAAATTTAGAGAAGGGACATTGCACAAATTAAAAAGTCCTAAAAAAATATTACAAATTGTTTAATATAAGGAGTAAATGCAATTTCTTCAAAATATTTAAATGTTATTGGTAATAATGCTATGCACCACCCCTCCTATTTCCCTAAAACCTATGTGGTGTGATTTTCAAATTAAAAAAAAATCAATTTTTGTACATCAAATATTACGGGGAGTAGAGATGTAATCGAGCCGAGTCGAGTCGAGTTTAAAGATTTCAAGACTGGCTCGTTTATGAGTCGAGCTTAAATAGTCGAGCTCGAATTCGAGCCTAAATAGTCGAGCTCGAATTCGAGCCGAGCTATAAAATATGTGTTCAAGCTCGGCTCGTTTAAAATTCGGGCGACCTCGAGCTTGAGCTCGAGCTCGTTGAGAATGATATTCGAGCCGAGTCGGGTTACTCGATAAGCTCAGCTCAACTAGAGCTCAAGGTAGGCTATTAAATTTTTCAATATGTGATCAAAGCGGAGTTCAAGCTCGAGTTTGTGAACAACCTCCAAATAACTATTAACAACTTAATATGTTAGTTTAACATAGTAAATACTATTATCAAAATATTATATTTAATATGTTTTTTTTTTTTTGATAAGTAAAGAGAGTCTTATTGAAAGCGTAAGGCGCCCCTCAGCACACTAAAAGTATACAAAAGGAAGCACCTAATTAGAAATTGAAAAACGAACAAGAAAATCAGCAAAGCTGACAGAAAGAGGGTACAAAAAGGCCATCGACCAATTATACAAAGTAAGCAAAAACGACTCTAACACCTCCTCTAGGGAACTCTCCAAGTTTTCAAAACACCTTTGATTCCTTTCTCTCCAAACACACCAAAAAATCCATGTAGGAACCATCTTCCAAATTGTAGCACTCAAAGGTCTTCCCGACTTCCACCAGCCTGCCATTAGGTCTATCACTCTTCTAGGCATGACCCAAGAAATACCAAACCGAGAGAAAATGTTATTCCACAGAGCTGAAGCCACGTCGCAATGTAGAAGAAGGTGGTCCATAGATTCCCCATCTCTCTTGCATAAGCAGCATCTGTCTACAATGATAATATGCCTCTTCCTAAGATTATCCATAGTAAGGATTTTACCTAGAGCTGCAGACCAAGTAAAAAAGGCTGCCCTTGGAGGTGCCTGAGTCTGCCACACACACTTCCAAGGGAACCGAGAATCCCCAGAACAAGTCAAAGAACTGAAGAAAGACTTAACCTTGAATAAACCTTTCTTGGAAGAAACCCACCAATTTCTGTCTGCCCGATCTCTGTTTACCCTGCTTGAGTGTAGGACCTGGAAGAAAGAAGCAAAAACATCCACTTCCCAATCATGCGCCTCTCTGACAAAGCTCACATTCCACTGAGTGGAATCGCCCAAAACCACCATATTGTCTGCCACTGACGCATCCTTCACCCGAGCAATACCAAATAGATCAGGAAAAACTTCTTTCAAAACTGAATTTCCGCACCACAAGTCATGCCAAAATCTAGTCCTTTCCCCATCCCCCACCTCAAATCTGGTAAATCCAGAAAAGGTCGCCCACCCTTTCTTTATATTCTTCCACAACCCCACTCCAAAAGCCCCTACAAGCTCCTGGGAGCACCATCCACCCCACATGCTACCAAACTTGGAATCTATCACACCTCTCCACCAAGCATCTCTCTCCAAGCGAAAGCGCCATAACCATTTCCCTAACAATGCTCGATTGAAAATCACCAAGTTTCTTATACCCAGACCTCCTTTTGAAATAGGAGTACAGACCTTCGCCCAACTCACCAAATGAAATTTAAACTCTTCACCCAACCCACCAAAGTCTCGATGCAGCTTCTCGATCCGAGCAGCAACACTCCCCGGAATAGGGAATAAAGACATATAGTAGGTAGGAAGATTGGAAAGGGTACTCTTAATAAGGGTAACTCTACCACCCTTGGAAAGATATAACCTTTTCCAACTAGCCAAACGCTTCTCTATCTTCTCAATAACTCCGTCCCACATGCGAGTGGACTTATAGGAAGCCCCCAGAGGAAGATCGAGGTACTTCACTTGCAAAGAAGCAACTCGCACCCTAGGATATCTGCTAGTCTTTCCACTTGATCTACATTCCCCACTGGAATTAGATTGGATTTTGCCAAGTTGACCTTCAAACCTGAAACTGCTTCAAACAAAAGAAAGAGACCTGAAACTGCTTCAAACAAAAGGAAGAGACTCCTCAGATTCTGCAGCTGAGAAGTGCGTGCACTATAGAAGATCAATGTATCATCGGCAAACAATGTGAGACAGAAACATTGCCCACTAAGAATCCTTCCATCAAACACCCATTGACAGCCGCTGATATCATACAACTCAAAGCCTCCATAACAAACACAAATAGCAGGGGTGACAAAGGGACCCCTTGTCTCAGACCTCGATAACTACTGAAGAAGCCATTGGGAGCCATTGACTAAAACCGAAAACCGCGCCGAAAAAATACAACGAGCTATCCATGAGCATCGTTTTCCCCTAAAGCCACATCTCCTCAACAAATACAAGACAAAATCCCAGTTAACATGATCATAAGCTTTCTCCAAATCCATTTTACAAATGACACCTGGCTCCCCCGATTTGATACGACTCTCAATGCATTAATTAGCAATAAGGATTGGATCGAGGATCTGTCTCCCTTTGATGAATGCACTCTGAGATTTAGAAATAACCTTCTTCAAAACCCCTTTCAATCTGTTTGCTAACACTTTGGCTATAATCTTGTAAATTCCTCCCACAAGACTGATGGCTCGGAAGTCTTTGAGAGAGATAGTTCCAGGAATCTTTGGAATAAGAGTAATAAACGATGCATTCAGACTTTTTCTCAAACGAACCTCTATCATGAAAGTCAGAAAAAACCTCCATAATGTCTGGACTCAAGACTTCCCAGCAAGCTTGGAGAAAAGCCATAGAAAAACCATCAGGACCCGGAGCCTTGTCTCCCTTCAAAGTGAACACTACCTTCCTAACCTCCTCCTCCTCCTCAAAGGGTCTTTCCAGCCAGCTGGTTTCTGACTCCAGGATAGTGTCAAAGGATAGATCATCCAACAAAGGCCTCCAACTGTGCTTCTCAGAAAAGAGAGTTTGATAATACTGAACCACGTGGTCACCTATCTCTGTCTGATTGGAAGAAAGTGAATCACCGATCAATAAAGAATCAATAGAGTTGTACCTTATGTTTGAGTTGGCTATAGCATGGAAGAATTTAGTACATTTATGCCCTTCCTTTAACCACGTTACCCTCGACTTTTGCCTTCAACTAATCTCCTCCAAAAGAGAGACCCTCTCTAACTCGCTGACAATCTCTGACTTTTTAAGTAGCTCCTCCTCGCCCAAAGCCCTACTACCTTCAATAGAATCAAAGGCCTGAAGCTCTTCAAAGAGCTTTCTCTTATTTCTCTCCACATTACCAAAGACCTCTTTATTCCAAGTCTTCAAATAATGTTGTTTATGAGCCTTAAGCTTGCAAGCTAGAACAAAACTGGGGGTACCTTGAAACGAAAAAGTATCCCACCACTGTTTCACCAGCCCCACGAACCCATCCGCCTTAAGCCACATATTTTCGAATTTGAAAGGCCTATTTCTCCTGGTAGTGTCGCTACAATCAAGAAGAATTGGAAAATGGTCAGAATAAAAGCGGGAAAGTCTCTTCTGGGAAGTCACAGAAAACCTAGATTCCCAGTCAGGGGAGACAAGAAAATGGTCAATCCTTGACCAAGTGGGGGGGTCACAAGAGAGCAACCAAGTGTAAGAACCTCCAGGGAGAGGAAGGTCCATTAAGCCCTGATCAGAGATAAAGTCACCAAAATCCCTCATGCCAGACACACTGCCTTCTCCAGAACGTTCACTAGGAAACCGAGTTATATTAAAATCCCTCCTATACACCAAGGCATGTTCCACCAGTTGAGGATCCCAGCCAGCTCATCCCAGAGCCTCCTCCTATCAATAAGGGAATTCGGGCCATACACCCCCGCAAAAGCCCACTCAAATCCATCTACAATATTCCTGAAAGAAACTACAAGTGTGAACTCCCCCAAGCATACATCAACCTTCTCCACCACTCTCTTGTCCCACATGATCAGGATGCCCCCTTTAGCCACACAAGAGTCCAAGCAGCACCAATCCACATAATTGCACCCCCCCCATATGCTGCGTACAAAGCTTCTTGACGGACTTTGAACTTTGGTTTCTTGAAAACACATAATATCCTCCTTCCAATCTCTGAGCAGGTTGCTAATCCTTAGGCGTTTAAACCTATTGTTCAACCCCTTCACATTCCAAGATAGAATCTTGGGCTTTATGGCACGCCTATGAGACCCCTAGCCCTCCTTTTACTACGATTAGAGCACGAGCCCTTAGCACCATAGTTTATAGAACTCGCCAAATTCTTGATCTCCCTCTTGGCCTTCGAGCTTCCATCTCCATTGCGGCGATCTCCTTCGATGCAAGTCAACAAAGCCAACAGTTGCAGCTTGTGTCCCATATACGTCATCCCCACAATGGGGTAAATATCATCGCATGCTGCCCCGTTTAGTAATCCCCCTCCCCTCCCCTTCCCTTATAGGAGAATTTTTTTTTTGAGTGTGAGTAAAAAGTGATTGATGTGATATAAAGTAGAAATAATTTATATGGAAAAGTAGATATTTTTTGTTTTGTAGTGGATTTTTTTATTTAAATAATAATAAAAAATTGTTGATGTGATATAAAAAGTAAAAAAGGTTAAGAATGTTTTGAGTTGATGTTTTTTGGGAAAGATAAAAATAAGGGGAAGGGGGAAGGAAGGGGGTTATTAAACGGAGCCTAAATGTATGTCTGAAAAAAAATATAATAAAAAAAAAAAATCAAGCAAATCTCAGCAATGACAGTTTTATTGGGCACGCGTCCCTCGATATTTTCAAACTCATATTCCATCGGTCAATCACGTGAAGTGTTATGCGACTCTTGACCTTCAAGCTACAAGCATCTGGACAAAAATTAGGACAAATTGGTTTAATAGGGGGTTTACTTTCAGTTTTTCCTCTAACATAATCTCTTTCAAATAAACTTAACCATTAATTTTTATTTTTTATGTTCTCTTTCTAATTAATTTGCTTTCACATGATTAGCAAGATTTTAATTGTGAGATTTTTCTTTTTCAAGTTTTTTCTTCACAGCAAGTTCGTGATTTTTAACAAGAAGTTTATGCTTTTTTTTTTTTTTTTTTTTTTTTTTTTTTTTTTTTTTCATTTAGGATGGTCTAGCAAATTTTTATTTTTATTTTTTTTTTCCTAAATGGAGTAATTTGTTTTTTCTTTTGTCCAAAACGGAGCAATTTTTGTGAATACTTTTATATAATTTGATTTCCCTAACTAGGGTGAAAAGAGAAATGAAAAATACTCCAGAGATGAATTTATCTTCAAATTCATACTAATACAATATTTAAATATCTAGATACAATGATGTCCGCTTGCTCGTCTAACAATGAATGAGGCTTAATTATTAGTCCACCCTTGACAGTCATAATGGTATTTGGGAAAGCAAATTGATGACAAGATCTGGGATGTTGGGAAGATCCAAGATTATGTATGTAGGGGTGGAGCCAGAAGTTTTTATGGGCAGGGGTCAATGGCCAAATTTATTTTTGGTAGGGGCCAAAGCTAAATTTTTATTTTTATCTTATATTTTTTAATTTTTTAGAAAAAAAAAAATTCCACCTAATAATTTTTTTTTTTTTTACTTAAAAAAATTTGCTTTAAAAACTTAAGAATAAAAATTTATTAAACTTTAAAATTATAAAAAATAATAATAATAATTAAAAAGCACAAAAAAAAAAAATTAAAACTAAAAAAACAAAAGGGGTGCCTAGTTGGCAAGGGGGTGATCGGCCACCCCATTTTTGGCCAAAGGGGTAGCTCCTTTGGCTGATCTGGGGTGGACGAACCACCTCAGATCGGCTTTGGGGGTGGTTCGGCCACCTCCCAAAGGCCAAAAAAAAAAACAAAGATTTGGGTTTTGGAGGTGGTTTTGACCACCCCCTACAACCGAAACCACCCCCAAATGGTTTTGGGGGGTGGTTTGGGGTGGCCATAGGGCTCAAGGTCCTGATCGCTTAACCAAGACGTGGTAATTTGGCCACTCTCTCTACCAGCTAGGGGGTAGCCGAATAACTTCAATGGTCTTGGGGTGGTTTGATCATTCTTTGGTTTTTACATTTCTTTTTTATAATTTTTAGGAGTATTTTTTGTTTTATTGAAAATTTAAATTATGGTCATTTTTTTTTTATTGGCTTTGGGAGACGTTGACAACTTCTTGATAATTTATGGGGCATATAAGGCTACAAATAAACAGAACTGCTAGTGAACAAGCCTGGACTTGGACCAGATAAGCTCGGCTTGGGATCTGTTCATTTTATTAAATGAACAAAACTTGAACAAAAATTTAAGTTAGTTTGTTAAATAAGTCAAACTCATATAAACTTGTATAACTTTATTTTTATAATATTATTTTTAACTTTGTAATCGGATCATGTTAACCCAAACCATGAAAAAAAAAAAAAAAAAAAAAAAACCAAAAGCCCAAAAAAAAACAAAGGAAAGCCATAAAATAAAAGGAACAACACTATGTAAACTGGCGGATTGGCGATCGTTAATTTTTTTTTTTTTTTCTTGTGTCTTTACATTTTTCACTTATTCAATAAAAATAAAACTACAAAAACTAAGACTATAGACTTTCACTCTTAATTTCTTGCAAAATTATTATTAATTTTTTTTTTTTGAAAAAAACAACTTAATACCTTTTTTTACCTTGTCCATCAAAATCGACTGTTAACAGGTATAAGTGCATGATAAATGCTTATAAAGCACACAAAATACTTATAATTTTTTATTGTGGGACAAACAGTAATAAAAGAAGAGAAATGTTAGAGTAATAAAAGAAGAGAAATGTTAGAACATCTCCTCGTGTATATTTGGAATGACATAATGTAATTTTTTTGATTAAAAAATGCATCTATGCCGTCTAAAAGGACATAAATGTAATTTTATTCTAAATGTACATCAGGAGAATACCAGGAGACGCTCTAATATTCCTTAATAAAAAAAATAAAATAAAAGGATGTTTAAATATTCAAATTTAAGATAAACTTAAATTTTTATATATTCAAATTGGAGATAAATTTAAATTTTCATTAAATAATTTTCTACATGATGAACACCGAATCAAGTTGCACATGCAAGAAAGGGAAATTATGAGGCTTAATTAAGGGGATTTTAGGGTTGTGATTCTTATATAATAAAATTTACATAATTTTTACACAACACACGCACATGGAGTAAGACTCATGTAATGAATTCTACTCATATACATCCCACTTCATATGAGTGTATTATGTAAAAATTATATAAATTTGTTATGTAATATAATTTATCGGGATTTTATTATCCCGCAAAGTCTGGGGTGTTGGCAAGATCCCATGATTGTGTAGGATTTTGACTTTTTGCTACTGGAGATGATCCCCTGCTTTGCATGGCGCTATGAAACGGGATTGGTGTATCCTTTTCTCGGTTTTATTGGGCCCAAGGATCTTTGGTTAATAATGCAACGTGGGCTGACTTTCAATGTCGGCCCAATTCCCAACCGTAGGTAAATTATTTTCAAATCAAAGTCAGCATTGGAATTAGAGGACCTGCTTGTCTAAAATTTTTTATGATAGACATCGATAGTTTTGAACGCAACTCAGAAGCAGATATGAAAAGTTTTAACACTCTAGGTAGAATATTTTCGAATGGTGTCAAGTATTGGAATCTAGAGGACTTGCTTGTCTTAACTTTTTCGACGATAATTTTTTTTTTTTTTTTTGTAAGTTTTTGAAGATAAAAAGGGTACAACTTGGAGTTAAAATATATTTTTCCCTAATAATAAGCTTTGTATTCCGAAAAACATGTATTTTAGAAGAGGTCCTGTTTAGCTGTTATTTTTTACCTAAAATTGCGATGCATTTTTGTGAGCTTCTTCCCTCATAATGAGCTTGTTTGGTAACCAATTGAAAAATTTTCAATTTCCATTTTACTTCTCCCAAAAACATCAAATTAAAAACATTTTAACTTTTTTACACTTTTTACATCATATCAATAATTTTTTATTACTATTCAAATAAAAAAATTCATTACAAAACAAAATTTTTTCACTTTTCTATAAAACATTCTCAAATTTTATATCACATAAATCACTTTTTACAACTATTCAAATAAATATTCCAATTCACAATCCATTACCACACAACTCCAATATTGAATCGTTCACTAAACTGGGAGTCTGGAACTCCGGGAGATTGCTTGGGTCCTTTATTTATTTTCTTTTTGTTATTTTGAAGGTAATTAATTGTCCCGTTTTGGTGTAAGGCATAGTTGAAGAGAGACAAATTAATTAGCTAATTCATATGTGGTGGTAAGTTTAGGAGAGAATCACCTAAAAATTTCTTTAATTATAACAATTAATAGATGATCTGTCACACCCATAAAACAGTGGAGTCCATCCCATGTGAGGGGCTGTTGTGCCCATGATATATAAATAACATTTTCCTAAAACAAAACATGCATATTTCTAATTCAAAAAGCTGTCTTGTTGTATATAGGAAAAATACTAGTTTTGTGTGGAACGGAAAGAGAAAGACACATGTGCATGCATGGAACTTCAGCATTTCTTACACGATCATCCATTGACCTTGAATTTTTGCCATATTGATTCGTATTATTTTTCACATCGTTGTTCTGGGTGCTTCAAAAGAATTTCGGGTTTTTTTTTTACAGTTGCACAGAGATAGAGTGCAGTTTCAACCCCGCGAATTGCAGCAATATCCATTGCACCCGCAACACCCTCTTATTCTGCTTGAAGGGAGCCCAGATGATTCATTTCTGCGATGAGCATATATACGAGGGCTACGCTTACCATTGTTCTAACTGTAATTTTAACCTTCATCTTAAATGCGCCTCTATACCCTTCACCGTAGAAGGTGAATTTCATGACCGCCCATTGAAGCTCCTACGGAAATCAGTATCCTTCACCTTCGAGGCATGGTGAAAGAAGATAAAGACATGTACTCTTACTTATGTACCAGTCTCACATACTCACTCATGGTCCACCGAAAATGTGCTGCCTTACCATTGACTGTCAAACATAAAGGTCACCAGCACGCTCTCAACCTCACCGGCTGTTCTCAGGTGAACCAATCTGATTGTCAACGTTGTCGTCTTTGTGTTAAAAAGGTAGACACTGACAGAGTTTATTATTGCTCAAAATGCAATTTCGTTGCCCACCTTGATTGTGCTACACGTGAGGGATACACAGAGGAAATAACGAAGGAAGATTCGGAATTACTGGATGAATCCATTGACGATTCATTAGCTTATGCTGTCAAAAAGATCAAGATGGGAGAGGATAAGATTAAAATAGCCCAAGAAATCGAACATTTTAGTCATCAACATGACTTAAAGCTTATTGATGAGCTTCTTATCAACAAGGAAAAATGTGATGGATGTATTTATAGTTTATTCCAATTAGGTTCATAACCTATTAATTTAATTAAGCTCTATAACTTAAGCTACTTGAACAGTTAAAAACTAGTAAGAGAAAAAGTACTAAATGGGGTGGTTAAAATGAGAATGTCGTAAAATCATAAATAGCTTAAAATAACTTTAACACAACAAATATAAGTTAGTAATAATAATAGTAGGTAAACAAAATAGTAAATATATTTAGGGTTAATAAACAAGATAAAAAGAATCGAGAAACAATAATTAACCTAATAATAGCTTAAGGTATCAAGCTAGCGTCAGAAGCGAGTAACGTGACGTGTGAGCACGCCGGTAGTTTATGTGTCATAGAGTATAGAGTTCAATAACATAGTTTAACATTTCAAATGTTTGCAGGCATACGATCGGATTGGAGACTTCAATGTGTTCTCCAATCTAGAATTCAATTAACTAGAACACGGGAGAAATGCTAGAGTCATGAGTCCTATGCAGCCAAGGTGATATTTTACTGACTGAGCAACTATTATTTTTACATATTATAGAATTGCAAAATATATATGTTTTATAAATCTGAACCAATTGTATGTTGAATATATTTGTTTTACTTGTTTTGAGTACTTTAGAGTAAGTTCAAATATATCAAGGATAGTTTCAGAATATAGTACAGTGTGTAACATGTTTTGGATGAAATATTAAAATGTTTAGAAAAACATGATTTATCAGCAAAATATAGTAAGACAATATTTATCAGTCAAGCAAAGAGCATAGAGCATGTAGTATAGAGCATAAGCATACAGTAACCCAGCAGTAGCCCAGTAACAGCTTAGTTCAACAGTTTATCGGCAGCACATCAGCATGCATAGCATACATAACATTATTTAAATTATGTGATGTTTTCACGATATAGAATACTGTAATTTTTATGCTAGACGTACTAGTATGCCTAAGAGTTTTAATGGCAAAAGAGCTTATGTATACTGCTATCGTCTAGTTGCATAATTTTAGAACATTGAGCTTGGACGAACAAGAATATTGTCATGGTTCGATATGAGTAATACAGAGTCCTAGGAGTATGTAGATGAATTGTCGTGGCACGTCAGTAAGAAGTGCTTGGATACCCGAATTTTACTCTAGTAACCGTATGGACAACTACGTACTCGACATGAAGTTGTAATGCCTTAGGATTCCGTGTTAACCATGTTCGGAAAATGATAGTAAGCTTGTACTAAAGAGTGAGATGGCATGTTTTAAGCTTAGTGTGCTTGGTTTTGATGCTATTGGTTGCGATATCAGTGTGGCTTGGGAGTAGGTAGATGGATTGTCGTGGCACATCAGTAAGAAGTGCTTGGATATCAGAGTCTTACTCTAGTAACTGCATGGACAACTATGTGCTTTGACATGAAGTTGTAATGCCCTGAGGCAGAGTGTTATCACAATTAATAACGTTAGACCTATGTGCATTTGAGCTACCAACATAAAAGTATTATTGTAGGTAGGTTTATACGTGGTTGCTTCCAAGCCAATGGAACTTCTACATATAAGTCCAACTACATAATATGTTTTAAATGTTTTCTGATAGTCGGTGTTTACTATATCGTTATAGGGGTTTTCAAACAAAATTTTATAAAGTGGTAGCTGTTATCGTGTACGCGAGAGCGAGAGGCGAGACTAAAAAGAAAAGCTGGTTCATTTGGAAAACTCAGTTAGTTTAATATCACTGAGGTCTCAGTATTATGTACTGAGGCGGTGAACTCATCATTTCACCTATACGGATGTGGCAAACCCCCACAACCGTATAGATGATGTTCCTCTGGCTGCAGGTACTCCGGTCGTAGTGATGGTGTTATAGATGTGCACGTGAGATATTATGACCGAAGCTCGCCGCAACGGTCGTAATTGCAGGACCATGGGATATTATTACCCACTGCCTAATAGCACGAAAATTTCGTGGTATTGTTAGAGCTTTGTTTGAGTTGTGGACTTTGGTTGGGATTTCGATTTTGTGATTCTATATTGGTATTTGATGATTATAAAATAGGTTTTGAATTTGTATTTTAGAGTTGTTGATTGGGTGCTGGAAATTCTGGATTTAGTTGATGTTTTGGTGGTTTTAATCTATGATTTATACTCTATTATGGGTTGATTTTGGGTAGGATTCATGATGGATAAATGAAATTCTTGATGGCCCCTTTGTGATGGCCGAACGGTGCTCTTTCTTGGGGTTTTGGTTTTGTTGATTCAAGCCCATGTATAATACTCTAAAATGGATTGTTAGATTTTAGTTGAAGTGAAAAAGTAATGTTTTGATAGAAATCTAAATTTGGTTTGTGTTTGTAAATTAGGGATAATTATATTGATTCATGATTAATGCTCAATTATTGATTGTAGAATGTTTGTAGCGTCCCAGATTTTAAGTAATTAAATAAAATGTCTTAAATTAGAATTTAAGACTGAATAAAATAGACAAGTTTAAAATTGACGTTCGATTTCCAAGACTCGGCATTCAAACGGCTTAATATTGTAGGAGACAATATTCACATCCAGTAGTCAATAAAATACGTGGCTTTAAATACGGTATTTTAATTCCCGATAAATAATAAGGAATGCATGAATGTTTATGAAAATAAATATTCATTGGTCTTATTATTTATAAACTGTAATTTTATAAATAAAGAATAATATTATTAGACTTTAATAATATTACAAGATTAATAAATAGACAGACTGAATTATTCAGTGGGCCGATAATATTGTTGAATAATATTATTGTGTAAATTATATATATTTGGTATATATTTATGGAGTGATAATATTATTGGGATAATAATATTGACAATGAAACAAACTAGACTCAGAATAAACTTAAATTATAATTTTAATGAATTGTCTCTCTCTGTCAACCCACGCACGGCCGTATCTCTCTCTGACGCCGGTGGTGTCTGGGTCAGGGTCAGGAGCGCCGGATCTCTCTTTCCCTCGCCTGATCTCTCTCGGTAGTCGGTGGTCGGGGACTGGGTTGGGAGCGCCGGGTCTCTCTTGCCCTCGCGGGATCTCTCTCTTTTGTCGGTGGTCGGGGTCTGGGTAGATGACTGGATCTCTTTGTTGCTAGTGTTCGGGGTCTGGGTCGGGAGTGCTGAATCACCATGTCACCGACCACCCCGTGAACTCGCCGGATCTCTCTTTCCTTCACCGGTAAATTCTGACATCAAATTTATAAATAGGCTTATTAAGTTTTTCGATTAAAAATACGTCACATTATATACCACGTAAGTTTGTAAGCCTTTTCCCTTAAAAAAAAAAAAAAAAGAAAAAAAAAAAAAAGAAAGAAGAAAAAAAATTTGTAAGCCTTTTTTATTGCCTTTGTACATGTAGCCGCTCTCAAAAATAAATATCCTATATTTTTCTATAATAGCCGATCTCTCTATTCAGTAATTCTCATAACCGGTTCCTGCTCTTCTTTCTTATTCCTTTCTTCTTGTTCTTATCTACTTCTTCCTTCGTTTCTCTTCTCGCCCGAATGCACAGAGAGAGAGACGAGAGAGTGAGATCGAGAGATTGAGAGGTAGATCGAGAGATTGAGAAGGAGATCAGAGAGAGAGTTGAGAGCAGAGAGTGAGATCGAGAGAGAGATTGAGGGAAATTAAGAGAGAGGATCCGGTGGATCCGTGAGCTGGAGTACCCGTGGCCAGGGGAGGTCCGATCCTCCATGTTTTTTGGCGGTCTGGAGGCTGATCTTCCGGTGGATGTCGCCGGTGAGCCCGCAACCCGCCAGACCCGAGAGAGAGAACCAGGGCGGTTCGTGGACCCGTGAGCCGAACCCGATCCTTCCGGAGGTCCATCCTCCATGTTCGGCGGCCAGAAGCCGATTTCCGGCGGGCCAGGTGTAGTTCCGGCCGAACCCCGAAGACCCGTGACCCAGAACCCGTGAGGAAGACCCGGTCCTCCGTGTACGTTTTCCGGCGACTTTTCCGGCGGAATCAGTGGCTAATTCCGGTGGATTTGCTGAGAAAATCCTTGGGGTAATTTCTTGTAAATCCGTTTGATTATTTTGGGTAATGATTCATGTTTGATAAATTGGGTTTGGTTGAATTAGGGTTTGATGATTTTTAGGGGTTCACTTTGGTTGGTTGATTTGGGGAAGTTATTGTGGTGGTTGATCTCTGTTTCGTGTTCTTGATCGGCTGTGTGTGGTTCCGGCCAGTGAGTGCTTGTGTGGTGTTCGGTTGCTGTGATTTCCGTGAGTGTGTTATTGATTAATCCCCTGTTTGGGCTATAGCGTGTACTGGTTTGGGGATCAATTGATAGGTTTTTGGATGGGGTGATTTTAGTTGATATTTGTTGATCTTTTGGATGTGTGTTTACTGTGCTAGCTGGATTTGTGTATAGCATGATGTTTCCTGTTTTAAGTGTATTAATGATTTTGAGTTTGGATTCCTATTACTTGTGTTTAGCAAGAATTTCCCCTGTTTTGTGGTTGGACCGATTCACCTATTGTTGGCTAGATTTTGGAAGCTAATAAGTATTGATGATTTTAGGTGTGTGTGTAAATACTGATTCGGTTTAGACATACTTGAATGGATATTAGTTTTACTAGTTGTTGGATATATATTTTATATGGTCTATAGGGAGTGGCCGAATGGGTTAGAGGAGTTTTATGGTGCTTTTTGGATTGAATTGTTAATTGAGGATTAACATATTTAATAAACGTTTTGTTAGCTGATTGGTACTGAGTTGGCTGATTTGGTGAGTGTTCGGGTTGTGTTCAACTATTAGAAGTTTAGTGGTGTTTGAAGATTGGATATTGAGATGATTGTGGATTAATTGAGTTTTAGATCGTACTTTATGTTTTGAGTGTATTTCTTTCTACTTTAGTTGGAATAGTCGAATGCATGTATTTTGGAAATTGTCACATGTACCTCGATTATGACCCATGTTGCATATATGTAGTTTTGACAAATTATGTTTGGTTGCTAACAATTTGATATTGATGTTTTAAAAAGGAATTCTTTTAAAATGAAAATGGTTGAATATTATGTAAATGAGTTTTATAATCTAAGGAAAATATATGATTATTGTTGTTGAGTTATATGATTTGATATGAAATTAATTATGGAAATTGAGTATGCTATTTTGCTGTGATTTCTAATATATGTTTGTTGAAATGATTATTAGAGTTAATATGTTTTAAAACGGATGTCTTTGTTAATTGATTTGGTGCTTGGATTGATGTTCCCTAAAAATAATTAGGTTTTGTTAGAAGTGTTGATATGTTTGCAGAAAATAGGTTTAGGTGTTATTGTTGAAAAGTAATATTGGAACTTAACCATGTTATGTTATGTAATAATTAATATAGATGATTATCTATATATATATATATTCATGTTTAGGCATGAATTTCTGAAAGAAATGTTATTGACCTTCTATGCACATATATGTATGTATTTGATGCAGATGATGAATTGAGACTGCACAAAAGGGCTGTAAGTATAAATTACTTATTGAAGGTAGTACTGGATTTTAATAGTTTTGTGTTTATGTTTTATTTTAATTGAATGCGTATGAATGATTATTGCATACAGTTAATAATTAAGCTAAAAATATTGGGAGTGATGTCTCTCAAAGGTTCAGGATGGGAATAGTGCCTGGAACTGAAAACATAATAATTCATATTGATTGGGACGTCTTTCAAAGTGCTAATAGTGACGTGGAACGTACTCTGCCAGTGCGAAAATAAGCTAATAAAAATGTAATGTAGAGGGGACGGCTTCGAGAAAGACGTTAATCAGGTGACGGCTCTAAACGAGAGGAGTGCAATGACTATATTGAACTGTTAAACTTTGCATAGAAAACTCTCATGTCAGCATTATGTTCCTTATATAACGTATAAATCATGATGTTGTTGAATGACAGTTAGTTCACTTATGAAATTATGGGGTTGTGGTTATAACCACCGTCTCATAGATGTTTGCGCATATTCTGAAGATTATGGATTGGATTAACTGCTAGCTTAAGAGATTTAAAGCTTGTTGTAGTTAGATTTTAGTGCTTTATACTTATAAATGTTTATACTATTTTGTATGTAACATATTTAGGAATTTACTTGTATTTAGTAAGTTTTCATGTACGCTTTCGTGTCATATGAGACACGTTTCTTTGTAATTAGTGTAAAGGAATTTTAATATATGTTTGTCAGCGTGTCTTTTCGTTTGGTACTCCGGTTTTCGAGTTTCTGTTTTGCTGGTCTGTTGGGGTGTGATTCTCGCAGGGGAGTCTGTCAGCTTGCTCTTTGGTTTGGGTGGTTCTTTTTTCGGCGATGTAAATTTTGGCTTGGCTTGTCTTGGCTTGGTCGCCGGTGCTCTGGGGGTGTTGTGAGATGGATAAGAAATTTTTAGTGGAGTCGAAGTCTTTTGCTTTCTCTGTTTTGGCTGGGGCGTCGGCGCTGAGGGTGGAGGAGAAGAGGAAAAAATTCATGGGAGTGGTCATTTTGAATTCTCGAGAGTTCCGAATGGCTTGCGTCAATGTTGGAAGTGTTGTTGGGTTTACCGAAAGAGCAAAAAATTGTAAAGTCGTTCAGAGAGGGATCGAAACTTTTGATTGCTTGAAGAGGTGGGAACAAAGGTGGGCGCTTTTTAGAGGTTTCTTCATTCGGGTTGGGTGGTTGGAAAGGGTTCATTGTTATCCCCGAGGGTCGTGGAGGGTGGGGTTGGATCAAATTCTCTGATGAGCTGAGAAAGGTTGTTGATTTTCTCTCTGGCTCGGTGGGTTGTGGGAGTGCTTCCTCTACTTCTTCGGAGAAGAAGGAAGTGAAGGTTGTTCAGCCAAGTTTGGGTTTGGCACCGAAGTGGACGGGACCCTATTTTGCGGAGGTGTTGAGGTCGGTTTTGGCGACCGCTGCGAAGGAGTTGTCCATCGTGGGTGGCAGTCGTTCCAGGTCAAGGGCTTCGTTGCCGGAGCCTTGTGAGCTTGATCTTCTTCCGACGGTGTGGCATGCAGAGTCTGTACAGAGAACAACAGTGGATTGCTTCTCGGTGGAGTCGCATCAGCTCAACCTGTTGGACAAAGACTGTCCTCTTCGTCCTTGGGTAAGAAGCGTCCCTCTTGTTCAAATTTGAAAATCGAACGTTCGAGGTTGCGGACGTGGCGTAAGTTGGGTTCCGGGTTTTTTTTGGCTTTGGGCCGGGCCGTAAGGAATCTTCTGGACCGTTTTGCCGGGTCGGGGCTAAGTCGTAAATCTTATGGCTTCCGCGTGTTTCATCTCATGCCGAAAGCTAAAGTCTCCTGTTCTTCGAGTTCGCCGTCGGAGACGACTTCGAAGGTGTCATCTGGGCTGATTCTGGCTCGACCTCCTCCTGGGGGTTGGAGGTTGCTGCGTCGGTAGCCACAGAGGGAGCGGGTCCGGCGATCTCGATTTCTGTTGGGGGTTCCATTAGGTTGGAGCCCTCGTCGTTGGCAGTTACAGGGACGACGTCGTTTATGCCTTCCACCGGGGGTGAGTCGAGCAACGTCCTTATGGTGCTTTCAAGCCAGACTCCAGCCTCTAAAGAATCTTCTGAGGGTATGGGTATGGTATCATTGGGTTATTTGGGGTTCTATTATCCTCCTCTGCCAGCACCGGAGTTGTTGCTTCCGGTGGCTTCGGCAGCTTCTCTGGGTTCTGTCTCCTTGTTGGTCGGTTCTGAGTTGAACTCTTCTCCGGTGTCCTCCTCTCTAGTCCCTGCGGTTCCTTCTGTTCAAGCCCACGCAGCTTCTTCTTTACATGTCTCTGCAGATCCAGTAGAAGAGAAGAAGTCTACTGAAGATCCTCGTCGGATTTCAGAGTTATCCACTGATTCGACTTTGGGAGAAAAAGTCTGAGATGCAGTCTATTGGTGGAAGGAGGTATCGAAGCTTCAAGAGAAGAAGGATCAGCCTATTGTTTGTGATCAGAATTGGGAGAAGGATTGTTGGAGTATTGAGGCAGAGCTCTGGGGGAAGATCTCCGAGGTATATCCGTTGGTGACTAAAGAACAAAGACAGAAGTATCGGGAGATTTGGGGTGAGATGATTGAGAACAAGAAATGCGAGAGTAAGAGGGAGCTTCAGAATCTTTAAAGTTTCGTAAATTACGGAGACATCAAAGCTTCTTCGAGGTGTAGGAGAGACAAGGCCAATAGGTCGTAGGGTTGGTTGCTTTGAGGGTTTTTTTGTGGGTTGTTCTCAGGTTTTCTTGGTTTTTTGGGTGCTGTTTGGTTTCTTTTGCGGTTAGTATTTTAGTTGGTTCTTTGTTTTCTAGGTTTTGACTTGGGGGCTGTTTCCTAGGTTTTTTTTTCGGATTTTTCGGGTCAGCTATGGTTCTCCTGTGCATACTTCTTGTGTAATTAGGGGCGCTTTATGTTTTCTTTTCAATGAAATCTACTTGCTTTTATATATATATATATGAATTTCAGTTAAAGCTCTGAATGTATTGTATGGGAATTGTCCCCGATGTTTGTAAAGAAAAAAAAAAAAGATATTCGTATTTTTTCGCTGTCAGATTTATCATCTCTGAAAGGTTAATGACACGTAATTATCCATATATAATTACTTAAAGCGGGTCGTTACAATGTTTGATTGAATTGGGTTTAGTGTTGAAAGAAATTTGGTAGATGATTGTGGCTTATGATTATTGGAATTTTAGTGGTTTGATGGGAGGGAAAACCTTGTTATATTTGATGTTGTATTTTAGGGCTTAACTTGATGATTAATAGTTTGAGTTTTGGGAATGTATGAGCTGATTTGGACGAGTGTTTTAATGGATTCAAATATGGATTTTTGGATTGGTAATTTGATGATGTTAGTTTATGATTAATTTTTAAGGATTAAGGTTAATGCTTGTGATGGATTTATGGATATAGTTTTATGTAGTGTCTAATGTTTGTGGTTGATCCTTGGTAGTCCTTAATGGCTATGGCCCATTGTATGTAAAGGAGGGGTTTTGATTGTTCTTAATGAAAGGCTATGGATATTGAAGGTTTGGTGGTAGGAGAATCTTGACTTCTTGTTTGAATAGAGATTGTAATAATGGCGATTGGTATTTTATGGATTCTAATGGGCTGTTTTGGTAAGGTAATTGGTGCCTTGGGGTAGGATAAGTTAAACATGAGTTAGACGTAGAGCCTATGTATGATGCTTAGCTTTGAGGACGATGTATAAGCTTTAGTAAACGAATGTATATTCGATATGTGATTATAATTTAATTTAACAAGATGTACGAAATTAATAAGTTAAATATGATTAAGGTCTTAAAGTCTAGACTACTTAGATGATTAGTAACTAATAGGAATAAAGCATTAAATGTAAAGATAAATTATTCATGCAACTCCTAGACAACATGTATAAATTGGCATGGTGGTAAAAGTACACAAGTGTACTTTAAATCCAATGTGAGGCAACTAAGTACCTAATCTACTTATCTGTGTGTACTATGTATTTTAGAGTATCATCGGATTAGGTTTAAGTATATATATATATATATGAGTTAAATATATATTATTAAGTTAGTCAATAATCAACAAGTCATTAAAGGGCTTATCAATGATAATATGATGTAATAATAAAGAGTAGACAAATAAATTGTAAATGCATCTTAAAGATAATAAGCGAAATAAGATATGAACCAAGACCTAAACGTTAACTTAATAATGGTTAAGGATGCTTAACGAGACTTAGAAGCGGGTAATGCGATGTATGAGCATGCAGGTAGTTTATGTGTCGTAGTGTATAGAGTTCCATAACATAGTCTAACGCTATAAGTATTTGCAAAGTCGTGTCATAATTGAAGTCAATAGGTTCTTCAATGTAGTTTGAGTCGTGAGTCCAATGCAGCCAAGGTGAGTATTTTACTCACTGAGAAACTTATTTTCATATAATATAGAATTGCTAAATATATATTGTTTTACAAAGTTCGAACCAACTGTATGTTGATTATAACTATTTTGGTTGTTTTGAGTACTTTTTAAATATCTTGAAATTATGATGATGTTTGAAAATATAAATATAATATGTAGAGTTTGAATGAATTGAGTGATTGTACGTGGTGGTTGGGAAATTTTGTAGACTATGGTTGCATTGTAAATAATTGGGATACTGTAAAAATTGGGTCATGATGCATTGCGTGCTTAACGGCACAACTTTGGGATACTGTCCCTGTTCTCTGGAGTTACGGACTCGATGTTAATATAGGATATTGTCCCTGTTTTCTTTGAGTTACGGATTCTATGTTAACTTTGGGATACGTGTCCCTGTTCGTTGAGATACGCGTCTCTGTACTATTGGGATACGGGTCCCTGTTCAATTGGGATACGAGTTCCTGTTCGCTTGGCATATGCATACATATATCATGGTGTGTTTGTGTGTGCGGTATTTATGATATTTATATTTCTAGTTGCATGATTTAAATGCATTGAGTTGAGAGTGCATGGATGATTGCATTGTCTAGATGTAGAGATACCTGCATCTATGTAAGGCCTTGTGAGTTGTCATTGTTCTTCAACTATTACATTGACGTTCAAAGACAATTTGCTAGAAGGTTTAGGCTTGGTATTATGGGATGCTAACGTTTATGTAAGGCCTCACGAGTTGTCGTTGTTCTTCAGTTATGACATGCTAGCATATTAGAGTCTTAACTCTAATACTCGCATTATCGTATTGACGTTTAAAGGCAATCGGCTTCGAGGTTTAGGCTAAATGTTGCCTATTTCTAGTAATGTGGATGTCTTAGTACCGATAACCAAATGCCATTTTTAAGCTTATGGGTTATGTGCATGCAAATATTCTCGCGTACATGTAAACTTAAGCAAACAAATTATAAAGTATTATTGTAGGTGAGGTCGTACGGAGTTGTTTCTATAACATAACTTCTATGTACAATCTTACCTGCCTAGTATGTTTAATTGTTTTCTATTAGTCGGTGTTTGCTATTTCAACTATGAGGGCTTTCAAATAAAAGTTTATAAAATTGGCGGCTGTTATAGCGTACGCATGACTAAAAATGAAATGTTGGTTCTTTGTGAAAATTCAGTAAATAGTATACATTTGAGGTCTTAGTGTAATTATTTATGCTAAGACGGCCGGCTCATAATACAACCTATACGGATCTAGCAAATTTCCACAACCGTATAGATGTTCTTTTGGCTGCAGGTATTCCGGTTGTAATTGATGGTATTATAGAAGTATACTTGAGAAATTATGACTGAAGCTTGCCGCGACGATTGTAATTGTTGGACAATGGGTTGTCCACTATTTTATAGGTTTGTTTATAGCTCGTGACGCTTAATTACTTATTATTGTATAAAACAATTTATGTTATGTATTTAATCCATATGGTTGCGAATGATTGGAAATTGATTGCTGAATATGTTTTTATCTAATTCGAAGTTATTCTTCTAGTTGTTGGTCGAAAAATTATTATTCATACTCTACCGTTGGATTCCAACATGTTTTTATAATGCATTTGTTATTTATTTTTGCTTTATTCTTTTAAGTATTTTAATTATGTTGCATTGTTTTATTCTGTTCTTAGGTTTTGATAGACGCAACATAACTTATCTCATATTCCTATGTTCAATAACCTGATAGATTTGGTATTTTATAAGGGTTCACAATAGATCTTGACTGGGTAGGACTGTGAAGGATATTATAGAACTCTCATTGTCTCAAGACTATGGCATATTTTGAGGTAACTTTATTGTACTTGTGAGTGTATATGTTCCATCTTATTGCTGATTTATTAGCATGGCTAGAACTTTTAATTTGTATGATAATTTAGGGGATCAGTTTGCGGGAGAACGATGATTGGAAACTAGACCCACTACCTGTATGCTTTTTGTCCAATTTCAAATGAATTGGAGTCCATAGTTTTGAGTGATCTTAGAAGCATCTTTTTGATGTGAAGATTTTGCTCACGAATGCCGATGTTTTAGATTAACTAATTATAGTTTGTTCAGATAGCTTAGCAAGGATCTTGGTGAAGCAAGAAAATCTTTACAAATAGTTGATAGAAATCCTTAAAGTGTCACAAAATTGTCAAATCACTTTACTTTAAGCAAGATATAACTAGAAGAGACTCGAGAAGATTAGTTTGTTTTAGCTGTTAAACTATTAATCGTTTTTTCTATTTTCTTCGTTATGTTAGCTTCATCTCTGAGTTTGATTTTGTATAAAAGGTGAGGGAAAGATAGATAAAACTATCGATTGAAATGTTAATTGTTCACTTATGAATTTGGAGATTGGCACTATCGAACGTTATGTATCATGTCACTGTCAGTTTTATCGAATACAATTCTTCTTTCTATTTTTTTCTTTTTGATTTCTTCTTTTTTGTATCTTTTTCTCTTAAAATCAGTAATAGTTGATGGCAATTGTTACATAGCCAATTGGACAATGTTTTAATTATTGATGTTTTTTGTATAAATATGTGGTGGTGTTTGGCAAGAGCATGAATGGAACAAAATAGTTGGTTGTTAATTTTGAAAGTAGTAATTTTAAAATTAATAACTTACTAACTACTCTGTTCTGTACATGTCTTTGCCAAACAATAACACATTTAAATAAAAAACATGAGTAATTAAAGTATTATTCAATTGGCTATGTAAACTGATTTTAAAGGAAAAAGATAAAAGAAAGAAGAAATTAAGAAGAAAAGAATGGAAAGAGAGAATAATTATATTCAAGAAAACTGTCAGTTTGACATGATACATCACGTTCAATAGTGCCAATCTCCAAGTTCATAAGTGAACAATTAACATTTCAATTTGATATTTCTATCTATCTCTCCCTCACCTTTTATACAAGATCAAACTCAGAGAAGAAGCTAACATAACGAAGAAAACAGAAAAGACGAACTAACAGTTTAATAGCTAAAACAAACTAATCTTCTTGAGTCTCTTCTAGTTATATCTTGCTCAAAGTAAAGTGATTTCACAATTTTGTGACTCTTTAAGATCACTATCAACTGTTTGTAAAGATTTTCTCGCTTCACCAAAATCCCTGCTAAGCTATTTGAGCAAAATATAATTATTTGATCTAAAACATTGGCATACGTGAGTAAAATCTTCACAGCAAAAAGCTGTTTCTTAGATCCCTCAAAACTATGGACTCCAATCTGCTTGAGATGGGACAAAAAGCATAGAGGCAGTGGGTCTAGCTTCCAATTATTGTTCTCGTGCAAGCTGATCCCTTAAATTTTCATACAAATTAAAAGTTTTAGCCATGCTAATAAATCAGCAGTAAGATGGAACATATACACTCTCAAGTACAAATAAAGTTGCCCCACAAAATGTCGTAGTCTTGAGACAATGAGAGTTTTGCAATATCCTACATAGTTAAGATCTATTTCCAAAAATGCCAAATCCGCTAGGTTATTGAACATAGGCATATGAGATAAGTGTTTTGCTGCATGTATCAAAACCTAAGAACATGATAAAGCAATGCAACATAATTAAAATACTTTCAAGAACAAAGCAAAAATAAATGACAAATGCATTATAAAAGCATGTTGGGAGCCAATGGTGGAGTGTGATTAATAATTATTAGACCAACTAGAAGAATAACTTCGAATTAAATAAAAACATATTCAGCAATTTCCAATCATTCACAGTAATATGGATTGAATATCAATAGGTTGGATGTGATCGGGGTAAGACTTAGGTTCTAGCCTTGCCAAACAAAAGAAAAATTATGTATTAGTAACACATAACCTAAGAGCAGAACATAAACGATATATGCAAATTGTCATAATTCAAATAGAAACAATCATTGTAGCTATGACGACTGTTTTTTTTTTTTTTTTTTAAAAACATTTCATAAACATTAGTCTCTTAAAATAAAAACGGATCTTCACAGACACGACGATATGTCGCAAAACCAACATATGTACATACTCTATAATATGTATCTGGTAAATCAGAGTATAACATCCATCTACTATGCAGCGAAAAACATAAATTTAATAGCGGAAATCACATTATATACATCTATCATAAATAACTACGACAAAGCCATTAAATAAATCTTTTTTTTTGGATAAGTAAAAGCCATTAAATAAATCTATAATTAAATCTTGTTTACTAACCTTAAGACACATTGGGGGATAATGTGTCTTGGGGTTGTGCATTAGTAGTGCATGAATCATTCCCTCTTATTTATTGAGGAAATGATAAAAATACTATTAGTGCACAACCCAAGGCACATTTGGAGGGATCTATGTGTGGATCCCACCCCAATGTATCTTGGAGTTGTACTCTAGGGATCCGGCTTGTGTGCTGTAGTTTTTTTGCTGTAAAAATAAGCATAGGCCTAGATGAAGTTAAATTATTTAGTGGCTTAAATCTAACAAAAGAAAATGTTTTTTTCTAAAGCCTCGCCAAGCTCGGTCTTCCCTCACCGGAGACCATAATCTCTGGCTAAAATCTAGCCAGAGGCCTCTCTAGCCTAAGAACTCTTCGGCGAACCCCTCCGCGACTCCGCACCCATCACCAAGCTGAAGCCTAAGTCAGAACTGATCGAGACCTCCCATGGATTAAACACACCCTCCTTATAGCCCGAGAAACTACACACTCCAACAGGTCTCGTTCCATTCCACCACCCCACCATCTCTTAACACCCACTTCTTTGGTGAGATCTCTCTTCCCATGGCGCCTTAGTGACCGCAAAGCTCCCTACTGACCTTTCCACTTGATCTCACACACCATAGCCTTCTCTCCTTCAATTTGAGCTAAACTTAGGCCTTCAAGCCGGCGAATTTCTTCGACAAGAGTGGTGGCCATGACGTCCACCGTATCAGCTTCAACACCATTTGCTAAAACACAAAATTGTGGCCAAATTTCACTAAATGGGCTGGTAGAAAAGGAATTTGAGGAACTGTGTATTTAAAATTGGGTAAAGCGAACAAAGATTTTGAAAGAAAGTTAAGGTCTTTAAGGAAATGGGTATTCAAGATTCACTACAGCATAAACTAACAAAGATATTGTCACACAGTATGAAATTGGGAATGACCAGTGTATGAAAAAGTTGTGAGCTTTGTGGTTTGGAAGGGATAGATTAAGTGCAGATAGCTGGATTTTGAAAGTTGATGGGAGATTAAAGGAGAGAATTATCGGAGAAGAAGAACCAGATTTTAGTTGGAGATTCTAGTCTCCGGCGAGGGTTGACCGAGCTGTTTGCATTGGTGAGGCTTTAGAAAAAACAAATTTTCTATTGTTAGATCTAAGCCGTTAAATAATTTAACTTCATCTAGGCCGTTGCTTATTTTTACAGTAAAAAAACTACAGCACACAAGCCGGATCCCTAGAGCACAACCCCCAAGATAATTTTGAAAGTTGATGGCCGTTGCTTATTTTTACAGCATGTGTGCTATAGTTTCTAATTACAGCACACAAGTCGGATCTGTGCTCTAGTTGTGCGCTAGTAGTGCATGAATCATTCCTCTATTTATTGACTTCTCGAGCCTTCCGCCACTCTGCTACCCTCTGGATAGGCTGGGTTTTTTTTTGAGTTGTTGAAAATTTATTTGCCTAATTTATTATCCTTTTTTTTTAAAAAAAAAAAAAAACTTTTTTGGTTAATTTTATTATTAGATAAATGATAAAATTACAACTCTTACACAATTATTTCACAACCTCGAGACTCATTGGGTAGAACCCATATGTGGAACTCACATGCATGGATCTCACCTAATATATATTGGTTGTGGGATAATTGTGCATAAATCGCTTCCCTTCTTATTATTTGTGTACAAGCTCGCAAAATATGTCGATCATTTGAATTTGCCCAATTTCTGATGAATTTTGGATGACACCTTTTACCTTCCCTTTATTGTGATGCTAAATGTATAAAAACATGGAATTATTCAAATCAGCCAAAAATGTCAGTGTTGTTACCGTTTTTGTCAAGCATATTGTGTTTTGATTGATCCATACTTATTATCTTCACTTAAAGGATGCTTTGAGGATTGATAGGCAATTTATTCCGCATATCTCATCTATGAGTACTTGAAATCTTGTTCTTGAACATCTCAGTATAATCATGGAATGTTTCTAAAAGCTTTGTTACAGTGTGGATATCTGTACTATGTTGGTGAGCTGTTGGTTTTTCATCATATTTGCTTATGTGGCACTCTCAAGTTAAGTGGACTGCAACATTAATTTAGTGGCTAACATAGTAAGCGTTATGTTGTATTATCACATCAATTTGTAAGATATTGTAATAAATTTGATAGAACCTTTAGTAGCACTAACGTAAAAATCACAAGGTTGATGACCAAACATATTTCACACCAAAAGATTACTATAGTAGGGAATGTAGATTTAAAAAAGGAAAATGAAAAAAAATTCCTGATCATTGAAATGTGGAACATGTATGCCTTTTAGAACATCCTAAACAATCGGGATCTGATTCACAACATGATGATGAGAAGCCTTAAACTTGCACAAGTAATTAACGTCCTCAAAGTTGTCACAAGGAGGTGTTAGATGCCATTATTTCTTATCCGTACAGGGGTTCATCCAAGAATACAATAAGGGCATAAACACTTAGATCGGCACAGTAGTAGAATCAGTGCTTTGGATTTCGCTCTTCTTCACATATATCACAATAATACTCACCATCATAATCATATTCAGTGTTATAACATAGTTTAAAGGGTTGTTCAAAGAATCGGTATCTCACAGTAAGTGGATGTGTTGCACATCTGACATCCAAAATGAATTCACAATAGCACACATGAATACATTTCCTACACGATCACAACAACTAAACTTCTCATGATAGGGTTCCCTTGACAGAATAAGCGGGTGTTCGTGACCATCATGGGTAAAGATGTCTGAGATCAAACTACATTGGACATCTGCATCAAAATTGCATATATCACAATGGTAGGTGAAGCCAGCACATTCACGACCACAAACATTACAACCGAACCTGCTACGAACATAAAGTGCCTTTGCGAGGAGGGTAAGGAGGTGGCAGTGAAGTGGGTGTTGCTTGTTTCTGGGTAATTCAACACAAGATTTATGAAGAAAAAATATCCATTGAGCACAAGTGTAAAATGGAGGGAATATAGGATGCATACACCCATTACATTTGTCCGTTGTTGATGAAAAGCTCATCAATAAGCTTTAAGTCATGTTGATGACTAAAATGTTTGATTTCTTGGGCTGTTTCAATCTTATCCTCTCCCATCGTGATCTTTTTGACAGCATAAGCTAATGAATCGTTAATGAATTCATCTAGTACTTTCGAATCTTTCTTTTATATTTCCTCCGTGTATCCCTCGCGTGTAGCACAATCAAGGTGGGCAACGAATTGCATTTTGAGCAATAATAAACTCTGTCAGTGTCCACCTTTTTAACGCAGAGACGACAAACTCGAAGGTAGGATTGATTTAGTTGAGAAAAGGCAATGAGGTTGAGAGCATGCTGGTGACTAATATGTTTGACAATCAATGGTAAGGCAGCACATTTTCGGTGGACCATGAGTGAGCATGTGAGAGTATTGGTACATAAGTAAGAGTACATGTCTTCATCTTTTTTCCCACATGCATCACAAGTGAACGAGATTGATTTCCGCAGCAGCTTCAATGGGTGGTCATGAAATTTAGCTTCTATGGTGAAGGGTATAGAAGTGCATTTAAGATGAATGTTAAAATTACAGTGAGAACAACGGTAAGCGAAGCCCCTGCGTATATATTTATTGCAGAAATAACATCGCCCACGAGTTAGTCTTTTTTTGATATGGTCCTCATATGGAGAATAAGAGGGTGTTGCGGGTGGAATGGGTGCTGCAACTCGTGCGGTTGTTCGCCACATGATTTGTGAAGGAAAAACTCGCATCTTTTGCAACCGTAACTAAAACCCAATATTTCTTCGCAGCACTCGTCACAAGGATATATAAAATTTGAATATGCCTAGTAATGAAGAAAGGTCAACGGATGGGGGTGGAAGAAATGCTAAAGCTCCATGTGTCTTTTTCTCTCGATCTGTTCTGCTCAAAACTAATTTTCCTACATGCAAGTCCACTTTTTAATTAGCAATATCCACTCGGTAAATTGCATTATCTTAAAACTAGTGAATTTTTATGGTGAGCATTGAAGGTCGATCCGCTGGTAAAGGCTAATCCAAAACTTTAAGACAAAGCATCTTTTGTAATAATGAAATATTTAGATGATTTTCTCCTAAACTTACCCGAAGAGATGAGCACAAATCCGGATGGGTATATTTTGGACTCTTGATCAGCTTCTTCAAAAAGATAGATTACCCTACACCAAAATCGGACATTTATCTTCAAAATAAAAAGGACCCAAGTACTTAACCAAAAAAAAAAAAAAATGATTGTCACATGCTCAAAAATACACTATATATTTTAAAATTTTGGTTGATGGAAATTCCCACAACTTTAGACGAAATTTCTATTTTCGTGAACTCTTAAATTACTTTTTCAGGAACATTAATCAGTATCATCTTTTGATTTGTAATTTCTTTCCAATGCAATTTTAAAGCTAAAGGAAATGGAATGGATCGATAACACCCCATCACTACTTTATGCATGTGCAGTGCAAATCTCAGCATTAATTACTAAGCCCATATGGATTATGAAGACATTTTGATGCATGCAGCAGCTGGGATTAAAGTTGTTGCTCCATTTGTTCATTTTAAAGGAAAAAGGGCAAACGACCAATTCTTTTTTGGGAGCCATCTTGCTAATAAATATATGGGATGAGCAGGAAAACTAAGAAGGAATATTGGAAGCAAAACATTGGAAGACAAAAAAGGGCATTGAGCCTGGCTTTTTCAATCTTTATCTTCTCTTAACTTTATCTTCTTGACAACATAATTTGATGAGTCGATGGATTCATCAAGCTCCATCTCTCTTTCGTTAGGCACACCGCAGAGGTAGTTAAGGGACAGATTTAAAGTGCGTTTAACACTACTATTTTATAGACAAACTTAAAAAAATGTGTTCTCAAATAGTGCAAAAAAAAAATGCACAATTTTAAATGTTAAACCGCATTTTTGAAAATCGTAAACTCACGATTTAATTTAATTTTTTTTTAATCGCAAGTACCAGTAAGGTGCGTTTTTAAAAATGTACAATTTTCAATACTAAATTGTGTTTTTTAAAAATTACATTTTCAAATTGAACATCTTAAAATCGTTTAGGGACAAATATCTTCAAATTACCCTCAACTTAACGCATGATTTTTCCAAAATGCCCCCATTTTTTAGTGGGGGAATTGATTGGAGTGACCATAGCCACCCTTCGAATCATTTGGGGGTGGCTCAAACCTTTTTGAGGGTGGCTTCAGCCACCTCCATTAAGCCCTTAGGGTTGAGCCACTTTTTTATTTCTTTTCTTTTTTCAAGGCAAACGAAGGCATTTTGAACTTTTCATCTCCTAAAAATTCAAGTTAAAAAAAAAAAAGAAAAAAGAAAAAGAAAAAAGGAGGACAAATTTTGTTAACAAAATGGCTACATCGACAATTTCATAAACTTGGTGAACATGCATTGCTAAAAGGAAAAATTCACATACCATAATAAGTCATCAATACTCATAGCTAGTAAAGCATCTGGTTTTGGCTTAACTCGGAAGGTAAGATCGGCTAGAAAAACATCTCTTACTTCTGTTGTTCGAAGGGAAAGACTAAGGAGTTGATGGGTGTGAGTTTGCAATGATCAACAACGTGATCTTTATATAATATAATTAACCAAGAAAAAAAAAGAAGGAAAGACTAAAAAAAAAAAGCAAGGAACTTTGAAAATGATAAAAAATAAATAAAAAGCAATAGGATTCTTGTTAAGCAAAATTCAGACATTTCACTCAATTGCAAGATACTTTACTTACGTTGTTAAACTTGGCATATATGTTTCTGTATCGCATTCAAATTAAACCATCATCGAAGAAGTTAAGACAAGTCTGACTTCTTGATTCCAAAGCATACTCCATCAAAAAAAGACTTACCTACTATACGTTGTTAAAATTTTGAAAAAAATGTAAAATCAGTCTACGTGGTTGATTTAAATTATAAATCGTTCTTTGTCATTTTAAAGTGAATTAAAAAGTTATTGAGGTATGCCAAAAAAACATAATTTAGTCTCTGGACTCAAATTCCATTAAAACATTTGATGGATGAGTTGTGATTCTTGCACAACTCTTAGCACAACTAATGCACAACCTCAAGGCACATGTAGAGTGGGGCCTACACATGGGTCCTACCCCATTATATCTTGGAATTGTGCATTAGTTGTGCTGAAGTTGCTTTTTAGCATTTCCATTGATGGATTCTAGTAGGTGTCACATCAGCACCAATAGAATGACAACATGTGTCATTCTAAATAAAAAAATGGGTGGCTACTAGGGTTGGCAATTTTTGACACGATCCATGAACCCAGCACGAACACGCCACGAAAAAACCGGGTTTCGAATTAATATAATCAGGTTCGGGTCATAATCGGGTTGACCCGATTATGACCCGTTTATAATCGTGTTTGGTGGGTCAACCCGCGGGTTGACCCGCGAACACGATTATGACCCGGCTACTTAAAAAAGAAAAAGAAAAAGTGAAATGACTAAATGGAGAAGTGAGAACCCTAGCCGGCCGCACAAGTTGAGTTTTGCCTGTTTTGGCACTTTCCCTTTTTCCGCATTTCTGCAGCTTCTGCCTTCACAGCTTCATTCGTTCACCGTTCACGCAACCGGCAGCGGCAGTCACGGACTCACAGCCCACAACGTCTCACCGGTTTCAGCCTTCACACGGTGCCCTTCACGTTTCAGTTCACCAGTTCACGGCCATGGCTTGGATGCGATCACGGATTCGCGATGGGCTTCACAGTTCACGCTCGTCTTCTTCAAACGAAGATGAAGCTTCTTCAGTTCTTCTTCAGAGTTTCTTCAGCTTTGTGGCCAATACCCAGTTAGTACGAGATCAATATTTATTATTGGTTTTATTTTTAGTTTTCTTGTTTTGTGGGTTTAATTGGAGGGTTTGAACTTTGAAGACTACATCGATCCGTTGGGTGCTGAGAGAAAACAATGAAATGCTTATCCTAAAATCGAAATCATCTTTCAGTTTCTGAGTTGTTTGGACATTTGATTTGTGAAGTAAATTCTTCTTGTTTGATTTGATACTTATGAGAATCTTTGGTTCTTCTTCTTCTTCTTCAGTGCTTCTTCAATTCTTCTTCTTCAGACGGGTTACTCGGGTCGTGTTCGGGTAACTCGGTTAGCAATTGGGTCATGTTCAGGTTTAGGGATTCAACTCGATTAATAATCGGGTCGGGTTCATGTTGGACCCGATTGTGTAATCGGGTCAGCCGGGTCGACATAAACCCGACCCGCCGACCCGAATTGCCACCCCTAGTGGTTGCCCAACTTACAGCCACCCCCCAAAGGTAGGGCCACCCCTAGATTAGATTCGGGGTGGCTCCCTTTACCTTTTTCTTGTTAAAAAAATAATTTTGTAATTTTATATATTTATATTTTTTTATTAGGAATGACATATGTCGTCTTTTCATTGGTGCTGACGTGGCACCTAACGGAATTCGTAAATGTTTTAACGGAATTTGACTCTAGGGACGAAATTATTTTTTTCGCTTATCCCAGGAACCTTTGAATTAACTTTGTTATAACATGAAACGATTTGTAATTTAAGTTAACCATGAGGACAAATTTTACATTTTTCCTTTAAAATTTACATATATATTTATGTATTGGGTTCCAAACCATCATTGGAAAAGTTAAGACAAGCCGATCGTTTAGAATCCAAAGTAGACTCCATCCAAAAATACTTTATCTACGTTGTCAAACTTTGCATATTTGTTTTTGTATTTCGTTGAAAAAAACCGTCATTGAAAAAGTTAAGACATACAGGTCATTTAGATTCAAACGCTCACTATCTATAACTTTTCTACATAAATTGTTTACATCTTTACTAACTTTATCATCCTCGATCATTCATCTACAAGCCTTGTCTAACCATCAAAAGTAATCAATTTTCTGCCACTATTATCCAAAGCTGGGAACAATAATAGAAAAGAAAAGGCATTAAAAGGAATAAACTTTTGTGAGCTCAATCAGATCCTTGGCTGGACCCACAAATTGAGTGATTTAATATTTATGCAGAAAAAGCATTAACAAGTTGCTGTGACTATCTCTATCTTGATAAACAAGTTTGATGATCGAGCATGTAACACGCAAGAATGTTCCTGACTCAAGCAAGGAAACATCTCCTAGAATTGGTTTAAATTTAAATGGAGCTGGACTATGTAATGGGTTTAATATATTAGTGCATGGGCCCTTTAAGTAACTTTATAGGACTAGTGGGCTTTTCTTAAAATATGTCAGTTTTTAATAGGCCTTTCTGCTAAGGAATTGGGCTCAACAATTCTACAAGTGGGATTGTGGGAAGGTCCTTCCAATCAAAAAGATAAAAGTCTTCGAACCAGACCGATATCAGATATGATTTGGTGTTTACGCATGTAATTCTAACATCTATAAACAAGCAGCTACTTCTAAAAAATAAAAATAAAAATAAAAAAAATAAACAAGCAGCTACTTATCAGAATCTCAAACCAAAGAATAGTATTCAGAACCAGTTACGTTAGTTTTTTTGCTTTACATATTATTGCAAGATGATTGCTTATTTATTTTTGACAGTATAGAGAGTAATTTGTTGCTTATGCATATCCCATGAAGCTTTCAAAATGTTTTGATATCACTGGGAACTTATTGAAAATCAAGTAAACTATATAGAATGATTTTGCATTTTTTTTCAAAATATTAAACAACGTGAAGTGCTAACATTAAATTGTTCACACACAAAATTTCAGGAGCAGAGGTTATATAATATTCAGATTCTAATAATTTTGTTCATGGATCACTAACAATTCTAACAAAATTAATATAAAACCCACTTACTCAAGCTAGTTTTGAATTGTCTAATAGAGAATAATTTTGACACGACTTATAAGACTGATACGAACTCAACACAAAATTAAAAAATTATAATTTTATGTTATCGAGTACTCCAGGTTAATTTGGGTTGATCATTATAGACCACCAAATGCATGCAAACATCCTTTTACAGTTAAAGCTAATAGGAAAATAATGAAGCTGTTACCGATCCTTCTATGGCCAAGCGGAATTAGACCATATATTATTATTATTGGCCTGAAAACTACACAAGCTTGATGTGACCCATTAACCCCTGCATGAGACCCAAACATTTACAAAACAAATTCATTTCCCCTCGTGGTATAAAGGATTCTTCATTAAAAATCATTATTCTTCACACTAATAAACAATCCCTAAGACTCCCCGAAATTGTTCACTCTTTATATAACTCTGGAAAAAATCAGTTTCCAAAATCAATCAGCGGAAAAAACCAACTAATTCCTTTTATCTTTTTCGGTTAAGTACAATTTGCAAATTGCTCGATATATATAATTAACATCGACATTAATAATGGTAATAATAAATAATGCAATATTCATAGAATATAGACGCCTTCTTCACAACCATAACACAACACTCTATAAGAAAAAAACGACATGAATATCACCAAGAAGACTTACCTAAAAAACAACCCCAAATTACAAACAACATGTGTCTATGTATTAATAATATCTGCATTTTTACACCAAGCGCAATATTATACATTTGTGCATGTATATATCTACATACCTGAGAGGGGAAGCCATTGCAGATGTACGGAATTGACTTTGCTTGATGCGGCGTCGAGTTTTTCTGAGGGGTTTTGTAAGAAATTGAAGTAGTGGGTTTTGCTTTTCTCAAACTCTGGTTAATGGATTGAGTTAATTTAGGGTGGAACTGAAGTTTTAAGGAAAAATAAAAAATAAACAAAAAGTTTAGGAATTAAAATATTAGGAAAAAAAAAAAACATTTATTCCCTCAAAATTACTAAACAATTTTTAATGGAACTTTCAACCGATAGGGTTGAAATATCCCTCTTTTGCACAAAAATGGCAAATAGTTTAAATAAAAATTTTGAATTTTTTTTCCTAAAATTTCATACATACATATATATATAATTATTTTTTTGATTTTTTTTTTTGTTTCAATTTTTTTTATGTCAGAAGTAATTATTATTATTATTTTCATAAAAAGAGAACATTACAACCCAATGATAATTTTGAGAGGGGGCATTGCATAAATTAAAAAAGTCCAAAAAAAATTACAAATTGTTTAATAATAAGAAGTAAATGTAATTTCTTCAAAATATTTAAA
Source organism: Alnus glutinosa (assembly GCF_958979055.1). Taxonomy (NCBI): domain Eukaryota; kingdom Viridiplantae; phylum Streptophyta; class Magnoliopsida; order Fagales; family Betulaceae; genus Alnus; species Alnus glutinosa. The sequence goes on along the minus strand of NC_084897.1, from coordinate 20,743,381 downwards.
TGCATTATCAATAGAATAATGCTCTGCACCACCTCCCCGTCCTCCCTCCTATTCCCCTAACGCCTATGTGTCTTGGTTTCTCAAATAAATAAAAAAATCACTTTCCATGCATCAAATATAATAGAAAAACACGCTACATAAACTTTAGAAATATGGGAGAAAGATATGGGGTACTGTATAGTATTATTCTTATGAATATTATCGAAAATTATGATTAATGAAAATAAGATAATTTTTGTTAATGGTAGTGGGCTACAGCCATACTGGTATGAATCTTTGATAATGATGAAAAAACTCTATAAAGAGAATGTCCCCCTTCTCCGACTGTTAAAATATCTCAACACTTTGACTAATGTATTAGAATCCTTTCCGGTTCAAATAAAACATGAGAGTATCCAGTTCTTTTAGCGTAGGAACATTTTTGTCACAAAAAAAAAATGTAAAATAAAATTATATATATATATATAGGAATTGAAGAGGATCCGTTTTTTCAGCTAATGGTCTTCCGGTATGTATAGTAAAAGTGTGGGGGAGAGTTGGTTATGAAATTTAAAAAATATAATAATAATAACAACAACAATTTACTCAATTTCTTTGATTTTTGAAACCTTTTATAATGTCCCATGTTTTCTCCCTTTTTTTTTTTTTTTTTTTTTTTCTTCCTGTTTTGTCTGCAATTGGTAAGTCTTTGCCCACGCGCCACTCCTCTTTCACTGTCGGCGTCCAATCTAGTGCACGTGTGTAGCATGTGTCACTTTTTCCCTGCCCCTTTGTGGTTCACTTGTCAAATCTTTGGCTTTTCTTATTCTTATCTTTGGATTTCTAAAGTTGATACCCTATTTTTGCCTTTGGAGAATCATAGATCTAGTTGCAGTTCTTTTGGGTCCACCAAATTCTCCCTGTTGGGTATCGTCCTTACCGAATACCGCGGCGAAGATTCTCTTCGGTAGCTCCTATCCAACTTTCTTCAATTCTTGTTCAGAGTTGTGAAACACTTTTTTTTGCTTGACGCAATTTTCGCTATCTAGGTTGTTTCGTTCATGGAACACTGCCTTTGCAGGATCATTCTTTGTGGCAATATTAGCTCTCTCAATGGGTTGAGTCATTTATTTAACTAATTCCTAATAGTTTTAGATTTTATTACATTGATTTCCTAATTGTTTTTGGACTTTTGTTTGAGTTGCCCACCATTATTTTTATTTTTTATGTTGTAATCTCCAATTTCTCCTCCCTGTATTGAATAAAACAAGAAAAAAAAAAAAAAAAAAAAAAAAAAGGAGGGAGAGATGATAGATAGGCAGGGACTATGAGCATTACCATTGGATCATCTAAACTTGAATCTATTTTACATAACCAAAATTTACTTTTTGCTAGTTTAGATAATCACCTCTAAAACTATCCTCCATCCGATTATCTACATTTCTATCTATTTTATTAAAATAATCATTTTTAATATTTTTTTTTATTATTTTTGTTAAAAACTCATGCCCACTCCTCTCCACAAACCTGAAATCACCTCTGCCATTTCATCAAACAAATGCAGAATTATCACAGACACTAGAATTATCACTTCGTCTTCTTCTTCTTCTTCTTCTTCTTCTTCTTCTTCTTCTTCTTCTTCTTCTTCTTCTTCTTCTGCTTTTTTAAGCATTGTTTGCTCTAGCTTCAGAAAATCAATATCAACCCACCGGAAATCAAAATCAAATTCAACCCACCGGAAATCAAAATCAAAATCAAAATCAACCCACGGTGAATCTTCTCTGTCGGCGGCCCATGGTTTCCACCGAAATACCAGAAACTTCCCATGGTTTCCACTGACCCGCCGCTGGGGTTCCGTCGATTCCTCTAGCCAGCACTGTTGAGATCTCCAACCCCCAAGCCAGTAACGACGAACGACGAGCTCGCTAGATCACTCCAGCTCTGGCCGACTCTGAAGCTCCAGATGGACAAGGACGTGTACCAACTCGGCAATCCGGCAGTCGTCACTGTCGAGATCTCCAACTCCCAAGCCAGCGACGACGAGCTCGCCTATAATTCCTGAAGAGACTACCGGCAAGAGGAAGAAAGTGACGGGAAAGAGGAAGAAAGTGAAAGAAAGAAGAGAAATAATCATATAAAATTGATAGATGTGTGAACAGTGCAACGCCACATGTGGCGTTGCACTGTTCACAAATGTTCAACAAACCTATTCTGGCGTGAGGATGGAGAAGCCGATGGAGGGATGTTTTTGTGGTTTGGTTATGTATTATAAATTTACAGTGGGTTATGTATAACCCACTGTGAGTGCTCTAAGGAGACAATTACATAGGGCATCGTCAAAAAATAAAGTAGACAGAATATAAGCATGAAACTAAAAATTTTAAAAAATATTAAACAACTAACATGTTCACACACAACATTTCAATAGTAGAGATTATATATATAGGATTGACATCATATAAGAAAATATCTATTAAAAAAAGAAGAAGAAGAAGAAGACATCATATAAGAAAATTAATATAAAACCTACCTACTTAAACTAGTTTTGAATTGCCCTTTTTTTTTTTTTTGACAATTTTTTATACAATTTACGAGTTTAATACAAATTTAACTCAAAATTGACAGTTTAAGATTTTGTATAAATTGGATTTTAGTTAATTCGGATCATTTAAATAAACATATTAATTATAGGTCAACTCGCTTAACTTATAAGTGATTCGTATAACCCGTGTGTGTGTGTCTATATATATATATTAACATTTAAATACAGTCAAATACGGATGAAATGGTTTATGATTGAGTCAACCCGATAGGACTAATTTATTAAATAGCTTACTCGGGTCGAATCTATCCAAAAAAGAATATTTATTAAATAGTTAACATGTCATGTCATGGTGTACACTAATTTAAATGGATGGTGTAAAAATTTGACATGTTAGTCGAATTTCAACTAATCCATATCAAATTGACAAATAAATCGATCCCACGTACCAACACTAATCATCCAAGTGACCATTTAATAACGAGCCTTGCTATACAGGGGACACTCATCCGTCCCCTGTGAGTCTCTTTTTAATAAAAAAATATTTTTTTTATTATAAATGGGTGCTGGGGGACACTCATTCGTCCCCCAGCAAGCATTTCCCTTACCATCAGGATAAACATAAATTTCTGTTACCCCACAGCTTCAATTATTCAAGTTCTACTGTCATAAGGCAACCAATCTGAAATAAAATACCCTAAGCATATTTGCGCTATTATTTTAAAATTATTAGTCAGTTTGAAACTTCTTAATTCTTTATAAAACTCATTTTCATCTAATAATTAAGTAATGTGAGACTTAACACTCATGACTATCTTCATAAACCACAAACTCTATGTGATCTACTTCTCATCTTCTTAATAGAAGACCAGAGTGTTACAAACTTCTCACTTAAACCTCTAACGTCAGGGTCATGTCATGCAGTGTTCTAATACCCTATGGCATTACAACCTGACTTTGTTACCATTTATAATGACTCAAGAAAAAACGTTAATCATATTTACACTATCGCTCCAAAAGAACTAATCAATTTGAAACCGTGCTGCTACAAAGACCAAAGCTAACACTGGTATTGAAACTAGGGTCTTGGAGATTGCTAGTGACGGATTCGGTATCATTGTTTTCACCGCTCTGGGCTGGTTTTTTCATGTCTGAGTCCATAGGCTTTGTAAGTGTTTGATGAAAGTTGGAAAGAAGGGGATTTCGGGTTATAAATATGGGATGGCGAGGTCAAGGTGGGTGGGGATTAGACAGAGGCAGCCAAAGGGAGGGCGAGAGAGAGGCGGGTGCGAAGAGAGCAGGGCGTAGGGACCCCAAACGCCTCTCCGTCCTTATATGTTACATCTCTTCTCTCAACAAAGAAAGCCCATGAAGAAACACTACACCTCCATCCTCTCTTTGTTAGATAAATGCATAACCATGACTAAGTTGAAGCGATTACATGGGCTGATAATCACTACATCAGTTAACAAATATGTAATCCCTCTTAGCAGGCTTATTGATTTTTGCACAGAAGTCGGAGACTTCAATTATGCAAATTATGTTGTTAACCAAATTGAAGTGCCTAGTGTGTTCGGAGGTGGCCCCACAATTAATGGGAGGTGGCTCCAAGCGATTTCCGGGGATAATTGATTCAGGGGTGACTCAGCCTCCCCTAAAATAGCGGCTCGGCCACCCCCTATTAGATTCAAGTGTGGCCGATCCACCCTCAAGCCGTTTCGGGGGTGGTCGGCCACCCCGAAATTGCTTGGGATAACTGATCCACCCTCGGGGGGTGGCCGACCACCCCCTGTGGTCTGCCACCCCTAGTGGTGGTTCGAAAACCATCCCATTTTGGGTTTTTTTAATCAGTTTTTTAGTTTTATAATAATAATAATAATAATAATAATAATAAAATCATTTTTATATATATTTTTCCCAATTAAATTCACTCCTAAACATCTTTTTCTATGACAAAATAAAATAAAATCTTTTTCAAATTTTATTTCATATTCTCTAAACCATCTAAATATAATTTTAAAAAACAAATTTTTTCGGTATTCACAATTTTAATAATAGTAAAATATAATACAAAAAAAATCAAACACTCAAACAAACCCTTAGATACTCAGTTTAGCTTAGAGTATCTCCAACATAAAGGATTTATGACTATTTCCCTCTCCGTTGAAAAAATCATAGAGACAAGCAGTACAAAAAAAATCTGGAATTCTGGTCGGTTTGAAACCGTCCAGAATAATGTATATTATTTTTTTTAATATTAACCTCATTGGCAACAAAAAATCCCTAATACAAAATTCATTTATACATAAATCCAAATCCATTTCCATTTCCAAAATCTCAAATCCAAATCCAAATCTATTTTTCCAAATTCAAATTCAAATTCTTCTTCACAACAACAGTCTACTAGCTTAGATATTACAAAATTCATGCATACCTATTACAGACTTCAAATCTAAATACATAATTAAAACCCAAAAAAATTGAAACTATAATCCATGCCCCATAATCATCAATGCAAGCCCAAAGAGAATCTGATTTACGGCCTTGTGTGCGTTGCTTGCTTCAGCTTTAACGTGCTCAACCATCTTGTTCATTGAAGCTTCCAGTGTTTGCTGCAATAGGAATACAAATCCCAAATTGTTAGGTAAGAATCATCTTACCCTATATATTATGAGGTTAACCAAAATACAAAAACCGAAATCCCTAATTTTCCCTGGATAAACAACCACAAATTCTGAAACTTCTCAAATTAATCGAAATCCATTGCAAATTGAATTGACCTACATGTAATTGTAACATCTATAAACAAGACCCATTCATCAATTTTGAAATATTAAGGCTGAACTATTATAAAGTTTTGCTGCATGTTTCTTTCTCTCTCTTTTTTTAATTAAAAAAAAAGAAAAAAACATTTTCTTTACTTGAATCTGCATATTATTGCGGTTCATCTGAAATTGAGTTGTGACGAATAAACTGTCCAACTAAAGGTAAACAAACTGAGCTACTATTCCTTCTATTTCAAAGATGCTTTAATCATGTCCCAAACATCACAATTTGATGGTGTGTTTAGAGATTCATCCATTTTTTACCATTGAAATATATCTGCATTGATTCATTGTTTTGTGCAACATGTGCTCTTGAGACTTGAGAGAGAGATGATTCTACTTATTTGATCAACACATCCAAGAACAATTTTTTGTTGAATGAGATGAAAAAGAAACAATAGATGTTTTAGAGTAATGATTAGTTGAACAAGTCTTGAAGCTGCCAATGGCATTTTTGTTGAAGGAAATCTCTCCCTGATTTCCAATAGCTTTCTCTTGTTCTTCTATTTTTTCTACAACCTTCTATCATTGGTCTTCATCACCTTAACACTCTCAAACTCATCTCCTTTTTGAATAATGACATAAATACCAAACCAAGAAATAGTGAATAGTAACATAAATACCAAACCCTTTTTGTATTTTTGAATCATTTCAGTTCCATAACACATTAACTTCAGCAAATTTAATTAACATAATTCAAAGTCAAACTTCAAAACATCCTCCTTAGATACCCGAGAGTGAGATAATGCAGAGGATAACACCGGCCCCTGTTTTTGAAGGGATATGAATTACAAATTTTAGCGCAAGATGTTATGGAAGAATACAAGGCCAAAAACGAGGATGAATGGTTTTCTTCAAACTCAAGGGGTTCTTGTTTCTCCATCATCATCCTCAACTTCTTCATCCAACTCGGTATCGTCATCTTCTTTGGTGGATGCGGTAACTTCTTCATCCCACTCGGTATTGTCATCTTCTTTGGTGTATGTTGTAGATGCCAATTATTTCTTATACAGGTCTCTTCCAAGAATGCAATCGGGATGGGCAGGAAAACTGAGATCTGCACAGTAGTAGAACCAGTGTTTTGGATCTCGTTCTTCTTCACATATATCACAATAATATTCACCAGTAGAATCATATTCAGTGTTATAACACAGTTTGAAGGGTTGTTCAAAGGATCGGTACCTCACGGTACGCGGCAACGTAGCGCATCTGAGATCCAAAGTGAATTCACAATTAGCACACTTGAAAACATTTCCTTTTCTATCACAACAACTGCATTTCTCATGATAAGGTGCCCTCGACAGAATAAGCGGGTGGTCGTGACCGTCATGGGTAAAGATGTCTGAGATCAAACTACATTGTACATGTGCATCAAATTCGCATTTCTCACAATGGTAGGTGAAGCCATCACAATCACGACCACAAACATTACAACCACACTTAGCATAAGCTGCATAAGGTGGCTTTGCGAAGAGGGTGAGGAGGTGGGAGTGAAGTGTCTGTCTCTTTTTTCTCGGTAATTCAACACAAGATTTATGAAGAAAAAATCTACATTGAGCACAAGTGTAAAACGAAGGGAATATAGGATGCATACACCCATCACATTTTTCGTTGTTGATAAGAAGGTCATCAATAAGCTCTAAGTTATGTTGATGACTAAAATGTTTGATTTCTTGGGCTATTTCAATCTTATCCTCTCCCATCATGATCTTTTTGACAGCATAAGCTAATGAATCGGTAATGGATTCATCCACTACTTCCAAATCTTCCTTTTCTATTTCCTCCGTGTATCCCTCGCGTGTAGCACAATCAAGATGGGCAACGAAAATGCATTTTGAGCAATAATAAACTCTGTCAGTGTCCACCTTTTTAACGCAGAGATGACAAAGTTGACGGTCAGATTGGTTCACCTGAGAAGAGCTGGTGAGGTTGAGAGAGTGCTGGTGACCGGAATTTTTGACAGTCAATGGTAAGGTAGCACATTTTCGGTGGACCATGAGTGAGCATGTGAGAGTATTGGTACATAAGTAAGAGTACATGTCTTCATCTTTTTTCCCACATGCATCACAAGTGAAGGAGACTGATTTCCGCAGGAGCTTCAATGGGTGGTTGTGAAATTCAGCTTCTACGGTGAAGGGTATAGAAGCGCATTTAAGATGAAGGTTAAAATTACAGTGAGAACAATGGTAAGCGAAGCCCCCGAGTATATCTTTATTGCAGAAATAACATAGCTCATCATCTGGGCTTGTTCTAATCTGGAGAATAAGAGAGTCTTGCGGGTGCAATGGGTGTTGCAACTCGCGAGGTTGTTCGCCACATGATTTGTGAAGGAAGAAGTGGCAGCTTTTGCAACCGTAACTAAAACCCAATATTTCTTCGCAGCACCCCTCACAAGTAGCTGTAAAAGGTGAATATGCCCAGTAATGAATAAAGGCCAACGGATGGGGGTGGAAGAAATGCTGAAGCTCCATGTGTATGTCTCTCTCTCTCGATCGATCCGTTCCACACAAAACTAATTTTCCTACAAGTCTACTTTTTAATTAGCAATATCCACTTTTTAAAGGCTATAAATGAAAAGGATTGAAACAAGAGGAGCCTTAAATTATCAAGATTAGGAAACAAAAGAAATTAAAGTCGTGAAGGAGAGTTCGAAGTTTTTACCTCACTTTCAACTGCTTTGGTCGCCGAAACTTCCCAAATTCTGATGGTATAGTGATGGGAGCTAGGGAGTGATCGGTCTCAAGGGTGGTTAAGATCGGTGCAGTGCTCCAAAAGAAGAAGAAAAGGATAGCGATGGGAGCTAAGGAGTGATCGGTCTCAAGGGTGGTTAAGATCGGCGCAGTGCTCTAAAAGAAGAAAAGGGAGAAATGGAGAAAATGATAGCAACGCAACAGGCCTTGTGAGGCCTTGTGAAGCCTTGTACCAAAATGCCGACCAGGCAAAAGGTGTGTACCAAAATCACTACCATCGGGAGACACAAATTTCTGCTACACCACAGCTTCAATTATTCAAGATCTTCTGTCATAATGTTACCGATCTTGAAAAAAATGCTAGTCATATATCTGTGATATTTTTAAAAAATTATTAGTTAATTTAAAAGTTTTTTAAAATTTTTTATAAAGTTCAATTTCACTTAACAATTAAGCAATGTGAGACCTAACACTCATAACTATTTTTATAAACCACCCAGCCTATTTCTTATATTCTTAATAAAAGATCATAGTGTTATAAACTCTCCACTTAAACCTCCAAAACGTCATCGCCAAGGATCACGTCACTCAGTGTTCCAATACCTTATGGCGTTACAACCTGGCCTTGTTATCATTTGTAATGACTCAAAAATAAGTGTTAATCACATCTACGCTATCACTCTAAAATAACTAGTGAATTTGAAACCGTGCTGCTACAAAGACTGAAGCTAACACTGGTATTGAAACTAAGGTCTTGGAGATTGCTAGTGACGGATTCGGTATCATTGTTTTCACCGCTCTGGGCTCGTTTTTTCATGTCTGAGTCCATAGGCTTTGTAAGTGTTTGATGAAAGTTGCAGAAGAAGGGGATTTTGGGTTATAAATATGGGATGGCGAGGTCAAGGTGGGTGGGGATTAGACAGGGGCAGTCAAAGGGAGGGCGAGAGAGACGCGGGCGCGAAGAGAGCAGGCGTAGGGAGCCCAAACGCCTCTCCGTCCTTATATGTTACATCTCTTCTCTCAACAAAGAAAGCCCATGAAGAAACACTACACCTCCATCCTCTCTTTGTTAGATAAATGCAGAACCACGACTGAGTTGAAACAATTACATGGGCTGATGATCACTACATCAGTTATCAAATATGTAATCCCTCTGAGTAGGCTTATTGATTTTTGCACAAATTCTGAAGCCAGAGACTTCAATTATGCAAACTATGTAGTTAACCAAATTGAAGTGCCTAGTATGTCCGGGTGGCTCGGCCACCTAGAAATTGCTTGGGGTAACCGATCCGATCCACCCCCTAGGGGTGGCAGACCACACCCCATTTTGTTTTTGTTTTTTTTTTTTTTCTAATAATTTTTTTAGTTTTATAATAATAATACTAATAAAATTATATTTTTTTTTCCAATTAAATTCAATTCAATTCACTCCTAAAAAAAATTTGTCAAAATTTATTTCATATTCTCTAAACAATCCAAACATAATTTTAAAAAATAAATTTTCTCAGTATTCACAATTTAAATATTGTAGAATATAATAATAAAAAAAAAATCAAACACCCAAACAAGCCCCTTGGTACTCAATTTAGCTTAGAGTATCTCCAATGTAAAGGATTTATGACTATTTTGCACTCCGTTGAAAAAATCATAGAGACAAGTCATGAACCGTCCACAAAAGTCATATAGATGAAACAGAATGCTGAGTGGTTAACTTGTCCATTGCCTAATTGCCTTGGCATAATTGAAAGATTCAAACTTCGTCTCATCATTTGTCAAAGGCTTCTCAAAACCACTCACTTTTTCTTGCTCTTTATCCACGGAATTCCTAAGTTCCTATCTTATTCTTGTGGCTCTAAGCCTCAAAGTTACACTTGTAGAAGATCACTTTTGTTAATCACTTAAACCAGTTGTTTTGGGCTTTCAAATTTGACTTCTTATACCCATTTCTTATCTGGTTGTTTTAAGGTTTATTGTTGGGTTTCCCAGTTATTTGTTGTTGTTCTTAGTTGTAGTTCATCTTTGATGTCTTATTTAAACAAAAAAAAAAAAAAAAGACTCGTTTTATCTTGACATCCCTTGAGACCAATGGTAGATATTTTTGGTCTACCGGCTATTTATGATTCTAGGATAAACAAGGAGGCAAAAGTATTTAAATATTTTTTAGTAGTTTGGGAAAGATGTTGTCCTAATTAAAAAGTTTGGAAGGCTTGAAATAATGAAGCGAGTGAATCCCACTCCGAATGCCATCAATGGCTTTTATCTCCTTTATGCTCAAACAGCTAAGAAACACCATGGGTTCTGCGGCTCTCATTCATGTGCTAGCTCCTTGCGTCCTTTCGTGGACTTAGCTAAATGTTTGTAACTTTGTACCTCAGTGTCAATGTGTTTCTACAAAGTTTTCATCACAGGCCCATAGCCTTTTGTAGATATTGTTATATCTGACAATGTATTGGATGCATCAGGGTACGAGCATTCTTGTGGATGAGAAAATGTTTTGACACAGAAAGAATCTGGAATCATTTGATCAACAATTAATTTTTAACTCTTACTTGCACACCACTCTATGTGGGCGTTTATCCAGTTGTTTGGTTCTTGGTGTAATGCTTGTCACTTAGTAAAGAGAAATGATCCATACACTCATTTCTCACAACAGTTCCACAACAAGTTGACGTGGCGGGTAATATTTTATTATTTTTTTTGTTTTCTTTTCTTTTCTTTTTGTAAAAAAATAATAAAATATTACCAGCCACGTCAGCTTGTTGTGGGGCTGTTGTGAGAAATGTGTGTAGGGATCATTTCTCTTTAGTAAAAGGTTTGGAAAAAGCTTCCACACTTGAGAGAAAGACTGCATGTTAGAGTATCCACCTGTGGTGGAATCCTAAGTGGTACCAATAAAAGTTTTCTTTCTTTTTTTTTGGTTGAAGTAAAGCTGTACCGATAAAAGTAAGTAATTGATATTACCTTATCAATAAGATCTTAATCAATTTGTTTATACTTTTAGGTTAAGGTGTTCTCCTAACATCGATCTGTATCATGATCTTACTCGAGAAATTTCTCAAGGTGTTTCACTCCCTTGTAACAAGTGTCACTCCCATGTATAAAAGATCATGTAATTCTATGCAACTTCAAAAGTACAATTATATTATGGATTTCAGTTTATGTAAAATTTCAAAGACGTTGTAGTTTGGTGATTTACCATTCGATTCTCGAGTTAATTACTTTAGTGATGATAACTCTTGTTTTTGTAATTTTTTTTATGATGCTCATAAATCAAGTGGTGGAAATTGAAATATAATCATGCAATACTCAACTTATTTTGGAAATTATGCGACCAAATGGGGTTTGTATCTGTATAGCATTTGGAAAACAATTGGATAAGTGCTACTTTGATTGTTTCTGTTTGAATGATGAAAGTTTCTATATATCGTTTATGTTCTACTCTTAGGTTATGTGTTATTGATATTAAACACATAATTCTTCTTTTGCTTGGTAAGACTTGAACCGAAGTCTTACCCTGATCCCATCCAATCTCTTACCATCTAATCCATATGACTACCTACATTAGTGAATGAATGGAAATTATTGAATATGTGTTAGTTTAATGGGTTGGTTCTGACGACTCTGTTGGGGGTTTCCCGGCTTGATGGGATTGGCTTGAAGAGCTTTGGTGTCGCCAATGAACTTATGACAGCAACTTCGTCGGATTCGATGGAAGATAAGTATAGCTCTCAGATTCCACTGCATTCTGTTTTGTCGGCTCGGCCCTGTGTTCCGGCGAAGGGTTTAAGCTTGGTTCAGTCTCAAAAGTGGCCAACTGGATTTGGTCTATCTTCGGAGGTTGTGGTTAGTGATGGGGAGGATAGAGATTTTTGGGATGAGGATGATATAGAGTTTACGTACCCTTTGTGTGATTTTCCCCTTGCTGGGATGAGTGGATTGAAGAATCAATAGAGGATACCCCTTGGAAGGTTAAGCGTAGAAGGGAGCTTTTGAATTTGCAATGTTCCATTAACTATTATGTGAAGAGAGCATCATCTAGGCGTGGGAAAGACAAGGCTCACGCTTGTTGGTGTTGAGGTTTTGGGCTTTTTTGTCTTGTGGGTTTTGGGTTTGTGGGCTTTTTGGGTTCGTTGAGTTGTGGGTGTTTTTGTTGTTTCTTGGTTTTTGGGCTTTTGGGAGCCCCATTATATGTAGCATGTGTACTTAGGGGCGCCTTGCATTTTTTCAATAAAGTTTTACATTACTTAAAATAATAATAATAATAATAATAAAAGTTATTCTTCTAATTGTTGGTCTCATAATTATTAATCATGCTCCACCGTTGGATCCCAACATGCTTTTATAATGCGTTTGTCATTTATTTTTGCTTTGTTCTTGGAAGTATTTTAATTATGTGGCATTGCTTTATCCTATTCTTAGGTTTTGATAGATGCAGCAGAACACTTATCTCATATGCCTATGTTCAATAACATGATGGATTTGGCATTTTTTAAGGTTTGAAAATAGATCTTGACTGGTTAGGACTGTGGAGGATATTGCAAAACTCTCATTGTCTCAGGACTATGACATTTTTGGGTAACTTTATTGTACTTGAAAGAGTGTATATGCTCCATCTTATTACTGATTTATTAGCATGGCTAAAACTTTTAATTTGTATGATAATTTAGGGGATCAGCTTGAGGGAGAAGGATGATTGGAAACTAGACTCACTGCCTGCATGTTTCTTGTCCCATCTCAAGTGGATTGGAGTCTATAGTTTTGATGAGGATGAGCTTTTTGCTATAAAGATTTTGCTCAAGAATGGCGTTGGTTTGGATGAAATAGTTATATCTTGCTCATATTATATCTCAGAAGGGAACTTAGAGAAGCAAGAAAATCTATACAAACAGTTGATAGAGATTCCTAAAGGGTCACAAAATTGTAAAATCATTTTGAAATGAGCCCTTAATTACTCTTCCTTGCAAGATGTAAAAGTTCGGCTTGTTAGCCTTCCACCCTACCTAGGTAACTACTAACTTGCTGTTATAGAATGTTGGTTTATGTTATTTGATTGGTAGTGCAAGAATGTTCCCTCTTTTAGAGAGTAATGATTGGTCGAACAAGCCTTTGAGCTGCCAATGTTTGGGAGCTAGAATGTCAAAATATTGCAAAGTTAACTTCAGAATTGGGTTAAAGAATTCAGGGAAGAAAACAGGAGCCTCTGTGCTAAACTCTTTCTAACAATTGCACCTAACAGATAACATGTATTTCATCTAATCTTTCGATGCCATACCTTTTCTCAAAAGCTTTTCAAGAATTAAAATCATTGTCTTTTTCTTTTTCTTCCTTGTTTGGCTGTCCTTATCTTTGATTCAGTAGCCTTCCTAAGTTTAAATCCTTGTATATAGCATTCCCAGGAGAGGAGTCGTTGTATATTCAGCTTAGATCCTTTATTCATCGTCTTTTCAAGAGTTTTAAGAACCATTGTATAGCATTTCCATCTTTTATCAATTTATTTTTTGGATATAGTTTACCTGCGCGTTGAGATTGAAAGAAAAGATAATGCAATAAAAATATCAAATGAAAAGCGGAATAAAGAAATAAGAACAAGGATTTTACATTGTTCGGTCTATGACCTACGTTCATAGAATAAAGCCCAAAGGGCTACATTGTTGTTTTTATTCCATGATGAATTCACAATACATGAGGCTCCTATTTATTGTAGAATTGGAAAGAGTTTGGGTAGATAAGTATTCATGGTAATCAAATCACTGTATTTAATTACAACCAAATCAATCAGATTTGTTTATCTTCAAATTTGATTCATATGAGTTAACAATAATTACAGTAAGGTTAATGATATTTGTACACACTCACATTTAGTGTGTGATTCATATATGTGAGACCCATCCAACATGTATGGGTCTCATAACAAATGTGAGTGTGTGTACAATGTCTGTACATACTATGTATGTACAAATAACATATCTCTAGCTTACAATAAATCTCTAAAATTAAATCCCCTAAGATATACTCTTAACAGTGATTTGGTGTGATGATGGCACATGCTTCCTGCAATATTGACAGAAATTATATCAACCTTCAAGTTAAATTTGTTGGATCAGTGATCTTTATTGACTGTCTCATTGTAATTAGAGTCCGCACACATTTATTCTTTGCGGTGAAACTATGGAACTGCTTCCTGAATCCCTATTAAATCCCTCTCCTCGACCTGGTCAAAGAACTATGGAACGAGATTTAAGGAGGGAGCAAGTGCAAGAATTATACCAGCATTACTTCCGTTGATTCCTAAAATCAAATCTAGACGATATATGGAAAGATGATGAACACTTTCGTGTCACTCCCATCAAATGGATTCCCTATAAGAGCATTCCTAGTAGCCTCACCAAATTTTACTCACCAAAATAACTAAAAATTACTTTTTTCTATTTTGATGAGCCACTTTATTAAAATTCCCCCAGCAGCCTCACCATTTTAACTAGTCAATATTCACTATTCCATTTAAATAATAATTTTTTCATATTTCTTTATTTTTTCTCTATATAATATTTTTATAAAAAATCATTTATATCCATGAAATAAGGACATTATCGTGTGAGAGATGGGAGATGAGAGAAGAAAATGAGAGAAAAAAGGAAAAAAATGTGCTAATCATGTGAGAGAGAAATGTGAAACAAAATTTGGTGAGTGGGTTGTTGAGTGAAAATGCCTGGTCTAATTTGACTAGTAATTTCAGTCATCAAATTTTTTTGGTTAAAATGGTGAGGCTGCTGGGAGTGGTTTTTAAGAGTTTTCATCAAATTGGCTCACCAAAATAGCTAAAAAACTAATTTGGTGAGGCTACTAAAAATGCTCTAAGAAGATGGAAAGATGCAACAGCTAATAAGAGACTTGCTAATTGGAGACTTGCTAGTCCCTTTATTTTTTTTCAGTACTTTAGAAAGCCATTTGTCCCAATTCTCAAAGGAAAATGATACACTTATCAAATTTTCTTCCCAAAAGACAAGTTTGTAAAGATCATTTGAGCTAGTAACTGGAATGAGAAAGTCAACAGCCTTATTTTCTTTAGATTTTTCCAATTGCATTGGAAAACATTAAGATTAAAAATATTTTTTTAGAAACTCAACAGCCCTAATACATAGCTCAAAATCTTGGCCGCTAAACACTTGTTTAGCTCTCGAACGAAAAAAAAAAAATAAAAAAAAAAAAAAAAAAAAAACCCCTATTTTGACTCATAAAAATAGGTTTGGCACAATATAAAAGGCCCAAGACTGACCAACTTAATCAACTTTTCCGAGTAACAGACTTAACTGAAATAGTCAATATTTATTCATATCTATATGAATTAACTGACTTCACTGACTAATTCGGTTCGGTAGGTGAAAATATTCTTACTGTTACTGATTTAACCGATACTCAGCCCTATTCTCGAAAATCATTTTAGTCTCTTTATAAAGTTTTTTTTTGACATTTATAGTCACAAATACTTACAAGGAAAATGTTGAAGTACTATAAATTTTGAGAAATCATACCCATACATTCTCTATACATTTTTTACACATCTTCGTACAATCAAAGTTTCAAATACACTGGGTTAAAAGTCTCCAAAGAAGTCAAATATCCTTATATTTATTGGACATATTTGCCTTTCAACTAGGGTTCAAGAAATTCTCCAACCTAGCCAAGTGATTCCTCTAATTAATGTAGTATATAAAATTGTTAATTATGTGTTACTTAACATGTGCATTTTAATTAAAGCTTTTAAAAAATGAGCAGAACACACACGGTGCAAGCGGGTCAACATAACATAAATACATTATATGACAATTGTCCTTAAATATTTCTACACACCCGACATCTGGATATTGAAATTAAACATGTACTCAAAGATCGATCAAGTTAATGCAAGAATCACCATAGTGTGATGGTTGAAAAGAGTTGGGTAGTTACAAGGGAACATCTTCTAGAATTGTTGGAGCTTTAAAAAGAGTTGAACAAGTTCAACAATAATTGACTCAAAACTATAACATGATCATTGAAATGTCAAAAATGAATGTCTTTTAAAACATAATGAACAATCGGCGATCCGAATCACAACATGACGATGAGAAACCTTAAACTTGCTCACATAATTAACGATCTCAAGGCTGTCAGAAGGAGGTGGTAGATGGCAATTATTTCTTATATGGGTTTATTCCAAGTATGCAATCAGGATGAGCAGTAAAATTGAGATCTGCACAGTAGTAGAACCAGTGCTTTGGATCTCGTTCTTCTTCACATATATCACAATAATATTCACCATCAGAATCATATTTGGTGCTATAACACAGTTTGAAGGGCTGTTCAAAGAATCGATACCTCACGGTATGCGGCAACGTAGCGCATCTGAGATCTAGAGTGAATTCACAATCAGCACACTTGAAAACATTTCCTTTTCCATCACAACAACTACACTTCTCATGATAGGGTGCCCTTGACAGAAAAAGTGGGTGGTCGTGACCTTCATGGGTAAAGATCTCTGAGATCAAACTACATTGTACATCTGCATCAAACCAGCATTTCTCACAATGGTAGGTGAAGCTAGCACATGAGTCACGACCACAAACATTACAATGGAAGACATCATAATCAGGCACCTTTGTGAGGAGGGTGAGGCGGTGGGAGTGAAATGGGTGTTGCTTTTTTCTGGGTAATTCAACACAAGATTTATGAAGAAAAAATCTGCATTGAGCACAAGTGTAAAATGGAGGGAATATAGGATACATACACCCATCACAGTTTTCGTTGTTGATAAGAAGCTCATCAATAAGCTTTAAGTCATGTTGTTGATGACTAAAATGATTGATTTCTTCGGCTATTTCAATTTTATCCTCACCCATCCTGATCTTTTTGACAGCATAAGCTAATGAATCGTTAATGGATGATTCATCCACTACTTCCGAATCTTCCTTTTTTATTTCCTCCATGGATCCCTCGTGTGTACCACAATCAAGGTGGGCAACGAAATTGCATTTTGAGCAATAATAAACTCTGTCAGTGTCCACCTTTTTAACACAGATACCACAGATTTGACGGTCAGATTGGTTCACCTGAGAAGAGCCGATGAGGTTGAGAGTGTGCTTGTGACCTATGTGTTTGACAGTCAATGGTAAGGAAGCACATTTTCGGTGGACCATGAGTGAGCATGTGAGACTGGTACATAAGTAAGAGTACTTGTCTTTATCTTCTTTCCCACATGCATCGCAGGTGAAGGAGACTGATTTCCGCAGGAGCTTCAATGGGTGGTTGTGAAATTCAGCTTCTACGGTGAAGGGTATAGAAGCGCATTTAAGATGAAGGTTAAAATTACATTGAGAACA
Source organism: Alnus glutinosa (assembly GCF_958979055.1). Taxonomy (NCBI): domain Eukaryota; kingdom Viridiplantae; phylum Streptophyta; class Magnoliopsida; order Fagales; family Betulaceae; genus Alnus; species Alnus glutinosa. The sequence goes on along the minus strand of NC_084897.1, from coordinate 20,725,986 downwards.
ATGGTAAGCGAAGCCCCAGTGTATTGATTCATTGCAGAAATAACATTGAACACGAGTTGGTCTATTTTTGAGAATAAGAGGTGTTGCGGGTGCAATGGGTGCTGCAACTCGGGCGGTTGTTCGCCACATGATTTGTGAAGGAAGAACCTGCAACTTTTGCAACCGTAACTAAAACCTAATATTTCTTCGCGGCACCCGTCACAAGGATTTTTAAAATCTGAATATCCCCAGTAATTAAGAAAGGTCAACGGATGGGGGTGGAAGAAATGCTGAAGCTCCATGTGTCTTTCTCTCTTGATCCGTTCCACACAAAACTAATTTACCTACATGCAAGACCACTTTTTAATTAGCAATATCCACTCGGTAAATTGCATTATCATAAAACTAGTGAATTTTTATGAGATTTAATCGACACTTCAACATTTTTTCTCACACGAAAGTTCAAACTCATTCAACACGTGGGAAAAAAAAGTTATATTTTTTTTATTTTTTATAGAATAATAGGATAGTGAAGAAAAAGTGCTACCCTATATGTTCCATTGAATTTTCCTTATTTTAAAGAATTCGTAGGGAATCTGTTGCAGGATTTTTTAAGAATTTTCTCTATATTTAGAAAAAGGGAATGAAATTTAGGGAATCTATTACTAATACTCTTAAATCACCAGTTAAGAGCATCTCTAGAACTAGCTATTTTAGCTATTCAAAATACATGTTTTTCTATTTTAGCTACTAACTTTTCAATACAAATTCTAACAGATTCCTCTGTTCCACTTTCTACTTTTTTTTAAATATTATTTTTCAATGTTTAAAGAATAAAAATAAAAATAATATGGAGAGCACACAAAACCCGATGGCTCTTTCTCTAACAAGAGAAACAATATTTTATTCTTATAATGTGCTACAGTAAATAGCAATATATTGTTATTCACTTAGCAAAAAATGTATTCTATCTCTTCTGAACTTAATTTGTTGGAGATGAAAGTTTGGTGATATTAGCTAAAAATACCTATTATGAAGGCTTTACCTAATCGGTTGGAGATGCTCTAAGAAATAGATTAATTTAGTCATTTAATTAACACTTTAAGACAAACATCTTTTGTAATAATGAAATAATTAGATGATTCTCACCTAAACTTAATTACCCAAAGAGATGAGCACATATCCAGATTGGTGTATTTTGTACCCCTGACAGATAGGTCCTTTGTCTCTCTCTATAACTATGCCCTACACCAAAACGGGACATTTATCTTCAAAATAAAAAGGGCCATGTACTTAACAAAAAAAATATAAACAAAAAACAAGATTTTTTTTAATAGTATTAATAAATAAATAAATAAAAACACATATTTTTCACATGCTTAAAGGACACAACATTTTTTAGATTGGATTAAAAAAATTCTTCCAACCTAATTTAAGGAAATTTATGTTTTCCTGAACTCTTAAATTGCTTTTTCGGGAACATTAGTGTCATCTTTTGATTTTTATTTTCTTTCCAATGCAATTGTAAAGCTAAAGGAAATAGAATGGAAAATACCCCATCATGCAAAGCCGTGTGAAATGAACCTTTTAAATGTTCCTTATTGGTGCCTGACTGCCTGGTTTCATGTTGCACCTTCTTCGTGCATACTTTTCAAATAAATATTTAAAAAAATTGTGATTTGACCATTTATGCTATGTAACGATCCATCTCCAATGACACAATACTGTCCGCTTTTGGCTCCCCATATTAGACTTCTCACTTTCCAGGAGGTCACCCATCCTGGGATTGCTCTCGCAGCGGCTCGCTTAACTGCGGAGTTCTGATAGGTTCATTACCATCACGACTTTAAAACGCGTTGTTGTGGTATCAGAGCACACCGCAGCCATGGTGACGCTACCCACAATATTGTTCTCTTTGGTATCTTGGGACTACTCGAACCCTCAACCTCAAGGCTTTGTTCCTTACACCCAATCATCTGGGCTCCAGACGCGTTGTGTCATAAAGGGTGCATTTATACATATAAGCACGTCCTCATTCCCAGGCGATGTGGGACGTCACAATCACCCCCTCTTTGGACCCAGCGTCCTCGCTGGCGACCCTCATGGGATCACCCCATTCTTGGCATCCCAGCGAGTGCCCGCCAACAACCCTCTTGGGCTTGTGTACGCTCCCACCATCTCAGGCTGGGCAATGGCTCTGATACCATTTGTAACGATCCACCCCCAATGACACAATACTGTCCGCTTTTGGCTCCCCATATCAGACTTCTCACTTCCCAGGAGGTCACCTGTAACGCCCCCAAACCGCTATGGGTTAGGTTCGTCACTTTCTCTTTAAAAACTGCAAAGATTCGTAAGGTCTGCCAAATATCTTAACTAGTATGCTGATTTAAATAAATAAAAATAATAATGGTTTCAAAATCTCAGAGTTTTTAATAAATGCGGAAACGGTCATTTAATTGTAAAAATACAATAACTGAAAATTTTGGGGTAACATAAATGAAATGTCCTAATGCATTCCTAGATCCCATCCCGGCCACCTACGTCTCTCTGTTCATAACCTGAAAACAAAAACAAAATAAGGGGTGAGCACAAAAAAAAAACATGCTCAGTAAGGAATCCTCAACCATAAAACAGTTGAGTTAAATTCTTTTGAAAATCTTCAAACAATTGTCAAAAACTCCCTTTTAAATATCTCCAAAACATTTGTCAAAAAAAAACTCCCTTTTATAAATCTCCAAAACATTTGTCAAAAACTCCCTTTTTATACACAAGATAATATATATATATATATATATATATATATATATATATATATATATATATTTGAAATAATCATTACTCATAATATGCCCAATACACTATTACGCCCTGTGTACGTAGGGTTGCGCGGTCGTTGCTGTGACCTTGGGTGAGTAACGCGGTTTACCTGTGGCCACAGGCCCCACCCCCGTCAGCTAATTAATTGAAGTGCACTTAGACTGACATAGAGACAGATACCGCTGTCACTAAGCGAACCAGCGGGTGCGCTTCCATCTCGAGCTACGGTACCGAGCTAAATCTTGAAGGGTCTCGAATCTCTGTGGGTCTAGGGCCCAAATAATAGTCTCCTCCACACACGTGCCCTTTTCAAAAATGTTTCTCCTTTATATATAACTCAAAGAGTTTTTCTCCCAAAACTTTCTCATTCTTTTCTTGTATATCTTCTCACAAAACTTTCTCATTCTTTACTAGTATATATAGGGCAACGTGTTGGAGGGTTTTTTACTCAAAATCACGATTTCAAGAATATCATTTTTATACTCAAAACTTTCATATCAAAACCAACAAATCCTTTATATAAATAAAATAATTTGAAATACCGAATCAAAATAATCAAATTCGAAATTTTGCAAATAAAGGAATATAATTAAAGTAATATAATAATTTGAGAAGGGGTAAAGGGTTCCCTTACTTGGACTTCCCATTAGCATCGGAATCGAGCTTTTACCAAAATACTTCCTAGCTCACACTTCAAGCTTTAAACCACACAAAACTACACAAATCTCACCATTTTCTCTCTTGGCCTTAGGTGTGTGTGTGAGTGAAACTTGATGGGTATTGTGTTCCATTTTGGGTTCTATTTATAAGAGAATGAATGGTTAGGATCAAGTAGACACATTTTGATCCAATGGATGGGAATTAACCTTACCTACCTCAATGCACTCAAAAATGCACTCAAACTTACCTACCACAATGCACTCAAAAATGCACTCAAAAATGCACTCAAACTTACCTACCACAATGCACTCAAAAATGCACTCAAACTTACCTACCACAATGCACTAAAAAATGCACTCAAACTTACCTACCATAATGCACTCAACCTTACCTACCACAATGCACTCAAATTTACCTATCACAATGCACTCAACTTTAATATATTATTCTAACATTATTATTATTATTATTATTATTACTATTTAACCATTCTCATTGCTAGACCAATTTACTATGCCTAGTTTCTCACTCAAGGAAATTACTATTATCTCAAAGGTGGGTTGGGTTTGTAGATAGCAAATGAAATGGGTTGGGTTAAGTTCAAAGATGGCCCAATAATGAATAATGTGAATTTAACATGTGAAATGTGGGTTGGGTTTGTAGATAGCAATTGGAATGGGTTGGGTTAAGTCCAAAGATAGCCCATTAAAGAATAATGTGAATTTCCGTCCAGAACAGAGGTCCTATTTTTCACGGATGTTTTCGGGTATCAAATGAAGTCCAAAAATTATGAAATTTGGAGGGTAGCTAGAGGACTTCAAGACGAGCGTTCAGAATTTTGAATCGACCAAAACGGAGTTCGTTTGACCCTGTTTTCGTTATTCCAAAGTTTAAGGTCTGTTTTGAGTTTTTATCAAATTGCAAACTATAAACGTTTCTACAAACAAAAATACACATTTATTTTCATAAATAATCGTAGTTATTCTTTTTCCTAAAAAAAATGTTTTAAAATTAATTTAAACCATTATAATTTACGTCTTAAAATCTGGGGCGCTACATCACCCATCCTGGGATTGCTCTCGCAGCAGCTCGCTTAACTGCGGAATTCTGATAGGTTCATTGCCATCACGGCTTTAAAACGCGTTGTTGTGATATCAGAGCACGCCGCAGCCATGGTGACGCCACCCACAATATTGTCCTCTTTGGTATCTTGGGACTACTCGAACCCTCAACCTCAAGGCTTTGTTCCTTACACCCAACCATCTGGGCTCCAGACACGTTGTGTCATAAAAGGTGCATTTATACATATAAGCACGTCCTCATTCCCAGGCGATGTGGGACGTCACAATCACCCCCTCTTTGGGACCCAACGTCCTCGCTGGCGACCCTCATGGGATCACCCCATTCTTGGCATCCCAACGAGTGCCCGCCGGCAACCCTATTGTGATGTCCCACATCGCCTGGGAATGAGGACGTGCTTATATGTATAAATGCACCATTTATGACACAACGCGTCTGGAGCCCAGATGGTTGGGTGTAAGGAACAAAGCCTTGAGGTTGAGGGTTCGAGTAGTCCCAAGATACCAAAGAGGACAATATTGTGGGTGGCGTCACCATGGCTGCGACGTGCTCTGATACCACAACAACGCGTTTTAAAGCCGTGATGGCAATGAACCTATCAGAACTCCGCAGTTAAACGAGCCGCTGCGAGAACAATCCCAGGATGGGTGACCTCCTGGGAAGTGAGAAGTCTGATATGGGGAGCCAAAAGCGGACAGTATTGTGTCATTGGGAGTGGATCGTTACAAATGGTATCAGAGCCATTGCCCAGCCTGAGATGGTGGAAGCGTGCACAAGCCCAAGAGGGTTGCCGGCGGGCACTCGCTGGGATGCCAAGAATGGGGTGATCCCATGAGGGTCGCCGGCGAGGACGCTGGGTCCAAAAATGGGGTGATTGTGACGTCCCACATCGCCTGGGAAGTTTGGTATGGGGAGCCAAAAGCGGACAATATTGTGTCATTGGGGGTGGGTCGTTACATGCTATGTTTGTTTCAACAAAATCAATTTTCAGGAAAAAAAAAATTATTTTCTTGAAAAAAAATTTCTGGCGTTTGGCTCGTACGAAAAAAACATAACAGTGAAAAATCACCAACGCCCATTTGTGCCGGATTCCAACTAAATTCGCCGGAATCTAGGTTGGCCGGATTCTGGCGAATGTGGCATGAATCTTGCACAAACTAGCAGATTCCATGGAATTTGGCCGGACTTTGGCAATTAGTGTCGGATTCCAACCAAATTCATTGCAATCTGGGTTGGCCAGATTCGTCGAAATTTGACCATTAGTGTCGAATTCCGCCCAACTGGCTGGAATCCGACGTAGAACAGTCAAATTTCGACGAATGTGGTCGAAATCTGGCCATTTGTGAAGGATTCCGACCATTTTCACCGAAATCCAGCCGGCGAAAGTGTCCGATAAATGGCCATTTGCCAGAATCCGGCCAGGGCGATAGGACTCCGGCCATATAGGCCAGGTTCCGGCCAATTGGCTAGTGGCCGGACGTTGCCGAATTCCGGCACCGGTATGATTCCGGTGGTGGTCGCCAGGGCTGGAATTCGGTAAACGGGAAAAGCATTCGGTGCGGATCATGTTTCCAAACGGGATGTACACCCAACCCTTGTTATATTGCCTTTTTTCTATCTTTATGGCCTAAGAAACTGGGTCAACACTGCTTATATAGACATTGAGGGGCAAGGTGTGTAAGGGCTCTTTCTCATAGAAGAGAGTTGGTTCAGGTGATAGCGGGCGAAGAAAATATAATGTACTTGTATTGGGAGTGGTCAAGTAGGTAAACGAATTACCTCATTCGCATTAGAGACAGACAAGCTTTTTTATTGGAAATTCAGCGATAAATTCGGGCTACCAACAAATTCCAATGTCCGGCGGTGAAGGATTTTCACAAACGTACCTGCAAGAACAAAAAGTTTAAATTCGAAAAACGATTTATGATTTTGAAAACCGTAAATCGTTTTCCAAAAATTAAAGAGGCTTTTATGGTCAAACTGAAAATGATTTCCGTTGACCATTATTTTCGCCCCACCAAATACTGAAAAATGCCAAAATCATTTTCCATAAAATATTTTACGCCGAAACAAACGGAGTATTAAAAAAATTTATGTTTTCAAAGCCAGGTATTTTTTTTTTTTTGAAAAAAAAAAATGAATGATTTTAAAAGTCAAAACGGCAATTTCATCAAATGCTTTATTATGTATTTTAAAATTGCAAATTCAAATAAATTCTTAGTTAAATAAACTCTTAGTAAAATAAATAAATAAATCTGCTTCCGATCCCGTTTATGTTATTGAATTAAAAAGACAAATTTGGAGCAGCTGTACTTCAAGAATCTAAAGGCTATGAATGAAAAGGATTGAAACAAGAGGAGCCTAAAATTTTCAAGATTAGGAAACAAAGAAATTAAAGTCATGAAGGGGAGTTTAAAGTTTTTACCTCACTTTCAACTGCTTTGGTCGCCGAAACTTCCCCAAATTCTGATGGGCTCGTCGGAGTGGGTGGCCGGAGATGGTGGCTATTCGGTTTGGTGTAGTTATGGGAGCCAGGGAGTGATCGATCTCGAGGGTGGTGAAGATCGGTGCAGTGCTCTAAAAGAAGAAGAAAAAGGAGAAATGGAGAAAAGGTTAGCAACAGGGCTTGTGAAGTCTTGTACCAAAATGCCTCTCGATTACTTTAAACAAACAGATAAATGCCTCTCGACTACAAAACAAACAGATAAATGCCTCTCGACTACATTAAACAAACAGATAAATGCCTCTCGACTACAAAACAAACAGATAAATGCCACTCGACTACATTACTTTATGAGAGCTTCTACACATGAGCCCTTCCTCCGTCCCTCTTCCGACAAGAGAACTTTGTAATTAGCAACATCAACGGATGGTACTTGAAAATGGTGTTGCTTTATGGGCCTGACACAGACAAATTAAAGCATCTTTTGTTATAATGAAATTTTAAGATGATTCTCTCCTGAACTTACCCCAAGAGACGAGCAAAAATCCGGATGGATGGGTGTATTTTGGACCCCTCGATCAGCTTCTTCCAAAAAGATGAGCACAGATCCCTTGACTCTCTCTTCAACTTTGCCCTACACCAAAACAAAAACGACAAAAAAAAATGATGGGTTTTATGGGACGATGACACGTTATTTGGGAACCAAATTTTAACGAAAAAATTTGGAAGTATAGCATTTCTCTTTGTAAACAAACGCTCCGATAGTAAACCATGGATTAGCCTATTTCAACCAAAAAGCAGCAACAAAAAAAAAGGAAGAACAAGTCAAACCTCATGACTGAGTTGAAACAGTTACATGGACTGATGATCACTACATCAGTTATAAGATATGTAATTCCTCTGAGCAGGCTTATTGATTTTTGCACAAATTCTGAAGCCGCAGACTTCAATTATGCAAACTCTGTTTTTATCCGAATTGAAGTGCCTAGTGTGTACATTTGGAACTCCATGATCAAAGCTTACTCTAACACTAACAACCCGGATGAGGCTTTGTATATGTACAGAGAAATGCAGCGAAGGGGTTACTCGCCGGACCATTTCACGTTCCCTTTTGTGCTCAAAGCATGTTCACTACTTACTCATCCAAATTATGGAACATCGGTCCACAATTGCATTGTGAAAACTGGGTTTGAATCGGACGTGTATACTTCTTGTGGTTTACTCAATATGTATGTATCTTGCGCGCATATGGAAGCAGGAGTAAAGGTATTTGATTTAATTCCTAAGTGGAATGTGGTAGCTTGGACTAGTTTGATTGCCGGGTATGTTAACAACGGCTGGCCTAGCAGGGCCATAGAGGTGTTCAAAGACATGGAGTTTTGGAATATAGAGCCTAATGAGATTACCTTGGTGAATGTACTAGTTGCGTGTGCTCATATGAGAGATATTGATACTGGAAAATGGGTTCACAGTCGTGTCTGCCAACTTGGATATGATCCCTTTGAATCAGATTTAACTTTCAATGTGATACTTGCAACTGCCATTATAGATATGTATGGAAAATGTGGCAGCTTCAGATACACAAAGAATCTGTTTTACAAAATGCCTGAAAGAAATTTGGTTGTTTGGAATTCCATGATTGGTGCATTTAATCAATATGGCAGGGTTGAGGAGGCACTAGGTCTGTTCTTCGATATGCTAATTGCTGGGCTTCGGCCGGACACGGCTACCTTTTTGAGTGTCATAAGTGTCTGTGCTCAACTGGGGGCTCTGGCATTGGGACAAAGTATTCATGCTTTTGTATTAAAGACTAACCTCAGCGAGGATACTGCTATTGGAACTGCCCTAGTGGACATATATGCTAAAATTGGAGATGCAGGAAGTTCGCAGCAGATCTTTTGTAAAATGGATAAGAAAGATGTGATGGCATGGACTAGCATGATTGTTGGTTTAGCTATGCACGGGCATGGAGAGGAAGCACTAAGTACATTCAAGAGAATGCAAGAGGATGCTGCTCTTATCCCCGACGAGATTACATACATCGGGGTTCTATGTGCATGTAGCCGTGTTGGATTGGTTGAAGAAGGTCAGAGACACTTCAACTCAATGGTTGATGTTTACAACATAGAGCCAACAATGGAGCACTACGGTTGTATGGTTGATCTTTTGAGTCGATCAGGGCACTTTGAAGAGGCGGAAAGATTAGTGAAGAAGATGCCAATCAGACCGAATATTGCCATATGGGGTGCTCTTTTAAATGGTTGTGACATTCATGAAAATGTGAATCTAGTTGACCAAATGAGAAGCCGCATAACAGAGTTGGACCCTGAGGGTAGCGGAGTTTATGTCCTTCTTTCGAACATATATGCTAGGGCTGGTAAATGGCAAGAAGTAAAACTGGCTAGAGAATTGATGGCACATAGAAGGGTGGAAAAAACTCTCGGGCATAGTACAGTTGAACTGAAATTGCTTAATTCGTAATTATATCATAATTCACTTTTAATTTTATTTCACATTTATTTTGGATGATTCTTGCTAAATGTTTGTGTAATTGTACCATTAACCGTATCATCTCATCGTTATTGCAAATTCAACTATATATAAAAATTAAAGCCAACCAGAAAATATTGTTAAACAAAATAATTCTTTGCAAGCACCTTGAACCCCCATCAACCTCTGATGCATTCTGCCCCTTCTTATGAGTGCCGGATCACTAAGCTTCTCCACATAATTACTAGTGAAAACAATCAGAGGCTGATGGGGGAGACCAAGATCACAAGTACTACACCCATCCCTAAGCTTTAAGTCATGATCATGACTGAAATGTCTGATTTCAACGGCTTCTTCAATTTTGTCATCTCCCAGCTTAATCTTCTTGGCAACATAAGTAGTTAATGAGTCTATGGGTTAACTCAACACTGTAATATCATTTTAACAATTAAAATATGCACCAGCCTCATTACATACAGTCAAATGGAGATTATAAGAGAAATAAATAGTCTCCATTCATGGAGAAAAATTCTCTGAACATACACCATACCCTAGTTTTTAGAATTGAACATGTTTAATGGGTCTAAAAGAGAATGAGCATTCTTGAATTACAAAGCAGCAACACTTAGTAATTCAAAAATTTATCAGAAATAGCATAGACTTTACTTAACTAAACAAAGCCTTAAAATCTGTTTATTTGAGGCCAGCTGCACAAATCGCATTTTTGTCATTCAGTTTTATCTAGGAACATATATATGCAAAATCGCAGCTAAACAGCACTCTGAACCACATTCTTTCTAAAGCTCCTCCGGTCCATGTTAAGCTCTCAACTAAAATTAAATCAGTCCATGCTCACCAAAAATGTAAGACTTGTTAATCACCTTTTCTTCACAACGCCTTCCAAAATCCCATCAATTCCAAAAGAACCAGAAAATTGTTGCTGGTCGACTGGACCTGGAAGCTGGAATGAGATAGAGAAGTGCCCCGGTGGGCACAGATTTTGTGTGTGCATCTGAAAGATTTGGGAGTTTTTGCACACTATTTTTTCACCAGTCGTTGTTACTCCCTTTATTACTACTTTTCCATCAGGTTCAACATCACAATGGAAACCATCTGCAGTCAGAAAATGACAACAAGGCTCAGTAAATGTAGAAAGATGAATAATAGAAGACGGAAATGGCTAACGGAGTGCTTACATTGAAAATTTCAAAAACTTTATTGGAGTACATTGCCACTTTTTAAATATCGGAGGCGAAAGTGAAAAAGTAGTCAAACTTTGAAGGGGTAAAATGTATTTTTCCCGAAATTCCATGTTCATAACAAGTAAATTAGCTAATTCTAGAAAGTCTTTAAGTGAAGGATTATAGAAACATGAAATAATGTTGCTGAGAACAAATGTAAGATCAATTCCATTTCATAGTGATTTGAAAGAAAACCCATGCCAAAAGTTGCACTTGAGCTAATGCCTAAATCACATGAATCAACAATGATTTCCCTCGTACATTATAAAATAACCAGAAAAAGGCCAAACTAATTACAAAAGTTCCTGTAATGTAATTTAGTAATAAAATTTGTTCCTAAGAATGTTTAACTAGCGAGTAAAATGATTGTGAATTCAGCAGTTGATCAAACTGTACCATGTGAATGAAACTTACTCTCATCCCTTGCTACCCCTGGCAGGGAGACACGGAAAAAGTAAGAATCTTTGGATTCGCCGATGTCCATTAATCCTATAACTGGTCCAATCTTTCCCATAGCTGCACTCCCAGTCAATGCAACCCCAACTCTGGTGGCAGCTACAACGTTATTCCACTCTTCCTTAGTTGAAAGAGTAGGCAGAAATATCATAGCTGGCCCAACTTTTTCCAGAGTCTCCGTGTACCTTTTAGTTGGCAATGATGCAGTATAGCTATGCGGTGTAGGTGGACCAATGTATGGCACACTATTGAGTGGTGCCACATCCAGAATGGCTTGCTGAGGATTTATAGGCTCTGGCCCATTATTTTCTTTTCTTGATCTCCCACCCCTGGAAGGAAATATTTAATCCATCAGGGATTGCAAATAATGTGTAATATGTTCCCTATGAAAAATGTAGCACCATGTAGACCAAACTTTTTGACTCTATATTAGTAACTTCAAAATTCTCTAGATGAGTACTAGTTCTAAAAAAAAGCTAAAACATATGAATTACTTTTTAGCGTGCATCATTATTCATTCTCCCTACCTAAATTTTGTGATTGATTATCATTTCATCGACTCTCAAAGTCGGAATTACCAACTTCTAAGAAACAAAAGTGTACCATAATTTAACTACGTGTCATCCCTGGCTAATTCTCTCCAACACACCCAAAAATTCTTTAATCACATTACACATTTTAACCTTCGCACCATGAAATAAACACCAAAGGCTGAAAATATGCCATACCAAAAATTAGTTCCTAAACATGATATGCATGCAATATGCTTGCCGGTTTCATGTGAATAATAAAAGTCATGATCTTCGCTCAAATAAATCTTGTGCAAAATCACATCCCACTTTCAGCACTTGTAACTGATTTAATAATTGTTTTCCTTTCTCTATTAATAGAAGTGTTAAATCATCAATTATACCAAAAGTTTAAGTTGATAAGAAATTGTGAATTTAATCATTTATTAATATTACTATCCATCACGGGTAGCCTCCAACTTCCCCTCAATAAATAAGGACACACAACTGTATAAGCTTTCACTTTGTGGTGGGGTTGGGGGGTGGAGGAGAAAAGAAAAACCCTCTTACAAGGACTGTCACAATAGTGGAAGTAAACAGAGCAAGACGAAGGCAACAAAATACTTAGACAAAACAGATAAAAATATCAATAATAGAAAAATGATAAACAGCTTAGTACAGCATCTTTTTATTCATCTTCATCTTCTTGGCTAATGACAACCAAAAATTTCATTACAGCTGAGATATGCTTTCCTTGGGGCAAATGATATCCAAGTATATTTAACATGGACATAGAAGTGTTATAGAGCTAAAATCTATAAGCTTGACTCTTATACAGTTCACGTTATCAAGACAACTTTCTAACCACCTTCATTTACTATGTCCTCTCCAAATTATTTATTTTCCATTTTTTTCCCTATTCATCATTGTGATCAAATATTATTGGTATTACTAAAACAAAAGTGCCAGTTTCATTTGATGAATACTACGAGAGATTCCTTATTTCAAAGGACAGATAAGCTTCCACATCTGCATAATGGCTAGCCTGCAAAACATTACCCTTACAGCCATGTCTACATAATGGCTAGCCCTCAAAACATTGCTCAATGTAGTGGTCCAGTAACAAGGAAGCTAAAGTTTGAACCATATATTTTGGACAATCCAGCACTTCTGGTTGGGTTTAAATAGATTGATTGATTATGAGTATGGTCCACAAGTTTTTACTAAGTGGTAAGGAGATTCCGCACCGTGTAGCCATGCGTTATGCTTCCATCAACATGGCATATATGAAGTGGGACCGCCCTGGGGAGGGAGAGAGAGAGAGAGAGAGAACCTTAAATGAAGAGGGGCCATACAAAAACTAGTATAGAATCAGACTTCCTCATTTCTCTTTTTACTGGGTCGGAATCCGTGTGAGGGTTCGAGAGTGGTGTTCAGGTCTCCTAACCAAGTTTTTTCCCAAACTAAAATTATGAAAATATGACAATCCAAAAGGCGAATATTTATCGGTGCATTTGGTGACAAAAATGATAAACCACACTATGTTTCCAAAAACTAAAGAATTGAAAATGGCATGAGGCTCTTAGCAGTGGAAACAACAAATCCCGGTTAGCTTGTTTGGTCACAAAAACAACAGCCAATTGAATTTCTGGAAACCCAAAAAATAAAATAAAAATAATAATAACAGTGACATTTTTGACAATGCAAATAAGATGCTGATTGGTCCATTTAGTAACAAAAACAACACACTTTCATGCTTCCAATAATGGGAAATGCATATTTATTGGTCCACTCGGTGTAAAAAAAAAAAAAATGCATTTTCTATGTTCCATGAACAGAAGACTTCAAAAGTACGCAGGAAACCCACTTGTAGGACATCTGGAAAAACTGTTTCCAAACTAATTTTCCAAGCTACTGGTAATTTTCAGGATATTTCCCGATTGTAGTTCTCTCACATGAGTGCTTGTTGTGTCCCATTAACTTATGGCATCATTTCCTTATCCCCTTTTAGAGAAACAACACCAACTAATTCCTTTATCTTTTCGATTAAGTACAATTACTTGCAAACTGCTCCATATAATCAACATCGACATTAATAACGGTAATAATAAATAGAGCAAGATTCATAACATATAGATGCCTTCTTCACACCAATTATTAAGAAAAAAAAAGCACGCATTTACCAAGAAGACTTATCTATAAAACAACCCCAAATTACAAAGAACATAGTTGGGCATTCAAAAGCATATGCATTTATCCAAGTAAAAATATCTGCATTTTCGCATGCGTTCACGAAATTATACATTGGTGCATGTATATATGTACTTACTTGAGAGGGGAAGCCATTGGAGACGTACGGAACAGAGTTTGCTCGTTGAAGCGTCGAGCTTTTTGGGGGGTTTGTAAGAAATTGAAGTGGGTTTTCTTTTTCTCAAGCTTTTGTTATGGATGGAGTTGGGGGTGGAACTGATTTGGTGCCTTTGTGGCAAACGGTGCTGAAGCTTTAGGGGAAAAGAAAAGTAAACAAAAAAAAAAAAAAAAATCAGGAAATGAAAATATTAGGAAAAATATATTTTTACTCTGTCTAAGTCTGACCACCAAACAATTTGTAACGTTAACTTTTAATTGGTACAATGTGTATGCCAAATTATTATTGTGGTTAAAATATGGAAAAATTACATTTTAGTCTCATAAATTATCATTTATTTTATAATTAGTTTCACAAATTATCAGTACTTTAACTCCGGTCTCTTAAACTACCAAAATTTTTAAAAAAATGTCTCATTTGGCAAATGTCCTCATATTGCCTCTACCACGTGTCATTTTTTAATTAAAAATAATTAAAAAATAAAAAATAAAAAAATAAAAACTAAAATTCCCCGGCAAGGCTACCTCATTTTCCTTATTTTTTTTTTTTAAAAAAAAATAAGTTTTTAATTTACTTTTTTTTTTTAACGATTTGGCAACAGATATCTGGAAATGTGGAAAGAGCAACTGTGAGAAGCGGAAAAACCATCAAAAAATTTATTTTTTAATTGAAAAGTGACACGTAGCAAGGGTAATACAGGAATATTTCATTAAATGATGCATTTTTCAAAGGTTTTGATAGTTTGAGAGGCCGAAGTCGAAGTGTTGACAGTTTGTGGGAATAGTTGCAAAACCGGTGATAATTTGGAGAGTTAAAATATAATTTTTCCTTAAAATATCTTTCTTTTGCACAAAAATGATATATATATATATATATATATATATATATATATATATATATATATATATATATATATATATATATATATATATATTACCGTTGGTAAAAAAAAATTAAAAAAAATAATATTTTCCCCAAATTTCAGGTTTTTTTATTTTATTTTTGTAGTTCTTTTTTGACTTTTTTTTTTTAAATTATCATAAGTAATTGTCTTCTCTCTTTTTTTTTTTTTTTTCCGTAAAAACAGGACATTGGAGCATTCCTAGCAGCCTCATCAAAATAGCTTTTAGGTGAGCAAATTTGATAAAAACACTAAAAAATCACTCCCAACAGCCTCACAATTTTAACCAAAAAGTTTTAATGAGTGAAATTACTCACCAATTCTAATGAGTAATATTCATTTACCAAATTTTGTTTCACATTTCTCTTTCACATGATCAACACATTTTTTTCCTTTTTTTCTCTCATTTTCTTCTCCCATCTCTCATCTCTCTCACACGATAATGTCATTGTTTCATGGATACGAATGATTCTTTGTAAAAATATTAAATAGAGAAATAAAAAAAAAAATTGAAAATTTATTATCTAAATGGAATAGTGAATATTGACTAGTTAAAATGGTGAGATTGTTAGGGGAATTTTAATAAAGTGGCTCACCATAATGGAAAAAAAAAATGATTTTTAACTATTTTGATGAGTAAAATTTGGTAAGGTTCTTAGGAATGCTCTACTCAATGATAATTTGGAGTGAGACATTTACAAATTAAAAAGTTCGAAAAGATGTTACACATTATTTGATAATTAAAAGTGATAAATGTAATTTTTTTTAAATATTTTAATGTCGTTATGAATATTACCGAAAGTTATGATTACTGAAAATAAGATAATTTGTTAATGGTAGTGGGCTACAGTGTACAGGTATGAATCTTTGATAGTTATGAAAAAAAAAAAAAAACCTTTTTTAATCTTTTTTTTTTTTTTTTTTTTTCTTTTTTGGAGATACATTACGAAAAAACTTAATATAAAGAGGATGTCCCCCATCGTTAAAATAAAGTGGACAGCTTATAAGCAGGAAACTAAGAAAATATTAAGGGGAAATTTCACTTATAATCTGTAACAGTACCAAATCTATTATGGTACTTTATAGGGTTTGATTATGGATTTGTAAATGAAATTGGATGAATTCTGTAAAGAAATGGATGAACAGTAATTTAATTGACTAAACTTTAACGAAAATTACTTAGAAAATAGATAGTTCAAGATGTCAAATTTCCTAGAGAACCTCCAAATCACAAATGACTAATCTCATTCAATAACCCTACCATTAGACTATGAATAATGATTCAATGCCACATAAATATACAATTTTTCACCACCTTGCCTATGTGGCAAGGTGGTCCCCCACTACTTTTTGAGTTTTTTTATTTTTTAAAAATAAATTAAAGTGGGGGACCACCTTGGCACATAGACAAGGTGGTGAAAAGTTGTATATTTAGGTGGTAATGAATCACTACTCTTAGACTATTGAGCATTATTTAGACATAGCCCTAATCTAAAAACTATCAATTGGAATTGGCCAAATCCATTTAGCCCACTAGTAATAACCCAGCTTATCCACTATTAATGGGATCATTACATTTATTACTTTTGAAAAAATATACTCAAATTTTAAAAAGTATCAATTTAGGGTATACATCTTTTAATTTATTTTTAAAAAAATTTCAATCATTTAAATCCTATAAAAATTCACAAAATACCCTTGTATTTATTTTTTAAAAAAAAATTATAAAAATTTTCAAAAATTTGGGCATTGGCATTTTTGCAAATTCTATTAAATTCTGACCAATACCTAAATCCTAACAATTTCTTTTCTTTTTTTACACAAAAAAAAAAAATGTGGTATTTTTTGAATTTTGATAGGATTTAAAAGAAAATTCTAACGGATGGTTTAAATTGAAAGATGAATACTTTAAATTGACACTTTTTAAAGTTTGGGTACTCTTTTTCAAAAGTGATAAAGATCAAGGGTTATAAGTGAAGTTCTCCCAAATATTAAAGTAGAGATCAATAGAAGGCTTTTTCTGAAAAATTGATTCTTTGCCCACAATTTTGTATACTACCAATTCAACATGAACTTCACACAAAAATTAATGAGTTAGAATTAAAAGATCTTATCCATTTAATAAAATGGTCAGGTTAAATTTAACATATATAGTATTCTACACATGTCTTGATACGATTTAAACCCAATATATGACATTTAGATATAGCAATTTTTGACACAACTCGTTTAATACAAGCACTATGAAATTAGTAAATTAGAATTGACGGGGTAATTCCCTTTCATTAACAGAAAATGAGTAGAGTTAAAAGTGGTTTATATGATCTTAATATAAATATCTCAACAAAATTCAAAAAAAAAATAATAATAATAATAATACAGGCGAACACTAATATAAACATTTTACTCATTCTTTTTTTGCCAAAACCCTGACGTTTTACTGCATCCCTCGTGTTGATCCACCAAGTGTACTCCCTTCGTGATTGTTTTTGGCTTCTCTCCAACCGGAGCACCAATCCACCCATACGAAACACCGTCGTTTAGCTCCCGCCATTGGCATGAGCGGTAACTATCCAACCTTTTTTATTATGATCCTCAAGCATTCTTCCTTAAGAAAATCTAAAGGATTCTGTGCACACATAAAATCTTGTAGGTTTGATTATCATGGCAAGTAATTTTGATTGCTTAAAATATTCACAAAATGAGAAAAAGAAAAAAGAAACAAGAACTCAAGTTAATGGCCGTTTATCAATGGTATGAAGTGCATGCTTTAGAATTTCTATTCCTTTCTTGATTTTGGTAATTGTTAGAGACGTAAATCAGAAAGACCCAGAAAAATAAATAAGTAAATAATGGGGTGCTTTGTATGAGGATCTGTCAATCTTGTCAAGAATATTCTGAAAATGCGAAAACTTTGCACTGGCTCATGTTTGTAGCTGAAAATAATGCTCATGTGGTTTTAGCTGAATGTTTGTCACTTTGTATCTCAGTGTCAATGTGTTTGTACAAAGTTTCCATCACAGGCCTATAGCCTTTTGTAGACGTTGTTATATCTGACAATGTATTGGATGCATCAGGGAACCATCTGAATTATGGAGACTACTTGTTTGATTCAAGAACCCCGAAAGAAGCAGAAACTGAATGAAGAAGATCAGGACATCGATGGGAACAGCAAATGCTTAGTTGACTTACCTGAGGAGGTTCTTCAACACATCCTTTCATTTCTTCCAACAAAAGACGCTGTTAGGACAAGCGTGCTTTCTAAAAGCTGGGAATACAGATGGACATCTATTCCCAATCTAGATTTTCATTGGGAGCTGCCGTCGCCTGCTAAGAGAAGGCTTTTGATGAATTTTGTGGAAAGGGTGCTCTGTCTTCGTGACTCCTGTGTTATGAAACGATTCACTCTCTATTGTGATGTGCTACGTGATGCATCTCGTGTTAATACGTGGATCTCTGTTGCAGTAAGGCATAATGTTCAAGAGTTGTATATTGAGCTTGACAACTTCCAAAGTGAATTTTCACTGCCTTATTGCTTGTTTACTTGTAAGACACTGACAAGCTTACATCTTTATATACCCTATATCCTCAAGCTTCCCACTACGATTTGTTTCTCAAATCTAAAGACCTTGACTATCGTAAGTGTTACATTTTCGGATGAGTACTTAACAGGGCAGTTTTTCTCTGGTATGCCAGTCCTTGAGAACTTGTGTTTATACAATTGCAGCTGGGGGGGTCTCAAGGTTGTGCGTTTTTCTGCTCCCAAGCTTCATTCTCTGAGCATAAAGGAATTTGAGATGCAAGATTCGAGTTATGGGGATGGTTGTCAGGTTATGATTTTTGCAGTCAGTCTGATAGAATTTGATTACACTGGTGAACTGTTCAGCGACTATTGCTTATACAAGTCATTCTCACTGGAAAAGGCAAAGATTTATACTTTCCCTGATAATACATCAGCTCAAAATAGTCGTCGCATGTATAGGCTTCTTATAGGGCTCTCCAACGTAAAAGAACTAAGACTTTCCTCTGAGGTGGTTGAGGTATGGCTGCTTCTCTCTTTGTAAATTCAAATTTTACTGTAACATATCAACATGATGGTGGAACAATTAAGCCCTCCTTTGAATTGCTTGCATAAATTTGGTATGGTAAAGTTAATGTCATATAAAGGAAAGTTATCATTCCATGTTTTCATGCTATTTGAGTTGTGACAGATGTTAGACGAACATTCTCGTAGACGAGGAAATGTCATGACACAGAAAGAGTCTGAAATCATTTGATCAACAATTGCAAACAATTTCATTACATTCATTACTTTTTAACTTTTTCTTGCAAACCACTGTCTATGTGGGTTTATCCAGTCGTTTGGCTCTTGGTGTAATGCTTGGCACTTAGTAAAAGGTTTGGAAAAGGCTTCCACTCAAGGGGGACATAGTCATTGTGGTAGAGGTTCACACTTGAGAGAAAGATTGTTAAGAGTATCCACGTGTGGGGGAATCCTACATTGAGTGGTACCAGTAAAAGTTCTTTTTGAGAAGCAAAGTGGCACCAATAAAAAAGTAATTGATATTACATTATCAATAAGATCTTAAAAATTTTGTTTAAACTTTTAGGTTAAGGGTACCCCAACATCTATATCATGAACTCACTTGAGAGATTTCCCAAGGTGTTTCACTCCCTTGTAACAAGTGTTACTCCCATAAAAGATCCTCTATGCAACTTCAAAGTATAATTATATTATGGATTTCGGTTTATGTAAAATTTCAATGAAGGTTGTAATTTGGCGATTTACCATTCGATTGTCAAGTTAATTATTTTAGCGATGAGAACTTTTGTTTTTGTAATTTTTAGGGGTAATTACCTTTTTCCCCCATGAACTACCAAAAAATGCGCAATGCCCCCATGAACTACCAACTCGACCAAAATAGAGCATTCAACTACCAAAGACAACTATTTTCCCCCCTTCCGTCAGTCAAAGGGGTTAAAACAAACGGTCAACGGGTCATGTGCCGTTTTATATGGGAGCATGTTGGAAGATGATGGTAGTTCATGGGGGAAAAGAGGAAGATGGTGGTAGTTCATAGGGGGAAAAGAGGAAGAAAATGAGGGTAAAACGGCATGTGACTGACGGAAGGGGGGAAAATGGTTATCTTTGGTAGTTGAATGCTCTATTTTGGTCGAGTTGGTAGTTCATGGGGGCATCGCGCATTTTTTGGTAGTTCATGGGGGGAAAAGGTAATTACCCCTAATTTTTATGATGCTCACAAATCAAGTGGTTGAAATTGAAACATCATCATGCAATACTCAATTAATAAAGATATCAAAGGAGAATGTATACTATTCATAAATTAATTCATTCTTTTTTGTTTTTGTTTTAATTTTTCTAGAAAATAACGCAACCAAATGGGGTTTGTATCTGTGTAGCATTTGGAAAACCATTGGATTAGTGCTACTCTGATGGTTTTCTTTTTTAATGATGAAAGTCTTCATATATCATTTATGTTCTGCTCTTAGGCCATGTAATATTGATATTAAACACAAAATTCTTCTTTTGCTTGGTAAGACTTGAAACTAAGTTTTATCCCCATCCCATCCAATCCCTTGCTACTAAATCCATATGACTGTACCTACATTAATTCGAAATTATTCTTCTAGTTGTTGGTCTCATAATCATTAATCATGATCTCAACATGCTTTTATAAGAATTAGGATCCTCTCCAGTTGTACTTCAACTGGAGAAGAGCCAGTTGGTTGTAAGTAAGGGCATTTTTGTAATTTCATATGATGTGAAATTACAAAAATGCCATTATGTATAACTAACTGGCTCCTCTCCAGTTGAACCCAACTGGAGAGAATCCAAGTCCCTTTTATAAGAGTAATGATTCAATACCACCTAAAGATACAACTTTTCACCATCTTACCTATGTGGCAACGTGGTCCTCCACTACTTTTGAGTTTTTTTTATTTTTTAAAAATAAATTAAGGTGAGGGACTACCTTGCCACATAGACAAGATGGTGAAAAGTTATATATTTAGGTGGTAATGAATCATTACTCCTTTTATAATGCGTTTGTCATTTATTATTCTTCATTACTTGTTAGGTTTTTATTTATTTCTAAGTTATTCTTCTAGTTGCTCATCTCATAATTATTAATCATGCCCCACCATGATCCCATCATCTTGCATTGCTTTATCTTGTTCTTAGGTTTTGATAGATGCAGCAGAACACCTACCTCAAATGCCAATGTTCAATAACCTAACGGATTTGGATTTCTTTGCGGGTTCGTCAGTATGTCTTGACTGTGTAGGACTGTTGAGGATATTGCAAAAATCTCCTTGTCTCAAGACTATGAAATTTTTTCAGGTAATTTTATATGTACTCGATGTACCATAGTGTATCTGTTCCATCTTCTTGCTGAGTTAACAGCGTGACTAAAAAAAATTCTTAATTTGCAATGATAATTTAGGGGATTACTCTGTCTAAGGAATATGAGAACGATGATTGGATACTAGAATCACTGCCTCCATATTTCTTGTCCCATCTCAAGTGGATTGAAGTCGGTAGTTATAATGAAGATGGGGAGGATCTTTCTGCTCTAAAGATTTTGCTCAAGAATACAGTTGTCTTGGAAGAAATAGTTATATTTTGCTTAGATCATTTTGAAGGGGACTTATGGAAGCTTGCAAATCTCTACAAACAGTTGATAGAGATCCCTAAAGGGTCACAAAAATGTAAAATCGTTTTGAAATGAGCCTTTCTTGAGCTCTTATTCTAGAAAAAAAAAAAGCCCTGAATTCCTCTTCCTTGGAATATGTAAGAGTATGGCTTGTTAGCCTTCTACCCTACCTAGGTAACTACTAACTACTAAGGCTGCTATAGAATGTTGGTTTATGTTATTTGTGATAATTAATTTTGAATCCTTCAAGCTTATAAGATTACGCTAATTTTATGTGTTGAGTGTTTGTTTTTCACTCCGATTTGGTCTTAATTTTGCGTCATTTGC
This sequence comes from Alnus glutinosa, assembly GCF_958979055.1. Lineage (NCBI taxonomy): Eukaryota > Viridiplantae > Streptophyta > Magnoliopsida > Fagales > Betulaceae > Alnus > Alnus glutinosa. The sequence continues at coordinate 20,704,038 of NC_084897.1, read as the reverse complement.
GGTGCTGTCTTTAGTGTGCATTGGTAATTTTATCAGTATTGCTTGGCTAATTCTACATATCTTTTGTGGATGCATGTCTGTTAGTTCCTTTAACAATGGCAATGATACCCTTCTATCAATGATTTATTTGTGATTCTGAAAACTATTTGATTCTATTTTGGTGGCTTTCTTATTTTTAGCAGTTGTTTTAGATTTAAAAAAGTAAGAAGAAAAAAGAAATAGATTGTATAACTGGTAATGCATATTTGCCACCACATTTGTTGATAATGAAATCTAGCAGTGTGATTTAGAGGGAGTATAGCTTGCCGTTTGGCTGCTGCTACCACCATTGCTGTGGACAGTACCTGGTGAAAAATAAATAAAATCAAAGTAGGACCTAAGGTTTGCAGTCCCTAGCCAATTGGGCAATACATTAGTTACTTATGTTTTTCTTTTGGTATGTTAATATGATAGTTGGTAGTGCTGGAATGTTCCAGAAATTTTGGCCATTATATTTCTAGGAAAATGTTAGATTTACAACACCAATACAACAACTGTACAACAATCCTTTACATGAGGGTGGGTCCCACATACTGGGGCCCACCCTCATGTGAGGGGTTGTTGTACAGTTGTTATATTGGTGTTGTACAAGAATCAAATCCTATATTTCTATCAAAACCTTTGATTCCCCTTCTTAGTACAAAGAGCAAATGGGTGGAAGTTATCAGTTATTGTATGCCACTTTGAAATAACCCTTACTTTGATCTTTTTGGTTGTAGAAAATTGATTTACCTAATTATCCTTTTTTACTTTTTCTTTGGCATATTTACTTGCAAAACGATCATTTAATGCTAAAAATGATTTTGAGCTCTTAAACACGAGCTTTTTTGTGTTAAGGCATCTGAGAATTTAAGGGATAGCCCAATGCCTTGTATTTTTTGGTGGTTAAGCATCCTTAATTCTGTTGTCTTTCAATGCAAGTTTATGTGGTAGATGTATACTCTATTAAACAGTGCTTATAAATCGCATTTATTTCTTTGCTAGTTGAAGTAGACATCAATACAATCAAAATTTTCAACCTCAAACTATGGCATTGTCTTTAATTCTCAAAAAGTTTGGTGATTTATTTGTTTCCAAAAAAAAAAAAAAAATTATTATTTGTTGAAGGACACCAATTATGCCAATCATTTGAATTTGCCCAACTTCTGGTGGATTTTGGATGATTCTGCTAAACGTATAAAAACATGGAATACTCAAATCAGTCAAAAATGTCAGTGCTGTTACCACCATTTTTCTCATGAATATTGCGTTATCTGAATTATTGGGCTTGTTTGACAAGCTCCAGAACAGAACAGCATAATGCTGTTACTGTTGACGTACCTTTTTTTTTTTTCTCACTTTTTTATATTTTCTACTACCAATCAACATCAAAGCATTTCCATTTTTTTCACTTTTTATATCACATCAATAATTTTTTATTACTATTCAAATAAAAAAAATTCACTTAAATACAAAACTTTTTCACCTTTTTATACAAATTTATTTTTATTTTATATCCCATCATCACTTTTTACTAATTTCAAAACTAACAACTCACTACTCTGTTCTATACATGTCTTTGCCAAACAAGCCCATTCTTTTGCGATGAAATTGAATATTTCTCTTTGGTTAATGGGGTTGACCACCAATCATGGTTTACATTAGTCTGTACCTAGAAATGTTTGATGAATTCCTTCTAGGCTTGGCAATTCGGGTTGTCGTGTCAACCCATCGGGTTAGCGTGTCAACCCATTTAGCTAATTTGATAAAAAAATATGTAATTATCGCGTCATAAATGTGTTATAAACGGGTCGATGGGTCATAAACGGGTTATAAACGTGTCATACACAGGTTGGTGGGTCATAAACGTGTCATTAACGGGTCATAAACGTGTCATTAACAGGTTGACGGGTCATAAACGGGTTAGAGCATAAACTCAAACCCTATATATTCGTGTCGTGTTCGTGTCGGATTCACAGGTCATGTCGAAATTGCCAAGCGTACGAAAAATTATAAATATTTTATATATTTTCATTCAATCATATTAACCTATAAATTCAATCATATTAACCTATAAAAATCATTTTTTATTCACACGGAGTCTAAGAAGCACATTCCACAAAGTACATCTCTATTTGTTTTGGAGCAAGATACTCGAATCATGTCCAAAATATCACAAATCTTTGGAACAATTTATAACATGCACTATCTACTCCAATTGAAACAATAAATCATTACACGGTCCTCAATTAGTAAAATATAACATTCTCAAAAACATGAGAAGCCCATATTTTTTTTTTTTTTTTTTATAATTTGGTTAAAAGGGTAATATTAAGCCTCCTTTGATTGTCATCTCCAAGAAGGAAATTTGGCTAGGTGTTATCACTATGAGATTCTATTGTAAATCTTCTCATCAATACAGTGGGTCAGGAATGAATATATTTATATAAAAGTCTTAACAGCATTTTCATCCCCACAGTATTACTTCCCAAGACTTCGAATGCTTCTTTCCTTCAACATGACAATACTCATAAAATTCCAACTCAAAACTACTGCTATGAACCAGAAATCAAATGATGTTGCATAGGAAAACAAAAAACATGAGATCTCAAGAATACCCAAGAAGATTACTGTTTTATTTGTCCCCATCCAAGGTGGAAGGAAGCATTGCTTTCAAGTAAAATTTCTATTTATACATCTTGAGTAACAGTATTTAACTAGATATGAAAAAGAAACCAGATTAAAATATTTAAAAAAGAACCCAAAAAAAAAGAAGAAGAAGAAGAAGTAAACAGACAAGAAAGAAACACCAGCTCAATCAAGATTGGCTAATCTTTTCAAGCGTATTATCTACAGAAAGACTGCTTATCTTTAGCTCAAATCTTGATTGCACTTTTTCATAACTAAAACGTTCAATCCATTTTGTTGACATTCGCAACATGTCTTGATGAACTACTACTCTGCAACCAAATGAAAGGAGTAAGCAAAAAACATATGTACATGAAGCAATAATCCTAGTAGGAGAAGAATAGAAAAGATAAAAAGATCATTTTAGGTTCGTATATAAAATTTACCTAGACCTGGAGTAAAATTCACATTTAGCTGATATTTATTTTAACGACATTGTGAAATGCTCACTTCATTAAAGGATATTTTCACTAACAGACAGGTGCAAGAACTCTAAGTGAGATTAAATCTTCAAAGCATGTTCAGGTTTCTCTCATATATTCTAAAAGGGGGGGAAAAACCATGCAAGGAGTTGCTGCCTGTTACTGCATGTTAAATCCAAAGTTATCCAAGTTGTTCCTTTTACTCGGTGTTGCTTTTGCTAGACCCAATATAAAAGTCATAACTCCTGCATTGACGACTGACAAGTCCAATCTTAAATGCAATCTTTCTCATGTTCACATCTCTCATTCTCTCAAAAGAGAATGACAAAAATCTAGACTTTTAAGTGTCAAAAGATGCAAAAATGGTTGACATAGCAACCGGCAACCAGAGATCCAAATAGAATAAACCAGGCTGCATCTATCATAATAAAAACATGGGGAAAATACATTTTACCCCTCCCAAAGTATGACCACTTTTGCGTTTCAACCTCCATAGTTAAAAAATGTGAGAAAACTATAAAATTAGGTTTATCTATATCATCACCATCCAATTTTTCACCAGGAGAAAAATCTAAAACAGATGATACAAACTTTTAGAAGAGAAAAGCAGGAAAAGTGAAATTCAAGCAACTACACTAATCTTGTCCATAGCATGTTTAGATGACTATCTTCACAATTAGACTAGCTTTCAACCACCACCCAGCAACAGATAAAGAAGAAGAGAACTTACGCATCGACTTTCATGCTACAGCTACTAATGATCTGAGGGCGATTGCTGTTGCTCTGGTGCCTGTGTCCACATCTGTTGAGCCATGTAGGGATGTGCTTGTTGAGCATATATAGCTGGGTCCATCACAGGCTTACCCATGATCATCCCAGGAGTCCCAACCTGTGGTGCATGCTGAGGTGGCATATAGCAGTAAGGGAGAGCATCAGCATGCCCCCCAACAGGCATTGTTCCTCTTGGGATCGAAGCAAGTACTTCATCTTTCAAATCCTCCCTTGGCACAATGTCAACTAAGAAATCAAAGATATCAGTCCTCGTGATCGCTGCTGCAATGTCATTCTTTTGAAGTGTCCTCCTTTTGTTCTCTTCTGTGTGATTCCAAGATCGCAAAGTCAACTCCAAGATGAACATTTCACATGCCCGGGCAAATATTACTGGTGCCTCAGCTGATATCATTCTTACATCCTCATCAGCCTTCATAATCTTCTTGATCCTTGCTAAGGGAAGGCTATGGTTCTTGAAATCAGTTACCTTCTCAATTTCTTGGTACTGATTTGCCCAAAAAGATTGGAGTTGTTGCTGAAGTTGCTGCTGTTGTTGCTGGTGGATATGCTGATAAGCAAGTTGGTGTTGTCCAAGCTGAGCTCCAGCAGGCTGACCTGTAGATTGAATAGCCCCAACTGATGTAACAGCTGATCCATGAGTCGGCGTCCCAGTCATTTGGTTAGTCTGATATAGATTAGTGGCATATGGCAACTGAGCTCCACTACCAACCAATCCCATAGATGGGGCCTGGCTATGCCCATGCTGATCCATTTTGCTAAATAAGACAAGACTTAATGCCTCTGCTTTTAATGCAAATCAGAACAAGACAAAGAAAGTAGAATCAGGCACATCTTTTGCAATACAAAGTCAATATAATAAATATATTTGTAGCTCAAGTAAAATGCATAAACTCAAATTGCATCATCAAGTGCAAAATCAACACTATTAAGAGAGCAGATGGACACTAACTTTATGACCCCCAATTATGTACGGGAGCAACTGAAGTTTTGATTTAGGTTCATCAAAATTACAAAAAATTCTGTCAAAACAAAGCAGAACCTCTTCTTTTATCATTCAGAACTAGTTGATGATTAAAAAGAAATCAGAAGCTCTTCGGTGTAGAGGTAATGAATTTTATCATACATAGAGCAATAAAAAAACAGGTGGAAACAAGCAAAAATGGGCTTTCTCTCTTCTTCTTCTTCTTCTTTTGGTAAGGGCGCGAGGTTGGGAGATAAGAAACAAATTTGAGATGCACTAGAAAGGTTGGAAATTCATTGCCAACAAGCAAAAGTGTTTATACAAACAGGTGCCTCTCTACACCTTCACTTCAAAAACAGGATACACTTGACTCAGAAACTGTATAAGATGTTTTTCATCTAATTATCATGAAGTACGCTTCAAGCACCTAATGCCATTGGTTCCAGAACATCTCTTCTGATTCTAGTTCATTATTGAGTTTCTCAAATGAGAAGACCATGATTCTAGTTCGAGAATCTGGAAAAATGAAAATCTCTACACAAATTTATTATGAAAATTGAAGTCAATTGAAAGACCTCCCTAATGAATAATAACTAAAAGATAGGAACAAGTTCTATTTAAGAAAGTCTAGAAGCAACCCCATTGGGAATGTTAAGGAATACAGACATATCCAAACCCAATGAGAACAAAAGAAAACCATCCATATTCAAGGAAAAAATTGCACTATGATTCCTTGATCATCAATATGCCTAATCAGTAACCATAGATAAAACAAGAATATATTTAATGCCACATATATCTGAACGAATAACTCCAAAAAATCTCCGGATAAAACGAATAACTCTCAATTTATGAGGATTTTCCATAACCATCATACTGAATTCTCTTTACATTGTATGAGACTTCTGTATGTTCTCGAAATACCAAATTTTGCTCTTTCAGCCAAAACTTTACCAATCATTCAAGACACCAATAAATGAAAAAGGCCAAAGGAGCGAAACGTAACCATAAAGGTATGCAACATGCACAATTACCTCAAAGTGACCAGCTAAGCTGTTAGAAGGTTAGAAAAATACAAAATAGAGTTAAAAGACAACAGACCAGAAGCAGACAACTTAATGATTAAAAATAACGACAATGGCCCCGTTTAGTAATCCCCTCCCCTCCCCTTATGGAAAAAAATTTTGTTGAGTCAAAGTTAAAAGTGATTGATGTGATATACAGTGGAAAGAATTTATATGGAAAAGTGAAAAAAAAAAAAAAAAAAAAAATTGTATTGTAGTGAGTTTTTTTATTTAAATAATAATAAAAAATTGTTTATGTGATATAAAAAGTAAAAAATGTTATGTTTTGAATTGATGTTTTTTTTTTGGAGAAGTGAAAAATAAGGGGAGGTTGTTATTAAACGGGGCCAATAATGATATGACTATTGAATCAAACAACAGAAAGCCATTATAACAACTACAAATTTGACCAGTGTTCCCCCAAAAAACACAGATCCAACAAAAGAAAAACTGATTAAAATTGACATTCCAAATAAATGTTTAAAAAAAAAACGTATCTCACAGAATATACACATACATGAAAATATATACACTTGCATGTTTATATTAGAGAAAGAGAGAAATTCAGTACCTTTTTACAGAAGGGTATTGCTCTGCTCCGCAAGACTGAGGGCCTGAAAAGAAAGGGGAAAAAAAAAAAGTAAATGAGAAAAGCCTTTCAGAGATCTGTTCTATGCAATGGGAGTTCTTCAGGGCCGAATGTATTTTTGGAAAGCTTTCCGTAGACCAAAAGATCCCAATTTTATTCGTATGAAATATAGGGTTTGAGAAAAATAAAGAAAACAACCAACAAAAAAAAAATGAAAAATGAAAAAAGAAAGAAGAAAAAACAGAATCGAAGTTTTCGAAATGATTATTAAATGTTGTTTTCTAGGAACGAAGTACGAACCGAAGAGGAAGGAAGAGCGAAACGAAAAAGCTGAGCGTGTTTTCGATTCTGACTTACAATGTCAGAACCTAACTTTTATGGGTGCCTTCAATTATTTTCTGACGGTTTTACCCTTTCTAATATTTGCATTTTACCTTGCAGTTTTATCACCCGTAGTAGATTTTTTTACAGTTTTATTAACTTTTTAACGTGGGGTTGAAGTGGGTGAATTTGATTTGGGTCTGTTTGGCTGCGTGCGATTGGGTGAACTTGATTAATTTGGGTTCTATTTTGGACACCTAAAATTCGGGCGGGTAAAATGCTTCTTCTTTTTTCTTTTTTTTTTCAAACAAGTACTCGTAGTCTCCTTATTTTTAAATGTTCACAAATTTCATACTTATGGTAGGCCAAACTCAATTTTTTATTTCACAAATAAGGGAAATATTATTAGACTACAATATTATTGGTATTATGATTTTCATTGATAACCAATGAATTTGATTCCATTTCATGCTAATGCATGCTCAACAATACATTATAATGCCTAGTGATGGAGTCAAAAGATTATCTTTAGGGGGCTTAACTAAAATAATAAAATGTAATGACAATGGTTTTCTCTTTTTTATTATTATTTTCTTATAATAAATACAATTCGAAATATAAATGAAATATTTTACAGCACAATATGCAGTGCGAAAAACCCCCTATGTAATACCACCAGCCCATTAGGGCTATGTTTGCTATCGCAAAGACTCATAGACACAAAGGTACTTAATAGGACAACCAAAGCATTAAGAGTACCAGCAGCAATTTCCCTAATAAATCTCATTATCTTCATTATATATAGAGAAAACTCTTAAAAAACCATTTGAATCAGATTCTTTTGTTGTTCTATAAACTAAGGAAACACAAAATAAACCAAAAGTTGAAATTTAGGAAAGCAAAAGTAGTTCCCTCATTATTTTAATATTAAAAAAACATTATTTTTCTCTAACATTTATTTGAAACAATATTTAAATTATGGTTAATTATTAAAAAAAAAAAAAAAAAAAAAAGCCCTCCAAACTACCAGCCGTTTTTAAAGTAGCCTCTTGAACTACTAAGTGCATCACTCGAGCCCCACAAACTACCAAAAAGACATTTTTTGTCGAAATATTCATATAATACATTTGCCATATGTCATATTTTTAATTAAAATAAATAAATTTAAATTTAAAAATAAAAAATGCTAAAAAAATAAAACAAAATAAAAATAAAAATATGAAGGGGTGGCCAAACCACCCCGGTGGTTCGGCCACCCCACATAGTCAAAGAGAGCGAGTCAAGAAAAAGAAAAAAAAAAAAGAGAGAGAGATGAGGGTTTGGCCATTGGGGGTGGCCGCGGTTCGGCCACCCCCTACAAGGCTAAAGAGGAAAAAATAAAAAAATTAAAAAAAAAAAAAGATAAAAAGTTGAAGGATTGGCCTTTGGGGCTGGCCGAACCCACCTCCACGCCAAATAGGGGTGGCCGAGCCAACCCCAAGGCTCCGAAGCCACCCCCATTTTGCTCTTTGGAGGTGGCTGAATCACTCCCCACGTCTTTGGGGGGGTTCAACTACCCATTCATATTTTTTTAAACAGTTTTTTAAAAATTTTATTTGATTTTCTAAAATTAATTTTAAATTTTTATTATTTTTAAATCGAAAATATGACATGTGACAATAGTATTATATGAATATTTCAACAAAATTGGTCTTTTGGGTATTCTTTGGTAGTTTGTGAGGCCCGAATAATGCATTTAACAGTTCATGGGGCTACTTTAAAAACGGCTGATAGTTTGAAATGCTTTTTTTTTTTTTTATATATATAATTAACCCTAAATCTTTTATTTACAAACTTCACATTCACAGTAAGCAATTAAGCATAGATTTATATCAATAATTTGTTTGGGAAAAGTACACATATCCTCCTCAAACTACCACTCAATTGTTAATGTACCCTCCAAACTACCAATTGTATTAATATCCCCCCTTATATTACCAAAAAAAAATGTCAATGTTCTCCCTAAGACCAACAAAAAAACAAAAATGACCCTAATTTTTTTTTTAATAAGACAAAAATGTTCTTATAAATTCAAAAAAAAAAAAAACAAACTAAAACTAAAAAATTAAAAATTAAAAACTAAAAAATTGTTTAAAAAAAAATAAAATAAAAAACGAAGAAGAAAGATTTTTTATTTTTTAAAAAAGCAAACGAAAAAATAACTGAAAATTATTTTTTTTTTGAAAAAAAAAAACCAAAACAAACAAGAAAAAAACTAGTTTTTTATTAAATTAAAAATAAAACGAAAAGACTGATTTTTTTTTTTTTAAAAAAAGAAAAAACAGTTTTTTTTTTTAGAATAAATTTTTGTTATTTTATATTTTTTTAATAACTTTTTTAGTTTTTATTTTATTTTAATAATTTTATGATGGGCATTTTTGTTATTAGGGGGACATTGACATTTTTTAGTAGTTTAAGAAAAAACATTGACACAATTTATAGTTTGAAGGGCACATCAAACAATGATGTGATAGTTTTAAAAGATGTGTACTTTTTCCTAATTTTTTTTTCTTTCTCTCCCAGATAATGAATCTTTCTCTGAAGACTAAAAGCGGTAAAGAAGGAAAAAAAAAAAAACAAATCGCACCATCCTGAATGCCTCTTTTTCTCGAATTGTTGGAATTATTCGTAATAAAAAGATATTGGCTACAATTGAAAAGATCTTATCAACAAAGGAAAATGATTGATGGGGGACGATAAACCGTCCCCCAGCACCCCATTGATAATAAAAAATAATTTTTTTAAGAAAAAGAGGGTGACAAGACCGTCCCCTGTCTATCAGCCCTCATCAATAAAACTTTCATTTATTCAAGATCTAGGCATAGGTAGCAATAGACATTAGCCACAAAATGAAAATATATCCTTTTTTATTAAGGGTGCGTTTGGCATTGTAATTTCGTAAACAAAAAGTTCGATTTTAAACCAAATTGCAAAAAATGAATAGTTTGAAATTGCATTTTTAAAAAAATTACAATTTAAAAATACTTAAAATCTGCATTTTCAAATTGCATTCAATATGATATTTTTAAAAAAACACACAATTTTAAAGGCTAAAATTACAATTTTAAGGAGTAAACTGTAATTTTGTTAAACACTTCCCTACATTTTTATATTGCATATTTTTAAATCGTTATTTTAATATCGTAAATTCAAACAGATTCTAAAATAATATAAGAGGGCAAAATAATAATAAGTTAATAACGATGAAATAAAATTAGAAAATTAAAAAAGCCACATCAGCACGTAGCACGTATAGTGGGTCCACAGTACGTGTCCTGTCCAATAACAGCATGGAACCCTTTTACTCCCACTGGACACACCATCGCTTCATTGACATAAAAGGCAAAATAGAACACATCCCAATGGCACATCCTTCCTCCCGATTACCCTTTTCTCTCCCGGCCGAACCCAAGAACCAGCCGAAGCAGAAGAAGCAAAACAAAAGCAAAGAGAGAAACCCAAAACCCAAAAAGACCCAGAAAAAGAGAAGAAGGAAACAAAAATGCATTCTTTTGGGTACAGAGCCAACGCTTTGCTGACCTTCGCGGTGACGATCCTCGCCCTCATGTGCGCCATGGCCTCCGTCTCCGACAACTTCAACCACCCCTCTCCCTCTGCCCGTGTTCAGGTCCCTCTCCCTTTCTTTTCCTTAATTTTTTTTTTAAAGTTTTTAATTTTTTATTATGTTTTTGGTAGATCTATGATTCACTTACCTGATTTGTTTCTTTTGGTTTGTAGGTGTTGAACATTAATTGGTTCCAGAAGCAACCCAATGGGAACGACGAGGTAATTTTTGTTTTGTATTTTGTGGGGGGTTTTCTGTATATATTTATGACTTAATGTTTTAATTTGTGTGAATTATGGCTCGTACATTGACGGGTTTAGTCAGATTCGGGTTGTTTTTACTTATTTGTGGTTAATTTTGGAATAAAGCGACAAACTTGTGATACGCTATAGATTTTGATGGGTTTTGTTTTTTTGTTTTTTTATAACTATTTTGATGGGTTTTGTGAATTACAGTTTTTGATCACTGTTACTTTTCGTCATATTTATTTTTTTGGATAATTTTATCCATTATGTGTCGGATTTGTTCTGCTATGCTAGGATTTGAGTCGTATGTGTGTGAATTGATTAGAGTAGTATTTATGTGAATTCAGTCTTATGGTACTATTCATTTTATTTGCGAAATTGTTCAAAAGATGGTCTCTCTGGGGCTTATTCTCTTGATCGGTAGAGGATACTACATGTTTGTATGAACGGTAATGTTATATACCACATTTTTGTTGTACAATAATTTGTAGTCTTGACCAACTCTTGGCTTTTTTTAAAAAAAAGAAAAGAAAAGAAATTATCCAAAAAATTGGTTGGGATTTCCACGTTAGCATTATGGGATAATGGTGGAATGAAAATGTAGTTTCTAGTACGAATATTATTCATCTTTGTGTGGGTACATAGCATGTTTACAAAAAGAGTAATACTACATACGGTACCCTCATCTCCTCACTATCTCATTATGCTTACAAGGCACTGCTAGTCCACTCTTAGATCATCTCTTGTTAAAAGAAAAAAGAAAAAAAAATCAATGATGGAATGGCAATGCCACGTAGTGGGATGGGGTGTAGTACGCAGCATTACTCATCAAGTATTGAGGGTTTATAGAGCAACCCATCTTGGAGGCTGCCATACCTTCGAAGGAGGATGCCATAGACTTAGAACATCTCTACATGCAGTATCACAGTTAGGTAGACCAAATCAGAGAGTACATAATATAAACCACCTTTCAGCAAAGGATGACGTGATCTGCTGTTTCTCCTATCATTTAGTATTGAAGCAAATGTTAAGTCATCATAGTTGACTTATCTGTTAGCAACTTTCTAGGGATTTCACATTTGGGGATGCTTCTGATGACCATTAATCTAAACAGATTTACTGGAAAGTGCTAGGAACAAATCTTTTCCGATAAGATTTGAAAGCAAAAAACCCACTAGATTTAGGGAGCAAAGTTTGATCTTGCAGAAGGAAGGAGGTTAGTAAGCCTTTTGAAGGATTTTAGAAGGGATGATATTCTTTTGCTGCTTATTAGGCTTATGATGTCTTGGTCAGTCTTGAAGTAGCTACTGTTGGCCTTTTAAGTGAGAAGATCAGATAGCACCTTTCCTTCTTGACCGCTACTCAATACATCTGAGGTTTTTCTTCACTAATGAGATCTACTTTAAGCTATTTGACTTCATGAGAGAAATTGTCTTTAACCTATATTGTTTGAAGCTTCTTGTCAATCCTTTGTTAGTCTGTTTGATGCTCACATACTGAGACTAACTATTAATGTTGGCGGAGGTTATCAACATGTCATATTTAGGTAAATGATTTTAATTAAGCTGGTGGATACTTTTGACATATTTCTGTTTGCAACAGATCCTTCTATCTGAAGTGATTGATTAGGGCAGGAGGTCAGGAGCTCTAAATTTTTAAAGCTAGATGTCTTCTAAAGTAGATGACCCTTTGGTTGAGAAATTTAGTCTATGTATCTGGAATAATCCAGAGCTGACAAAATTGGTTAGTAGGGTTAGACAATGATCCACTGCTCTGTTTGTCCCATTTCTTCTCTTCCTGCTCATTAGTTTTTTGTTATTTTATTTTTAAATTCTTACTGCATTATTAATATTCTGTTTTGTTTATATTAAACATGTTATAATTCCACATAAAACTCCTATAATCACCTGTTCTATCTGAAGTAACGAGTCTTCCATTTTGTGCAGGTCAGCATGACATTGAATGTATCAGCTGACTTACAATCATTGTTTACGTGGAATACAAAGCAGGTTAACCATTTGACAAATACTTGTGTTTCACTTTGGCGATGATTCTTAGTCATGTTTTACTGGTTCCTTTTAGTTGTATTTGTGTACAAAAGAGAGTTCTTTGAAATGACGATTGAAATGATTTTGACAAATGATGCTAATATCTAAAGTACGAATATGAGGCTCGGGCTAAGAGGATTGAGTTCCACCAGTTTAGCTGCCCCTTGACTATATGTCAAAGATTGATTTAACTGTATGGAAAGTTTTTCGAATTCTTAAAATTGCTTGCATGCTCATTCTGAATTTTTTGCAAAGTAATTTGAAAAAGGAGAGAATGGATGAGGCCTATTAAACATTAATTATTCGTCCACCTTGACAGGAGTACTCTCGATGGTTGCTCATTCTGAAGTATAAACATGCAGCTCTAACTAGAGGATTTAGATTGTACAGAGACTTTTTCATATTTATGTCTTTCCCACTGTTTTGCTGCACTCGTGTTAGTGTCCCATGAATTTCTTAAAGCTCCAAGTAAAAAACAGCAAACTAACTCATATAAGTGGGATGCATAATTATATTCTACTTTTTACTGAATTTCCAGGCTATTATTCTTTTAAAGCTTCAAGTTTAAAGCTGAGATTTTTAATTGGCTACATTTTTGCAGGTTTTTGTATTCTTAGCTGCTGAGTATGAAACCCCTAAAAATGCGTTAAATCAGGTAAGCAATAGGCATTTGGTGCATTTCATATTTTGAAGTATCTCCATATCTTGTACTGAAAGATCTATGTTATAAATTTTCACTTTGAAATTGTTGGTCTTTTGTCTTTCCCCATCACATATTTATGTGCTAGTGTTTCATAATCCAGGTTTTTACTGCACAAATATCGTGTTTATCAATTGAATTGTTTTTGACACGTCATTTTGCAGATTTCCCTTTGGGATGGCATTATTCCTTCTAAAGAGCATGCAAAGTTTTGGATTCATACCTCAAACAAGTATCGTTTCATTGATCAAGTATGCCACCTTCATGTTGTGTTCTTAATACTTTTCATTTTCAAGCCTACTTTAGCCGTTTCTTGGCTTGAAAGAAAATTAATACTTTTTTTTTCCCCTCTCTCTGAGCAGGGAAGCAATCTCCGTGGTAAAGAATTTAACCTAACATTGCATTGGCATGTCATGCCCAAGACTGGCAAGATGTTTGCTGACCAAATTGTCTTGCCTGGATACCGCTTGCCAGAGGAATATAGATGAGTGTCTTTGTGTATGTTGCTGTAACTTTAGCCTTTTTGTATGAGGCTGTAAAAGGTCAGCTGAATTAGTAGCGGAGAAGCAGGCAAAGTTGCATGTTTTAGAATTGGAGGAAATGAATTATTGCTTGGAATTTTAGACTCACAAAATATTGTTGCCAGTAATCAGTTTCTTGCTCTTTCCTTGGAGGATTTGTTTGCTCCATTCTCTCACAAGGCATACATGCGAACCTCGGTTACTGGAGAGACTTGTCCATCTGCCAAAATCTTGAGAGCATATATGAAACTTACAACATTTAGAATGAACTAAAAATTTAGCAAAGCAGATAAGAATCCCATGAACACGTTTATTTCTATAGGCTTTTCTAAAACTTAAAACTATGGCCGGCTGTGTCGGGTTAGGATTGATTCATATAGTTTTATACCTAAACTTCGATTCGACCTAAACCCGATATGCAACATAATGGTAGATAATTTTTTCATGGCTTACGAATCCGACACGAATTTAATACAAACTTAGAGGGCCTGAGTTTAAGGATTTGACATGTTTAATTAAATAGGTCGAGTTATGGTTGACATACTTAGTTTTATACTCATATCTCAACACGACCAAACATAACTTTTAAGTCTTTGCCATTCTATCCCATGGATAGATAGAGATTGAGAACATGACGAAGGCTTTTATCCTTTCCGATCAAGAATATGGCCTCACAATCACTAGCCAATGTGTGCTTCTCTATGCGATTTCTAATTTCTCAGATGCCCATTGGAATTCTTTGTAGAGCTTGTAGAATAATTTTTATGAATTGTGATTAAAAAATGGTTATCAGTTGAAAGATGGAAATAATACAATGCCCCAGTTAATGAGCATATTACTAACATGAATGCTTGAGTTTATTTAGAAATAAGATTGTTGTAGAATAAAACAATTGATAAAACTGTCTAAGAACAATTTAACAAAAAGAAAGATCACTGGAAAAGAGTATTATTGATAATTATTGATGTAGTAAAGAATCCAGGTAAAAATAATTTGGCATTCTGATGAGAAAAAAAATGAAAAAATCTACAGAAAAAATAATGAGATTTTTTTAAGTCAATTTGAAACGATTGCAGAATTTGATTCAGTAATGTAATAACATATTCGATGTATTCAAGATGGTGAAATCTATAATCATTATCTTCGACATGATATACAAATTAAATCCATATATTTGCTGGCAATTGAAATTATAAATAATATTATTTAAAAATTAAAAAAGAAAAATATTTTTCAATTATACTTTATTTACTCCTGGTGTAAGTCATCAATAACAAATATCTCTACCATATGTTGATATTTCAACAAGTCAAATAAAAATAAATGAGCATTTTGTAGGATTTCTAAAAGTATATGAACTACTGGAAAATGTATTTTTAATTAAATTATAAATACAATAAAAAATCTTGAACTTGATATTAACGATATAAGAGAACAAGGATATGATAGCGATCTAATATGAAAAGAAGACAACAAGGGGTGCAAAAAAACTTCTTAACATAAATCCTAAAGAATTTTACACACCATATGGTTGTTATAATATTAACCTCAAAATAGGGGATATGGTCGATTCTTGTCTTAAAAGTATATCTTCCCTTGGAGTAGTATAACAATTTCTTTTGTCTCAAAATCAAAATTGATAAAATCCCATCGTATAAGATAGACAATAACAGAAGAAAGATTAATTGGATTAACAATGTTATCAATTGAAAATCAGATATTTAGAAAAACTTGAATATAAAAATATAATTAGTAATTTTGCATAAAAAAGTGTGAAGAATAATCTTTTAGAAATGCTAAATAATAAATACTATACTCTCACCCCAATCTTATCTCACAAGTGGCACCATCAGCCCTTGGTATTTTTCTTTTTGTAAGGATTAATGGACACTACCACATCAGTCTAGTTGGAGTTGGGTGTAAAATGTAATATTACTCATTATTTTTAAATAAAAAAAATATACTATACAAATTAAAAGTAAAATTTATTTAAATGTAAAAATGTGTCACTTAAATTTGTTATTTAGGCCTTCAAATATACGAAAAAAAATGCAAAATTAATATATATGGTTACACTAGTTTGCTATAAGGTCCCTATAGTTAAAAAGTGGCTTAAAAACTTTCTATGGTAAGCATAAAGGGCAAATAAGCCCTTACCCAGAATTTTCATTTGAAATTTTAGTGAAAACTGTCAGAGTGCCACATCACCGCCAATAATAGTATGACAATACACAATTTCTAACTATTTTTACTTATGTTGTAACTTTTAATTTTTAGAAAAAAAAAATCCTAAAACTAGCTAAAAATAGGCAAAATAATCAAAAAAATTATGTCTTAAAATAACAAAACATGATATCTCAAATTTTTTTATTGTGCCGGGGGTTGGTTATTGCATGTTAACGCCCCGATTCTTCCTGAAATTGAAGTGCTGATATATTCCTGAACCGGTGGAGGATATCCCATTCGCAGAGGAGAGTGTGGCACTCAACAGATCCAAACGGCATCCTACAGCGTTCTCTACCGTAAGCTCCAGCTGCTCCACGGAGACCCGTAAAACCAGACTCCGCCCCGAAGGCTTTTCCCTCGCGCACACTCTTCGCTTTTCTCTTTCTCCTTCAGACAAATCAAAGGTACCAAACCCTAATCTCTCTCTCTCTCTGTGCATGTATGGTGGTTATAATTGAATTATGAGATTAGCTTATGTTCTGTTTGGTTACTGAGAAAGTGTAGGAAACGGCGAAAGGAACTAAAACTTTGAATTATCATCTTTGTGATGCACTTGGAAGCTAAACTTGAACAAAACTTGAGCTGGGATTTTTACTTAATAGAAACCCGAAAACAGTGCTGCACAGAATTGAACATTCTCCCTTTCCTTTCTTTTCTTTCGGGCGACAAATGTAGAGTTGGAGCTCATATTGTATGTGTTCTCTCTATTAGCTTCATTTTTCTCACTGTTTTGAGTTTGAGTTGTTATTTTGCGATTGTATAAATGCTAATTTAGCAGTAGATAAACAAAACAGTGCACAAAGCTTTGTGAATTTTCCTCTGGGTTTTCATCTTCTGAGACCCACCCCCCCCCCCCAAATGGCATATTAAGTGAAGTATTACAATTTTAGTATATATCAGCGTATTTTCTTCGTTTGATCACTAGTTATAGTCTAAATTGTAGTGTTATGACTTTTGAAATGTTAAACACGCCAAAATAGCGTGCAAACACTGCTCATGCGCTTTAGGTGATATTTTAAGCGTGTATTTGTCTGTGTTACTGAAGACTAGATTTGAATCATCCTCAGTGGATTGAGGAAGCACAATTAAAGGGCACTATTGTTAGAATGATATTCTCAATGTTGTAGGGGAAGGAATGGGCACCCAAATGCCTACAAGCAGCGATCGTACAAGGACAAATTGGACACCAGAAATGGAACGCTATTTTATTGATCTTCTGTTAGATCAAGTACATAGGGGGAATAGGATGGGCCATACATTCAACAAACAAGCTTGGACTGATATGCTGACAATGTTCAATGCATATTTTGGATCTCCATATGACGAAAAGGTCTTGAAAAGTCATTATACTAATTTGTGGACACAATTCAACGATATAAAGAATCTTCTTGATCAGAATGGATTCTCTTGGGATGATACTAAGCAAATGGTCGTAGCCTGTCATCCTGTTTGGGATGCCTACATCAAGGTGCATTGCTTTTTTTGTTCATGTGTTCTTTTGATCTCTACCTTTGGGGGGAAAGTTAATTGACATAGTATAGATGCAGGCTCATCCGGAGGCACAGTCCTACAGAAATAAAGCCTTGATGAACTTCAATGATTTGTGCTTGATATATGCACACACGGCAGCAGATGGAAGATACAGCCGATCAAGTCATGATGTAGACTTTGATGATGACATTCAAGCAGTGAATATTGGTGTGTTTTTATGTCCTGTCATGGATCTGCAGAAATGTTGCTTTTGTCATTGGCGATGAAATGTATCCTATTGGTATTGTGCTTATATTGAGCCTATTTTGGCTAGTGATTAATTTGCTAATGCAAAGATCTAATTATTTATTTATTCATTTGTTGTTGTTGTTGTTGTTATAGAGTATGCATAAAACAAGAAAGAGTCATAAGCAACCAACTTTCCCGCCCCCCCCCCCCCCCCCCCCAAAAAAAAAAAAAACGGATGAAAAGAAAGACGTGGCAAAAAATGAGAACAAGGTGCTCGGCTTTGTGAAAAAGTGATCAGACCACTCCTGATGGTTTATTTTTCTGAAAGTGAATGTATTTTATTTCATTTCTTTTTTCATTAACTAACTAAGAACTAAATGCAGTAAAACTGGGTTTTATTATATATATATGTATGTATGTATGTATGTATGTATCTCTGTTAGCTTTATAGTAATGTGAATTTCAAGAAGTATCATCTGTTCTTAATGAATGAAAACTACTTTTACTGATTACTTAGTTGTTGTAGGTGTTGGAATGAATAACCTTGTCCCTGCAAGTAAAGAGCATTCAAATAAAGATTGGACGCTAGCCATGGACCGTTGCTTTGTCAAGCTTATGCTGGCCCAACTTAGAAAAGGCAATAAGGTCCGTAATACATTCAAAAAACAAGCATGGCAAGATATGCTCACCTTGTTCAATGGAAAATTTGGTTCTACATACAACAAAAGTTTCTTAAAACACCGTTATAAGAAATTATTAAGGTACTATACTGATATGAAGAGTCTGCTTGAGGTAAAAGGATTTTCTTGGGATGAAAAGCAACAAAAAATAGCAGCAGACAGTTATGTCTGGGATAATTACATCAAGGTATGCTAATGTATCCATTAAGTTATTGGAATTCATTTTTACCTTACTTTACACTTACAGTCGCTGATGTAGGCACACCCAGATGCACGTCAATATAGGAAGAAGACCTTACTGAACTACAGAGATTTGGAATTGATATTTGGAAATGGAGTCAGCAATGGGCATTGTAGTCATTTGCAGCGAGGGAAAAACTTTGAAGATGACATCATACAGATTAAGACTGGTAAGTTTCATTTTTTTTAGTGTAATTTGTTGGAGGACCTTTACCGTGTAAAACCTGTATTCCTATGGATGCTCCTCTTCAATTTCTTAATAAAATTATTATTTGCTCATCAAAATAAGAGTGCTGCGGTTCATCTTTATGTCTCCAATTGGAATTTTATAGATTGTCAGGATTAGCACTTTGGATAATGGTGTGGTGCCCAGTAGGGATTTAAAATTCATAAAACTGGAATTTTATTAGACACAAGTTTAATTGGAGAGAAAGGTATGCCGTATAACAGTTATATTTTCCTATTAATGTGTGATTTCCTTTAATGGAAATTGGATTTTAAGGTTTTAGTTTGTCCATTGCATGGCTGCAAGCATGACCAGTTGTCAAGATGCGTGAGATTGCTAGTTATGTTAATAGTTTCTTTAAATTTTCCCTTGGCACCAGAGAGTTATTGAGGTGTAAGCATTGTTATGTGCCAAGAGCAATGCTATCAGTTAATGTTGTGAAATTAGATGAATTACATTAAGTCAATGATGATAAGCATGTGCTTCTAGCATAATTTATGTTCAAAACTCATAAATATTTTGTTGAATGAATAAGTTATCCCTGTAAATCAGTTTTATCATCCCTGTAGGTGAAGAAAGGAGGGAGCATTCCTCTGCTGGTAATGAATGTCTGAAAATGAGCTGGACATCACCAATGGATCGTTACCTCATTGAATTGTTACAAGACCAGGTGCTTAGAGGGAATAAAATTGGTCATGGATTTGTAGCTGAAGCTTGGATTGAAATGGTCAGATTGTTCAATGCAAAATTTGGAACTCGCTATGACAAAGATCCTCTGAAGAATAGATACAAATATTTGAGGCAGCAATATAATGACATCAAGGTTCTTCTTGAACAGAGTGGGTTTTCTTGGGATGAAACAGGAGAAATGGTAATTGCTGAGGATTATGTCTGGGATTCGTATACCAAGGTGAGTGGCCATCTACACATTCTTGTATCTTTTAGATATTTTTTTTTTGTTTTATTATGTGGCTTATGTATAATATATGCAGGTGCATCCTGATGCTCTTTCGTATAGAAATAAATCCGTCCCAAGCTATCACAAATTATGTGTTATATATGGTGAAGAAGTTTCTAATGGAAGATACAGCGTTTCGGCATGCAGTGCAGACCTTGACAGTGAAGACCGAGATTTGATGATTGGTATGTTTCTTGTTTCAGCAGTTTAATACTTCCCAAATCATTTAAGAATGGTCTTGTGTGCTTCTTGTTTCCATTTTGTTCTTAACCTACAGGAACAGTTGTCTTTCAGTTTCATTATCTTTTATGTTGATTGCTATCCCAGTTCTGATGTCCCAGAACCCATATAATTCTCAAACCAAATATTTTTACTTTATTTAAAGGCGTTGTTGACCAGGCTAGACTATTCTGATTTGTGTAACTCTGGCTAAAAGGAGAGTGGAACCCCAGCATTTGATTAAAAAAAGAAGGAATTATCAGTTGCTAATATTGAACATATCATTTCTGAAATACATGTTTCTTTTTGCATTAATTTACAAAATCTCTGGTTTGTGAAAGGAGAGGACATCCAAGGCTGTGAAGACAGTGATTGTTCAAGAACAGACTGGACACCCTCAATGGACCGTTATCTCATTGATGTTATGCTAGAGGAAGTGCGCAAGGGGAAGAAGATCGATCTCATTTTCAACAATCAAGCATGTATAGATATGCTTATGTTGTTCAAGGAAAGATTCACTTTACAACATGACAAAGATTTTCTGAAGAGTCATTATAGAAGTTTGGAAAAGCAGTACTATGATATGAAAAATCTTCTTGACCACAGAGGGTTTTCATGGGATGAAACACAGCAAATGGTCACAGCTTTTGATGATGTTTGGGATGCTTATTTAAAGGTGCATTGTCAACTTATCTTAGTCTTATATGTCAGTTTCAATTATATTTGGCTGACACTTCCATGTATGGGTAGGAAAACCCAGATGCAAAATCATACAGAACCAAGTCAAAGCCAAATTACAATGATTTGTGCTTGATTTATGGAAATCCAGCTTCTGATGGAGGGTGTAACCAAGCAGGTCGGGATTTTGGCTGTAATGGTGTTGGTGAGACTTTGTTTTTGACAAGCAATCCGCTGGATCTCTCCTTTTTTTTTTTTTTTTGCCCCCACCCCCTTCTCAAGTTCTCAATATTGGACTGTAGTCAAAGAGCAATTAGTTTTAGGCATTCGATGTGTTCGAATGTATGTGTGATACTTTATATTGCATTGTTTACAATATGATTTTGTCAAGAGAGAGGTGTATAAAACCTTTCTTGAAACTCACCTGCCTTCAGGCCAAGGAAAAAAAATTCATCAGTCAAAATAAGCCTTTTCTTTTCTTTTCTAATCAGTAAATAGAGATTACTTTTCCCCATATTTACATTGTTTTAGAATTTTCTGAAGGCCCCAGACTTAACAATAGCAATCACTGGAGAACTGATTGGACACCGTTGATGGACCGATATTTTGTTGATCTAATGTTAGAGCAAATTCGCGACAGAAGTATGGTTGATCATAAATTTGACAAACTAGCCTGGAGCGATATGGTTGCAAAGTTTAGGGCTGAATTTGGGTCTCACCATGACAAAGATGTCCTGAAAAGTCGTTTTATGAATTTGAGAAAGCGATTCAATGATATGAAAACTCTACTTGACCAGAGTGGATTTGCTTGGGATGAAATGCAGCAAATGATAACTGCTGAAGATGATCTCTGGGATACTTATCTCAAGGTGCTCCTTTCTTTTGAATTCCTATTGCATAAAATTCTTTTTGGTCTCATTGGCTTACAGATAGTTTTTGCAGGAACACCCTGACGCACGAACATACCGTAATAGAACTCTTCCGAATATCAATGATTTATTTTTGATATACGGGAATGGCAACTTTGGCAAAAGGCAAAATTACTCAAATCACACTATGGATGCTGAGGACTATAAGCTGGGAGTAAATATTGGTGCGTCTCTCGTATTTGCACACTAACTATAGGTAGACATGCATAATTATAGGAAGGCCATGCAAAAACTGCACTAGCATTGGTTAATGTAATAAGTATTATACTATTGCTAGTATGGTTAATGTAATAAGTATTATATTAATTACTGCATTATTTTTTTTCCTGAAAGTGTCATATAAAAGCAGTTAAATATATGCATTCCAGGTAATGTTTGAAATTTTATTGAACAGAATGAAACAACGTAATTATTTCATTTTGTCTTTGGTATGATGTAGCTGTAAAATAAACTCTCTCATGTAATGAAAAGTTATTTTGAAGTTGCAGATGAAGAGGACCAATCCCCTTTTGATAGTGATTCTCTGAAGATTGACTGGACAAGACAAATGGATCAGTATTTTATTGATCTTATGTTAGAGCAGTTGCACAGAGGGAATAAGATTGGTCATACGTACAATGAGCAAGCTTGGACTTGGATGGTTGCATTATTCAATAAAAAATTCGGACTTCTTTGTGACAAAGATGTATTACAAGATCGGTATTTGAGCTTGATGAAAGTGTATACGGATGTCATGGATCTCCTTAATCTGAATGGCTTTGCTTGGGATGAAAGCTACCAAATGGTGACAGCTGATGATGAAGTTTGGGAAGCTTATATCAAGGTGCAATTCTTTATTCTTTGGTGATGTTGCTAGGACTAAGGGTGTTCCCTTTCCGTTTTCTCTGGTTATCACTAAAGATCACCCCACAGTATGGTACACAAACTCACACTTAGGTTCCGTTTGTTTCAACTTACAATACTTTTTGGAAATTTTTTTCCCTATTTTTCGGTGTATGGTACAATCAAAAATCGTGGTGAAACTGAAAATATTTTCGGTCGACTAGGAAAGCTTTATTTCCATAAAATGGTTTCTATTATTTTGATTCCATTAAAAATAAAGGAGCACTAGAGGCAGGTAGTAACCTAACCCTTAAGAGTCTGATCAAGGGGGGAGCCCTCTCTTATCTATCAAAGGAAATATCTATGTGCGTGTTTTTAAAACTGTAAACCATTTTTCAAGTTTGAACTTCTCTTTCATAAATTGCTGGACTTTGTCGGACCACCGCCGGAGGTTGCCGAAAGTTGCCGGACGTTTTCTGCCATTGCTCATTTTTTGTACAACCCAAACAACGAAAAATATTTTCAGAGGTTAAACATTTTACGTCGAAACAAACAGAGGTTAAACAAATTTTGTCTTCTTCTTTCTGTTCCCTCTCCCTCCCTCCCTCCCCCTGATGAGATGATATTAATACCATCTTCATGAAGTTGAACATTGAACTGGATAATTTGATTGGCTTTCACTTAAAAATGATATTTTGCAGGAGCATCCAGGTTCAGTTGCATACAGAGACAGGATCTTAGATGGTTACTGTGATTTGTGCTTGATTTTTGGTAATGGAAGTAAGAATGGTAGATCAAGTTGTTTCGAAGTAAAAATGGAAGTCAATAATAATACCTGTGGGATGGGGATTGATGGTATCTTTGGAGATATGCAATCTCCAGCAAGGGAGTTTGAAATATCTCATAAGAGGAAAAAGCGGAAATCTGCAACTGTGTCAACCTCAGCATGCACTCAAAAAGTTCAAAGAACCATCAAGGAGGAGATACAGGAAGCAGTTGAAGATAAGCCATGTGTAGTGAAAGCATTTGTGGGTAGTGAAGAGGACAGGGATTACAGCTCAATAGAATGCATTGTTGCAGCACTTCAAACTGTTCCAGACATGGATGATGGGCTCTTTTTGGAGGCTTGTGAACTTTTAGAAGATGAGAGAAAGGCCAAGATGTTCGTGGCCATGGATGTCACAGCGCGGAAGAAGTGGTTACTCAAAAAGCTTCGATGGTAGCCAATTTGTCTTTTGTTGGTATTAGAATTTTGGTACCCTTCTGAAGTTTTGTCCATGTAAATAAGACCAAATATTAGTGTAAAGGCCTTTTTCTTTTATATGCAATATCCCCATATGATTTCGTTGTTGAAATGGAAATTACATTTTAGCTTGTTTGGCAAATGGTTGTCCCGGTGGAATATTTGTTTAAATAATAGTAAACAATGATTGATGTGAAATAAAGTATAAAAGAGTTTGAAATTGTTTTATAGAAAAATAAAAAGGTTTTGTTTTGTAGTGAATTTTTTTATTTGAATAATAATAAAAAATTATTGATGTGATATAAAAAGTGAATTTTTTTTTTTTTTTTATTTGACTTATTTTGTGAAAAGTAAAAAAAAATTGAAAAAAAGTGAGAGTTGTTTCCAAACAAGCTCATTTGCAAATGTTGTAAGTTTTCTTGAACTGTCCTTTTTATTCCTTGCGAGATAAGTCGAAATGGTTACAAGTATTAAATAGTAGTCCTCTAAACATAACACAACAAAATATGATACAAGGAGTGATACACATTATTAAGTGTTTATTCGTTAAGGTGTCCGTAAAAATTACTATAGAATAAAATAATAAATAAAAAAAAAATAATTTTTATTATCACATCAAAAAAAATATTTAAAATTACGTGTAATTAATTGCTTTTTACGCGCACTACTTTATAGTTATTAAATTATGGTAATAACAATTAGCCCAAGGTTTGATTTGGAATGAATAGAACATGCTAGCAATATTAAATTATTTAAAAGAATCAATTTTTTTTTTTTGGATGGTTTCTCCCCTTCCTTTTGCCTCACAAAAAACGCGTCAAGTTGGAGAAAGCTGTGAGGGAATGACTCACAGAAAGCTGTGAAAACTGAAAAGCCCAATTTATCACGGTTCGGTTCGTTACTGAGTCAACTCAGAGACACGCACACAGAGTGAGAGACAGTGGCGCTTGACAAAGGGGAGGGGCTGATGTGAATCCCATGGCATGGCCTTCTCTCTCCCCCACTCCCTCAAAACAATTGCACTCTTTCTCTCCCTCCTCTCCTCACTCCTCTTCTTTCTTCTCAAATCCCCAGCCAATCCCTTCCCTTTTCGTCATATCCCCAACAGATCCCTCCTCACCAAAACGCCATCTCCTTGCTCCAACTCCACCTCCAATGCCCTCCTCAACTACTCCTGCCTCTTCAGCCAAAACCCATTTCTCTCTATCCTTTCCCTTTCCCTCCTCATCCTCCTTTTCTTCTACATCCTCATCAAGACCGCACAGGACCACTTCTCCGTAGTGACCACCAAACTAGCCAACCAACTAAATCTATCACCATCTATTGGTGCTGTTACTCTATTAGCCTTAGGCAATGGCGCTCCAGATGTGTTTGCATCAGTTGCCGCTCTCCGTGGAGGCCAGTTTCGAACTGGGTTCGGTGCAATACTCTCCGCCGGCACGTTTGTCTCTGCACTTGTTGTTGGTTTCGTGGCAATCTACGCCGCACCCTTTTCGGTGGATCCCGTGCCGTTTGTGAGGGACGTCTTGTTTTATTTGATTGCGGCGTTGTTTTTGTTCTATGTCTACCTTAGTGCGGAGATTTTTCTGTGGCAGGCTGTTGGGTTTGTTGTGTTTTATGTGTTTTTTGTTGGGATTGTGTTTTGGATGGACTTGGGATTGGTTGAAGGGAGAGGGAGAGGGAAAGGTGGGGTTGAGGTGGGTTTGGTTGGGGAAGGTGAGGTGGAGAGGGGTTTTGTTGCGGTGGACTGCGAGATAGGAGAGGTTTCAGGAAATCCGGGGGAAGTAAAGCCAGGTTTCGGGTTTTGTCGAGCTCTTGGAATGGTATGTATGAGACTAGAATCGTTCTTTTTTTTTTTTGAAAAAAATGTTCGAAAGTTGTTTGATGTTATTTGGTGTTCTATACTTCTATGTGTCTACTGATTTATTTAAATATATGATACTATGAAGGTTGGCCTAATTTATTAGTCATGCTCATGTGTAGACTATGATTTGTTTTTCGTAATGAAATCCGAATAATTGTAGGTTTACATGGTAACCCAGTACTTGAAAAATCATAACTAGTTAGGAGGTGGAATGATGTCTATGTTAACTGTTTCAATTATTACAAACAAATGATAGCAAACTTAAAAAAATTTGCAGACTGACTATGCAATAGCCCTGCTAACTGCCCCAGCACCTTGTTTTTGGATGTTCTAGTCATTTTTTGTTTCCACAATCAGATAGTTTGGATCTGAAGGGGAAAGCTTTCTGTTGTTGTTGTTTGTTTGTTTACTTCTTCCTCTGTTTATAAGGTTCTTCTTTTACCAAGGAGAATATGAGCAAGAGCATATGTGATTCTCTTTAGCCAAAGCATGAAAGATAGTGTAGAATCCTCTATATATGATGGTCATGGAAATGACACAAATTCGGACTTAAGATTTGAGGCAAAATACAGTTGAGGTGCCTGGTGCGATATAAATTCTGAAAGCTAATTCTCTTGAAGGGTCAAGCAGAGTTTGAGTTTTATATTGAAGATTTTCCTCTTGATTTTGAGGATGAAGGTTAAAAAAAAAAAAGACTAGTTCGTTTGTATTATTATGATGCATCTTGCCCTTATCTGACAATCCCTCAAAAAAAAATCCCCAAACAAAACAAGAAATAGAAAAGGTGATAAAAGAAAATGCTCAGTTTGGAACTCTTCTAATCTCCCTGTACTTTGAGGATGCCATGAAACTCATGTTCAGGTTCACATTGTTTTGTCTCTGCAGAAATCAATTGTAAGTGGCTTTTTTCAGTTGATATTGCCCTAATTTTCTCTTTAATTTTCATATGCAGATGTCAAAAGTATGGGAGCTTCCTGTCTCGTTTCTTTTAAAGATCACAATTCCACAAACCGCACCTTCAGAATGGAGCAGAGTCTACGCGTCAGCCAATGTCGCTCTTTGCCCCCTAGTCCTTTTATGTGCTTGCAACACATTCATGCCATTTGATCATCCGATTGTTTTCCTCCTTCCACACACTCATTTCCCTCTCTGGTTTATAGTCCTACTGGCGAGCTCCTCTCTTGCGGTCCTCCACTTTATAGTGGAAAAGGAGCCCCCAAAAACTGAGCAATTGCCTGTATTGATCACAGCATTTGTTATGAGTGTGTTCTGGATATCCACCATTGCTGGGGAACTGCTGAACTGCCTTGCAGCACTTGGGGAAATTCTCGAATTGCCGCCAGCACTCCTTGGACTCACTGTACTTGCATGGGGAAACTCAGTTGGGGATCTTGTTGCTGATGTGGCAGTTGCCAAAGCAGGTCAGCCAGCAATGGCCATGGCTGGCTGCTTTGCCGGGCCAATGTTTAACATGCTTGTTGGGCTTGGAACTGCTTTGGTGATGCAAACAGCCAATGTTTATCCAAATGCTTATGAGCTCCATTTCCACATGGGTATCGTGATTGCATTTGTCTTCCTGCTATTGAGCCTGATGGGGTCTCTACTAGTTATTATTTGGTATAGATTCCGGGTGCCTAGGTTCTGGGGATTCTGTCTTGTTGGTCTGTATATTGTTTTTACAGCCATAAGCTTAGTTATTGCCAAGTTTTCAGGGTAATTTTTGACATTTGTCTGCATAATGACCGGTGGAGTACATTTATCAATGCCAGCCAATGTGAGAGAGATGCGGCTGCTACCTGTTGGGTATCTCTGCTCGGGGGGACATGCCAGTTGTTAGCATTCGAAGGAGAAGGATGAAAGGATTGAGTAGACCGCAATTTAAAGATAGGTAGCTTACAGTTGGATTAATTTTGGTTCCTGATTTGTTTATCCACCGCGTAGGTGATATTCTTTATTAATTGCCAAAAAAATTTTTTGATTCATATCAGAATCATCTTCTTGTAATAGGAAAATGTCAATGTATAATTTTTTGCCACAAAGTATAGTCATATTGCAGTTACTGGCCTGTACTTTCATGCTTATCTGAGCTTCTCTTGGTTGGCTTTTCGAAGTAGTCACCATTTTCAATTTCAAATAAACATGGATGGAAATGGGCTCCTTTTGTAATCCCCGAGAAAAATAAAAGTTAAAGGAAAACAGAGATTCGGAGATAGTAAAATAAATAACTTAAAAATAGAGTTTTGGAGGAGAAAATGGTGGATTTTGGGTCTGAAAACAACTTGCACCGAGTGTAGGTAGCCAGGTAGGTGTCCGTGAAGTTTGTGCTGAAGAGAGCTTTTGCAATTGAGGCCATATGCATGATTTTAATGCTTGTAGTAAAAGTTATGTCGGATTTACTGTCACATGCACAAACCATAACATTTTGTTGGAACATAATTGGATGCCACATCAGCATGCTACGCCAGATTGCCATGCCACATTAGATAACACAAGCCAAATTCTTAAGTGACTGATAAAAGGATTTTTGTTTGAACGTGATTGAAAAGTTTCTATAAATACGAGTTTTTAGAGATGTGAAACTTCATGTTTTTCCCTTCATCATCTTCAAGCACCTAGAGAGAGATTTTACTATTTTAGAAAGTATTTGTGGAGAGAGGAAGAGGGGGAGGCTTGGAGAAGTCTAAAGAAGAGGAATGATGGTTAAGTTAACAGAGCTTATGATAATTACTCGCAATTGAATTTTTGATAAATTAATAAAAGATTAAAATCAGGGGTTTTTTATTTTTATTTTTTTTTTCTCATTTTTCCGAAAATGTTGTTTAAGGTTTAAATAGAGTACTGCTAGGATTTTAGAAAGGGAAAAATCCTAATTAATGATCATAATGTGTTACATACGGTTACGTGATACGAGGTTAAACGTGTTAGGAAGGAATTAAGCGAACCATGTAAGTAAATTTCTTTTATGATTAGTTAAATTTTAGTGCATGAGTCATGTAAGTAACCCCTCTCTTAGGCAACAAATTCATGTTACATTAAATATCTTTGATGTGCATATGGTAGAAAAGCGTGCAAGTATATTTTATCTCGGAATTTTTAGTTTTTTCTAGGGTTGGTAATTTGGACATGATATGTGAATTCGACACGAATACGACATGAATATATAGGGTTTGAGTTTAGGCTATAACCCGTTTATGACCCGTATGATATGTTTAGGATACGTTATGACACATTTTTTTACCAGATTAGTTAAACGGATTGACCCACCAACCCGTTTTGCCAAGTCTAGCTTTTTTCATAATTTTATTGAGAATATTTTTATTATTAGGGACATTGATAATTTTTTTTTGGTAATTTGATAGCACGTTGATTCAATTAAAAGTTTTAGAGTACATTCTCAATTGCATAGTAGTTTGACGGTAGACTTTACTCCATTTTTTTTTTAATTTTTTTTTTACCAATACTCTAAGTTTTAGAATACATTATCTCAGTTAAAAAATAAGAAAAAAATTTATTTATAATCTTTGATGTTTCATTACTTTTGTAATTAAGTACACAAATTTTAAAAAGTGTCAATTTAAGGTAATTATCTTTCAATTTCAATTATCAGTTAGAATTTTTCGTTATATCCTATCAAAAATTTTAAAATATCTTTAAAAAAAAAAAAAAATTTCAAAGATTCAGGCTTGGGTATTTTTAAAAATTCCGTTAAATTTTACCGACAACTAAATCCTTACAATTTTTTTTTATTATTTTTTTTTCTGTAAAAAATGGGTATTTTAAAATTTTTGACATGATTTAGCCAAAAATTCGAATGGAGAGTGAAAATTAAAAAAAATTGAAAGATGAATATGCTAAATTAATACTTCTTAAAATTTGAGTACTTACTTGTAAAAATAATAATAAATCCAGGGCTATAAGTGAAATTTTTCCGAAAAAACAATATTCTACTACCTGTGCTAGCTATATTTGTTTTCTTATTATTTTTCCAGCTTCCAGCGTTTTTTCGTTATTCCTTATTTTTGAGATTTTTATTAAGGGTAGTTTTGTCATTGCAACAAAAGTAACCCCTCTCTTCTCCAACTCTTAAACCCTAGCATCTGAGAAGCCGAGAGTACTGAGAGAGCCAAGCATTTCCCTTCTTCGCCATCGACAAGCGGTCGTTCAGAACTTATTGCACACTGCATATACTCTGCCACAGCCGTAAGCTCACTTTTATTTTTTTGGTTATTTTCTCATTTTCTTAGATCGACTATATTTGTATTGTCAATTTGTATTCTTTGGTTGGTTGCTGTGAAAGTAGAGGGAAAAAGATAGGAAAAGAAAATTTGAAACTAGATGTGTGGCTACAAATCCTAATGAAATATATAAATGGGAAAAATTATAAGTGGGTTTAATAGCTGCTGACTAAAACCCTAGAAATCATCTTCTTCCTTCGAACTACAAACAGGAAAACCGTAGAATCCGCCGCCATGGTCGAACAGGTAGAGCAAAACCATACCTCGCCTGAGGACGAAACGAAGAAGAAGCGCAAGAGGAATAGACATAAGAAGAATTCTACCGCCGCAGAGCAAGCGGATCCTCAGAAGCAAGAAGAAGAAGTGGCAGTTGAAAAAGGCGAGGAGGAGAAGAAATTGAAGAAGAAGAAGAAGAGGGAGGAGAAGGACGAGGAGGAGGGAGAGGGAGAGGATGGTGGTGGTGGTCGCGGTGAGGAATTGAAGGAGGAGGTGGCGAAGAAGAAAGTGAAGAGTGGTGGAGGGTTTGGAATTATGAGTACCGAGTCCTTTGAGTCTTTGGGATTATCTGAACCCACTTTCAAGGCTATTAAGGATATGGGATTTCAGCATATGACCCAGGTATAGTTCTTCTTTTCTCTAAGGATTTATTTTGAAACTTTTGTTCATTTTTTGGTTTATTTTGATTTTTTTACTTGTTTTGAAGATGCTTGATGAACTCCATCTCTATTTAAAAATGCAGATTCAAGCCAGAACAATCCCACCACTTTTGCTTGGCAAAGATGTTCTTGGAGCTGCAAGGACAGGTTCTGGTAAAACTCTTGCTTTTCTAATACCAGCTGTGGAGTTGTTACATCACATCCATTTTGCTCCTCGTAATGGAACGGGAGTGGTCATAATTTGCCCAACAAGGGAGCTTGCAATACAGGTAAAAGTACTAGGTCACTGCTGATAGTTAGAGCAATTTTCTCGCGATTAATATGCAATCTTACCTTCTCAGCTAAGATGCCAATACTGCATTTTCTAAATGAAGGTGGTTTTGTTCCTTTCAAATTCTAAAAAGTACCTCCTACTTAGCCAACACCGTTCTGATCAATAAGCCACAATTTCAATCCACATTCTGCAAAAAGGGAAAGAAAGGGCTTATTTACTGTAGTTGCTTGACAATTCTCATTTTGGTTGCACCAGTCATACCTTTTGTATTATCAAAGTGAAGATACTAAAAGTTTGATGGTTTTGCACAGAAACATAGGATTCACTTATGTAATTTTTTATTGATATAGTCAACTAACTCTTTTTTATTACCTATGAACCACAGAAGGCACCAATTTATATACTGAAATTTAATTACCTTGCAGAAAGAAACGGCTTAGTTGGTTGACTTGACCGGAATAATTATTGCATGTTGATATTTTGCTTCCATAGTGCTGATCGTGGAAGTTGTGAGCCTAATTCAATTTGGACTTGGTAATATCTTTGATTTTAAAAATCAACATATTAAAAGTTGTAAAGATGTGAAAAAATCAGATTGATGTTGTTAAATCAGCAGTTGTCCTAAAAGGTTATGCTAATAAAAATGGGTGAATTTAATCATTTAATTAATTTTTATCACTTTCTCATACGTTTGGGTTCAAGCTCTTCCTCAACAAGCGAGGCCCAACATGTGGAATATTTAACTGAAATGGGAGGTAAATTATTGAAGTAGGGTTTGAACTCAGATTATTACTCAAACTATGTTAAATCATTAATTTTCTTAAAAGCTTAAGCTAATAGAAAATTTTGAATTTAATAATTTATTTATATTCTACATATATAGTTGGGGAAGAAAATGGAAATTTGGGTCTAAAAAAGCTCGGTTCTTAAACAGTTTGCTTGTGATACTAATGAAAATTTGGAGTCACTTTTTTTTTTTTTGCATCTCGTACTGACCATTATGTTTGACATTATATTTGATGTGCAAAATGCAAATTAAGATTAGGAAACAGCCATGGAATTCACGCTTATTTGTGTTGTTACCTTCTAGGCTTCTACATTCCATTTTCATTCTTTGCTGGGTGATGCTGACTAATTCACCATTCAAATAATTCAGACCCATGCTGTGGCAAAAGACCTTCTCAAGTACCACTCTCAGACTCTTGGTTTGGTTATTGGTGGTTCAGCTAGAAGAGGAGAAGCAGAGCGTATTGTGAAAGGAGTGAATTTATTAGTAGGAACCCCTGGTCGACTTCTTGACCATCTGCAAAATACCAGGGGATTCATTTATAAAAACTTGAAGGTAATTTACACAAACAATTCTTAACACTATTTTTTTTTTTGGTGTTATCAGTAAAACTAATTATGTTGTATATTGTTGGTTTTAGATCTTTCGTTTTTCCTTCCAACTGTTTTTTAGGTATTCATGTCATTTACGCGATGCTGATTGCAGTCTTCGTTAAGAAATTTGCCAGGGGCCTCAGTTTTTAACATTATTTTTTTCTGAAGCTAAAGCTAGTTGTTCAATGCATATTAAGCTATATATGTTCTTTTCTTTTTAAACTTGAACTTGCAGTGCCTAATGATCGATGAAGCTGACAGGATACTGGAAGCGAACTTTGAGGAAGAAATGAAGCAGATTCTTAAGCTTCTACCAAAGGTAAACTAAATGGTAATCATATTTGTGTTTTATCATTGAGAGACTTAAGGCAGTTATTATATGGAAGTAAACAGGGTATGAAAGTTTAGTGTTGCGTCGAGTTTTCCCTAAATCTAACACTAAGGCCAGCCTGTATTTGGTTCTCAGATAGAAAAATGGAAAGGAAATGATAATGAAGAAAAAAATGACTTTTTCTGCTAGCATATTTATAATCCAATTTAGATTATTTTCTTTCCTTCCGTTGGCTACTTTCCAAGATCCTAGTGAGGGAAAGTATCATTATATATAAATGTGTTCTGAAAGGAGGTTGCATGAATTGGATGAGCAGACGTGGCCTTTAGAGCAATGTTAGCTGTAGTGCCAAAGTATGTCGATCAAATGCCCTAGTTATTAATGGTGTTGTTGCATTAACCAGGTTTTTGAACCTGTGTCTTGGACGATATAAGATGAGAACTTAGCTTCTTCATAATAGCTGTATATGATTGAAAGAACTGTCTCAACTAATGGTTTCAAATGTACTCTGCCCATTAGAGATTCCATCACTTCAACTTAATAGTTGGTTGTGTATGGTGGGTTAGATGCTAGGATATTGCCTAGTAATCAATCTCTACATCTATTGTGGAATTAATTTTCCTGGTATTCTGTCACCAGTAAGATCTTTGGATTTGGTTTGCAATGTATTTATTCGATCTGGAAATATACTCCTTTCAATTAATTATTTCGGTTTGTAATTTAAATTGCATATTGTATTGTGGGTGGTAGTATCCAAGAATTGTTAACTGATTGTGAGTTGCTACTCAATGTGCAGAATAGGCAATCGGCTTTATTTTCAGCCACCCAAACTAAGAAGGTTAGTGCACTGTATACAAACCTAATACTAGTTAATCTTTTTTCCTTTCCACTTTTCCATATTTCAAAAATTTTATGCTGTTTATCTTTTTTTTCATTTCAAATTTCCTTTTCTGTGTAGAAAATTCAGTATTAACATAATTTGCTCTTATTTTGTTTGTGTTTATGTATCAATAGTTTGATTTTGACCGGGATTCTAATGGTTTTTCTGGTAAATATGTAGGTTGAGGATCTTGCACGCTTATCATTTCAGACAGATCCTATCTTTATTGATGTGGATGATGGAAGAAATAAGGTAGAAATGTAGTAAAGTTTAATATATATAATTGTATTGAGCTTCATTACACACAAAAATAGCTGTTGTGACAGAGCTCTTCTATCAAATAGGAAAGAGGTGTATATAAGGAAAGAATAATTGCTATTGACGACATTACTGCTGCCACATCTTTTAAAGACCTTTTAACACTGATGTTATTGGATATCTGAGTATGAGACTATAGAAGCTTTAGAATTATGGCCCCTGGTAATATATTTTTTAAAGAGTGAGACCCTCTTAATATGGAGATGCAGTTAGTGCCATCCAAAGTCCACCATGTTCTGCTATACACTAGATTCCATTTATATTTATATATGCTCTAAATTACATTAGGTTGCTTGCTTTTCTACCTCACCTTTAAAATCTGACAAGGTCCTGGGTGTTATAGGTCACCAATGAAGGGCTGCAGCAAGGCTATTGTGTTGTGCCCAGTGCCAATAGATTTATTCTTCTGTATTCCTTCTTGAAGAGGAATATGTCAAAGAAAGTGATGGTCTTCTTCTCTTCATGTAACTCAGTCAAATTCCATTCTGAGCTGCTGAGATATATTCAGGTGGATTGCCTTGATATCCATGGAAAGCAAAAGCAGCTGAAAAGGACAACTACGTTTTTTAACTTCTGCAAAGCAGAGAAGGGAATCTTGCTATGTACTGATGTTGCTGCTCGTGGACTTGATATTCCTGACGTGGTATATTTCTTTTGTATACCAAGTGACGTTGGAATTATTGATCGCAGTTATGGTGCTTCTGTTTTTTTTTTTTTTCAATTATTTGCCATTATTTGTTGCTTTTCCCACTATTATTTTTATTATAATTACATGAAAAATTTATATTGGCCATATATAACTGAAAAACGCACACATAGATATACATAATGTGAGAGCATGACAAGAAAATCAGATGAGTAATGCTAGTTGCCACCTTTTTATCCGGATGGAAAGGTTTTTCCTTCGCAATGCTACTCGAACCCAGAATTATTATATAATTAATTTAATAGGTATACTCTACATTTCGTATTGCAATCCTTTTTCTTTTTGGTTCCTATGTAAACTAAAGTGTGCATTCTCAATGCACTTCACTGGACAATTACCAACCTACAGGGTGATGGGGGAAGAATTTGGGTTGGGATCTGCTATAAATATGCGTAAGCTTTTCTGGAAGTAGAACATTGTCTAGCTTTAAAATCTTGGACTTGGTTTGGTTGAAAGGGCCATCATTTAACAAATGGTGTTGCTGATACACCAAATGAAAAGTTCACAAAAGTCATCAGAACTGTCACTCTGTTGATACACATGGTATTATTTTCTTAAAACTATGTAACTTCAATAGTTAAGCCTAATGAATACTTATGGGATCTTCTCTTTTGTTTTTTTCTTCTGGTAGGACTGGATTGTGCAGTATGATCCTCCGGATGAACCCAAGGTGATTACCTCCCCTTCAATCTGACATATTTAAGATAATTGTTGTTTTGCATTCTGTTCATTTATGTTGAGTGTAATGTTTGATGGTTGGGGTTGCTGCTTTCAGGAATACATTCATAGGGTTGGCCGAACAGCTCGCGGGGAAGGTGCAAAAGGAAATGCGCTGCTTTTCCTTACTCCTGAAGAGTTGCAATTTCTTCGCTATCTGAAGGTCTAGTTTACTCACTGTATAAGAAAATGACAAATATCCTGGAAAACAAATTAGAGGCCATTGATCCCTATGTTAAATTGGACAACTTTAATAGGACATTAATAAACCCATTTCCTGTCCCTGTATAATTCTAGAGCATTCTATTGAAGTAACTATATTTCTTTGTGGTGAAATGTCATTGAATAAAGACGAGAAGGGATGAAATTGGTGGCTTATAGGTTTTTTCTTTTTCTTTTTTTTCCTCCATAATAAATTGTTGCCATGGTAGTTGCTTGTTCGGCATTCAAATTAATATGTATCCACTTTCAGGAAGCAAAAGTCCCTGTTAAAGAGTATGAATTTGATCAAAAGAAGCTGGCTAATGTGCAGTCTCACCTGGTACTTTTCTGCTTCTACATTATATGATCAATATCTTTTCTATATTAAACTGCAGGATTTAAATTGGACTATTTTGATAATTGCAGGAAAAGCTGGTAGCCAATAACTATTACTTGAACAAGTCGGCTAAAGATGCATACAGATCCTACATATTAGCATATAACTCTCACTCTATGAAAGAAATCTTTAATGTTCACCGGCTTGATCTGCAGGTACAAACCTTTTTCCTTGTTGAAAGGCATTTTCCGTCTTTTTAAATATCCTTGCAATCATGAAGTTTCGAAATAGAGTTCCCCCCCCCCCCCTTAATATAAGTGGTGGAATGGCTTGATTCCAAAAGTAATCAATTATGTATAATGTAGTGATGACAACAATTTTAGCGGGTGATGGTAAGAGTCCAAGTTTTGGGCAATTTTGTTCCTAATAACTAGCACCTAGCTGATTCAATTGGAGAATTTGGGTAGTTAATATCTAGTTCTAATTCTGGGAAAAAGGATCCTCTCAATTTAGGTTCAATTTGAGTGCGATCACTGGAGAATACATGGTCACTTGATCCTTCACAGACTATCACGAGTACACGGTGAAAGATGTCATATTTTGTTAATTTCTTGACGCATCCTTTTATAGTATGTTCATATGCATTTGAATCCAAATGGAGGGTTCCTGGGCCTTGAATGTTGGAAATACGATCCCTTCATCTTTGTGAACCTAAAATTTTAATTAAAAAGAAAAATTCATCAAAACAGATGAATGAGAGAATATCTGATTGTTCACATAAATAAATAATGACCCTACATCAACAACACTAATCAATACCTCACCTCATCCAAGGATTACAATAACGTCTCATCAATTTTTTTTTTTTTTTTTTTTGTGTGTGTGTGTGTACCTATATGCATAGTTCAGCTGGAGGTGTACCCTGTGAAACTGAATTTCAGCAAACTTGACATAAATGACTCTGAATTTATTTGCCAAATTGATGGATTTCATTAGGTTGTGGTATAATATGTAATATCCAATATAATGCTTGGTTTTTTTGATTTGGATAGGCTGTTGCTACTTCTTTCTGTTTTTCGAACCCACCAAAGGTGAATGTGAACATAGATAGTGGTGCCTCAAAGTTCAGAAGGAAAATGCGGAAAGTTGACGGAAAGCGACATGGTTTCAGTGAGAGCACCCCTTACGGAAGGCAGGGAGGTGGAGATGATAAGCGACAATTTGCGAGGCATTAGCAGAGTGGGGTCTGCACTGTGGCTCTTCAAGTGTTGAGCAAGTGAAGTGCGCCCCCCCCCACCCCCGCCCAATAGGCTACAAATTCCGTGAGCAGCAATTGAACTGAACATTCCAAATGCATCCAGCAGGAATTCCACCTATTTAGCCGTGGATACAGAAGGATGCAAAAAGATTGAGTGAACTAGGTTTTGGCTTGTAGGTTTTAGTGTATTCTTTTCATTTCTGATGTGGGAAAAGCAAACTCATGTACCAAAAAACATCTTGAAATACATTCAATTTTGATGTGGGGCCAAACTGATTCAGCAGGTCTAATATTTATGTTTTTTAAGTATTAGTGAGCTATTATTGTTTCAGAAAAACAAAAAAGAATTTTCACCGACTTATTCTTTCCATTAAAAGTTATAACTTTTACCATCTTTTTGTCAATCAAACCCATTTACTTGTGCCCCAAGTTAAGGTAAAAATGCGGCTGTGGCCGGCGATAAAGGGGGGCGGGCAGGGGCGTCTGCCCCTCCTAAATGTCTGAAAAAAAAAACATGTAATTTTTTAACCTAAATTTTATTATGTCCCTACAATAATGCCCGTATAAGGCTACAAGCTCTTACAAATTAAATTAAAACATTTATTCCAATATATTTGCTCAAGAAAAAAAAAAAAATTCAAGACAGCTTAGCCCAACGGCAACAGCACCCTTAAAAAAATGGAAGTTACCCTCAAATTTGGACCAATATTGAACTAAGCATTTTGAACTTGATGTGCTTAATCATCCAAAATTAAAAAACTTGTCTTCCATTGCGAAATTATGTCAAGGATTGATAGAGATAGGAAAATCAGAGACATACTATCTTATTGATAGATTGATTCGTCTTGTTTTGACTCTTCCAATATCTACAACAACTATCGAACGAGCGTTTTCATTATATTTTATTATTTTAATTTCGCCCCTACTAAGATAAATTTCAGGCTCCGCCACTGCGGCTGCTATAGAGAAATCCAGCAATCAGATTCTTCTTTAGAGCAATTTAAACCCATCAAAATTCAATCTTTTTAAATCTAAATCAATCTTTAAGCCTTCAGATTTAAAACCACCTTTTTTTTTTTCTTTTTCTTTTTCTTTTTCTCTTTCTTTTTTGTCGCTAGTTTTTGGTGAGTGAAACATTTCAAGAAATTGATGCAATCAAGTAGAGATCTTTTATATTTACTGGCTGCTACATTAATTTTAAACATAGGTCAGTCTAATAGTATGTCCAATAAACTGGATTGGGGGAGATTTTTCGAATTCAATTTAGTATTTTTGCTTCAGTAAAGTAGTTAACTGATTCCCCATAAAGGCATCCATATCTCACATGCAAATTGACACACAGCATTTTTAAAGATTGAGTTGAAAGAATTTTTTTCTGGAAAACTCTATCCTTTATAAAGTATATACATAGACTATATTGGAGTTGGCTGCAACTTGGGGACTACCATTGACATTTAAAACACTTTTTTCTTACTCAAGACAGTAGACAATTAATCCTATATCAGAGAAGCATGACAAAAATCCCGTGTACAATGAAAGCCCACCAGAATCCATCAAGCCCACAGCTTGAACCTCCCAAAGACGCCACCAAATGGGAATTCTGATTCCAATTTCCCTCACTGATCATCTTCGCATTTGGAACCCCATCAGAAAAACGAGTTTCTTGCTTACATGGTTTTACTCCATAAACAAAATTCCCTGTTTTCGACATTAATGCAGCTTGGTGACATAGATTCGGATTGCCCCAAGCTCCAAAACGCTTTCCCATTTTCCTATAAAACCCTTCTGAGAATTCCAGTTTCCCTGTCAAATTGTTTCCATAAACGTAAAGAGAACTAATACAAGGCAAAGATTCCAGCCTTGGAGACAGCCTTCCTGAGAGATTGTTGCTGTTAAGCCCTAAAAATCTCAGCCTTTTCATCTCTGTCATGGACTCCGGAATGTTCCCTGTCAAACCCATATCAGAAAGATTCAAATATTCCAACTCCTGCAGTTTTTCCCACTGGATTCCAATGAGATCCCCTCCGATTGGGTTGCTGGAAATCACCATCTCTTTCAAGGAAATCATTTCTTCAATCGACTGAGCCAAACCGCCAGAAAATTGATTGCTCCCAAGATCCAAAAGTGTGAGATTCCTTAGGCTTCTCATCTCAGTAGGCAGCTCTCCTTTCAACATATTGTTACTCAAATCCAGCTTTAGAAGTGAAGTCAAGTTTCCAAAAGTCACAGGCAATGCCCCAGATAGCTTATTCCTGCTTAAATCAAGTATTAAGAGCTCGACCAAGTCTCCAAAACTGTCCGGAATCCGACCCAAGAACCGGTTTCCGGCTAGGACTAGTCGCCTGAGCTTTACTAAATTGCCTATTTCTGGCGGCAGATCACCTGTCAATCCATTTTCTAGCATCACTAAAGATTGGAGATTTTTAAGGTGGCCAAAAGTGTTTGGAATTGTTCCAATTAGACCTGGGTTCGATCGAAACTCTAAGGATTCTAAGCTGTTTGTGAAGTTTTCCCAGTTTGAGGTGGGGATTCTTGCTGGGTTTCTGTGAGGTGAGAAGAAGCAGTTGAAGAATGAGAGAGTTCTTAGGTGCTTAAGCCTGAATAAGTGATGTGTGAATTCTGCTCTTCCCGTACACCGGAGAGAGTTGTCGTAAACCGGTCCGATGTTCAGTGCAGTGACATACCAAAATCCATCGTAAACATCACAAGACACTCCCTGTACAAGGTGGTCCGACATAAAGTTTCAAAAATGGAATAGTTCAGGCGACAAAAATAGAATATTTGCGTACATGTGCATGCATGAGCTCACCTATTTATCTACATAAATAGAATGTAAGTAATATGAGAAATATATTAAGATAGGGTCGAAACATGAATAAAAAAAATTAAATATTAAATTAATTTATAAAAATTTAAATTAGTATCCATTTGGTATTAACAAAAAAAAAAAAAAAACACATTAATAATTGGTTCTTAAAGTATTTCAATTTTCAACTCAAACACCTATCAAATGGAACTTAATGTTATACGTTAGCTATGCTACTTCAGTTTCTACATTGCTGCCCTTGCTGCGTTTAAAATTCTTTTACCTTGCTTCTGATGGCTATTGCTCATACCTAAATTTTTTAATGACAGATTTTGGGTTGTTGCTCCTGATGCGTTTGGACTGTTTAAAGTTTGGGTATAAAATGATTTTTGTTATCATAAGGCCAAATATCAAGCCTTTTTTTTTTTTTTTTGGCAGGGCCAAGCCTTTTTTATTTTGGCCTAAATATATAGATTTAGCTATTTATATACTCCAGTAAATAAAATTTTCAAGAGAGGGAAATATATATATAGGTCATAGTGATCAATTCCTGCCATCCTGGCCTCCCTCCGATCTTTGTTTATATACATAAATAGGTAAGATTATGTGACCAATCAAATGGTTGCACCAAATATCACTTGATGTAAAAAATGATATCATAATGTATTAAAAAAAGGGTGGTAATCATATAAAATATAACGAGTCCTAAAAATGGAACTGTAATTTTGCTAAATGGAGTAAAATCTAGGTGGTTGTACCAATTAATGCAATCCCATAAAAGTATTTGCTGAAAACCAAATTAATCAACAACTATATAGAAGGAAGAAAAGAAAAAACAAATAATTAATGGAAATTGTTGTTAATTATTAATTAATTAATTAATTAATTAGCACCTGTATTGGCGTCCACCCGCAAGGGTCTGGATAGAGATCGGAGCCATTCCAGGAGTTTCCGACAAACCCTTGAATAGCAGAATACAGAGCTTCTTGCTCTTGTTTCTTCATTGGAGCTACTGAACTACTACTCATGTCTTCTTCCTGCCCTTTACACAAAACAAACGAGCCCACAAACACAAATCGAAGAAACATTTCAAATGTCCAAACGGAATATTTCTTCATGGCCATGAATCCGATCGAGACAGATCACAGATATATATATAGATATATATAACAACTTGAAAGAAAATGATCACTGAATATGCATGGAAGGCCGGTCAGTCAAGAATTCTTCACAAACTGCAACAAAGTGCATGAGAGGAAAGAAAGCAACAAGATCGAATTCCAGACTGAAGAAGAGAAGGATCGAGCTGAAGAAGGGAGAGCTTTTCAATGAGGTTCCTTCACAGTGTTCACCATACGGCTCTAGCTCCAGGAGTTATGAGGCTGCATGTGCATTGGTACTTCTTTTGTGGTGGATATTATAGAGGGGATTAACATATTTAAAGGACTACACGACACGAGAAAGAAAGCTTCTTCTTGCCTTCTTATAAATGGCAACAGTTAATGGGTAAACTGTTATTATCAATAATTAAATGATTAAATTTATTCTTTTGCTATTGGCTTAAGTTTTTGAGACGGGTGTGAATTTCATATAGTATGTTTTAGAGTTAAAGGTTATAAGTACGAATTCTAACTCTAGAATTTACACATTATTTCAGTTAAATATTTCACTTGTTGAACTTCACTTGTCGATCATGGAGAGTGTTAAAATAATAATTGAGTGAGTAAATTTACCATTTTTTTATCATCTTAAGCTTTTTGGACAAATAGCAGTGGCAGACCCAGCCTTGTAAATATGGAGAGCCAAATTGAAAGAAAAAAATTGGGAGGGAGGGGCCAGGGCCCCCGACCCCTATGTTGGTCCGCTACTGACAAGTAGTGATTTAACATGGTATCATAGCAAAGATTTGAGTTTAAACTTTATCTCCATTATTTACCTCTCATTTCAATTAAATATTTCATGTTTTGACATCCTTTATTAAGTGAGTCTTAGCCTATGCACGAAGAAGAATTTTAAAATATAAATTAAATGTCATTTTTTATTAATTTAAATTTTTGAAATAACTAATAATTTAACGTAAAACTACGAATTAATCGGGCAACTTAATCATGGATTAGTCTATCTAAATAATTTTGTAATAAAAGTTGTGGAAGGAAAGAGAAATGATGGTGTACATGAATATCCGTAATTAAAGACGGCGTGGTAGTTGGGAGTTAGGTTACTAATTAACATTTTGGGGACTTGAGGTGGGATTATTGGATTAGGGTAATTAAGGGCTAACTCCTATTCCTTCCTGGGGGACCATTCTTTTTCTCTTGGCACGCAAAAGCATGCATGTGGTGCTTGCAGAGATCGGACTTATTGCAATCTTTTCAGTAGCCTGAATTCGAATTTTCACTAATTTGCTAACAGACCAATATATATATATATATATATATATATATATATGAATGAGTTTTAATAGAACATTTTCTTTCAATTAAATAGGTGTACAACTCAAAATTTGCTTGAAAATATAAGCTTTCTATTAACTTATATATATATATATATATATATATATATATATATATATATACACACATATTATTGAGAAAATTTTATTTGTAACTCTTGAAGTTTTACCACTTTTGAAAAAACAGACTTAAGCTTTAAAACGTTTCAATTTAATATATTCATTTTTTAGAAAGTTTCAATTTCAGTCATTCATTAAAATTTCTCATTAAATCCTATCAAAATTCTTAAAATATTCTTGTATTTATTTTTTTAAAAAAAAATTATAAAACTTTTTAAATATTCAGGTACGGATATTATTGTAAATTTCGTTAAATTCTGACCAACACATAAATTCTAGAATTTTATTCTTTTTTTTTCCTTAAAAAAAAGGGTATTTGGTGAACTTTGACATGATTTAACGAAAAATTTCAATGAAGAATTAAGATTGAAACTTTATGAAAAATGAATACTTTAAATTAAGGTATTTTAAAATTTATATACCTTCTTTTCAAAAAATGATAAAAATTCCAAAGTTAAATAAAGTTTTTCCTTTATTATTTGAATAGTTAGTAATTCTATCATCCAAATTAATGAGAAACTTTAATTTGGAGAAAGCTTTTAAAGAGCGTACGTGGAGGAGAAAAGTAGAAACAGCTAGGCTATGCATAATTGCATACTCGTACGTACGTAGCCGTAGGCTCAATCCAGCGGGTTAACTAGGTGGGCTTTAGGGTCTGACCCAAAGAGAAAAAAGAAGGTTTTGGATACGGCTACACTATTAGGGCATCCAATAATGCTCTATCATGATTAAAAGCTCACGAGTGTAAAAGACAATAATGTAAGGCAATAATATTCAAAACGAGTTAAGCATTTACATTAATTATTGCTACTGATTTGAGTAAATAATATAATACTCTATAAAATAAGTTGGGAGCAAATCTAGTTACAAATATGTTTGTAAGAAATTCATTCAAATTAACTTTTAAAAGCGACATGTATTTATTAAATTATTAAAAAAGCATGTGAAATGCACATGTAATTTTTTTTTAAAAAAAATATGTTTTTCATATGTAATGGATACATGTCATCATTAGAAGTTGGTTTGTAATAAATTTCTATCTTGTAAGGTTTACTTGTCCAAATAGGCAATCTAGGAGTCCAAAATTTATTTAAAACTTATCCAGCAATCTAAAATTTATTTGAACAGATAAATTTCATATGAAATATATCATATTATCTATCTAATGCTCCGTTTGTTTTGGCGTAAAATCTTTTCGAAAAATGTTTTCAGCATTTTACGATGTTTGGTGGAGGCGAAAATAATGGTTAATGAAAATCATTTTCAGTTTGACTATAAATACTTCTTTAATTTTTGGAAAACGAACCGTCAATCGTTTTTCGAATTTAAACTTTTCATTATTGCTTGCACATTTGTGGGAATTCATCACTGCCGAACATTGGAGTTTGTTGGTAACCCGAATCTACTGTCGAAGGTCTCGAATTTTGGTATCTGATTACCAGAATTCAGCAGCACTCACCGGATTCTGGCAATAACGTTAACCACCAGAATCTGGCAACATCCAGCCATCATCACCGAATTCCGGTAGGAATATGGCAAGAGAATGGCAGGAATTCGGCCAAATTGGCGGCTGATTTGGTCGGGATTCCTATTGTTTTGGCCGGGATCTGGCCAGAAAATGACTAGATTCTAATCTTTTTTGCTAGAATTTGGTTTGCCGAATCTCAGCAGCAATTGCAGAATTTCGTTTTTTGTCGTTGTTGCTTTTTTTGTACGAACCAAATGCCGAAAATATTTTCGAAAAATTCATTTTACCTGAAAAATGATTTCATAAAAAAAAAAAATTACGACGAAAATTATTATTCGTCGAAACAAATGGAGAAAAAATTATTAACAATTCAAACATAAACTTG
The DNA here is from genome assembly GCF_958979055.1 of Alnus glutinosa. NCBI lineage: Eukaryota > Viridiplantae > Streptophyta > Magnoliopsida > Fagales > Betulaceae > Alnus > Alnus glutinosa. Next base: position 20,659,737 of record NC_084897.1, on the reverse strand, counting down.
TGGTGAATTCCAATCTAGAGTGGAGCCTAGCTAAGAAGTTTTGGACCACCCTAAACAAAAGGCTAGCTAAACGGAGAGCGGCCGGCCAGCCTGCTCACTAGTCATAAGTCAGTCACTGCAGGACCAATTAATTAGTGGTGTGGCACCTCATTTGTCTCTCTTCCTCTTCTTTCGGTTGCATGTCTCATTGGGGCCTACCCCACCACCATCCGTCCTGGTTCCCAAATTATTGCCCTGCTCAATCACAAAGGGAGAGGAAATCTTTGGTCTCTCTCTCACGCAAGTATTAAATTTTATACTAATATAATGATTAAATATTTAGATATAATAGTTAAATATGATTTAAAATTCTAATATTTAGCAATTATTAATCATACTTAATTAGATATATAGATTACATACCTAAACATGAATTCACATTAATGATAATTTCAAAATTATTTGTATATAATATTACAATAATAATGTGATTCATATCATTTCAAATTAAATGATTATGATTAAAATCATTAATGCATGCAAGGCCTTTTAGTGTGCCTCCGACACTTTGACGGGCTGGGACCAAAGAAGTTCAATGAGTCTTGAAATTGTTGTCCCATGCCTCCTCTCTCTCTCTCTCTCTCTCTCTCTCTCTCTCTCTCTCTCTCTCTATATATATATATATATATATATATATATATCGTTCTTCGACCTCTGCTAAGTCTACACGAGCCACCTATCTCTCTCGATAGTCTGGTCTTTTAGCTGATACAACTGGTATTTCACTAAAGGGGGGGGGTGGGTGGGAAAGTGAGGAAGATAATGTCTCTAACGTTTTCCTATATCAATAACTCTTGAGTCTCTCAGTAGTCTAAGACAAATGATCGATCATCTGCGTATCTCCTCTATATTTATATAAAAATAGATGTTTACATGCATGGACTAGAAACAATAGAGGACGACGTAGTTTATGTGAAACAATACGCGCGCAGTTTCGAAATAAAAATAAAAAGGAATATAATTCTTCCTAGAGTATAGGGTTGGTAACAAATTAAATTATGATTTTTCAATTGTTTAATTTAAAACCTTAAATTTTCAGAAAATTTTCAATTCATTCCAACCATGCCATCTATCTCTGTTAACTTGGTCATAATGGCCCACATGCACCCACATTTTACGAGACATGGATTCTTTTTATTTCAATGAAATAAATAGTATCAATTTGATAATCATGATTTAAAGTTGGTGCGTATTTCAGAGCATCTTCAGCAGGCTAGTCAAATGTCTTTAAATAGTTAAATTTAACTATTATCAAGTTTTTTCCAATCTAGCAGATGAGGCAAAGTGGTTATTTTCCTTATAGAATGAATAGTCAATAGGTTCTATAGCCTATTCGCTATTCATTCTATAACTAATAAAATATTGAGAAAAACTAAAACTAAAATATTATGGTATTCATGTATCCCACTCTCTCTCCCACCCACTTTTCATTATAAAACCGTTCATAATAATATTGTATAACATGATTATAGAAGATGAACGAAATACTGACAATGCTAGTGATATTTAATATGAACAAATTAAAGAAACTATCGATGTAAAAATTTCTTATGAACATATCCCTGAATTTTTGTAATTCATTGAAAGGCATGTGAATATTAGAGACGGTCAAACTCATGATTCTCAGTTGCAATCCTACCTTAATTATCAAGCACATGTGGCAATTTCATTGTCAATCTTAAGAATTATTAGTCTTATTATATGTTTCTAACTACCTTGTTTTCTTTTTTGCATTGTTGTTAATTTTTTGTTGCTTTTTTTTTTTTTTTAAAATGATCAATTGCTTTGTTTTTTGTTACTTTGCTTTCATAAATTGTGTAATTTTGCTAGAATATTGAACTGGTGCAACATTCGTACAATGTAGCTCAAAGAATGTGTGGAAATTCAATGTTTTTATCTTTCATTGAATGTTGGAAAAAAATTAATTTAAAAAAATAATAATAATAATATTTAAATATAAGTAAAAAGTAGAATAGGAAAATCTTTTGTAAAAAGTATAGAAAAAAACAGTAATTAAAGTAGAGAGTTGTACTTTTTCAATAGCTACTTTGGCTATTATTGTTGAAAATGCTCTTATTTTAGCTATTCAAAATACATATTTTTCTATTTTAGCTACTAACTTTTCAAAACAAACTTCAACAGATTATCTATTACATTCTCAACTTTCTTTAAATATTATTTTTCAATGTTTTAAAAATAAAGATAAAAGTAAAGATATAGAGAGCATACAACCCAATAGTTATTTCTCCAACAAGAGAAACAATATTTTATTCTTATAGTGTGCTACAGTGACTGTAGGACAAAAAATAAAAAATAAAAAGTATTCGACCTCTTTTGAACCCAATTCACTCGAGATGAAAATTGAGTGTACGTGATGTTGTGAGGGGTTTACCTAATGTGTTGAAAATGCTCTTACATTTTACATGATGCATGTCCATGTAAGCACATCTTTTAAAAAATTGTGCATTCAGAATTTGCCTAGCTAGCTAGCTAGCTTCAAACTGCTTCAATCCTTAACCCCATCTAATCCCTATATGTTTAAGAGTGGAAATTTTTTTGGAGGCTGATTATCCATCAAAGATTAAAGCTGTTAATGTGGAAGCTGATCTGGCATATATTTTTCTAATCAAGGTTGTTTGGCAGCTCTCTCCCTAGCCTTTAGACACCATAAAACATAATTGAGGGCCGGTTAATTTGATCAAGAATAACATCCGACCTTCCTCCTTTCTTAAAAATCAATGCCGACTCCCTCCACCATTTTCAGCTTTTTGCCTCCGATGCCCTTTGATATCATATGGTATATATACTAGGAATAAGGTTGTTCATGATAACACCTAATCTGGTGCCTTCCAAATTAAGAGTATTCACAATGAGCCGTTTACAATTTCTCCAAATTTAACTCTAAAAACTCTTATTTTATTGATTTTTAGCTAGTCGCTTTTTAAAACTATTAAATAACAAACTTTGAAATGTTTATTTACTTTAAATAAATATTATTTCTTATTGATAAAGTTAACTGCCAAAAGCATTCAATTAATGCATTTCAATTTAAGCCAGACGTTTTGAAGCATTCAATGCAAAAAATAATATTAAAAAATTATAACATTCACTTTTTTTGCTCTTTGATCAATATTGTAAAGAGGGTTACAAAAAATGTTAAACTTAACATTTGATAAAGAACATTGTCCTCATTGAACTCTCCAAATGTGTTGTTTAGCCAAATTTTGGCTAAAATTCACAAAAATCATCATTTATTAAGCTCTCTTTTCATTCCCTATTCCATATTTAGAGAAACAATCTTAATTCCTCTATATTTCATTTTTACACAATTTTATATTCATTTCCTCTCTCTCTCTCTCTCTCTCTCTCTCTCTCATATCTCTCTCTCATAAATTTGGAATAAAAATTATATTTAAATAAAATAGATCGAGTGAGATTTAGAGAGTCGTTTATTGTGTGGTGCTTTGTAAAGTTGCTAGTTAAACAAAAAAATGTGAATTTTTTAACCAAATTTTAGCTAAAGAATGAGTTCACTAGAGATGCTCAAAATATAATTTTTGTGGATTTTTTAAATTTTTTTAGAGAAAAATCAAATAGAAAGAGCTCATTGTGAGTGCTATAATAACCCCAACAGTCACTTCGACCAGTTATGAGCACCTCAAGGCTTGAACTTCCTCCCTTCTATCACACCCCTAATTTGGAGAAATTAAGGGGGGTGTGAAATTCAGGCATCATGATGAGACTGTAAATATATAACCTCAACAAATATTCCTAGAGCAATTAGAGTGCAGTAGGTCATAGAGGCCGGATGTAAGGAGAAAGAAAGGGAGAGGGGTGACATCGTTAATTAGGGTTAATTGCTTTTGTTTTTTTTTTTATACATTGTTTTTAGGTTTTCATAAAATTCGATGATATAGGAGGTTAATTCTTCGCCTTTTTTTTTTCAAAAAAAAAAAAAAAAAAAATTTACCGGTCCAGATTTTAGGTATTGGGTATTTCAAGGAATCAGGGGGATCGATCTTAATTCTCTTTTGGGAACGATACAGATCATGATATGCAGTGAGAGTAAAAAGTCACAGGAAAAAAAAATGTAAGAAAAACTAAACACATAAATTAGCTATGCTGCAGGGCTGTAAGTGAGCATAGCTACTTGTGAACATGTTCGGGTTCGGTTCGGAATTGATTCGTTTATTAAACGAATAGAGGTTAAACAAAAAATTCAGACTCATTTAAATTTAGGCTCGCACGGCTCGTATAAGCTCTTATAACTTCATTTTTATTATTTTGTTAAGTATTTAAAGAAAAAAAAAATGTTATTCGTAATATAATAGATATAAGTTGAATTATTGTAATTGTGAGTCAAGATATAGATATAAGTGCATTTGTATGTATATAAATGTATAAATATACTAGAAGATAAACATATAAAATTGAGATTAGATTATTTAATATTTGAGATAATTTCTCTAATTACTCAAACAATAAATCTTAACCATAATTAAGTTACTAATAATTATTATTAACTTTAAAAAAAAAAATAAAAATTGCGTCTTTTACTTTATTTATAAAATAATTAAATAAATTGAGTAACTCGTGAACAAATTCAAGTTCATTAAAAAAATAAATGAACAATGCTTGAATAAATTATTTTGTTCGATGATAAACTTGAGCTCGGCTCAATTCAGTTTGATTAAGTCATAGCTATGCAGCTATTATATTTATAGTTAAAAACTTAAGGGATAATTGCACTGTTAATCCCTGTGGTATGCCATAATTATTTTTCACTCCCTATGATTTAAAAAGTTCATGGGAGGTTCATGTAGTATGCAATAATTACGTTTTACTCCCTGGGTCGATTTTCCGTCCACCATTTTGACGGAATCTGTTAACCCTATACGTCAACGCCACGTGTCGCCAATAAGATGGCGACACGTGTCCATCTTAATAAAAAAAAATATAAAGGCAGGCAGGCAGGCCAAAGGGTGGCCCGAAGGCCACCCACCCCCAGGCCATTGGGGGTGGCCGCGCGCCACCCGACCACCCCCAAAGGTGGCCAAGGGTGGCCATCGGGCCACCCCTAGTAGATCTAGGGGTTCAGGCCACCCACCCTCAGGCCATTGGGGGTGGCCCAACCACCCCTTGGCTTGCCTTTTTACTTTTTTTTTTTTTGTTTTTTTTTTTTTTTTTTTTTTTTGTGTTTTTAAAAAAATAAGTTTATTTATTTATTTTTTAATAAATTTATATTTTTTTATTAAGATGAACACGTGTCGCCATCTTATTGGAGACACGTGGCGCTGACGTGTAGGGTTAACAAATTCCGTCAAAATGGTAGACAGAAAATCAACCTAGGGAGTAAAACGTAATTATTGCATACCACAGAGACCTCCCATAAACTTTTTAAACCATAGAAAGTGAAAAATAATTATGACATACCACATGGACTAACGATACAATTATCCCAAAACTTAAATTGCAGTCACTTAATTTATATATGGACAAGCCTTTTATTTTATTCACATTGTACAAGTACAACGACAGAGAGCACAATCACAAGTACAAAACAAATTAAAACCTCTATTTTACTTTACTCTAACGGCTGACGGTAAAGTTGAAGTTGGCACAATTAGTCCGGCGAAACCCTAGCCTTGACCTAGCTAGATCAAACTGTAGAAGATTGTCCTCCAACTGGTATGCTCCTATCACAATCGAAGCTCTTGGGCGCGGCCCTCCATCCACAAGCCCTAAACATGTCACACCCTCACGTGCCTTGACCATCAAGTTTGCACCAAAAATCCTCCACACAACATTTTGTGTGTGCAACACAAGGTCAACGTTAGGAACTGAGCTTGCAATTTTGCTCGAGTCATAACATACCTCAAATGGTGCCACCGGAGGTTTTACTCGGGATATCCCGGCGACGTCGGAGAGCTTGTCGGCGAATAATTGACTGACGGTTTTGAAAACCGAGCGCTCAAGAACTGTGTAAGGATCTGTGGTGCTGATCATTGATGAAAGAGGCGTGTTAAGTGGAACAAGCTTGTTGTTGATCCTTATTGACTTCACTTGTATGAAATACTCTCCTTTTCGGCTTATGCTTAATGGGGTAAAGCTTAGATTATGCGAAAACGGCACATCTCCGAAGAAAATAACTCCGTTTTTACGTGGGGAAGAAGTAAGGCACAAGGCAAATTTTGGTTGAAATCCGAAGTGGGAAGAAAGTTGAGTTGGTACAGAAATTGGTGCATGGCCAAGACCAACCACCCCTTGAGCGTTTTTTGGTAACCCTTTTTGGAGAAGGAGAGAAGGCGCACAAGCGAAGAGAAACTGAGGCACCCTAGCCATTTGCCCTTGAGTTGACTGAATGGAGAAAACGTCTTGCGCAAGCTCAGCCATGGCGGTTTGGTGCGTCACAGGGTTCACGGCTATGAGCCCACATGTGTTGTTATGGCAAACAGCTGGCGGCCGGCTAGCCGCGGAGGAGCAAGTGCGGCAGTTGTGGCTGTTGGCTCTAGAGCATTGAGTGGAGTGGCAGTAAGGAGCGTGAAAGGTTGATGACAAGTATTGCTGCTTACAGTTAGCCCACATGAACTGCCCGTTTAAGTCTACGAGAAAGGGAGCCTGCGAGAGAGGGCTGTGGATGTTGGCCACGTGAAGAGCTGTGGCGCTGTCTTTTTGCACCGGTAAAACGAGCTTGTTTGGCTTGAAAATGGTTTGGGTTTGGGAGTGGGAGTGGGATTGGGATTGGGATACAAAAACAAGGGAAGAGAAAGAAAGGAAGATGAGAAGAAAATGGCGAAAAGAAGGCGCCATTGGTGGAATGATGGGAGCTTGCTTAATTTGCTAGCTTGGTGGAGAAACTGGTACAGAGGTACATGAAGAAGGGTCGAAGAGCGCGTATTGTCTATTTATAAGAGCATTTCACGTTGGGTTAGTTAAAAAGGTTAAAAGGTTAGTTTGGTTATTCATATAGCAAAAAAATTTAAAAAAACATTCTTCATCCGACTTCTTGTTACCGTGCACGATAATGATAAATAATATGAAATAAAAAAATATATATATATAAAGCAAAAAAAAATCAAAACACAAATTTACGTGAATTTGATAATGTGCTTACATGCACAAGAGTGCGACTATATTCATTATATTATTTAAGGTACAGCATAACATATTTATAACAAAATTTTACTGTACAGACAAATATAGAAAACCCCAAAAATACTCTGTATCGATCACTTTACTGGCCGGTACTGTCGTATTAATCTCTATGCCTAAAAAAATATGAGCCACTTGTTCCAATACGACTAGTTAAAATAGTTAAAAATTTGTTCATCAATGCTATAATGCTCAGTTCAACAATGCATAATTTATATTAATAATAATAAATAAATAAAAAATCAATCTAATTCCCCTATTTGGAAATAGTAAAAGTATATAAAAAATAATATTTTAAACGAAAAAGCAAAAAGGAATAGCTAAAATGTTGGCACAATATAAGGTAATTTAGAAAAATTGATAGTTAAAATAAAATAAAAATTGTGTTTTTTAACTAAATATTTGTTGAGCGGGACGTGAATGGCCGGAGGACGCTTCTAGGCTATAGACGGGAGGAATATGGACATTTGAAGCGTTTGGCACTGTTCATAACAGAGTTTGGAAGTTTTGTGGTTGGGATGGGCGTCATCGATGCTTTACCTGTGGCCTTCACGTGCTAAGTGTAGAAGAGGTAGGCTGAAGATGAGCACCATCTTTGGCTTTGGTAAGGGAAGAGAACAAAGAGTTGGTGAGTGTGAGAGCCACGTGGCGTACAGAAGAGCTTCACAAGCCATGCAGTGTGTGTACAAGTGCTCGATCACACTGGGCCGGAATGAAGTGGAAGCCCATCATCTAAATAATCCAAAGTCATCCAAGAGTCCAAGACCATGTAGTTTTATCATGTCCAAAGATGGAATTTGGAATTTAGTTGACTTGGGTTCCACCATAACCCCTTGGGATTGGAATTTATAGTAATTATTTATTTGAATTATTAGTAATTTAAATAGGTAATATGAGAGCCTTCATATGGGACTCACAATAGGTGGCTGGATAGTCCAAAATTTATTTGAGTATATGAGTTTCATATAAGGTATCTTATATTACATGTTCAAATTAATAACAATTTAAACAAATTACTAAATATTGGTATAGATCTTCATCCAAGGTGTCGATGGTATCAAATTATTGGTTGGTTCATTTATGAGTGGCCCAATGAGACATTATGTACACCGTTAGATACATAAACTTTAATCTTGACCATAGAATAGAAATGAAGAGAATTGATCCTATTCCCCCTCCATTCCAGCCCAAGGGTGATTGTTGGTTTGAATATTAAAGTTTCTTAGAGCACTACCATAAGCTTTAGGATCCTCTACAGGTGATTGTGAGAGATCACTTATAGAACTCACCTGACCAAATAAAAATTAGGTTGCTCAACCACTTATCCGGTCAGGTGGGTCCTATAAGTAGTCTCTCACAATCACCTGCTCGAATTCTCTCAAATTTAGGCAAATAATTATTAATGATCCTTATCCCACCTTTTCTCAATTTAATGAACTAAACCACTTTTTTATTTCCTATTTAAATGTATTCCACAATAGCTTCCCTTATCCTTTCTCTATACAATATAAATATAGGAGAAAGAGAGAGGAAATATAAATAATGGAAATATCATTTCAAAAAAATGTTAGAGGAAAAAAAGAGAAAAGATAAAGTTTTTTTTTTTATTAAAATAATGTCAAGAAAACCACTTTCGCTTTCATAGATCTAAGGTATAACTTTTTAGTTTCTTTGGTATATCTTAAGTTTAGGAAATAATAAACGAATCTGATTGAAAGACGTTTTTTAGGGGTGTTTTTTTTTTTTCTTTCTACATTTAAGAAAGATAATGAGATTTAAAAAAGTTACCGTCAGTGCTATAAATAAATGAAATATCAGCAAATAATAAAAATTAGGAAATTTAAGGAGAATGAAGACAACTTTGCAATATCTACCTGTAAACTCAATGGGGTTTTTATGAGATCTATCAAACTTGTAACAAGTACAAATATGAGAATAACCAGCATTTTAATGAATTTAAAGAAGATGCAAAGATATATATATATATATATATATATATATATATATATATATATATATATATATATTCAAATGATAAATATAGAAAATATTTAAAAGCAGAAAAGGGAAAGTCAAAAGGTGAAAGTCACCAAATGAATATGGGGATTGATGCCCAACGTTTCTTACTCGATACCGACATATTAAAGTATATATGAACACGTCTTTTAAGAAAGCTCCAACCATGCTTAGACCAAAAAAAAAAAATAATAATAATTTAATAATTAATATTTAGTCTTGCTAGGGAAGATTCGGATACTGTTAACTTTTGCTAAAAAAGAGTCTTCATATGGAATGGGGCAATGAAATCATTACAACTAATAACAAGAAGTAGAAATTCTACAGTCTGTTTGCCATTGTTGCATATAAAAAACACAATTTTTTTTTTTTTTTTTTTAAAAAAAAGTAATCCATTTGAACTCGGTTATCAACTCCTTTGATACGTAGAATTTACTATGAGTAATGCTACACCCATAATGTCAAGTGAATGATTTTTTAAACAAGTAATGAGATAAATTATTAGGTTACGAGGGAACTTAGATTTATTAGATTCTGAAGAAATCTAGACCTTTTCAAACACAAGATTTGTAACACACCGGTCACATATTGGGAAGAAATAAATAACTCACATAAAATGAGTGTTAAGTCTCGCAATGCCTAATTACTCGGTAAAATTGAATTTTATAAGTGATTCTAGAGAAAGTTCCAAATTGATTAGTCATTTTGAGGTGATAGCGTAGATGTGGCTAATGCTTTTTCTCTGGATCGTTACAAGGTTTGTGAATAATTCTGCTTCCTCTTTATTAATTGATCACTCTTTAAATAGGAGATTACATGATTACATAACTCAAACGGAATCAAACTAAAAGACTTGGAGATAAACTCCTACAATGAACAATAAAAACCTACTGTTAAATAACTTATGTATCATAGTGCTATAAATAATTAAAAGACTGACTTAGAAAAATAACTTCAACTATCATTATTTAATTAAACTACTCATACCCTAAAACCCTAAAATAAGCTATAGAGCCAAGATAACTTTTTATGAGATATATCTCACTTGTAGTAAGAAATGAAAACAAAAACAAAAACAAAATTATAGGTCCAGCATTTTTCATTTACTATTGATGCTGATTTGTTGAGACCAATCACCAATCCACCATCTACCAATTGGCACCAAGTTTGGCCGGGTGAGTTATATAATTTGCTCACGACTAATTTATATACTACAATTGCATCGATGACAAAAGGCTAGAAGGCCAACCCCATACTGCATATTGTTTCTTCTTAATAAAAAATTGGACAGTTTTCTTTTTCAAATTGGTTGAAAAAAATTCTTCCAATTGAATATGGTAACATGTGAAAATTACATATATTTTTTTTAATTAAAAATACATATAAATTTCACATACTGTAGAAACAATATTCAAAAATTTGGGCCATGGGGGAGATGAACGGCGGTTGATGGGTCAAAATTTAACCATTTCCAAGTAACATAAGCAATGGTACCTGCACCTTTGTAGCACCACAAACACCACCAAAAATACACAACCCAGGAAAACAAACCAAAACAGAGTACTTTCTCTGCCAGTTTACATGATACTGCAACTATTAGCATTCTCATCACTAAACATGTGAGTGTAAGGATCAGGCATCGGAGCTGACATCGGCTGCGGCGGCATGTAATGAGCGGCTGGATGCGGCCGGGCGTACATCATCGGTTGGTACATGTCATTCCCATTTGCCCTTTGTTGATTCATCATCATTGCTTGGTACATATCATTCCCATTTGGCCTTTGTTGATTCATCATTGGTTGGTACATATCGTTCCCATTTGGCCTTTGTTGATTCATCATTGGTTGGTACATATCGTTCCCATTTGCCCTTTGTTGATTCATCATCATCGCCGCCATGTATTGTTGTTGGTTGTACGCATTGGCTGGCCCAATTCCTTGATAATATCCACCGTTCATTGCCGCCGCCGTTGGCCCAGGTAGACCGTTCATCGCCGCTTGCGCAGGTAGACCTTGCACTGCTGGAACATTTCCCATCTGACCCATTGGATAGTTACCCATATGGCCCATTTGTCCCCTTTGGCCCATTGGACCCATTGGATAGTTACCATTAGGGCCCATTTGGACCATTTGCTCTCTCTGGCTCATCTGACCAACACTCCCATTCCCATGCCCATGCCCATTCCCACCACCACCTTTGCCTCCTTTCCCATGATTGGGGGCTGTAACATCAATATCATGGAACCCATTTTTGCTTTTGTTGATTTCATAGACCCCATCACTCTTGGCTCCACCTTTCTTACCCCCATTGCTATTATTGTTTCCACCACCACCCTTGCTTCCATAATTATTGCTACTCTTAGCACCACTCTCTTTTTTGCTATTACTTCTGCCAAATCCCAGCAACCCACCACTCTCTTTTTTGCTATTACTTCTACCAAGCTCCATATACCCACCACTCTCTTTTTTGCTACTACTTCTGCCAAACCCCAGCAACCCACCTAGAAATCCACCACCACTTTTGCCACCCTTTTTATCTCCTCCTCCACCACCCTGGTTTTGTTTCCCTCCCTTCTTATTTCCACCACCACCACCTTTCTTTCCAACATTACCATTCTTACCATCCTTATTTCCACCCTTCAATTGTAAAGGAATATCAATAACACCACCTTTCTTGGCATTCCCACCCCCACCAGGGCCACCACCACCCCTTTTATCACTCATGAGAGGCCCATTCATTACAACATTAGGCCCATGTGGTCCATGCCCTTTACCCATCATATTCGGCAACATCTTGTTGGGTAATTGATGGCCATGACCAAACTCATAATCGTCACCATCATCCAATTCATCATCAAATTCGTCATCATAATCATCAAAGTCCTCAAATTCACCATCACTTAAATCAAATTCATCCTCAGGCAAATTGAACTTGACAGATTTCTGGTCTTTAAAGGGTACCTTGAGATCTTTACCCCCTTTCATTTGGTGATGTGCTTGTTGTTGGCCACCCTTTTGAGACTTGTTGTCTTTTCCCCCTTTGCCGTTCTGAATTTGCATGTTTTTGAACTGGTTATTGAGAAAGTTTTGGTTGTTGTTTGAACCCTTTTGAGGCCCCCATAGCTCTGCGTGCTTCCCTGACTTCTCCAGCTTCTTTATTAGTTTGGCTGGATCAACAACTCCTATAACAGTCACCTTCCCTTGCTCTGCATCTATGTTGACAGCATATACTTCTACACAAAAAGAAAAGAAAAAAAAAATGAGCCTAAAATGAAACTATATCGACCCAGAGAAACCATAAACACATAGACTAGAAAAACCACCAACAAAATGAACATAAAATGAGAAAAATGGTTTGATAACAAGGTACGAACCATCTATTTTCTGCAACAGTTTCTTTACTTTCTGCTTACACCCATCGCAGTGTATGTGCACTCGAAGGACACAAGTCTGCAACTGCAAGCAAAAGCAACCCCAAAACAACTTAAATAAGAGTTAAAACGAAAAAAAAAAAAAAACACTCATCGATTGAGAAACAGCAGAGGAAATGAAAAAGTGCTTTAAACAGTTTCATTTTTCAGAACATGAAACACGAAAACAGTTAAAAGGGTGTACCTGTTGCTTGGAGAAATCTTGTTTACTCATCCTTTCCGAGAGAGAGAGAGAGAGAGAGAAAGCAAATGGGTATGAGCCTGTGAGCTGAGAATAAAGGAGAGAGTACAAGAGAGAGAGAGAGAGAGAGAGAGAGAGAGTGAGGAGTTCAAAGGCGGTTGGTGAGCATTAAACTTATCTTTAAGCTTTGTCCCTCTGTTTCAGGTTTTTGAACTAAATTTCTAACAGAGAGAAAAGGCGGTTGCTCAAACTACAAGAAATATCTGATATAAAGAACTGGAAATGGCTTGCCTTGGCACATGCCTTTATTGTCTTTTAGGCTTATAACTTATAAGTGTTTAATAGCCTAACTTACCAGTAACAAAAGACTTAAACTAGATTATATATTATATCACTAAATAAGAAAGGGTTCACTGGCCGGGCCCAGTTATCAGCCCATTTTTTCTGGGCCTCGTCCGGTATTTACCAACAAAGCTACCCTAAAAGGACAAAATTGTAAAATAACTCCACGTGGTTTCGACAAATAATTTTTTAGGATTTCAAAAGTGACAAATAACTTTAAGTTATAGTCATTTTTGCTGCGAAATTATTAGAAAATTACAAATTTATCTTTGAAAAATTATAATAAAAAAAAAAGGTATGGGTTGGGCTGACCACCCCGCCAGCCCCATACCTTTTTATTTCTTTTGTTTTTCATTTTTTTTTTTTTTTTTTTTTTATAATTTTTTTAGAGTAACTTCATAATTTCATAATGGCTCTATGGGACTAATAACCGAAATTTATATAAAAAGAGTTATTTATTATACAGACATACCATAAATAATTATTTGTTGCTTTTGAAACCTCATAATCCATACAGTTATTTATTACAACTTCAAATGCACCATCTCTTTGAAAGGTTCTATTTTGCTTGAATCACGTGAAATAATTTTGTAATTTTCCTATCTATAATAGAGGTGATTCATATCCATTTTGTAATTTTCATTTTTACTCTCCGCTCCTACCATCTTCTTTTTATTTTAGTTTTTTCTTTTATTTGTAAGTGTTCTTTGACCACATCAACAATTTTAACTTCTCCATTACGTATCTGTCCATCTACCTCCGTGTTATGTCATTCACGGTTCATCTCTTCCTTGGCAGCTCTGCTGTTTGTTGCTTATATTTTTTTTTACTTTGAATAAGAGTTTTATTCTCTTTAGATCTACCATTATGGGCGATCTATAGGATGGAGGTTAGTTAGGTGTGAGGGGTTATATCTCACGGCCTAAATAGTTCGGTACGAAGGGTTTTCTTTCACGGTCGGTTTAAATAAAATTTTCGATGATATTTGACTATTCTTGTCTTAGATCTAGTCTGTTCATAGCAGATATGTTCTTTAACTATTTTTATACATGAGTTAGCAGAACATGAAAGTCATATATAGCACTTTATTGTAAGTATTTTGTTTGTATCTATGACTTTGTAACCTCATAGCATGTGACTATGATTTTGTAGAGCACTAGAGCTTTATGCTTTACGATGTATGCTCGTAACTTTTTAATTAATGAAATATTCAGATATTTTATTAAAAAATAAATAAATAAATTACAATTCTGTCATTATTATTAAGTTTTCCATTGATGTCTAAGAATCTCAATTTTGCTTAATATTGATTACTGTCAGTTCTCCATCTATGTTTCGAGGAGTAACCCACCATTGGACCGACATAAAATTTGAAAATATAAAAAATTCTGTCATCTCTCTAGTTTTGAGGACTGGCTTGACTCTCCACTGACAGCTAAAAGGCCTAGTAATTATACTAATCGCAAGTGACACTAATCTAGTGCACAAGTTGTATTATATTTTATTTTCACATAATTCGAGGCTTAAAATAATTAGTAATGCTATTTTATATATTATTATATATTTTTGTTTGAAATGCCAATTGTTATTAGGGTGTAAATGAACATAGATGCTCGCGAATAGGGTCACGCTAGGCTGGTACAAGCTTGGCTACATGTTTTTATAACTTTATTTTTATTATTTTTAACTTTATAATAAAAATATATCAGGTATTTTATTTTTTTTTTTTTAAATGTTATTCGTACTATAAAAAATATAAGTTGAATATTATAATTGCGTGTCAAGATATAAATATACATACATTTATGTATATATAAGTGAGTTTATGTGAATGTATATATATATTATAAGATAAACATATAAAATTGAGATTAAATTATTAAAGATTTGAGTTAATTTCTCTAATTATTTAAACAATAAACCTTAGGGATGTGTTATTCTTACATCACATTACATTACATCAACTCTACACCAAGACACATTGAATGTGAGATTCATGTATATGAGATTCACATATATAGGTCACACCTTATGTATTTTAGTGTAGAGTAATATGATGTAAAAAAATCATTTTTTTTTTACTTTATATATAAAATAACTAATTTAATTAAGAAGCTCATAAATAAATTTGAGCTCGTTGGAAAAATAAATTAACAAAACTTAAACAAATTATTTAACTTGATAATAAGTCCGAGCTAATGAAAGGAACTGAACTTGAATATTCATCATTAGATTCGGCTCACCTCAATGACTACCCTAACTATTTGTTATATAATTAGGAGCCATGAACTGTAATGCAATAATAAATAAAATTGGTCATGAATAAAATTGAATCCCATGAGCATGACACTTGTGTTACAGAACGAAATGCCACGGGTACATCATTGCTGCAATGATTGTACTGCACTCAATTAATATGTGTGTGTGATCATGTGACAGACTGACATAAGATTGGATTTATATATTTAATATTATAAAGAAAAAAAAAACAGATGCACTATCAATTTAGGTTCACTTTTCAAATCAAATATATTTTCTTTTAAGATCGAAGCCACTTGTCTTGTGGAACTCCTTTTCCTCGAGGATACATATTGGACCATACTGGGAAACTGCAGGCTGGAGATATATGGAATTGGGGGAAAGGACAATCATGGCATGATTAAAAAATAAAAATAAAATAACTAAAAAAGCATTAGAAAATCAAAGCAATTTGATCAATCCCACTACTACCAAATTTATTTATTTATTTATATTTAAAGATAGATTGCTGTGGACATCCTGCACCCTTACTCCGAGTTATAATCAAGTAGAATGGCTCGATGAGGGCAACAATAACCTTACTTTTAACAACATGAAGAGTAAATTTAATACGAAATTAATGTGTTATAGTTAAAAAGCTTAATTAAATAAGTCGTTTTAAATTAATTTATACAGTTTTATGTTCATATCTCAACACGACACAAATTTAATCGTTAAGAACATAATTTGTGACCTATATAAAGCATGCGTTTTTTAAACAAGATATCAAAGAAAGCAAAATTATTAAGAAGAGAAATTTTCATTTTTGTATAGAAGGGCTCCAATCCACCAAAGGTCGAAAGCATCTCCCAAAACAAGTGCAATTAGATGTTAGGACTTAGGATCCGACATGCACTAGAGTCAAAAGAAGTCAGAAGTTAAAGAAGTTTTGAACCCTTCTTTTGCAACCAAATTATCATTTGTCCTCCTTAAAAGCCTAACCCGGGAAGGAAATGCTGTCCTTAAATCATTCTTTTTCATTTTTCTTTCCCCTCGAAAACATCATTTGCCTGTCAAAAGATGTTTGAATGCTGACAAAAAAAGACCACCTCAACAGGGCACAAACCCTACAAATATCTGCGCTTCTTATGTGCTTTATACGGCATGGGGTAGCTCCCAAATCGCCTTTTGTTACGTACCCAGGACTCCATCAACTTCTTTTTATTTATTTATTTGGATTTGCGTGAGTTAATAATAAGGTTAGTGGTTCATCTTTTGGACTAAAATCCAGTTTTCTTGCAACCTTGTTTATATTATCGAACATTCGAATCGTTAAAGGCAATCTAGTGGTGTGATTTGCTTTCTTGTCCTTCGTCAGAGAAAGATTACCATTTAAACATGCGTTATTTAATTCAAATCAAATCATTTTGCATAGTAATAGTGCCCAAATGAATTGAAGTTTAGCTTTTGCTTATACTAATCATGCCTAACTTGGTAGCTAGAGCTCCTTTAACACAAGAGCTCTGTTAGATTGGGAATTTCAAATAATTATTATTCAAAGATTTAATTGGGTTGATTGGAAAATTTACATGATTTATCTGTGTCACACGCGCGTACGAGCAATAAGCTATGAGGTGCACTTTGCACGTACGAGTCCTAAACTATCTTGAAGGGTAGATTCTAAGGGGATAAAGTAGATGTTTATCTATATGTCTTGAAAAAAGAAAAAGAAAAAAAAGAGTGTAGAAATTTAAGCTCAAAGAGATAATTTTACGTACTTGTAGAAATTTATGCACAAACCTCTCGTGAAGATTGAGATGACACGAGTTCTATCCCTCACGAGAATCATATGCACTACTTTGTGTAAACAGCATAGCATCATTAGTACACTCCAAAAAAAAAAAAAAAAAGCCTTTTAGATATTTTCGTGAGCAAAATTATTGAAAATTATAAAAAAAATCTCTCCAATATATAACCCCACCAAAATGGTGATTTTTGATTGTTCACTCACCAAAATAGTAAAAAATAATAAAATCTCTCTCATCCCTTTTGTTATTTCTTTTTCACAATCAAAGCAAACGTTCATTTCTCTCTTCATTTTTTTTTTTTATTTCTTATCGTAATCTTTATTTATATGGAAAGCACATGGCATTTTTTTAAAAAAAAATATGGCTGTCAGGAAAAGGAAAAAAACTAATTTTAAAAATATATGACCGATAAGAAAAGATAAAGTTTCAAAAATATGACCATGAGGATAAAAGACAAATATTTCAAAACATGATCATTAGGAAAAATATATATATATTTACAAATATGACCGTTTGGAAAATAAAACATTCAAAATATAAATGTAAGAGAAAGTAAACATTTGAAAAATTATATTTAAATAGAATAGTAAAAGTTGATGGTTAAAAACTTAAAATGATGAGGTTGATATTTTAAGTAAAGTAAAAAAAAAAAAAAGATTTTTAACTATTTTGAATAATAAAATCTAGATGAGTTTAAGGGTGTGTTTAATAAACCTTTTTGTAGTGGTTTTTTTTTTTTTGTTTTTTATTAATAATACTAAGTTATTGCTGTGATATAAAGTATATATGAGTTTTGAATTTTTGTTTAAGGAAAAGCAAAAAAGATTGTTAAAAGTTAATTAATGTGATATAAAAAATAAAATGTTTTGAAGTTGATTATTTGTTAAAAAAAAATTGAAAATTTGCCAAACAAAGCCTAACGTTCTGAGAGAGTTTTTTTTTATATATATATATAATATAATATAATATAATTATATTCCACTATTGCTGTCATAGTACCATCCGTTGGTACTCTGCAACACAGCTTGCAGCGCCCCCCTCTTGATAGCCAGTTGGTCAGCCATGTGCAGCCAAAAAAATTAAATATAAAATGCTCATGTGACATGAGGTACATTCTTGTGACTCGCCCCATTTTCATTTGGGTCAGATAAATGATAAAATTATAATCTTTTACATAATTATTATACAATATATTAGGTGAGACTCATATGTAAGATTGTCTTTGTTATGTGATAATTGTGCAATATGAGTTGTACATGAATCACTTCTCTTTAAAAAATGATTTTTCTATATTACATTACCGTACATCAATCTTATACCAAGACACATAAGGTGTGGGACCTATATATATGAGTCTCTTATATGTGAGTTTCATATACATGGGTCCCACACCTAATAGAAACAATAACAGACTTAACAATTGCAAGCATAAAAGAAAAACTAGTTTTCTATTATATATGGTCGGTTAAAAGTAATGTTATACTTTCTTCATTTCATGAGGATGATGTGTATTTTTTTAATCATCTCAAAATAGATAGAAAATTTTTTAAATTTTTTATTTATTTATTTACTTTGTCCTATAATATTGAAATATAAATTCTTGTTTAATTTTTCAAAATTAAATGCAAACTTTCTTCTTTTTCGAAGTCACATTTTTTTTTTTTTATCAGGGTTTCTCAGTTTTACCTATGTAGCCAAATAGTACTTTGGGCTACTCCACATGAAGTGATAGTCACCATGCGTAGAGGTCCAGTCAAGATCCAGCAAACTAATCTCCAGCTCAAGGTAACACTACTAGAGATATTGAGCCTTTAGACGCTGGATTTGGTAAAATGGCTGGCCTTAAGAAAGAAGTAGCATCTATAAAGTTTCAAATCCTTAACCTCAAAAAATAATATCCCTCGAAGCGGCAAGCTGCCTTTAACAACTAGGCCAGCCTCTTCACATTTTTTATGATCTAAAACAGTTTTAAAAGAAAGTTATTTCATTAATAAATGTGTTGTTTATGAAGTTTCATTTTATTATGGAGGAAGGAAAAATTAGGAAAGAATGAATGGTGTCATAATTTAGCATCTATAGAGAAGTATTGCTGTATAGTTGGAGACTGGAGTGAAGTCAGAGGTAAGATCAAGTTTTACTAATTACATTTAACGCCAACGGCTTTTAATTCCTTGCGGTGGCACACAGGTTGGACCGCTCTAAAAATAGAGCTAGTTGGGCGCGGTCAAGTTCATAAAAGATTTGAATTTGTCTTTTTTAGCACTAATTAAATTTAGGTAGAGCGGCAGTTCATAGTCACGAATTATATCAAAGCTAGGAAGTCATGCGAACAAGAAGCGGAAGTGTTATCCTGAGCAAGCGCTAGACGCCAAAAAAGCTTCGTTGGTAGAAACCAATTTTTTTTTTTTTTTTTTTTTTAAAAAAAAAAGGAATTGAGGTGGGGGCCATCCGGCCATGGCTTATACTGGCTCCCCAATAAATTCGTCCCTGAACGTAAGGGAGGGATTGTTACGACACAATGTCACTCTATGCGACCGCTTTAAAACTGGGCCACTATTCATGAGGAGGTCTGTTCTGCCATTCTTCTCTTCCTGAATTCTGGTGAGTTGGATGCTAGAATTAATTCCACTAATATAGCCCTTATCCCTAAGGGTCCCTCTCCTGCTAGTGTTAAAGATTTCAGACCAATTAGCTTATGCAATGTTTTGTACAAAGTTATCTCAAAAATCCTTGTTAACAGATTGAAAGTTGTTCTTCCTGATATTATTTCCAGTACACAAAGTGCCTTTATTCCTGGTAGATTAATTACAGACAACATAGTGGTTGCTTATGAGACTCTGCATACTATGAGTACTCGGATGAGGAGCAAGGTGGGGTACATGGGGCTGAAACTTGATATGTCCAAGGCTTATGACCGAGTAGAGTGGGAGTTTCTGGAGGGGATGATGTGTAAACTGGGCTTTTCTCCTAGATGGACCCAGCTAGTCATGACTTGTGTTAGAACAGTGAGTTATTCTGTCATAGTCAATGGGAATCCAGTGGGGAATTTCAGACCATCTAGGGGGATTCGACAAGGGGATCCTATATCACCATATTTGTTTCTTATTTGCGCTGAAGCATTGAGTTCACTTCTTCATCATGCTGTACAATCAGGGACTATTACTGGAGTTCCTACTTCCCCCCGGGGCCCCTGGTTAAGTCATTTGTTTTTTGCTGATGACAGCCTAATCTTTTGTAAAGCAAACTCAGTGGAGTGGAGGAGGATTCTTAAAATCCTTGAAGTCTATGAGGGGGGGTCAGGCCAGAAACTCAATTTTCAAAAGACTGCCATCATTTTCAGTCAGAACGTTAGCCTAGAGAAGAGGAATGAGATTCTACAGTTATCTGGTCTTCTTGAGGCCAATCGTTTTGACTCTTACCTGGGGTTGCCCTCCTTGGTGGGCAGATCTAAAATGCAGGCTTTTGCTTCCATTAAAGAAAGAGTTGGAAAAAAATTGAATAACTGGAAAGTCAAGTTCCTGTCACAAGCAGGGAAGGAAATTCTTCTAAAGGCGGTAGTCCAAGCCATCCCAACCTACAGTATGAGTATTTTCTTACTGCCAGTGGGCCTGTGCAAAGAGCTGAATCATATGATGCAGGAGTTTTGGTGGGGCCATATGGCGAATAACTCTAAAATTCACTGGATGAGCTGGCAAAGGATGGGGTATGCAAAGTCATTAGGTGGGTTAGGTTTCAGAGACCTAACTATGTTCAACAAAGCCCTCCTTGCTAAACAATTGTGGCGGTTGCATCAGAGGCCTGATTCCCTTGCTGGTCGAATCCTCAAGGCAAAGTACTTTCCTAATTCCTCGATTCTGGAAGCTTCTCTTGGCACTAGGCCCTCTTTTGCTTGGAGAAGTTTGCATGCAGCCTTGGATCTCCTGAAGCAAGGATTGGTTTGGAGGGTGGGTGATGGCAGAAGCATTCAGATTTGGGAGGACAGGTGGTTTCCCTCTCCATCTACTTTTTTAGTCCAATCACCACCTAGGTTGCTTCCTTTGGACTCCAAAGTGTCTTGCCTCATTGATCAAGATACTAAAAATTGGGACTTGCGAATGCTATCTGAATTGTTCAATGAGGAGGAAGCTAGGGTGATATCTAACATTCCTCTAAGTCCCACTTCCCCAAAAGATTGTTTGATATGGCAGGGAACTTCTAATGGGCTCTTCTCTGTTCGTAGTGCTTATCACTTGGGGATGGAGATGCTTCAAAGATATAGGGCAACCTGTTCTTACTCTTACAAGGGCAGGGTCGTATGGAAGGCGTTATGGAATTTAAAAGTCCCAAATACCGTGAAGATTTTTATGTGGAGGGCTTGTAATAGTCTTCTGCCTACTAAAGAAAATTTATGTAGAAGAGGCGTTGTGAAGGACCCCCTTTGCCCGTGCTGTGAACTGGAGGTAGAGACAACTTCACGGGATGTTTGGGGCTGTGGCCCAAAAATCTTCCAAAAATCGTCCTCAATGGAGTCCTCTTTCCTAAGTCTTTTTGAAGGTTTCTTGGGCAGGTTCGGATCTGAGGAGTTGGACCTTATGGCGATCGTGGCACGCAGGATCTGGTTAAGAAGGAATTCAGTGGTCTTTGAGGGGGTCTTCTCCTCTCCTTTCTCTGTTTTTTCCTCAGCATCAGAAGCTCTTTCTGACTTTAGAAAGTGTCATCAGCAAGTGCTTGCTCCTCAATCTCAGCCAGCTAGTCTAATGCCTCCTCAATTGAAAGTGTGGTTGCCTCCACCCAGAGGAACTGTTAAAGTGAACTGGGATGCGGCAATTCACAAACAATCAGGTTGCATTGCTTTTGGAATAGTAGCTCGTGATTGTGAAGGTTTTCTTCTGGGAGCAAAATGTGTTCACCTTAATCTGTTAGTTGATCCTAAAGTGGCGGAAGTAATGGCAGCACTTCATGCCATTCTTTTTAGTAGAGAGGTGGGGTTTTTTGACGTTGTTTTTGAAGGTGATGCCCTTCAAGTGGTTCGTGATATCAATTCAGCTCCCCCTTATAGCAGTCGAATTGGACATTTCATTGAAAGCATTAATCAAGAATTGGGTTGTTTCAGGTCATCTTCTGTTGTTTTTGTTCCTAGGGAATGTAATGTAGCTGCTCATACTCTTGCTAAAGAGGCTGTTTCCCGTAGGTTGACTGCTGTTTGGTTAGAGGAAACTCCCAGTTGTATTCTAAGTGTTGTACTTAGGGACCAAGGTGTTCCTAGATCCTAATTTTGGATCGTTTTTATCAATTGAAGAAGATATCAATTTTTGTTCAAAAAAAAAAAAATAGGCCCACTCGACAAGATGTTGAGGTCCATAAAAAACTTACATTTGTCTTATTTAACACCAATTAAATTTAGATGGAATGATAGCTCACCGTCCAACACCTTGTTTATTCTAACTAATTGACTGTCCATTTATGCCACTTTAAATATCTAATACTCCTTTAATCATAATTCATATGTAGGACTTTCAATATTCGTCTATCGTTCTAAAAGACAGGCTTTCAGTGACATTAAAGAGAGGGTCTTCCAAAAAAAAAAAAAAACATGAGGGGTATAAAGCAAAAGTTGTTTCTCATGCTCGTGTGGGTTGAAGTTTTGACAAACGAAAAGGGCTTGTTTGGTAAATCATCCACAAAATTTTCATTTTCATTTTACTTCTCCCAAAAATATCAAATCAAAAACATTCTTATATTTTTACACTTTTTATATCACATCAATAATTTTTTATTATTATTCAACTAAAAAAACCCACTACAAAACAAAACTTTTTTCACTTTTCTATAAAACATTCTCAAATTTTCTATCACATCAATCATTTCTTACTACTATTCAAATAAATATTCCAATTCACAATCACTTACCAAACAAGCCCAGAATGTTAGGCTTACACGCATTCTCCACACCTATTTACCTACACCATGACGTGGCATTACCACATCAAATTCTTTTATTTTCTTTGAAAATAAAGATCAGCGTTGGGGTCATTTTTCCCCACACACTCTCTCTCTCTCTCTCTCCCCCCCCCCCCCTTCCCTTGAAACCAGTTGGCCAACCGTTTATCTCTCCCACCAGTGTCGTCTCTCTTTACTATCGGCCGTCTCTCTCTCTCTCTCTTACCCAGCTATTCACAAACCTGTCCATAATGTCCAATCGCTTCTCCTCCCTCCAAGACTCCCTCTTCCCTTCCGAATCCTTGGAATCCAAAATACAAGCAATGGAATTCAGTTCTCGAGAAACCCTCTCCAATCACGATAATTCAATTCCCGAGCGCCAGTTAGCTGCTGTGGCATGCATCAAGGAGCAGAGAGATGCTGCCCTGTCGGAATTCGAGAATCCCATTTATGCGGCAGTTGAGCTGTCCAAAACCCTGAAATTCTTGTCCCGCAAAATGGACTCTTTGGGGCTGTTGAGGTTCATTGTTGATGTAGAGAAAATGTAAAACAAGTGTAGAATTAACATATTTTAATGGTGATAATGCCATGTCATTGATACCACAAGGTGTAAGTAAATAGGTGTGGGGAGCGGGTGTAAGTTTAGTAATTTTCTTGACAAAAATACATTTGGTCCCGTTTGGTAATTTATTTCTTTTATATTTGAGGTGAAATTTTTTATTTTTTTAATGATAATAAGAAGTGATTGGTGTAAAAAAAAAAAAAATTATTTATGTGAAAAAAAAATACATTTATTCCGTGCATTAAATTGGGAAAATTGGATGAGTATCCAGAATCAGAAGTGACAAAATAAGAGCCATTTTGGTCCCCCCCTTATCCGAAGGGGCCAGGCTTGTAGCTTGTTGACGAAGGTGAGGATCAGAATTCAGAGCCCAATGAACATTAAGGTCAGGTACACTCCCCAACAACAGACAAGCACCTCAGAAAACAGGCTTGTTTAATGTTGGATGGGACGGTTGAAGTGCATTATTGAACCCTCACGCCGTGCCCCTTGACTAATCGGACCAAACCACCACCAAGTACCAAAAACAACAACGAAAAAAACCGAGCAACATTAGGCGACAAAAACGGTCCAGTTTTGTTAGGACACGCTGCTCAGACAGTCTTACGACACCGAAAGAAAAAGAAAAAAGAGAGAAAGGCAGTAAATAGTGCTGAAAACATGAAAATCGAGGTTATTACTTTTTTTCCATCTGTGAAGGAATAAACCCCAGCAACAGCATGATTCAAGTCCGCAGCAATAAGAAGGGTCAGTTGATTCCTTGCACTTTTAGACACTGTTCAAGACTATACAACATGCTTTTGTTCCCTCTTTTCTATGCATTCACAATATTCACCCCAACTTTTCTACATTCCAGTCAACTTTTCCCTTCCCTCTTATGCTAGCTTGCTTACCAAATATTCCCTTCTTCTTTTTACACTGGGAGATAAAGTAAAGAATACAGAGTTTCACATCGAGTTTTCTATAATAGAAATGACCCTTTTCTTTTTTTCTAAAGATTGAAAAAAAAAAAAACTAATGGGCTGACCCAAACTGAAAATTATATAAAACAAAATCTAAAAAATAATTTTTTTTCTCCTTTTTTTAGTTTTTTTTTAAATAATTGTTTTTTTTTATTTTGTTTTTATATAATTTTATGAAAAATATTTTTGTTATTAGGGGATATTGACACAATTGGTAGTTTGGAAGACATATTGACAATTGAATAGTAATTTAAAAGGAATATATGTAATTTTTCTTTTTTAAAAAAAAAAAAAAAAAAAGAAACCCTAAACATACTCCTCAAATTACTATTAAGCAATTTGTAGTATTGCCTTCCAACTTTCAATAGAAGAAGCATTTGTCTCTCCAAACTACTCAGACTCACGGTGCGGTTCTGCCTGTGCCTAACCAAGTCCATAATGGTGTTGCAAGAACCCAACATTATGGGAAATAAGGCCTGCTCTGGCAGAAACACATCCAGTACCTCTTCCTATCGTTAGCATAAATGATAGTCATTGGTGAAGGTATAGTGGCGGGCTAAACTGAGCAAGATTTGGGACCACTAAAGAACTCGACGGAGAGGCATTGCTCTGCACTTACCCACGGCCAGCCGGGCGTCACCAGAACGCCGTGGGTCTGGATTGATCCACAGAGTGCCATGGGTCTAGTGCGCTTTTTTTTTCTTTTTCTTTTTCTTTGTCTTTTTTTAATTAAGAGTAAGTTTATGTTATTATAAATTTTATAGGAATATAAAAGACATTTTCATTGTTAGCATTTGAGTTACTAGGTAAACCCTAACGGTATGAGAAATTGAAAGAAGCTGAAACATTAAACACCTACATTGTAATTTTTTATTATTTGAAAGTGAAGTGACATTGCAAAACTTATAATAATTTCAAAAGGATTAAATGAAATTTTCCGATATATAGACTATCGGGCGCTTAACAAGGTGACCATCCGCGACAAGTACCCCTAGGCACCCAGAGACAAGGAAGCGCGTAGTAAGCGACGAAATGTTTCGAGGAGTTGAAAATAAGTGTAGATCCGGTTTCTTTATTTAGACATGGTACAAATATATAAATTTGATAATTTTAGATACTTTTTCAGACTTTGATTCTACTTTATCAAGCCTCGTGCTTGTACAAGGAGGAATCAATTGGTGAAATAGTATCTTTCTCCAAAAAAACTTTTTTTTTTTTAATCGATAGAAAATAAATAGGCACTTACAACAAGTACATATTCAAGCAAGCAACTGTTTTCGCTGTTGGTGTTCTTTCCGATCTCTACTTGGGCGACCGATAGTGATGTAATATAGAGAAAAAAAAGAAAAAAAAAAAAAAAAAAAAAAAAAAAAAAAAGAAAAGAAAAAAGGAACAGTATTATCGGATTAGAATCGATGGCTTACGCCTATTTTTAGTGATAGGTTCTATAAGAACTGGTTGATCTTTTTTGGTTGCGCAAATAATCATTAGTCATTACTAAATTAAGAGACATTCCAAAATTTATATTTATTCATTTGAAAGCCTCTTTTATTAGTTTTAATAGGAATGAAAAAGAAAAAAAGAAAAAAAGATTCTCTAGTCTATCTGATATTTTTTATGTCTTACATATAAAAATAAATAAAAAATTACTAAAATAACATAGAGGGAATTGGTTTTAGAAAACTCGTCCTAGTATTTTCTCTTTAAAAGTAAATTAAAATTTTAAGTCAAAGGAACATATCCTATGATTCATCAAAGTTATTATTATTATTATTTTTTAATATAAGTACATAAGACTGAACTATAATCAATAACTAGCATAAGATGACAAATCTATCTTAGAAATAATCAGATCTAAAAACAAAGTTAGTTTCAAGAGCAGCGAAGACAGAAAACAAAGCAATAGAAGACATGAACAACGTAATATATCAAAAAAGGCGGAATTGTAGTAGTGGAGGTGATGAGGCTACAATTTTAAGAAGAATAGACAAATTCATTCGGCCAAAAAAGACATACAGGGCTTCAAAAGAGACGAATAAGGCCTTAAAAAATACGAAAAGCTCTAAAAAGAAATAAGGAATGGAGGGAGGGAGGGAGGGAGTAAAATTCATCAAACTCAATGTTATACAATGAACTATAATTGATCAAACTCAATAATTTCATCGATTTTGAAGTTGAAGTTGTTCAACTAATTAGGTTTTTTAGTTATATTTCATTGATTTATCGAAAATTTAAGGATTATGATATAAATATAATACATGAGCATCATTGCTTTTTTTTAAAAAAAAGAAAAGAAAAGAAAAGAAAATGACTCAGCATTGGACCAAAAATAAAAGTACTTACAGATTATGGGCTAGGCCCACCCGAACCATGCAAAATGAATCAAGGCCGAAGTGTGCTTCTTTAAGTGGGTTAGGCCCAATGGAACATGCATTCATTTCCATGGCGGCCCAAAACCAAACGGCCATTATATTTATACCACGCGATTCAGTGTCAAGACTCAAGACTACTCTAAACGGTGCGTTTCTTACCAATCTCTTTCTCTCGGATTCCATAGCTCCTTCCCCCATTTCTTCTCAAATAATGCAAGAAGACTCATCAAGAATGATATGATTTTTAAAATTGCTGTTGAGTTTATGATCGATCAATAATTAATTTTGATTAAATGTTATTTTAAAAACTACTTCATTCTCAAAGAGATATAAGAAAAACTTCTAAAATTACTTATTAGGTAAATATATGATAAATTCCTAAGTAAACATGCGATTTGAATTACTCATTAACTTTTTAATTTTGAAAATTAGATGCCTGAGTTTTGGATTATTTGCAATAAATCCTTCTGTCAGTTTGCCGTCCAAGTGCTCTAGACGGCTAGTGCCACGTTTGAATTTTTTTTGCTTAAAATAATAATTTTTTAATTAAAAATTAAAATAATAGAAATAAATTTTAAAAATAAAACCTAAAAGAAGAAAAATGTTAAAAAAATGGTAAATATAAAATAAATTCCTCGGTTTTCACGAAAATCCTATGTATGTCTTTAGTACAGTTGAGTTCAAACTGATGGTACCGTCGAGTTTTTTTATTTTTCAGATTTGTTCTTTGGTTTCTTCTGTGCTTGATTTGGCTGTTGGCTGTTGCAGGTTTGGGTTTTGATTGCTGGACTTCACGAGTAGAAAGGAGGCTACGTTTACACATTTTTTCGACTTCTTTGTTTATTTTTTAGATTTAATTTTTAATAAAATAATAAAAATATTATTTTAAGCAAAAATGCTACGTGGCACTAATGATCTATAATAATAAGAAAAAATTGCAGCATTAATTCCTGGAGTTTGCTTAAATTACGAATTACTCACGATACAAAAAGTTCATAAAGGGTCTTTGTGATAAACTACAATTACAAATTACTCCTTGAACCCGTTTTTCATCCACCAAGTTAAAAGAGTTCGTTAGTTTGCCATGTCATACCCAATAAGAAATCGATACATGTGTCTTTTACATGTTGTATGACACTTGTCAGCTTATTAAACCGGTTTGTAGCCAAATGGTACAAATTGGTTTGTAGCTAATTTTTGCTTCGTGTGGTTTGACTCTTTTATTTGTTGTCCCTTGCGCTTTAATTTGTATCACAGATGATACCTGAACTATGGCTAAAGACAAATATGGTACCTCCGTCTAAAATTTCTGTAAAAAAATTAACCGTAGAATGCGTCTATTCTTAGGTATTGACACATGTCTTATGCATTAAAAAAATTAAAATAACAGAAAATAAAAAGCTTAAAAAAAATTTAAAAAACTGAAATAAAAAAACTTATAAAAAAAAAATTGAAAAAAGAGGAGGAGGGGTGGCTCATATGAGGGTGGCTGAACCACCCCTGTGGCCCATGGGGTGGTTCGGTCAACCCCAAGAGCCAAACTCTATTTATTTATTTATATTTATTTTTTGTTATTTAGCCCTTGGCCCTATAGGCCACAGGGGGTGGTTCGGTCACTCCCAAATACGAAACCCCATTTATTTATTTATTTGATCTTTCGCCCTTGGGGGCCACGGGGGTGGTTTGGCCACCCCAAGCGCCAAACCCCCTTCATTTTTTTTTGTGGCTCTTTGGCCATTGAGGGTGGCCAGCCAAAGCCACCCCCTCCTTTTGTTTTTTGTTTTTTGTTTTTTGTTTTTGTTTTTTTGTAATGCATATGACACGTGTCAATTCTTGAGAGTAGACATGTGAATTATCGTTAGTTTTTTTAAGGAAGTACCATATCCGTCTTTAGCCATATCACATGTACCATTTGTGATACGAATTAAAATACAGGGGGTAAAAAAAAAAGAGTCAAACCACATGGGGTAGTACTCTATTTAACCCTTTAATTTTTAATAAAATAACAAGAAAATTATTTTAAGCAAAAATACTACGTGGCACTAACGGAAGGATCGCTTGCGAATAATAAAAAACTCAAGCATCTAATTTACAAAATTAAAAAATGAGAGAGTGAATTTAAATCACGCATTTACTCAGAGATTTATTATACATTTACCCTTATTTATTATTTCTTTAGGGTGCGTTTTCCAGTGGGAAAGATCCCCTCCATTGTTCATTTGGTTATTCTTGTTTTGTTTGTTTTGTTTCAAGTACTTTTATATATATATATATATATATTAGAATAGGTAAAGAGATTTTTCTTTTGAAATGACACGTGACAGGGGTATTATAGAGATATTTCGTAAAAATTGGCATTTTTCAAAGATTTTGGTAGTTTAGGGAGCCAAAGTACAAGCATTAATAATTTGGGGAGCATACGAAGAAATAATGGTAGTTTGGGGAATTAGATTGTATTTTTTCCTAAGACTTATTTGAATCATTAGATGTGTGGTGAAATTTGAAGAATCGCTCTGTTATTGATACTTACAGTATTTTCAATGGATTATGCATCTCTCACTTTTAACTAGAATAATTAAGCAAAATTATTAAAAAAGTATTCCATTCTATTATTTATTAAAAATGCAAAATAGATTTGTCCTGAATTTATGGATAGTGTAACTAAATTGCATCTTTTTTGTAATATTTCTTTATGGGGCTCTCTCTTTCTTATGAGAAATCTTAAACCTATCCGTGCACTGGAATAGGGACTCCCACCAAGTGCTGCAACCAAACAGCCCTCTTCTTCTTCCAAAAAAAACGCAGCGAACGCACGACTCAAATTCACAACCCAAAATTGCAGCGCCACGGTCGTTTCCCACAGCTGCACACCGCCACGCCTCTCACCTCGCAGCCGGTAACCGGTGATACAACACCCGCCGCGCCACCGGAGCAGCACCGGACGCCGTTCGGCCCGTCACCAGAACTCCCCCTGAGCAACAATGCAACACCGCACTACTCAATCACCGGAGTAGCGCCGCTCTCCAACCGCACACGTCTTCTGAGATCCATACACTCGAAGGGCAACCCAACCACCACACGCAGCACTACAGGTAACGACTGAGCAATAGCCCACTGCCGCACATCAGCACCACACACGGCTCCGCAATCGTCTCACCGTCACACGGCACTGCACAGCGCCCTTGAGGATTCTAAACATTTTGTGCTTTCCATAATTTCTATAATTTCCATAATAATTGTATTAGCAATATCTTGGAATAATTACCCTCCTAAAATAAGCTACAATTATCTCTATAAAAGAGTGTAGATGATGTGTGGCGATTCAAGGAAGAAGAACCCTAATTGCTTAAGCCATTCCTGGAGGCTGACCCCCTCGAAGCAACGTAGGTTCCTATCACTTAATTAGCAAAAAGTACTAATCTTTTAGGATTTGTATTCATCTTGTTCATTTCCAATAGATCTTAGCTCAAAATCTGATACAACTTATTTTTTTCTTTAATTTTTTACATTTTAAAGATTTTCCTTGTTATTTCTTGTTTCCTTGTTTTTTTGGGGTCTAGGAACTCTGGTGTGGTTAACTTATCTCTCCTCCTGTTTGTGGATGAGACCTTGATTTTTTATGGGGATAATCTTGATCACCTGCACTATCTATGTGCCTTATTTTTATGCTTTAAAGCTGTATTCGGGTTGAAAATTAACCTGGCCAAGTCGGAATTGGTTCCAGTGGGTAATGCCAATAATGTGGATGGTTTGATCGGTATTCTAGGTTGCGGGGTTTGTTTTTTGCCTTTGAAATATCTTGGTCTTCTGTTGGGAGCATCTTTTAAAGCCAAATCTATTTGGGAAGGTGTTATTGAGAACATAGAGCGTCGTTTAGCTGGTTGAAAGATGATGTATTTGTCTAAGGGTGGTAGGATTACCTTAATCAAGAGCACCATATCCAATTTGCCTACATATTTAACGTCTCTTTCCCTCTCCCTGCTGGTGTTGCAAATCGCATAAAGAAGTTGTAACGAGATTTCTTATGGAGTGGGCTAGGTGAAGAGTTCAAATTTCACTTGGTAAGGTAATTCAAGGTTTGTTCTCTGATTTATGACAGAGGGTTAGGGGTCTGGAACTTCTTGTTGTTCAATGCTGCTCTTTTGGGAACATGGCTATGCCACTCTATGCATGAGAAAGAGGTTTTGTATCAAGTTGTGGTGGATTCTAAATATGGCAGCTCGTGGGTTGGGTGATTTTCTAATGAGGTTCATGGGTCGTATGAGGTGAGTTATAGAAGAATATTAGGAGGGGTTGGAGGGATTTTTTAGTCATACCATATTTGAGGTGGGAAATGGTTCCAAGATTAGATTATGGCATAACATGTGGTGTGGAGATCAGGCCCTTAAGGAAGCCTTTCTGGATTTAAATAGTATTGCTCTTGCTAAGGATGCCTTCAAAGCATATCATTTGGAGCTTTCTAGTGACTACTATCAGTGGAACGTAACCTTTAATAGAGCGGCTCATGATTGAGAGGTAGATGTCTTTGCTTCATTTTTTAAATTATTGTACTTCCTTAGATTGAGACGGGGGGATGAAGGTAAGCTTCGTTGGGTCCTCTCTAAAAAAGCGTTGTTCGACGTTAGATCTTTCGACAATGTCCTTGTCCCTCATGATAGCATTACCTTCCCTTAGAAGAGTGTTTGGTGGATAAAAATCCCCTTGAGAGCAGTTTCTTTGCGTTGTCGGCCGCCCTAGGAAAGACCCTTACCATGGATAACCTAAAGAAGCTTCATGTCATTGTGGTTGATTGGTGCTGCATGTGTAAGAGGAGCTGAGCGTATGTGGATCATCTTCTTCTCTATTGTGATGTTGATAATGCCTTATGGAGTGCTATCTTTAGTCGTGTTGGATTGTCTTGGGTTATGTCTACACTAGTAGTAGATTTGTTTCTCTCTCTTTTTTTTCTTCTTTTTTTTTTTTTTGGGGGGGGGGGGGGGGAGTGCAACAATGTGGAAGATGGTGCCATCATGTCTTTTGTCGTGTCTTTAGAGGGAAATAAATGATAGAAGTTTTATGAACTGCGAGAAGACGATTGGTGGAGATCAAACTATTTTATTCAATTCTCTTTACCTTTGGACAATTGCGTTTGACTATCCTAATTTGCTTTTTTTTTAGCTAGATATTTCTCTTGTATACTTTCTATCTACCTGGGTTGCGCTTTTAATGATATTTTGATTATTTATCAAAGAAGTATATAAAGGAATTGGTCGATCTTGTAGACCAACTGTTGGGTTCATTGGATTGTTTTTATCTATGTATTTTTTGTTTCTTTATGTTAGTTTCTCTAATGTGATTGTGTGTTTGGCAAATGTTTTTGAGTGGAGAAATGAGAAATAAATGGGTTGATGTGATTTAAAGGTAAAATGGGTTTTGAATTTTTTGTGAGTTAAATGTGAAGAAATTTGTTTCTTAATGTGATGAAAGAAGTTTTACTTTTTTGGACATAAAGGAGAAATGAAAAAAGGGTGGGTTGCCAAATGGGACCATTATGTTTGCCTTCTGTGTGTAATGACATATGGAAAGCACTAGTTCTTTTGGGATGATAGCGTAAATGTGGCTAGCGCTTTCCCTAGGTCATTATAAATAGTATCAGAGCGATCTAGTAACATAATGTTGTATTGGAGTACTGCATGACGTTAACCTGACGAGAACGTCAGTGGTTTAAAAGGGGGGGAGGGGTTGGGGTTGTAACACCCCAGTCCCCCATTGGGAGTATGATTAGCCCACATTAATTTTGCAGTTTATAAAGACGTTCATGGGTACTTAGTCTCACATTGCTTACTTAGTAGGTGAAACTGAGCTTTATAAGTGATTTTAAGAAAACTCCAAATTGACTCGTCATTTTGGAGATGTGACTAATGTTTTTTCTGGGTTGTTACATTGTGTGTGTGTGTGAGCTTACATGAATGGGGGATGTGGTAGAATTATTTGTTTTGGTACTTTTCTTTTTAATTTTCATCGTAATTCTTATTACTGTTATTTCCTTATAATTATAGTGCTTAGTTCCTTAGTTTGTTTACTTTGAGATATTTTGTGGTGGCTGAAGGTTTAGGTGGTGTGGATTGTGGTGAAGTATAAGTCAATCATAGATGGGAGATACTGAGGATGGTGTAAAGCCAAAGAGAACAGTTTTCGTAACGGTAGGAACGACTTGTTTTGATGCTCTTGTTAGAGCGGTGGATACTTGGGAAGTTAAAGATGAGTTGTTGAAAAGAGGGTATACCCACCTTACCATTCAAATGGGTCGCGGATCGGACACGCCCACGAAGGTAATTTTGGGTTCTGACCGTAGTATCTGGCCATTTCCTATGTTTTGGTTTCTGATAAAATTTGTAGTAGTTCAACGTACCATTGGGAGTTTGCTGCTTTAATTTGGATTGAATGACTTGTGCTACTTTGAGATAGAAGCTTGGGTTTGTAATGGTGAATTAGGACATGTATCAAGAACCTCATAATTCTTTTATTTTTTAAACAAAATTTTGAATATTTTTGTCTAATTTTAAGATGCTGATCTTGGCAATTTTTATATAGAACCTCATAACCCCCCCCCCCCCCCCCCCCCCCCCCCCTCCCAAAAAAAGGCAGCTAACACACACCACAATATCACCGGAGATGAAGAAGCAAGTAATTATAAAATTCCTCCCTCCCTCCCAAAAAAAGGCAGCTAACACACACCAGAATATCACCGGAGATGAAGAAGCAAGAAATTATAAAAAGGAAAGTAGTGAGCAGTGTATTCCTTGCATGCTGTAAGGTGGTTTTCAGCCATCAAAGAATTAAATTTTGGATTTAACCTTGAAAGTAAAGAAAGAAAAAAAAAAAAAGGAGAAAAAGAAGAATAACAAAAAGAAAAGGAGAACTATATTTTGAGTTCTTACTGAAGTTGGATCTGTAAATTATGGTTAGAGTTGGAGTTTGGAGTTCTATTAAAATATTTGCCAAATGGTCTTGATTTTTTTAAATAAGTTTCCTTACACATTTGATAGTCAATTTAAAAATGTTTCTTCTTATGCAGTCTGGAGGTGAAGGTGGGTCCCTGGCTGTAGACTTCTTCACTTTCTCATCAAGCATTGCGGATCATCTGAGAGCAGCATCTCTAGTGATCAGTCATGCAGGTAAGCACCTAATAGGTTGATACTTGTTCTCTCTATGTTCTTGTTTATTTATTATCCTTCACTGGAAAATGGCTAGACTGGCATACCACTTCCGTTTTTCACCATACTCGATGTATTATCCAAGGAATTGAGTTTCATTTGAAAGGTCACCAGTTCAAATTCTTCTTAAGAAAGATACCTGTCATTTGGACAATTTCAACTCCTTGGCCTTTTAAAACAGCTTCAATATCATCAGGATGGGGTGGAGGTATGTTATAATTTTTCTTACCTTGATACTTTAAAACAATGTCAATCCCTAATATGGTTGCCAATGTTTGAGGCATGTTTCTTAGAACACACTTTTAGCCTTCTAGTGAACATTTTTAACTAGAAGATTAAAGGAGAAAGTACACTTTAGTCCCCTAAATTATCCACCATATTTTCATTTACGTCTCAAAACTCGAAAGTGACATTAGGGCCTCCCATACTACCACCGCATGTCAAATTAGACACTCCGTTAGAAATTGGCGTTAAAATGAATGAAAAAGTAGTCATATGTGCTGCACGTGACTACTTTTCAGTTCTTCTTACCAATATGTCCTTAATATTATTAAAAAAATGAAAAACATTTGAAAAAAAAAAAAAACCCTAAGGGGTGGCTGAACCACCCCCACACCCCAAAAACCAACCAAAAACAAAAATAGGGGTGGCGTCGGCCACCCTAAAAAAAATCAAAAATAGGGATGGCTGACTGTGGGGGTGGTTCAACCACCTAAAACCAAAAAGGTTAGTTTTTCATTTTTTTATTTTTTGTTTTAAAATTTTTATTTTTTGAAATGGTTATTTTTTGATTTTATTTTTTAATAATATTAAGGGTATTTTGGAGAGAAAAATGCAAAAGAGGTCATGTGTGACCTCTTTTTCATCTATTTTGATGACAAATACTAATTGAGTGTCTAATTTGACATGGTAGTATTATGTGGGTTCCCCATGTCACTTTTTAAAGTTTGGAGGCATAAATGAAAATGTGATGGTAGTTTGGGTTCGGGAAGCTAATGTATATTTTTCCCAAGATTAAATATACAAGGCTAGTTCATTCTGATAGATATGTATTTTGAGGAATTGGGCGTAGAACGTTAGTCCTTGTGGGAATTTCCTGAGAAAAGAAAAAGAGAAAATAAAAATAATCACCAAGTCCTTGCGAGAACTTAAACAGGTACATTATCAAAAGAATTTTTCTGCCTCTTTGTTTGCATTAAAAGAAGTGTAAGATTGACACCAACTTATCATTTCTCTCAACTTCTATGTTCGTGGTTTTCCTTCAATTGTGGTTCCTATAGTTGTCATTTAGCAATCCCCTGATTTATGATTGGAGGCATAAATGAAAATGTGATGGTAGTTCGGGAAGCTAAAGTATATTTTCCCCAAGATTAAATATACAAGGCTAGTTCATTATGATAGATATGTATTTTGAGGAATTGGGCGTAGAATGTTAGTCCTTGTGGGAATTTCCTGAGGAAAGAAAAAGAGAAAATAAAAATAATAACCAAGTCCTTGTGAGAACTTAAACAGGTACATTATCACAAGAATTTTTCTGCCTCTTTGTTTGCATTAAAAGAAGTGTAAGATTGACACCAACTTATCATTTCTCTCAACTTCTATGTTCGTGGTTTTCCTTCAATAGTGGTTCCTATAGTTGTCATTTAGCAATCCCCTGATTTATGATTTTTTGGATTGGATTTATGTTATCCTGTCATTCAAGAAAGGTTAACAAAAGCTTACCGGGATATGCTTTGTTGTCTATGATACTGATTACTTGGTTATTGAATATAATCTCCCACACATCAGATGAGCTCTTGTTCTGGTTATGATCAAACTTTACTCAAAACATTTTCATGGAATTTTTTCATGTCCACTAAAAGGAACAAATAATTTCTACTTTGTACATGAAATGAAAACTTATGGGTAGGCCAAACCCCAATTCTTTGTACTTTACCCTTCCATTCATGAGGTTGGTAATTACTAAAAGCCCGGGAAGCAGTGTGTTGAGTGAGGTTGCTAACATTTTACTTTACCATATACTAAAACACATTCTATACTCAAACACCAAAAAATGCCCAACACAAATAAATTCAAGAAGAGCCTGGAGTATTCACAATATGCACAATGCAGAACCAAGTTGATTTAAGTTTTAAGTCTGGTTTTGGATTATTGGAGGCTTCATATTTTCTATGCCAATTTACAATTACATTCATGACTGATTTTGACGGTGGTGTAGGGTCCGGAAGCATATTTGAGACATTGCGACTTGGCAAGCCTTTAATTGTGGTGGTGAATGAAGATTTGATGGACAATCATCAAAGTGAGTTAGCAGAAGAACTAGCAGAGAGGAAGCATTTATACTGTGCTCGTCCTCAAACACTTAATCAGACCATAGCGAGTATGAATTTGGAGTCTCTCCTTCCATATCATCCAGGTGATGCCACGCCAGTCGCTAAGCTTATTAATAGGTTTCTAGGTTTCCCGGATGATTGATGAAACTGTAAATCTCTACTTCTTCAATAGAATAAATTACAGTATATACACTTGAGAGACTTTTTTGTGTTTCTAAAATTGAGCTGTTCAGCCTTGTCTTATTGTCCCATAGAAATTGAATTTGTTCTTAGGTTTTTCCTAGAATATTTTGAGTTTTTGAAATTGTGAAATTTATTGAAAGAGCTGTCTTGTGATCTAGTCTGATATTTCCATGAATAGATGGTCAATGCCAAGATTAGGTTAAGTGTAGGTAACAGTTCACGTGATACCAGCTTGATGCGATATGTAGGTATCCGAAAGAGAGGGCTTAAGTCTTAACATTCATGTGTTTTTTATTTTCTTGCTTTCAATTAGGACTTGGCCCTACTCGACTTAAATGTTTGTGTGACAATTGATCTTTGGTGTGAGAGAAAAGGGACAATGCCCAACACATGCAGATAGTGATGTCACTGATGTCCTACTGTTTAGGGGGTCAGGTCTATGCCTTGTCGCATTCAAGTGTGTAAGAAGGGGAAATGAAGGGATAGGGATGACTGGGAGTTTTATTTTTCCTATTAATCTTTTATGATGCTTGCTGGAGTTTAAGTCCTTTCCATTGTTATGGCTTTCACTTTTCATAGCAGATTGTAATTTAAAAAAAACTGCATTTTTTCCTTTCTGAGCAGTGAAAAAACTGCTTATTAAATGCAAGGCTTATATACTTTTTTTTTTGGGAAAAATACGTATAACCCCACAAATTACCACTTCATTGTCAATGTACTCCCCAAACTACTAATTGTGTCAATGTCTCCCATAAACTACCAAAAAATCTCAATCTCCCCCTAATGACAAAAATGCACTTCATAAAATTATTAAAATAAAACTAAAAAAATTATTAAAATAATATAAAATAATTTATTCCAAAAAATAAAATAAAAATTTAAAACTGTTTTTTATATTTTTAAAAAAGAAAAATAATAATTTTCAGTTTTTTATTTATTTTTTTTATTTTTTTCGTTTTTATTTTATTTTAATAAAAACTGGTTTTTTTTTTAATTTGTTTTATTTTTTTAAATAAAATAAATTTCAGTTTTTTTTTTGTTTTTTCATTTTTTTTTCTTTTAAAAAAAATTGTTCTTTTTCGTTTTTTAATTTAATAAAAACTGGTTTTTCTTTTTCTTTTTCTTTTTTTCATTTGTTTTATTTTATTATATTAAAAAAATAAATAAATTTCAGTTATTTTTTGTTTGCTTTTCTTTTCTTTTTTCTTTTTTTTAAAAAAATAATAATAATAAAAATTGTTCTTTTTTCATTTTTTTTAATTTCTTTTTAGTTTTAGTTTTAATTTTTTGAATTTATGAGGACATTTTTGTTTTATTCAAAAAAAAATTAAGGTCATTTTTGTCTTTTTGTTAGTCTTAGGGGGGACATTGACATTTTTTAGTAGTTTATGGAGGAACATTGACACAATTGATAGTTTGGGGGGTACATTGACAATTGAGTGTTAGTTTGAGGGGGCTAAGTGTACTTTTCCCTACTTTTTTAGTACATGTGGTTTGAATTCAAAATTAAATGGACTCGGTTTCAAAAAGTGTTGTAGATGGTACCCTAGTAATTTGATAAACGCAGAGTATACTTTCGTCTATGTTTCGTCTAATATTTTTAACGGTGTGTCACGGCAAACCAATCAACAATTGTCACGTGTCTTGCTAATATTATTTAAAAATTAAAAAAAAAAAGGTGTGGCTCAAGAATGATTTGGCCGAAAAGGGTGGGCTTGACCAACCCCAAACTGGTAATAGAAGTGGTTAAAACAACCTCCAATGGCTTTGGTTCGGCTACTCCTTGGCCAGCAATAGGGGGTGGCTGGCCATGGGGTGACCAAGATGACCCCTAATGATATTAATGAAGCACATGAAATTTATGATAGTTGTTGATTGGTTTGGTGTAGTACACTGTTAAAATATTAGACGGAAATATCATATGCATTTATTAGATTATTACAGGTATCATCTATGCACTTTAAAATTAAGGATTTTGTTTGATTTCGAGTCAAACCAAAGGTATACAAAAGTAATTAACCCTAAAGACAAAAAAGAAAAAGACAAAAAAAAAGAAAAAAAAAGAGGGACATGGGCTTCCCAATTTTTATTCCCACTCTTAATATTTTTATTTTGAAAAAGGAAAGTAAAAGACAAACAGAATTTTAACCAAGTATACTCATATATAAGTACCCTATTTTTTTTGTTCTTTTTTGTTTTTTTCCTTCTTCAAGGCAATGCCTCATATAGTCGAGTGCTTGGAAAGAAGCAAGTAAACAGTAAAAAGGTTGGAGCGTTATGAAAAACTTGGGCAAATTGTATTTCCTCTGTATTTATTTTAATTCTTGATTCAGTCCCCTGATAACGAAATGACGCTGAGAATAGATGTCAGATGGGCCGAAGAGTCGAGCTCACCACCCTGGCCCACGACTCCAAATTACAATAATGATTTCGTCGGCTGTTTGGCAGCAGAATTTTGAAAACAGAAAATGATTTTAATTCTACTTTTTTAAAAATAAATTATATTTTATTTAATATTTTTTCTTCTAAAAAGTCAGACCTTGAAATTCGCAAACAGAATAAAAATTCAATTCTGATTTCAAAAATTTAACACCCAAATAGACCATACCCAAATAGACCATTGGGTTTTAGACAAATTGGCTTTTTAATGATTGGCAATCTTTCATTAGTTTTTCAGACCTTGGCCAATGATTGTCTCCTGTTTCCCTCAATTATATGCTCTTTGACTTTTATATACACTTCACTACACTCTCCTTCTATTATTTTTTTTTTTGTTGGAATAATCTATTCCAAATTAGGTAGGAAGGCAAAATTAAACAAATGACTTTTTAGAGAGGTTAAAAATTAATTTCAAAGATTTATTTCACAAAAAATTATAATTTTAGAAGAATTTTTAAATTTTGGAGGCTAAAGGCCCTGACTCGCCATCCGTAGACGAACCTCGCAGATTGAATTGGAAAATGGAAAGCTGTTGTCTCCAATCTTGCGTGTAGTTCCGTCCCTCATGCTAATTGACTTCAACGAGGACATAATCCCGAATCGATTTAAGTCTTTTTAATACAGTAAGATATAGACGTCTTCAATCCAAACTCCTTAAATATTATGTGTGATCGAATCATCCATATGAGATTGTAATTTAGCCTTATGAAAGATGACTACACAAAGGAGGCCCTAAAGGAAACAAATTTATGCATTGTTTTATCTCCCCCTGTTGGGTCAACCTGCAATTTATTGGTGGTGGCATGGCAGGTGAGGTTTCCTAGTTTTCACCCCATTGGTGATAGAAGTTATTGTTAATAATTAAGCACATAATTATAGTTGGATAACTATCAATGTGAAAGGGTGCAAAAGCTTCCAAATTTTTCTCTGAACAGAAGAAAAAGACATGTCTATAGAAATTACATAAGAAGAGACGAATGAAATACACAAGACCAATTGCTTACTCACGAGAGAGAGATGGGGTGGGATAAGAATTCATGATAATTATCAGTTCGAATTGCTATTGATTTAAACAGGTAATGTGAAAGACCAAACCTACTTGTTCAAATAGATAATTCAACAGTTCAAAATTTATTTAGACATGTGAATTTTATGTTTAATCTCTCACATTATTTGTTCATATGGTTAGCAATTCAAACAAGTACGTGAATTGGAATAGGATGATGGTGACCTCCAACGAAGGCAAACTCAAACCTCCATAAAACAAAGTTGCACTTCATCTTTTACAAAAGTCATCTCTGTGTGTGTGTGTGTGTGTGTCTCCTGCATTGCTCTCTGTGCTCATGGAAGTTAACAACACTGATGTACCTGCAAGGCCACTTGACTTTAGTACTACTGCAAACAACCACACCCAGGAACACCATCACTCACATACACAAACACACGGCCACCACCATGGCATTTTCCCATCCATTTTCACTCTCATAATCATCTTATCCATCGCCACCATTGTCGTCATCTTCACTATATTTCTGATCATTGTATTGCTCCGGCGACTCAAATCCATCAAAACCAATGGCGAACACAAAAGCATCAACAGCACAAGTCGCAGGTTCAAAGCTCATACCACTGTGAACTTCAATTCTAGCCCAGGTGATTATTAGCCATTTTCAAAGCTTACGTGTCGATTAGTATTCGTACAAGAGCTTTTTCTTTGATGGGCATGTCTTAAAATGTGGCAGATGTGAAGGGTGGGTGTCTTTATGGAGCGAGTATGAGCAGAACACCTCCATCCAGATGCAGAGGAGCCCAAGTGTTTACATACAAGGAGCTTGCAGCGGCCACCGATGGATTCAGTGAAGCAAATATCGTCGGAAATGGAGGGTATGGGATTGTGTACAGAGGGGTCCTGAGTGATGGAACCGTGTCAGCAATTAAGATGTTGCATAGGCAAGGAAAGCAAGGGGAGCGTGCTTTCAGGATTGAGGTGACTGACTTCATTTATTATTCTTTCTCACTAATTTGTTTCTTTCTTGCTTTTTCCTCTGGTTTCTGTAAACAGACTTATGAAAGATTGCCCTTTCTTCCTCTAATATGGTTTTCTTTCTTGCTCTAATATCGTTTGCCTTGACCATCTAATTACACTTTGTTAAGCAGTTTCAAAGTGTTGACTTTTACAGAGACACACTCATCCACAAATAAAAAAACTCTTAGTGTTATGTACAAAAGACACCTGTAATTTTGCTTGTCTGAATTGCTAGCAGTTTATATGGTAAATGTGAAATAGCATATGCGAAACCTGCTTGTTAGAGTAGATTTTGGGCAGCCCACACATTTATCACATGCACCTCTCATTCTCCTCTCATTCTCCATTTTCATTAAATAAATTGATTTTAATGAAAAAGTAGTCTCTTATGTCACATCAGAGACTACTTTTTCATTAAAATCAATTTATTTAATAAAAAGGGGGAATGAAGGAGGGATGATGGGATGTTTTTTAGCATTTTCCATTCTGGATTGTTAATAATTCATACAGTAAATACAAGACAACCTTTACATGACCTACTTGTTTAAGTAGATTTCGGACTTCCTGTTCACCCGTCATGTGAGCCCTGCAAACTTCTCTATCTGGGAAGGGCAAATTGCTGATTCTTTTTTTAAAATATGTTATAAGAATTCCGATGCAACTCCTCTTCTTGTTTGTTACAAAATCAGGATATCTTTTGTCTGGTTCGAAGAAATAGAAGTATGAATTTGGTAATAGTCATTTTCTATCCATCTGTTAATTTGCCAAATTGCCAGCACGCATTCAGGAAGTCTTGTCTTCCTCCTTGCACATGGGTACGTGTAACACTAAATGACATTTTTCCCTCTTCTTTAATGTAGGTGGATCTTCTAAGCCGCCTCCAGTCTCCTTACCTAGTGGAGCTACTTGGCTACTGTGCTGACCTACACCACAGGCTTCTCATTTTTGAATTCATGCCAAATGGCACTCTCCATCACCACCTCCACCCCTCCCACAGCCAACACAGGCCGTTGGATTGGGGGACCAGATTGAGAATAGCCTTTGACTGCGCCAGGGCCCTTGAGTTCCTCCATGAGTATTCAAATCCAACCCCAGTTATCCACCGTGACTTCAAGTGCACCAATGTGCTTCTGGATCAAAATTTCCGTGCCAAGGTGTCGGATTTTGGATTGGCCAAGATGGGCTCTGACAAGATTGACGGTCAGATCTCGACGCGTGTGCTCGGGACCACTGGATATCTGGCACCGGAGTAAGTCCTCTGTCACCTTTCACTATCACTATCGTACCTATAAAAATACAGTGTTTTATTCAAGCATGCAATAATGAGGTCCCCATTAGGCAGGATGTCATTTTCTTACCAAAGCAAAAATTGAGGTGAAATATTATTTCATTTTAAATGCATTTCCATGGATAGGACCTTAGTTATAAAGAGGAAAAAAATATGTGATTTTCACATTGTACAATTGTTCATGAATTTCCTGTGATAATATCATATATGCAGATATGCTTCAACGGGTAAGCTTACTACAAAATC
The DNA here is from genome assembly GCF_958979055.1 of Alnus glutinosa. Lineage (NCBI taxonomy): Eukaryota > Viridiplantae > Streptophyta > Magnoliopsida > Fagales > Betulaceae > Alnus > Alnus glutinosa. The sequence continues at coordinate 20,617,005 of NC_084897.1, read as the reverse complement.
AGATGTATATAGCTATGGTGTTGTACTTCTAGAGCTGTTAACAGGCCGTGTACCACTTGACTCCAAGCGGCCCTCTGGCGAGCATGTTCTTGTTTCATGGGTTAGTAGAAAACTCCATTACTTTTTTTTGTTTTTTTATTTTATTTTTATGAATGCAATTTCTATTCAATAAATGCAATACATACTCTCAAGTATTCACTTTTGCTACATGTACTTTAATTTATTATTTCATCCAATGGTAATTTCCGCTGTCACATCAAGGATTGAGCACTTGGAAGTATGTGTAACACTCTTTATTCTATTCACCCATAAGACTACAAAGCACGTGGGCTCGTTTGATAAAACTTTTTAGAGGGTGTTTTTGGCTTTTTGGTTATGATGTGACATAAATGTTAAAATAGTTTTTAGTGTTTTGTGTTTTAAATTGTTTGTTAATACTTTTGCTTTTTTTTTTTTTTTTGTTAAAAAGCAAAAAGACTACCCTAAAAAGTGTTGCAAAATGAGCCCAGCAATATTAACACGACAGCACTACTACTAGAACAAGCTACATACAGATGGACAACCAAAAAAACAGTAGCTTTGGGAACATTGAGACTGCTACATTTGTCAAGCTTGATTAGAAGCCTTCAACCTTCTGCAAGAAGAAACTTTATCTTGATCACATCCCTGATATTTGGAATGATTGCTTTCTCACTGAGCTTCTGTAGAGTGTTTTTATGGTTCCTTTCTATCCAAACATTATAAATGGTAACTGATCAAGCAATTATGTAAATAGTAACCCTGCATCCCTTTAGCATTGTCAATTGCCCTCTGAAGCTCAGATTGCCAATCACCAATCTGCCTACTGACCGGTAGGATCCTCTTATTGCTTTCTAGGTAGCATCCAAGCTATATTTCCCTGAAGCATAAGGTTCACAAGCGACACCATCTTCACCAGAAATAGACAAATAGTAGTATTAGCAACAGTGCTTTGAATATCATGAGCAAGTTCATCTGATCTAGCAGGCCACCTCCAATTTCCTTTATAAAAAAAAAAACAGTAGAAACCCCTTGCTTCTTCTTATAAACTGCAAGAACTTTATAATGAATAATGAAATGTTGTTTGATTCCTATTAATCAGAATCACATGTTCAAAAGTATATCAGTGTGAGGGAGCCAGCATAGCATTATTAACAAGAGCTTTATCAAGCCATTGGTGTGCAGCTCAAAAGACTTCAACAAAGAAATTAAGTGTTCAAATTTTTTTCATTCAATAAGAATGTCTTCCTGCTCCCACCCCCACTCCCACATGTTGATTGAAAATGGTAATCAGAAAACACAGCATCATTCAATCACCCAAAACCCGTGTTTAAAAGGACTTGTTAACTAATAATGTAAGCTTCTCAATGTTTGTGATGCCACATATATGGTTAATTTCTTTGGGAATGCAAAACTGGCACTGGAAATATATATACCTTGATTCTTTTTGTTGGCTTTTAATATCTTATTCTCTAGAAAGAACCGAAGTTCAAAAGTTTGGAAGAGTGACATATCTATTCTGTAATTCAACAGGCTCTTCCAAGGCTAACTAACAGAGAAAAAATAGTGGAAATGGTTGATCCTGCTCTACAAGGCCAGTATTCCAAAAAGGATCTAATTCAGGTCAGCTAATTGGTTTTCTATCATCATTGTCATCAACATTATTGATGCTTAAATTCCTAGTAACTCCATTTTCCTTATCTCTGATATATTGGTTTCCAGATAGCGGCTATTGCAGCCATGTGTGTGCAACCGGAAGCAGATTATCGGCCTCTAATAACTGATGTTGTGCAATCACTAATCCCTCTGGTCAAAAATCTCAACTCTATTAGTACTTCATGTTCCTCTAGATTTATAAGTCAAATAGCAAGTCCCAGGTATTAAAGACTGTGAAATCAGTAAAATAAGCTTTCCACTTCAGTCTAGCTAGGCAGGTTCTTGCAAGAATAGCTGACAACCATCAGATAATTTCTCTGTGAAAGATAAAACACCTTCTTTGAGATGAACCGAGTCAAAGTGCAACATTCTTATGTCCAGCTAACCGAAGAAGGTTCATGCAATTGCAGCCTTAGTTTCTTCTGAGAGCCGCCGTTGGCGCATTTTGTAGGATATCAGCATTAGCAGTAGCAATTGCTTTTAGTTCTCAAAGCCTTAAGCAGAGAGTTTGCATAGGATATTACGAACCCAATGCATTATTCTTGAAGTGCTATAATTTTCTGTAGACCAATTATGTAATATGTTGTTCAGATCCCCCCAAAACTTCCAAAAATGTTGTAAAAAATCAATAAAGGCAGTTGCTTTTGTCAAGTACCAAAATTTTTGTTGTCAAGTGTAAAAATTTTCCATTAATTATGTTATACACCCCATTTCAATCAATCATTGCCGATTATGGTGAATAAACAAATTTATGGGATCATAGAATAGATCATTCACATGCAAAGGGGGATGGGCATACTTAATTTGAATGCGGTGAAAAGAAAAATGGATGAATTCCAAGGGCTATAGAAAATCAATTAAATAATTAAATTTTTTGATAGGTAAGGAAAGAGATATCATTAAGAAAGCGTAAGACGTCCATGAGCATACATGAAGCATGCACAAAGGCCACCAATACAGAATAAGCAAAAAGAACAAAGAAAACACCAGCAGAAACCACAACGGAAGCCCTACACCCACAGAAACGCCAGTTAAATAAGTAAATTTCCACGGGGCTATTGAAAATGCCATTAGAAAAGGTTAATAAGCAAAGTTGGAGGCTTAATGAAAGTGTAACTTGGAAGATATTTGTTGCCTACGTACGTTTTCTTGTTGGCTCTTATTCGTTGTGGAGAATCAACAAGAGAAAATATATGAGAAGAAACGCTCAAAAGGACACGCAATGGTTTGTCTGGCACGTGATGGGTGTGTTCAAGTCCATGTGCAGATCGAGTCCACCAATATGACAATCACCCGGTACCTAAATGTCTGCCTGCTGCAGCATCCTAAGCCGAGCAGAAAACATTGGAAAATCAGTTTTTATTTTTGTTTCTGTGAACTGTTTTTGAGAAAAAAAATAGAAAATAATTTTCTGTTTTATTTTTGGCTAAAGAAGTGTTTGGTGAACTATTTCTGAAAACAGTTTATGAAAACAAAAAACAGGTCTAAATTCGTTTGGACAATTGTTCAGAAAACAATTTTCTCACACACTGACGCACATTAATTTATTAGAAACAAACTCATTTCACCAATACCAAAAAATTAATCTGGGTCCCAAAACCAATCAAAATGGTAATATATATATATATATATATATATATACACACACTATGAAATGGAACCCAGCAAAACGTACGTAGTATAATATTTTTCTCCACAGAGGAAGAAAAAAAAAGAAGACTAAATGAAAACACCAAAAACTGTTTTCAGAAACATGTACAAGTTGTTTCCAGATTTTTGTTTTTGTTTTTTATGTTTTTGTTTTCAATTGTTTTGGTTTTTAAAACGGTTTGCAAAAAGCACATCAACAATACAAAAAAGCATTTCGCTGTTTTGAAAAATAAAAATAAAAAATGTTTTCAAAACAGCTATCAAACAGGTTTAGTATTCTAAAAACACGAATGGGAAAACCATCGAGTCTATTAGGAGATGACCCCCATCAACTTTTCTCTCAAGGGGAAAAAAAAATGTATAATTGAGAGATCAAGACCACAAGTGACACTTTTTCTTCTTCTTTCTTTTCCTTTTTTTTTTTTTTTTTTTTTTTTGTTCTTAAAAAGAAGCTATGACATGAAAGAAGCAGTCCATTGAAAAAAAAAGTGATGAAAGCTGATTTTTTTAATAGGTTCATCCAAGGGCTATGACATGCAGGCCGGCTCTTCCACTAGTCGACTTAGGCGGTCGCCTAAGGCCCCATAAAAGATGGAAGAAGGCCCTGTAAAACGGATGAAAGAAGGCCCCATGAGACCTCGTAAAAAATTGAAGAAGGTCCCGTGAAACTGAGACAAAGTTTAAAAAAAACAAGTCAATAACCATTTAAAGAAAAAAAAATAGTGCATTATCTCTGTTTTGGAATACTAACTCTTATTGAAAAATCAATCATCAAGGCCTAAGAAAACAACGATTACCAAGACAAAAACGTGCATTATTTCTCCCTTGCACCAACTCCCACAAAAAAAATCAATCATTAGAGGCCCAAGAACACAACACTTTTGCACAAGGAAAAAAAAAAAAACAGCACATTATTTCACCATTTGAGAGACTCTAGAACTCTACGTAGAAAAATCAACCATCAATCTAGTAACACGGATTTAAAAGTAAAAAATAAAAAATATCATTCTCTTAATTCCAGCAAATTACCAAAATTACTTTTTGAAAAGCTATACAAATTTTTTCAGCAGCCAAGTGGTAAGAGGGCCAAGACCGCTGAGCTTGCCTGAGACTCAGTCTCTCCTTCTAGCAAACTTCCACACCCATTAACCCAAGGTAAAAACATAAACACTAAGATGCTAACCACTGTGATAGGTGGTAGGATTTTCATTTATTATTTTCTTGATCTATGACTCTTAAGTACTTTCTTTTTCTTCTTCTCTGCAAGTTTTTTTTTTTTTTTTTCTCTAGATCTATGGCACTGAGTTTGAAACTAATGGCTTAGCCTTCTTTTATTTATTGTGAAAACAAGATAAGACCACCTGTCATGACCACACATTTTTCATTGTTTTTATCGGTCATCCACAACCACATGTTCTGATGTGCTTGCCAACAAAACTTGTCATGTTATTAATTTTATTTTTGTTTTTTTACATCTTATAACACTTTTGTCGTTTTGTCAAACAAAACTTATGTCTTGTGTTAAAAAACACAAAAACTTGAGTTAAGTAGATTTTTTGTTGAATAGTAAAATGTTTAGCAAAAAATATAATATTACATGTTTTTTTGCCCCTGTAAAATTTATATAGGCTTGCTACTAGTAATATAACATTGAATTTCAAAAGTGAAAACAATAATTTTAATATAAAAGTATAATAAAAAAATTAAAAATTTATTATTATTTAATATTTAAATGTTAAAATAATGCCTCATTTAAAATATTCGCCTAAGGCCTCAAAATTTATTGAGCCGGCCATGATGACAGGAAACAAGAATCAGAAGGCAGCAAAGGTATAGTGCATTTGATGACAGCAAGGGTGAAATGCAGGGTGTTAGGGACCAAAGGAATTAAAAGCCATGGAAAAAGGACCAAAGGAAAAGCCAACACCTAAGTTATGGCTACGATGTCATGAAATCCTCATTGGCTGATCAAATAATGATCCAGAGAATCTTCAGAAAGTAATCCACTAATTTGTCATAAGCTTTGTAACAACCTCTTGCACGTACGTTTCCTGTATATATGCAATATGACAGTTAATTATTTCATGGTTAATGAATGAGATCGAGGATTGTCATTTTATGAGACAATTTAGGGTGGCAACTGGCCCTCTGGCTAGCGTGATTGTCCTTTTTGTGTTTGAAACAGCTATAGCTCTTAGCCTCCTAGTGTTAGAAGATGAAGTGTAGTGGGAACCCTTGACCCAGAAGGATCATACAAAAGAGACAAAGGGGGGGTCTGTCGGTGGAATAATTTATATGCCCTACACCCCACACTATTTTCATTCTTTTCAGCAGGGTTGGGGTTGGAGTGGAATGTATGTCAACTCAATCTGGGATATCTACTGTTGAAAGTTAAAGATCAAAGCAAAATAGAAAGGGCTAAGACTCTTGGGACTTTAAAAATACCCACAATTTATGCACAGGATGAGCACCATTCATTCCAAGTTTCCAACTAGTCTAATGAATGTTGGGAATCATTTTCTTGCCCTTTACCAGTCATTCAACATGTTATTGGTAAATACCATAAGTTGAGACTGAATTTTTTTAAAAAAATAAAAAAATAAAAAATAAAAAATAAAATTTGGAATGAATCACAAATAACTTAATTGGTATGAGTAACGAAGTTATGGCGCCACATAAATAGAATGCCCAAAAAAAAAATGAATAGAAGTTTTTTTTTTGAGCTCTCTCTGATCTTGTAGTTGGGGTTTCTCTCATTACTGTTCTTTGATTTTTAATGAATATTATTTGCTCCAAAAAAAAAGAAAAAGAAAAGAAAAATATAATTGCAAGTGAGAGAAGTCGTCTTTTTCAACTTCATTTGACATCTAATACGTTCTGTATGATCCATCTTATTAGGCTATCAATTTGCAAGTTTGAAAAATACCTCAATTTTATCTCACTATATTCTGTAAGAAACATTCCTAGATTCAGTTCCATATGGCATGGTCACCAATGAACCACATGGCGTAGCGGATGGTGTGATAGGAAAATAATGGAAGCAGCAACGTCTTCTATTCGAAAGGAACCACAAGCCAAAGCTTGAAAGAAACGATAACAAAATATTCAATAACTTTACTTATTCAATATTTCATTATCGAAAGCTGATTTGCAATACATCCATCGGTCTTCTTATAACATCAACGTAAATTACTTAGAAGATGGAAACTAAAACCTTAAGAGTAAGCGAATAAATAAATGAATAAAGGGAAAAAAAAGAAGAGTAAAAGTAAAGCATCTAAAGAAAAACATTACCAAAGATTAAATCTAAAAAGGCAATAAAATCAACTAAAAATGGAAAGACTAAATAAAAATGACAAGTCCTAATCTTAATGGAAATTATTAAGGTTAAGGTTAATGCTAATTAAGGAAGAAAATTGGTTGGTATTGTCATCGGTAAGGGAAAAGTTCACATAAGCGCATTAACGCCCAAATCTACGAAGAATCAAACAATATTGTTTGTCGGGATTTTCGCACATTCTCATGCTTCTATACTTGTCACGGTTGGGCTTCCATTCGAATGGGAGTCCAACCGGGTGGTTTTGTCAATACTCCAGAACCTGATGGTTTGAAACCCTGTTCAAACGGGAATCCAACTGAGTGGTTCTGTCAAAACTCCAAAGCCTGCCAATTGGAACCCTATATGAACAGGGGTCCAATCGGTCGGTTCTGCCTGGCTGCCTGAGAGGCACAGTTGCGCCTCGTTCGAACGGGAATACAATTGGGCTTTTCTGCCTCGATCTGTAATCCGTCCTACATCACCACAAAATCCTTCAAAATAGTGAAAATCCTTCTTGCAAGCTTCTAGCACAATCTGATGGCAAACCATTTGTCATTGCAAGTCGCATGTACTTTCAAGATACCAAACATGGCTATGCTGGAGTTCATAGTGCTTTTTCCTTTTTTTGCAAGTTATAAAAAGACAGCTCAATTTCATTGCGGAAGATGATAGTTAATTATACGGTACGACTGTAATTCTAGGCAATCTATATATACATACAAGTTACAATAATTCTCTGCATAGAGAAATAAATGTTACAATACCTCTAAGATTTTCTGTAGTGCAGAATCACTGGGTGCACAAAATTGGGTGATCCCGACCTTCCAATCTCTTTATTTTTGAGCTTCTTATTCCAAAGCAACCCATGTTTCTCCTCTCTTCTCTGCTATTGACTATGTGTTCTTTTTACCAGCTTTATCAGCATACTTGGCAAAAGCAGCTGACAGGGCTGATTTAACCGTCAATTCAGGTTCTTTCTTCTTACGTTTGTTTGCATCTTCTGTGGACGTGTCCTCTTCCTTTTCTTCACTCACTGAGCAAGGTTCAGCATTGTCCTGGCCAGGAGTCTCTGAGACAGCAGGGCGGCTGGAAACCACACGCTTGAATGGCTCATGAAAAGTGTCATACAAGCGTCTTACCTGTTGAACATGGTGGACTCATTTTATTTGGAAACAATAATTCCTTTACTTTTAAGGAATTCAAATCAACCACAGGCTTACAAACACAGTCAACTGAATGACATAATTTGACTTGGCTCACTTTGAATGCTGAAAAGTACCTTGCGCTCTCCTATTCCAGGGCATCGAGCTAGATCTTCCATGGATGCATCCATGATATGAGAAAGGGACTGCAGTGATATGACAACCAGCACTATATGAACATACAAAGAATGACAAAGAATATAAAATAAAGCCCCAGTGGAAAGATCTAGGTGTGAAGCTGCAGGCCTACCCCGAATGTAGTACCAAGGGTGACTACATCAGTCTTGTTAACACGTCGAACTGTTGTAAGAGCATGATTTAGCTACAGTTTAAACGAAATGGTGTCAGTTCAATAAATTCATAGCGCTCAGCGCAGCAAACAAAGTTCACATTTTAAGCAAATTAAGACTCTCAATCAAATTTTATAATAAGCACAGATTTACTAACAGACCAAAGACCACAAATATATTGATACCCGTGATAGATAGTCCGTATCCATTTGGCCTTGAATAATGTCTGCAGGCTTGTTCTCATAGACTTTTATCGTCTCCAAGTACCGACCACATTCCTCCAAACTATAAAAGAGGAAGCTCGTCAAAAAATAAATAAATCAAACATGTTCTCCTCTCAATAGGCAGATTCATTAAGTGCTACTGCACTACTACTAACATAACCGAGCCACTTGCAACAATATACCAACTTCCTAGAAAAGAGTTAATTACATTTTGATTTGAACAGTAATGGAAGCAAAGCAATTCATCCTTGACCAGGCGTTGTAGCAAGCATATGATCTTCCTAGGTTAGAACCATTGTAAAAATATGATTTTGTAATACAATTCAGACCCAGGCTCCTACTGTAATTAAAATATGTCTTCATGATATGCTATTCACTAGCACTTGAAAGTAAAATAAAGTGTACCTCCAAGCACATAATAGGGTACAATCATGAAGCAGAGCTGTCTTAGTCACTTCAAGTAAAGGCTTGACTACATCTTCCTGAAACCAATGAAATAAAAATATTGCACCCTTTATTTCAAATGGACAACAAACAGCTAAATTGAAACATCCACATGGATCATTGAAAATCTTAAATTAGAAAAAACTCTACTAAGGACGGATATTAAAGTAGGTTGGCTTACCACATCAACATGGCATAGGACGACGCGAAGCTTGAAATTCTTTTGGAGTTCTCTGATACGGAAATATAAGTAGTCTGGGTGCAGCAGATGATACCGAAGACTGCATCAATTGCTAAACTTAATAGTGCTGATGCATAAGAGTGGAATTTAACATTCATATTACACAACAATTAGAAAAGGCAAACTAGGCAACTCTATATATCAAAAGCCAGGCCCAGTTTTTTTGTTAACTAAGGTTCTAACAAGGCCAGTCCTGGTCCAATGAGCCTGGATGATACTTCACATCAATGAGGCATTTGTTTGGATGAGCTAGCTCACTACATATGTTTCACTATCTATCAAGCTGTATAGCTGTAAGTTTAAATTCCTCGTTGTAACAGACTGACTAAATAGCACCCAGTTTATCACCTTGCATTCATGCAAATGAAAAATATGACAAGCTGCAGATGTTCAAACCTCAGATAGAGAGCACATGAGCTTTGACCAAGTAAGAAGTCACAAACAATATCTGCAAAAGCCCACTTCACATTCCTTATATGTCTGAGCAAGGGGTTTCCCTTCTACACGAGGAGAAAGGAATTCTAAATTCAGGCTAAGAAAGAAAAGAAGCTCAATAATTACTACTAAGTAGTTCAACTGAGCTCAAAACTTCTAAGTCCAAACGAAATTATCTTTTGCCATAAAACTTGATTAAAAAGGAGTACTTAAAAAGCAATGCAAAAATAAAATAAAGACATAAAATGTGAATGTCGAGATCCCAAGACAACCCCCAACTTTCAAAGGAGATGGCCCCACTCGAGGTGTCAACATTCTATAAGCTAGATTAAATTGCTTTGAAGAGAGTAGTACATTACAAAGATGCCAAACTGTCGCAATTATATATCCTATGCCTTCCCTCCTTTTTTCTTTTTTTTTTCTTCTTACTTTCTTCTTCTTCTTTATTTATTTATTTATTTGGTGTGTGAATGTTTTGTCTAGTCTTATTACATTAGAGGGTATGAAAATATATTAGAACCTTCAAGATATGAATGTTGATGGAAGATATTCTTTCTGATCCAGTTTAGGTGCAGATCTGCCTCCAGATGTCAAAAATAAGAACATACACTGCACAATGAAGTCTTATCCTAGATCAGCCGCTGTTTAGCAGGGTAGCTGAGCTATGTTTTACACTTAAATAGTATTAAATTAACAAAACCAAGCAAAACCTTCTTCCCATATAGCGTTGTTACTTACTATTATCGAATTAGACAAATACTGTAATCAATAATATATAAAGGAATAACTTGCAGCATCTAAAAGTTTCCTAGGCAAACCAAATCCAAAATTTATTGCATGTATTAGTTTATAAACAAATCCTCACATTCAACAGCATGATTACAACACATCTACCATTACCAACAGCTCTACATGTATATAGAGGGAAAGCCATGTGCAATGAAAGAGGCAAGCACGAAAATGCCTAAAGCTCCAACCACCAACAGATGCCTTAATCATAACATCAAATTATACAGCTGCAATGGCTATAATTAGGGACGGACCTATAGGGGTCAGGGGGCCCTGCCCCCCTCCCAAGAGGTCCATCCCAATTGAAGTTAATTGAAATAATTAGTTACCACGTTTTTTTTTTTTTTTGGGTTGTGTGCACCCATTTAGGAAGCTTTTCTAAAAACCCATATATTCGGAACTCCAGCCTCTCAAAACTGTGATCAGTCTTTATTTTTTTTTTAAAAAAAAAAAAGAGCCTTCATAATTTTTCCCTTAGTTTAAGACCAAGGGCATATCTATTTTCATAGAAACAAAAAGTAATGTCAACCTCTTCAACCTAGCTCTTCTATCTTTATCTTTTTTCTTAAAAGAACAGTAAACGAATTTACAGACAGAGAAGTAAGAACTCTTCTGAAAAAGGAAATAAATCATATTTGATAAACATGTCATAAATAGTTTGTCAGTTTTCTTTACCCAGTTCCAATTAAGAAATTTAACTAGTCCCCCCATTTTGTCACAAGGCAAAAAGTATATAAAAATATGTTCTTATTATTTTTTTTGGATAATTAAAACATGTATTTATTAATGTGAAAAATCTTGGTCTAACACAAGCGCAATGTAAATCTTAGACTATTTGCACTTTGCTATGTACGTAACGGGCCCTATATATGCTACAAACATTTTACCTATTTCAGATATCTTTACCAATCAATGTTTTCTTGCCAAAAAAATATGAGCATACCATCATTCACCAAGAATACCCAGCTGCTCATATATTTCTAGAGACAAACCCACACGATACCAGGAGGGATTTTATTTTAGAATTATATCCGACCCCCCCTTAGATAAACATCTTGGTTCTGTATCCATTGCTTAAAAACAATGTAAAACACAATATGACCATTTGAATTCTATGCAATGGCATAAGATGCCCTAAATAAAGACTCTTACCTGTCTGTGGCTCACAAGAATTGCATTGCGGTTCTGCGTGGCAAGGGATGTTGGCAGCGTTGATGAAGTAGCAGCAGCAAAAGTTGATGATGATGAAGAAGATGGTGCATCTGATTGACTAGTTTGCCTAAAACAAACAACAGATCAAATAGAGCATCTCAATTACAAAGAAGCCTAAAACAAACAACAGATCGCAGAGAGCAGTCTGAATTTTAAATGGAACTAGCAAAACAAACCCCCTTACCACAAAACTCATCATGTGGTTGCTGAGAAAACAAAGGAAATGAAAAGAAAGCAACTTTATGTGTTATAGTTTTGGTTCTTGTTGCCACTCAGAATTGAAAATCTGAACCTGCTTATAACAAAAAGGCCCCTACAAGAATCAATTCTTCATAGTGGTATTAGCTTCGTCTGGTAAAGTTCCTTCGTTTCTCAGGTATAAATCAATAAAAACATGAATATCTAAAGAGCGTTATATCCCTCTAGATTGAAAACGCATGCGTCATTGGCTCCCTAAACATAAAGCATTGCAATGACATAAAATAAAATCTTGATTTCGCTTTCATCCTTAACTATTTGGTAGCAAAGAAAACAATAGCCTCTATTCACCTAAGTCAAACACATATAGCTAAATTGCACATTTTACTCATAAATTTATCTCTTACAAACAAAAGCCAACAGAATCCACAAGTCCCCAAATTTCGTTTCCCCCTTTTCCTTTCCAATGTCAAATACACCAAAATAAAGCAAACAATGACAAGACCTTCCCACTTTCCAACAAAGCAAACAATAACCTAAATTTTCCCAAAAACCAACTTCCCTCCAAACAAACAAAAAACCAAAGGGTACCTTAAGGCTAAACTCTAAAACCACAAAACTTTCCCAGAAGCCAAATTACCTACAAAGGAAACCATCACATATAGATAACAACTAATTACTCCTATACAAAAAAGAGATTTTTAATTGAAATAGCTAAATGGGTAACCCAAGCCTAAACTGTAACACCGTAAAACATCCCAAAAAAAAAAACAACTTTCCACCAAAACGGACAGAAATCCAACTTTATAACATCAGCCAATATAAATATATTGGGTTTCAATTCAAAGGGGTAAATGGGGTACCTTGAAACGGTGTCGTTGGAGGCCTGTGCGAAATGCGAAGAGGAAGAGGAGGATGCATTGGATGGTGGGGGAGGTGGAATGTAGAACTCAGAGGATTTGATGAAGGAGAAGGCCTGAGAGAAGGACTGGGAAGGGTTGAAGAGAGATGGCGGGGTTGACTTCGACTGTGAGCTCTCAATGACTTCCTGATAAGATGGTATCTTTATCACTACGGAGCTTTTCCTCTGCTGCTTTCGCTCCCAGTTTTGCTGCTCTTCCTCTTCCTCCTCCATTACTCTTCTCAAATTGATGCAGAGAGAAACGCCTTCGGCTTCGGGTGGTGCCGTGGTGGTAATGTTTTTTTTTTATTATTATTATTTTTTTTTCGCCCTCCTTGTCAAAGTTGGGCCTGGATCTAATTATGGGATTTTATAAAACTTCGGCCCATTACATTGGGATCTTCCAAGGGGTTTTTTTGCGGCGCGTTTTAAACTTGTCAAGGCGGCACTTGTTGGTTCTATAATTATTGAAATCGTTTACTAGGATGATACTTATAAAAGAGAAATGCAAAGAACAAGAATTTCACGTCTGGTTTAAGGTGGAGATGCGTGGTAAAAGTCTGAAATCTTGCCTATGCAAGCTATGCTTAGGGGCGATAGTGTACCACCTCTGGAAAAGGCCTTGTTTGATAAGCATGGTTACAGGACATGATAGTGCTTAGCACTATTCACTGTACATTTTTTTCACCTTTTTACTTTTTCCAACAACAATTCACATCAAAATATTCCTACTTTTTTCACTTTTTATATCACATCAATAATTTTTATTACTATTCAATTAAAAAAATTCACTACAATACAAATTTTTTTCACTTTTTTATATAAATTCTTTTTATTTTATATCACATCATTACTTTTTACTAATTTCAAAACTAACAACTCACTACCCTGTAATGTTATGTTCTTTGCCAAACAACCCCAAAGAAATGACAACATTTCTCGCTCCGAAAAAGCTATTGTTTCTCAAATTAAATGGCAAGTTCGGGCTAGCTAGGATGCTGGCTAAAGGTTCTGTGAAGATTGTTGAGAATAATCTTGGCCTTGTTCATCGTTGGAATTTACAGAATCTGATTCAGGGTTGATGAGTTGTTTATGCTTGCTGCTCTGTTTTATTGCAGTTTATTTGTGCTGTGTGTTTGTTGATACTTATCCGGATCAGGGGAATTGTCCTTGATTAGAAGGCTTTCTTGTTTTGGGTTTGATGCTCTGTTTTCGCATCTTGTTTGTCTGCTGAGTTTTGTAAGTTTGCTGCTATTTGTGCATAGCTATGTTTTTTGGTTGTTGCTCCTGTCTAGGAGGTATGTCCCTGATCAGGTGGCTTGATCCAGTTTTTTTCTGGAGAGCCTATTACTCCTGTATTTGGGCTTTATAAAGGATTTAATTCATTAAAAAAAAAAAAAAAAAAATCACGTCTGGTTTCTCAAGCCGGACATAATGGACGTGTTAGAACACCATTTTAGCCAAAAGCTTGAAGTTATAGGTTCTAACAATTATCCCATTTTTTTTTTTTTTATAGGACCGATCCCTGCACAACATTGTGCACAACCACTCATATTGGTAAGACCCTTCCACTCATATTGGTAGGATCCTTGCTCATATTGGTAGGACCCTTCCACTCACAAGGGTCACACCAATGTGAGTAATTGTGCACAAATTATGCACAACTTGTTGTGCAGGAAGATTTTTCATTTTTTTATTCTCGTCCGATGTAATTAACCAATTAACCCCTCACACTCAGCACATGTATATTCTAGTAACCTTCTCCTCACTCACGAGTCTATTACCAAATCGGCTACACTCCTCCTCGAACAATTTTTTTTATCAATCTTACAAGCTAATTCCGAAAATCAATTATTTATAAATGTGCACCATGTCTGCTCTAATGGCAAAAGAGACCACTATCATCCATTATAATTAGGGTGCATGTCACCCTCAACTCTAATGCTTGTGGGTCATTTTCTAATATCAATTGTGAGTTTTGTACACTTGTTTGCGCCAAGCACTTTGTCCCTGCTTGAAACTGTTAAACAACAAAAGAGAATACAATTTTTTGTTCTTAGGATCATTTGTGTGGGCTTTATGAAGTTGTCTAAACCATATGCACCTTCTCTCTAATCAAACTATAATAAATTAATGAAGAAATTGAGAAAAAGCCTATGGCTCATTGGCACTCTCAAAATACGTATTGAGAGAGAAGGAATACCATGACTTATAAAGTGCCTAAGTAAAAGAAACTTTAGCGATGTGAGACACTTTAACACGCTCTCTCACGTGTGGCAACTAATAACCAAATACATGGACAACGACGAAAGGGAAATGCTCATCATCGCAAGAAACTTGGCTCTGATACCATGAAGAAATCTAAAATACAATAACAAATGCGGAAATAAAAGAGAAAAAAGAACACAAAGAATTACAGGTGGTTCGGTGTTAGACACCTATATCCATCACTACGAATTAACCATAGTGGTTATATTGTACTCATTGACTTGATTTGTCTACAATACAAATATCCATATTTATAGAGTTTAGAATAAATACAAAGTATGGTAATCAAATTCCCATGATTTGATAACAATTCCAATATTTGAATATAATTAATCCGTAAATAGAGAATATTACAATATCGACCAAATATAGAATATATGAAAAATATAATATATTTTCCATATATTCTAACAATTACAATGTCCTCCACTTCCACCATGTTGCATATCACCATAATTTCTAAGAGAAATATTTGGTTGTAAACTCTCATCTCATTCTTATCTCACCATTGTCTACGTGGATCAATAGTGTTGTTAAAAAAATTAAGGTTCTATTACACTCTCTCTATTATCTATCACATTATTGGTTAACGTAGACAAGAGTGGAATATGAGTGAAATGAGAGTGTACAACCAAGCATTTTTCAATTTTTAATACCACTATTTGGAAAGTAGATATGTAGGGAGTTTTTAGTGAAACATTAATATAGAAAGTTGAGATAGGTACCATTTGATAAATACTTTAAGATCCAAATGTGAGATACTGTGACATTACTCGACCCAAAAAATTAAAATATGAGTTTAGATCAAATTATGTTATATTAATCACCCGTACTCTTGACTACTCATTGTGACCGAGGCTTTGAGGATATTGGTACGTAGGCGGTTCTAATTTTAATTTCTTGTATTTTTTTTTAAAGTTTATTCTATTATCACAAACAAAATTCTAATACCCACACCTACCTTCAAAGGGGCAATTAATACAAGAAAAAGATTTATGTATGATTTGCCAAAAAAAAAAAACTTTTTAAACGTGTGAAACATCATATTGAGAAGTCGTTTTCTCCTAATTAATATACTTTCTTTTACAAATTTAAACAAAGAAAAATATATAAAAAAAGAAAAAAGAAAAAGAAAGTCCCACGAAGTAACAATCATTTTTTAAAGAGTAATGATTCACTACCACCTAAATATACAACTTTTTACCACCTTACCTATGTGGCAAGGTGGTCCCCTACTACTTTTTGAGTTTTATTATTTTTTAAAAATAAATTAAGGTGAGGGACCACCTTGCCACATGGGCAAGGTGGTGAAAAGTTGTATCTTTAGGTGGCATTGAATCATTACTATTTTTTAAATAGCTCCATAAAGTGACAAGTGTGCTAAAGGGATATATCAAACTACTAAGATGTGCCAAAAATATCACTTTTTTAATTATATTCCTATAATACATTTATTATCTTAAAAAAAAAAAAAAAAAAAAAGGATAAATGCAAAATCAATCTTTGTAGTTGATCTAAATTACAAATTGTTCCCTGCGGAATAAAAAATAATTCAGATGTCTTCATAGTAGACCAAATTAACAATTTAATCATTGCAGTCAAATTCTGTCAAAACACCTGATGGATTCTTGTTAGTGTCAATGTTAGCACCAATAAAATGACAACATGTGTCACTCTGAATAAAAAAATATTAAAAATATACATTTATAAAACAAAAAAATATATTTATTTATTTATTTATTTTAGTTTTATTAATGTATATTTTTAATAATTTTTTAAGAGTGACATGTGTCATCATTTTACTGGTACTGACGTGGCACCTAACGGAATCTGTTAAATGATTTAACTGAATTTTACTCTAAGAACTAAATTGTTTTTTTGGCATACCTCAGGGACCTTTGAATTCACTTTGATACGATATGAAGTGATTTATAATTTATGCCAACTAGAGAGACTGATTTGCATTTATCCATATTTATAATATATTTATATTGTTTTTAATAAAAGTAACACATGTCATCATTTTATTGGTGTTAATGTGGACACTATTGGAATCCGTCAAATGCTTTGACATAATTTAACTGTAAAGACTAAATTGTTATTTTGACTTATCTTAAAGACCTCTGAATTATTTTTTATACCGAATACAACGATTTGTAATTTAAGCCAATTATAATGACTAATTTTACATTTATTCCAAAATATATATATATATATATATATATATATATATATATATATATATATATATATATATATATATATATATATATATATATATATTGTATTAATCCACCCCCTTGGATATTTTTTTTCTTTTCTTTTTTGGTTTTAAAAAATAGTTTAGTTTAGTTTTTTATTTTATTAATTTTTTATTTTAGTTTTTAAGAGAATAAGGGTATTATAGGAATATAATAATAATAATAATAATAAATGATATTTTTGACATACCTTGTTAGTTTTTTGTATTACTTTAGCACACTTGTCACTTCATGAGACTATTTCAAAAACAGCTATTAGTTCATGAGGCTTTTTTATATTTTGATTATTTTATCCTTTAAACAATAAGTGAATAATCTTGAACCTGTTTTTGTAAAGGAAAATAATTTTTACACAATCCAAAGACATAATTCTTACACAACTCAAAATACATTGATGGAATTCATGCATGGTGGAACCCACAATCATAAATCTCATTAATGTATCTTAGGTTATGTAAGAAATTATATAAGAGTTATGCATTTGAATTGTGCAACAAACACATCTCGCTTGCAAAATAACAAGTTCTCTCAACCAACTATTGTTGATAAGATAAGATGGACAATTTTGAGCATTAATTACACGTGATAAGTTGTTGGAGAAGTAGGAGTAGAATATGGATGTCCATACTCCATAGGCCTCGAGCTTGAAAAGTTTGACCAACCAGCCTCCCAATCCAAAAGGCTATAACGATTGGCATGATCATATATTTAGCCCTTTCCCTGAATTATATAAATCTTCATAAAAATAAATATTTTTTTTAAAAAAAAAAGTTAACAACTTGTTTTTTGGCTCCTTCTGATATAAGCAACTAAAAAATTGTTTCTAGTTCTTGGTCCATATTAAAATATTTGTTAACAAACATGTTGATGTCTTATTAGAAAGTACAAAGGATGTGAGGTCAACCAAAGAAATGAAGGGACAGAATAAAACATTTAGAAAGAGCAATGTTTACAGCACAACGACCAAAAAAAAAAATAAAAAATAAAAATAAAAATCATTTTCATGTTAGTATTGTTGTACAAAATGTGTACATTTGTTGCGCAAAAAGCATTCCTCTTCAAAAAAATTCAAAAAAAACTTGAGTAAAGAGTCCAAGCAAAAAGGCAAAATCAAGCTACACCCATGTGGTGTTTATTCCATGTGGGGAGAATGAGATGGTGAGTTTTCAAGAGTAATGCTATAAATAAGTTTTTTATCTTCCAAATACGACGTGGTTTTTAAAATCATAATTAAATTTGTGTGTGTGTGTTTTTTTTTTTTTTTTATGAACTGATTACTTCATTGATTAATCAATAAAATCTTGCTCCGCAAGAATAACATGCCGAATAACACGCGAACACTCATCCAGCCATGATACATCAAGAAGTTGAGAAAGAGCAAATTTAGCCAACTTATGAGCTACCATATTGGCTACTCGATGCGCATGAATGACAGAAGAAAAATGCTAGGGGTACTTATAATCCTTTACAAAGAGAAGTTTACAAACTGATGTGGCGTCCAACATGGAATAAATGTTAAAATATAAAAATGTCCTTCTCCCTTATAGTCCCCGTTCCAGACCCGTTCTCCCCTCCAGTCGCCGGCCCGTTGAACCCATACACCGTCGAAAATCTAACACACCGGCCGACCAGTAGATTCGGTTGAACCCAAATTGACCGGTGAGAACGGAGAACGGTCAGCGAGGACGAAGCAAGGGAACGGCGACAGGGGTGGGTTTCTGGCCGGATCTGGGTTCGGGAATGGTCGCTCAATGCTCGGCCGGAAATGGGTACGAGAATGGACGCTCAATGCTCGGCCGAAACTGGGTACGGGAATGGATGATCGATTATCGGCCGGATCTGGGTTTGTGAAGGCTAGATCTTTGGACGGATTGGGTTTCCGGCTGGAACTCTGGCTAGAAACCCACGCACACCGGCGTGGGTTTGTTAGATCTCAGATCTAGCCGATGTGGTTTTTTGTTATGGCTCCTTTTTCTTGATTTTCTTGGCGATGAACATGGGCTGTTAGGATTTGGGTTGGGAAATGTCGGGGTCTGGGTTGGGATCCCTGTGGCTACGTTGACGGTGATCGGAGTCTGGGTTGGGATCCCTACTGTGACGTCGCTAGTTTTCTAATTTGATAAATAAAACACCAACCCTACGTGGCTAAGTTTTTAATTGATAAAATGCCACCTAGATGCCATGTTAGTTTGTAAGCTTCTGTTTGTAAGAGTTTGTAAGTACCCCTAGCATTTCTCATGACAGAATAAGAAAACATCTAAGAGAGGTAAAATAGTGTATCTTCTATCCAACGGCCAAAAGGATGTCAACAGGGCCCTTCCTTCTTCAGTGCTTCCACCACGTTCAGTGCATCACCCTCAAGGTGCACATGGGAGAGGCCCAATTCACAACCAAATTTCAATGCATTCCAAGCTCCCAGTGCTTCAGCCATGAACAAATCCACCACAAATGGAAAAACCTTTGCCCTGTGCTGCATAGAAACCACCAACTTCATCCCTTATCACTATCCCTATTCTCGTCTTTTGCAAAACAGGGTCTATAGCAGCATCCCAGTTGATTTTTAGGAACCCACTGGGAGGAGGTGACCACCTATCCCTCGAGGACACAATTCCTCTATTCATTCTAGTAGGCCGCTATAACACAAGAGAAAACTCTTCCACCATTTTCCTTGCCACAACTACAAGCTTTGGGGGTGCTAAAAATACTCGGCCAAAACCTACATCATTGTGCCTCAACCAAATCAGTCTACCAACAATAAGAGCCATCAATAGCTCCTCTCCCTCAAGCTTTGCCCACCAGAATTGCACCAGCCCCTTCCTATCCGTGTTCTCTATAGCAAGTTTATGAATTTTTCTCCCACACTCTTGCCACACCCCCGTAGAGGACGGGCATCTTTAGAGAATATGGAAGAGGTCTTCCTTAGGTAATTTTAATTAGATTTGTGATGGATTATTATTGAATTTTAATTCAATGATAATTTTAAAAGTCACATCACATTCAAGGGATAAAAAGAGGATAAAAGTCATACTTACAGCATTACTCGAGTTTTCAATTCATTATAAGTAAAGTCAATGCAGCTTAAGAGCATCTCAAGCATATGCCTATATTGTGTATATTTAGTTAATATGATGCAAAAATCGCGTCCAACAACTTGTCTTCTCCTTATCTAAAACACATGTTCTGCTTTTTTATTAGCTATTTTTAGGCAAACGCTATAACTTAGGGTTTATATTAATTTTTTTTTTCTGCAATCAGTTTTCTCTCCTTTCTCATGGTGGTTTTAAGAAAACAATAAATAAATATAGAATGGAATAAAAAATTTATTGGAGTTTGTATTGAAAAGTATATAGTAAGTAAAGTAAAAAAAAAATGATGCTTTTTAATTAGCTAAAATACATAACATCGTTGGAAATGCTTTGACTAATGGCTATCTAACAAATTCACTCATCAATAATTGAACTTTCCCGGGGGATCATTTCATTTTTACACCAACTTCCTTTATCAAGATTGTCATTTCGAAGCAATTTTGGCCAAGCCTTGAATACAAGTGAAAAGTAGAAAAACTTGGAGAAAATTAATGTTGGCTAATTCAAGCCACTTTTTGTTGTTGGGCAAACTACCAACGCAAAGATCCTGAGTCCTATAGAGCTGCCGGCTGCCAGTAATAAGCCTATTTAGCAGCTGCCCAACGACATATATTTCGGACCATAAGCCACCAACCCTCATCCACATAGCCTTCTGAGTTCAGGCTTCAACCACACACGTGTTGATGGTGGGGATCGGCCTACCTACCAATGAGGCTTTGAGCTTAAAATGTCTACTTTGTTAGGCACAACACAACACAACACAAGACGCAAAGCCAAATGCAATGATTTTTATTTTTTCAATTTAGTTTATAAAATTGTTTGCGTGTTTTTTAATTTATAAAAAATATATAATTTTTTAATTAAAATGTGAGAAGCACATGATATTTTAGTATAATTATTAAATAAAAAATGTATTTCTCGTATATTAAAACTTGAAATAACACGTAACAATTTTATGGACCGAATTAAAAGAAAATTTATTTACATCCAACAAAAGTATGCTTTAGAG
Organism: Alnus glutinosa; assembly: GCF_958979055.1. Classification (NCBI taxonomy): domain Eukaryota; kingdom Viridiplantae; phylum Streptophyta; class Magnoliopsida; order Fagales; family Betulaceae; genus Alnus; species Alnus glutinosa. The sequence goes on along the minus strand of NC_084897.1, from coordinate 20,595,802 downwards.
ATGTCACTTTAGCTTGTATAAGTTGTATATATTTACTCCTCAGAGTCAAAGAAAGAGGCTCTCGATAGCCTTTATGGCAAGGCGGATGAAACTAAAATTTCTTAGTATGAGGGACCAAAACATTAATTAAGGGTTAACTCTAATTTTGATAGGAGCCGGCCACACCTACTTTTTTTTTTAATGCAGGGAACTTTATATACTCATGCTTCGATTATTTTCGCGTAGAATGATTCTTGGAAAATAATTTTTGTATTTTTCGGTGTTTGGTAGGGATGAAAATAACGGTCAATTAGAAAATGATTTCTGTTTGACCAAAAATGCTTAATAAATTTTGAAAAATGATTTACGTTTTTTAAAAGTGTAAATTATTTTTCGTAGATGATAGACGCAGCCGACTCTCTTTTAAACAACACAGTCGACCTTTACGTTCAAGCAGTTGAGTATTGCTGGATTCCGACACTGGTCGGTGCCGGAATCCGACAAATTATGCCAGAATCCAGCGACATCCGGCAACTGTCACCAGATTTCGGCGGTACCGTGCCAGATTCCGGCCAAACTGGCTGGAATCTGGATGGAGCGGCCGGATCTTCGGCTATCTGGCCGGGATACTGGCCGAATCTCAGGCCAATTCGGTCGGATCATTTTATGTACGCGCCAAACACCAAAAAATGATTTCATTGGAAAATATTTTTCTGAAAATTAACTTTTCTAAAAATATTTTACGACGGAAATCATTTTACACCGAAACAAACGAAGTATTAATGTAAATATTTTAAAGGAAATTTGTTTTAGCTATATAAATATTTAACCATAAATACATTAAATATACTAGAAATGGGGTATGATAGTAATAACAAGTTCAATGACATTAAAATGTTACTGTGACCTCGTTTGGGTTGGAGAATGGACTTCTGGAATGAAATGATTATTTTATAGGAATAGTCATTACTTTGTTTGGTAGGGGTTTATTATTTGAAATAGTTATTTCCAACTATTCTTTCACGAAGAGGAATACATATTCCAAAATGAATAGATTATATTTTTCAGAAAAAATCACTCATTATTTTTTATTTTCTCTCAATTTTTTTTTTAAAAAAAAAATAAAAAGGAAAAAGAAAAAAGAACAGTAATTTTAATTAGATTCCAATTAAAGTATCTGAATTGTTACCAAACTAAAGAGTAAGAATAAACATTACATTCCACTCTCTTTTATTCTTGATAATAACTGTTTCATATTTCAATAGAACACTCATTCCGCAATTCAGACCAGACTGTAGCGTTTACAATGCCGGTCCTATATGCTTGCCTTAGGAGTCGATCAGGGAAATTGACTAGTCATTTAATTTGAAGCAAGGAAACAAAAATATTGACAGATAATTGCCTCTGGCCTCAATCAGCCAATATCCTAAAATACGAAAAAAGTTTTTTATTTTTAAGAAAATATGAAAAAAGTTTATCAGCGAGTTTATGTCAACTTTGACAAAAAGAAGGTTCCGATGAAATCAGTGTGGCGTTGCATTCCTTGGCGTTTAGCAACTTCAATGAGCTGCCAAAGAATAACTAAAATCACATGAACGTAATTATTGAAAACAATCAAATCTCAATAACCTGTTTTGTTTCGATTTGGTTTAGGTGTTCTGTAGTTACTTTTAATGGCTAAGATTTAATTTGAAGTTTTTATACAAAAAAAAAAAAAAGAAGAGAAAGTACAATTATATCTCAATCGTTGAAAAAAAAAATGTAGCACAGATATTATAATTTTTTTTTTTTTTTTTTTTTCACATTACTTAAGTCAAATCCGTTTCTGTGTTTGGCGCGGTTAAAAATATTTTCGGTTCAACAAAAATGTTTCCTTAGTTTTAAAAAATAATTTTTATGTATTTAAATTTCGTAAGCGAGTTTGAATTTTTTCTTCCCAAACCACCTACCTCTGCTGTACCACAGTCGAAGATTGCCGGCAGTAACCGACTTTTCTCTATCGTCGTTATCAAATAGAAAAACATTCTCAAAAAAAAACAAACTTGTAAAACATTGACAACAATGAAATGCGTGGTGAGGCTGCGCGCCCGGGTTTCCGGTCCACGCCAACCAATGCGGACCAAAGACATTTTGCTCTTTCCTTTTTCTTTTTCACCAAAAATTTTGATCATTTTATTCAAATTACTTGGCAATGGACATATGTCAAGCATCTAGTACACTAGTTCAAATGAAGTTTGTATGCTAGGATTGGCACATTCCCATTTACATACAAAATATTATACATCTATTTTACAAATTTAGACCAAGTTCGCTGGATAAATTAAAAAAAATAAATAAAAAAATTTACACAAATTGCATGGAAGAATCCAAAATTGAAAAATTGTGCCTTAAACCGGAGGTCGAACCGACTCACTCCCTGATCCTGATCCTTCCGGTCGAGCCGAAGTGCCCTCACCATCATTAGAGGCCACCACCTTCGTTGACTTTAACGAAATCGCTCTCATGAGAAACGGCGGCGTCATCGAAAACACCCACCGGTCTGACTTTAACATCCGGTCCCCGTTCTCGAGCCGCCTATAACTCTTTCCTCTACTACTCCCCTCCCATCCGGTTCGGTACCCCCGCCTCGAACTCCCTTCCCTTGGCAGTAGCACCATGCTTGTGGCCCGGCTCAGATGCCGGTTCATTATCTGCTTCCTCACCTCGATCGGCAATCTCAAAGTGAACCGCTCCGTGTTCTCACCCGGCTGGACCAGCGAGTGCCCTGTCGAGTGGGACCGCGGAAACGGAAGCCCACGCGTCCGGCCCGAGCTTGACCTACGTGTACGGTTCCGATTCAACGTCTGCTTGACGTTTATAACCACCGGTTCTTCCGGTCCTTGTTCCTTTTCTCGTTCGAGATCTGGGTTGGGTGGCTCATCGAGGACGGCGCCGTTTTGGGCTTCGACGTCTAACTCGGTCAATAACTCGGTAGGTAGGTGGACAGACTCGCCGGGTTGAGGGATGAGGTTGGCGCGGCAAACGGGACACGTGGTGTGGGAAGCCAACCAGGCGTCGATGCATTCCGGGTGGAACACGTGGTCGCACTTGGGGATCAAGCGCAGCGTTTCTTCGTCCTCGAACTCGTTCAAGCACACCGCGCACTCCAGCGCGCTTTTCCCGATCTTCAGCCCCTTCACCAAGGAGTAGGCCAGGGTCGGGAAGGTCTGGATCACCTCCGGGTCCAGCCCGCGCGCGGCCGCCGCGCGTCGGGAGAAAACGCGCGCCGCCACGCTGTTGCCGTTCTGGGCCCCCGCGCAGTTGCGGATGTAGATGGAGAAGAAGCCCATGAAGAAGAGGGCGGCAACCAAAACAACGACGATTATCGCCATCGAGGGGCTGAACTTGGCGTACTGGTAGGGGTTCTGCTCCGGGCCGGGCTGGGCGGCGGCCCAAGGAATCTCCAGCGCTAGGAGAGCAAGCAAAAGCAGAGAAACGCCTCCATGCTTCGCGGTGCAGGGGAGGCTTCGTAGACTAAAGATCGGACGGTTGTTAATAAAGCTCATGCTGTGTTGCTCGTTGCAGTTGAACTAAGCAGTGAGGGCATGAGTACACAAGAAGAGAGAATGCTCCGGAGGGTGAGGAGTGGGGGGGGGTTTATAAATGAGAAGAGAGAAGATCAGAGGAAGATGAAGGAGAGCTGCGGCTGCGTGGGAATCAAGAGAAAGACTTTTGGCGTTGGGGATGGGGTCCAGTTTAGGGGCCTTCGTTGCCTTTTCGTGAACAATATGGGAGAGGTGGTGGCGTCAGCACTCGGTCATGGCTGGCGCGACGCGTGGACCGATGTTATTTGCATGGGAAGGTTCCGAAATAAAAAAGAAAAACGGGGTGGATGTAATGATTGTGTGGAAGCCGTAACAGTATGACCGCATTTGAAAAAGAAAAATGTTAATAGTCACGCTCTATAATTTAGAATTTGTGCGAGATTTATTATGGACTTTTTGCAGAGTTCTTGAATAGAGCACTACTAGCATGACTTCGACCACATCCGCATGTCTGAATTTTTTAAATGAAAAGTCAGGTCAAATAAGTACTTTCAAATTTGTAACCTTTTCCTGTCCGGTAAGTAGAATTAGATAAATATTTTATAACTTTAGTTAAGGATACTGTACTTTTATTATATTTTGAAAGAAAATTATTGAACTAACAAAATATCTTAATTTTGGATATTAATTTTTTAGAAAGTCTCAATTAAAGGTTCTTCGTTAAAATTTTTATTTAAATCTTATTAAAATTCTTAAAATTTAATCGGTAGGGTTTTTTAATTGGCGACTAGAGTGTTAGAGTATATATTTCATTTTAAGTTTATTTTTATTTTTCTTTTAAGAATATTTTTCATTTAGGTTTAATTGTAATAATTTTTTTTATATTTTGTATTCTCTATATTTAGGCATTTATTATATTTTCTTGTAAATCTATTATCTTCCTTATTTAGTTTTGGTTTTCTTGTTCATTACTTGTGAGCCTCTTTATTGGAATATAGTTTAAGATCAATATTCAAAATGTAGCCCTACTTATTCTTCTCTTTTTCTCTCTTTGTTTGTGCTATAATTCTCATATTATTTATTATATTTTGTTAGTTTTTTAATTGGCTTATTTGGTGACTAAAACTTACTGGTTTTGTCTTTAGGAATATCGGTTATCTTCTACTCAAGTTTGAGATCAGTTTAAAGATTCTACTAAAAGAAGACATATCAGACTTAAGTGTCCGGACAACCAGAAGACGTGTTCGAACAGATCTTCCAAAGAGCATCTAAGTTTCTGCATGTCCAGACGGCTTGTGATTAAATCCAGGTGGGATTTCTAGAGAGCATTAAAGTTTTAGACTTGTCCGGACGATTGAGTCACATGTCCGGACATGACCTCAATAGAGTTTCCATATTTTGTCTTCTTCGAATAGTGTGACATCCAAGGACGGAGCTACCAAGCCCCTATTCCCCCCCAATCCCACGGTTTTCCAAAAAAAAAATTAAAATTAAAATTTTACCCCTAATTTTTATTTAGTTTTGTCCCATTGAAGCCAACAGGGTTCCGGTTAAAGAGATTAAGAAGAAGAATTTCCCAGAGGTTCTGTGAGAGAGGTAGGAAAATTGGTCACTTTTCTAGTATAAAATGTGTCAACTGCAAAGGTTTTGTGAGTATGAATATCTTGTAATTGCATATTCTTTACCAGTGGAATATTTTTTGAGTTTGACTGTCTAAAAATAGTTTTATTTTTGAAGAATTTTTCAAAAGGTTTCTACTTCATCATCACAATTACTTATGTTAGTTGCTTTACTGTTTTCCTTATTTTTTGTAAATGTTTGGTTGGTTGGTTATTTTTAAATAAAACATTAATAGTGTTTGAATGCAATGACGTTCTCTTGGAAATAAAAATTAATTCAATGTACACCATTAGTCTCTTAAAAAAAAATGCTATTAAAAACGCCGATAATGTGATAGTAAAAATTAATATTAAATTAACAATAAATGATTGTCATTGCCACGTCATCATAGTTGTATTGCAATTGTATGAGAGCCTACTACATAACATTTTTTATTCTTCTTAAAATAAGCATCTTTCTATCCACGTGCATCTTTCTAATGGCATTCTCTTATATATATTTTTTACATTTTATTTTTAAATCTACTTTTGAATTTATGGTATTTGTATTGGGCCCTATAAATTTAATAGTAGATTTGAAACTTAGCTGTATATAAATGTACACAAGTCAAGATGTATAAGAGATTTACTGTATTATTTCTCTATAGACTAATGTCAAAAAAAAAGAAAAAAAGAAAAAAAAAAAGAGACTTGCAGGCTTCGGTTTATATGCTTATTATGAGAGCTTCAAACCCTCAATTTTTTATTATTTTTTATATTAAAGTTTCAAAAAGACTTTTCTTGTTCTCTTAAAGTGTTTTACATAAAATTTTCTCCGGTTTCCTCTCCATCCCAATAATTAGGTTTCAACGTAGGGTGTTAATTAATTTTTTTTTTCCTAAACAAAAAATACCAATGTCTTGGCTACAACGTAACACAACATAATTTGTAAATGACTAATATTAACTTGCTGACGCATGTTAATATGTGACGACAGTAACTACGTTAGTTACTATTTTTTTTTAACACCCTTCAATCATACGATGACACGTGTTAATTATTTTTTAAAATAAGTATAAAAAACAAGCTTCCATCACATAACACAAATAGATCCCATATTTGATGTGAAATAAATGCAGCTATGATTAAAACAGCATATATATAATATTTCTTGCGAAAGAGCTGGCATTTTGAAATGAAATTTGATGCCCTTCTGGAAGAATTTGATCCTCTAATCCATAAACAAATTGACGAGTGGTGGAGGAGCCAATCTAGAAGCATGTAGACCGGAGACATATTGGACTTCTAGCTATTTCTACCCCCCAACCCCAAATTCAAACAAAGAATTCCTTGCTAGTGCCGTCAAGGACCACAACTGCCTTTATCGTCAAACCTTTAATAAAGAGGCCCCAGTTTTATTTATTTATTTATTTTTTTTCAACCTTCCATTAATATCGAATATAACATAGTTTTTTTGTTTTTTTTTTTTTTTTTTTTTTTTTGCGAATAAAAGTCGGGTACTCTTCGGTTTAAATTTACTTTAGAGGTTGCTAAATTGCCGTCTTTACTAGTATGTGAGCAAACATATTTGTGTTCCTCTCGACATGCCTCACGCTCCAACATATGAAGCAATGAATGCTCGATCAATTGACCATATCAACTCCATAATTGTCCTTCCATTTGCACAACATTTACGATCTCCGTCGCATCTTTTTTCAACATTATATTCAACGTTTCCTAGTTTCTGCTAAATTTCACCGTCTTCCAAGTTGTATATACTTCCGCAACAATTGTGTTAACTATGAATTGTTTTAAGGTACACATGGATGCCAGGATATTCCTCTCTTGATCTTTAACAATAACTCCCACATTCATCTTCTTCTTTAATACTTCAATCATCGCGTCTCAATTTACTTTAACGTCGCAAGGTGAAACCATCTATTTTGTAATTTTTGTACGTAGTTCTATCTTGCTCTCTATTAGTTTGCGCCTTTTGTACCGCTGCATTAAAGCCGTCTAAATACTCCTGGGTATTGCAAATTATTTGGCAAAAATTTCTGTATTTCTGTTAGGACTTCTTTTATTATATTTCTACTCTTTTTTTTTTTAAATTATTAATATCATCATATTGGAAGTCAGCAGTTACGTTGCAATCCTGGGAGTTTGACTTACCAACTTTTTTAGGCATTGTTTGAAAGTATATTCGAATGGATTTTTCTTGTTTTTGTGAGTTGGATTTACTGGAGTTTTAGGCATTTTAATTAGGACTGGTAATTTTGACACGATCCGACAACTCGACACGAACACGATACGAAATTAGTGGGTTTGGGTCATAAATGGATTGACCCGTTTATTTCAGTTTGACGGGTCGTGTCACGGGTCACCCGTAAGTGACCCGTCAGACACACGATTATATATATATATATATATATATATATATATTTATTTTTTTATTTTTTAAGGAAATGGGATTAAAAAGACTAACTCAAACAGTAAGGCTTTATTAGTTTATTTGAAACGTAATGCTCTGTAGAAAAAGACAGGAAAAGAAAACGGAAACGATAAGCAAGTGACCTTTTTTTACTCGATTGTTATTATTATTATTCTTATTATTGTTTTTTAAAAAGCTTCCAATCTACTTCGATCTCCTAAGCTTCCAATGAACATTCAGCATTCATTCATCTAAGCTGAGTTCTCGTAGTTCTGGAAAGTAACAAAAGCTAAACAAATCCAGGCGTACAATTAATGTTCTTTAAAAAAAGTTATCATTCTCCGGACGCTTCCTCCGTCTTCTCGCCAACCAAACAGAACAACAATTCACAACGAGAACAGAAGCTCAAGCACAGATTCAACATTAAACCACAGCAGATAAAATTACCGGGAAAAATCTTCTGAGATCCCTAGAAAAGGATCTACTAGAGATAGGAAAGGCTAGGCAAGTGGCTTGAGCGGAAGTGGGGGTATTAAGCAATGGGGTACGTATTATTTCATTTAAATACATACACACAAAAAAAGAAAAAAAAACTTTTTTAAGCTAAACGGATCAAACGGGTGTTGTCGGGTGACCCGGAAAAATTACCGTGTTGTGTCGTGTCTGGGTCTCCGACCCGTTAACATAAACAGGTCGTGTTTAAGTATACCTTAAACGGGTCGTAGGTTCCTGTGGGTTATAAACGGGTCGATCCGCAAACCCGTTTTGCCAGCCCTAATTCTAATGAACCTACAATCATTTTTTTTTTTTAAAAAAAACCAATTATGTTAATACTCAAACGGCCTACATTGTTTCTTGTTTGTGCACTTAGAACTTGTTTAAGATTGCATTCGAAAGCTTAAAAATTATTTGTAATCGAGTGCTTTATCGAGTAATTAACATGGCTGACATGTTGCCCACCGCAAGCAGTAGCACCCCTACACGGCCACCACGTCGTGCGGTGGCCAATGATGCACCTAGCTCTGCCTCTTCAGTCCCTAAACACAAACTCTCTCTCTCTTCACTGCGTTACATCCCATGTTGGAACATGCAAAGGCCAAAGACGGCCGCCCATAAAACGACCGAGATCAACACCTTTGGATGATGCTATGTAAAAAACTGAAAAAAAAAAATTGAAGAAGAAAGGGACGTGAATGCTTTTTGGAATGGCTCCATTGCATTAATTCGCATTAAATTCACATATTAATGGCTCTGGCCATATGCAACAAATGGCCGAAAGTTTGTTTGTTTGTTTGTTTTTTTATTTTTATTTTTATTTATTTATTTAATTTACGGATGAATATAACTGAAATCGACTCAACGTGTGATCTTATTCTAAGATTAAAAAAAGTCGTCAGATTATATCAAAGAAAGCGACCTTATGAATTTAATCCTTACATTTTTATCTTATTTGAATTTAGTCATTAAGTTTTTAATTTCAAGAATATGATTCTTAAGTTTTACACAAATTTTAAATAGGTCCCTTTTGTCACTTTTTTCCTCAAGATTAATAGTTTGTCATATTTCATGTGTCTCAATTGACAAATAATCGTTTATATCAGCACGTAATATCAATGCTACATCATTAAGCGTCAAGTCATCCATAGAAAAAGAAAAAAAAAAAAAGAAGACTCTACTCTAGAAACAAAAACCATCTTCTTCGTTATCTTAATCTTTTAAATTTGTAATATTGATCAGAAAACCGTTAAATTTGATGTTGATATGGACATTGACATTGTATTGGGTGCTAACATGAACCTTATAGTGTCAAATAAAATATATGTGACAAGTGAAAAATCGTTAACTTTGACATTAAATTAATAGAGGGATCAATTTGAAACTTCGGTAAAACTTATGGACCTTATTTTTTAAATTGAAAACATAAGGACTAAATCTAAATAAGATGAAAACTTAGAGATTAAATATGATTTTTTTCCTTAAATTTAATAATAAAAAAAGGACACAAATGGTCTTTCACTCGTTTGAATAAAATGCCATTTAATGATTGTTTTGGAACCATGCGTAACTTTTGCTGATTTGCTCCTTCGTCCGCCAAATTGTTTGCCCAAACGCAGTGTTTTGTGGCTTTTGTCTCTCAATTTCTCAAAATGTGCATCAAATCAATACGCACCATTTACAATAGTCAAATTATTTAAATCTAAGTATTTTTTTAATAGGAATTACACTTAATTATACTTAACCATAAGTGACATAAGTCCATAAACGACATATTATGTATAATTAGTCTAATTTTTTTTTAATTATACTTAAACTAAAATAATACTAACACTTAACTAACATATTAATAGCATCATATGTTAATGTTAGTGATGTATGTTTGTATGTATGTATGTATGTATAATATGTTATTTATAAATTATGCATATCAACATGTGTTATTATAAGTTAATTACTTACATAATCTGGTATATATATAAGTTAGTATATAATGTTACATACTAACATGCTAACATACAAACATATTACATTTTCCCAATAAAAAAAAAAAAAAAACATATTAGATATAATTAAGTTATTAACTAGCTTTCTTACTACTTATAACTTATGTCAATTAAGATACATATTGCATATTATACATTAATATGTTAATGTTAGTATTATAGTCATGGATTTATAGTATATGTTTTTTAATTAATCAGTATGATGTTAATTGTTATTAACATTATATTATTTGTATACATGTATCTAAGGTAACATTATATACTTTAATTTATAGCATTAGTATATGATTTAAGGTAAGATTATATGATCATATATGATGTAACATTATATAATTTAATATATATATATTTTTTTGTATAGTAATTACACTTAATTATACTTAGTCATAAGTGACATAAGTCCATAAACGATATATTATATATAATTAGCCTAAAAATTATACTTAAACTAATAATAATACTTAACTAACATATTAATGCATGTCAACATAAGTGTGTGTGTGTCTATATATATATATATATATATGATATTTCTGAGTTATGCATATCAACATATGTGTTAATACAAGTTAATTACTAACATAATGTTACACACTATGACACTAACATGGTAACATAGTGTATTGGTTAGCATATAATGTTACACACTATCATATTAACATATTACATATTTCTTACTGCTTATAACTTATGTTAATTAAGATACTTATTACATATTATACATTAATATGTTAATGTTAGTATTGTAGTTATAGATTTATAGATTATACTTTTTTAATTAATTAGTATGAAGTTAGTTATTAATCCTTGTATCTAAGGTAACATTATATAATTTAAGTATTATCATATGATCATATGATCTAACAAGTAACAATTCATATGATATTAGATCTTAGATATCAATTTTAGATTATTTTGTAATGATATGGTCTTATGCATCTAATGATAATACTAAAAGTCTTAAATCATATAATCATGTGAACTAAATTATAATGATAATAGATATGATATGAATCATGATCATATAATCATATGATATAATACTTCTAAAATTCTACATATAATTATTTAGTTCTAAGCTTCTAACATAAAATACATTACACACGTTATTTAAGATACTTATAAATTATAACATATAGTATTGCAACATAAATTATTGTATATACTTTTAATTCATATATATATATATATATGAGCTGCGCCAATAAGCGAGTCGATTCTTTATACGAGTATGTTTGAAACCTTTAAACGAGCGAACCAAGTTTTATATGGATATGTATTGTTTAATAATCGAGTATAGTTTTGTATCCACGAAAGGTTCATTTAATAACCAAGTTGAGCTTTATCGAGCCGAGCTCGGGCGAGCTAACGAGTAGCTTTATTCGTTTATACCCCTAGGCTTGGTAATGGAAAAGGGTCGCTCCCCCACAACCTCATATGTTCATGTTGTATTTGAAACTGCTTCTTAATTTGTTGAGCTCAAACTTAGCCAACTGGGCTAAGGTCCAAGAACTGTAACTGGGCTCATTAGCCATAGATGACAACAGTGAAGGCCCATAGGCTACTTTAGAGCAGTTTGGAAAACAGAAATGAGAATGCAAGAGCCCCAAATGAGGGCTTCACTTTGGGCATCTGAGTGGGTTTATGAATCTTTTTTTATCCTAAGCCCATAAATAACATCAAAGAATTGTCTGGGTCGGGCTCATCCCAGGTTTTAATTCCATTTAGTAGACTGCTATACAATTGAACTGACGTGACAGTAAAAATCAACAATTGAATAATACCTATTAAAATAAAAAAATTAAAGAATAATTTCCGCTGCCACGTCATCAAATTATGTAACAGTAATATAGCAGTTTACTAAAAAAGCATGTAACATTGGGCCGGGCTGACATGTTTTGTCCACATAGCTACTATATCACTGCCCCAATACCCACCGGAATGCACTTCGTTATGTGTGGTGAAAATTAATTAAAAAAAAAAAAAAAAAGTCTTGAACTTGAAGCTTAATTATAATAGAATTAATATGTAAAATATTTAGAGGAATTACGTTAAAGATACTTTTGTCGTTGCTCAAAGAAGGTACTGGCGAGTAGTACACTCTCGGCCGGCCCACTAAGAGCACAAGGCCAATAGCTCTCAGACAACGGGCGGCCTTCCGTCATTTTACAACAAACTTGCTTTTTTCTGCTTCCGACCACCAATTAATGTTTGTAAGTTTTCAACATGGAACATATGGAACTCATTTATGTTGAAAATGTACCTGTACAAGTGATTTTTGCAGGTGGGACAAAACAATTTTGTTGCACTGATTAATTACATATATGTCTAAGAATGCTGGGAATTCTTGAGTTGTTGTTACTTGCAATTCTGTCGGGATCCCGAGGTACTCGAGCGGGTGAGCTTCGTACCTTAAACTCTTCGGATACCTACCCAAACACATTAAGACCCGAGGTCATTTCTCTCATTTTCTGTCTGAATTGAATTTCTTAAATTTTGGACAATAAATTTTAGAAGGTCTTTGTCCATAGTCCCTTTTAAAGTCCATCATAAGGTTCATCACAATATTGATTGACAGAAGCCCAAGGACATTTGTCGGATAGAGTATGGTTTCTAGTTTTCGGCTATCCAAAATGAAATGAGTAATACTACCTTTCCAATTTATTTATCACACTCATTTTATATCAGCTGTGGTGACGTGTTTCAAATGGTTTTCAATTATTTATTTAAGCATTTGACATGAAAAATCACTCAAAATACGACACGTTAGCTGGCGTGAAATGAATGTGATAAATGAGCGTGAAAAATATATAGCATTACTCAAAATAAGACCATTGTTGCTAAGAGGCTCTATTAGAAGGCTTTGTCTAGCTTCTAGGGTATGTATGAGTAATACTACATACTTATCTCCTATCATACTTTCATACTATTGGACTGATGTAACATTGCTCATCAGTCATTGAATCAATTTTTATTAAAACATAAAATAATTCAAGAATAAATGTATATTGCCACGTCAACTCAGTCGTACACGCTAATGGACACCGCCCCATGCCAGATCATTGAGGCCTCAAAATAATAATGTTATACCACCAAACCTTTACACAGAGAGGAGTTGTGGTTCTTTCCCAAATGGTTGGCATTATATGAAACAAATAGACATGGAGCTTTATGAAACCGTACACAACACCCATTTAAAAAAAAAAAAAAAAAAATACCTCTGCTTTTTACTTTATACTAATAATTATGACTCAAGGAAAAGAAATACAAAAGCCAAAAAAGAAAGAAAAAAAAAAAAAAAAGAAAGAAAAGGTTTGCAATGTCAACTTCAAATTGGCCGGGGCCCAAAAATGTGCAGGCAAGATGATATTGAATAGATATGGCGTATCAAAAGTGGCTCTAGGCCTCTCTCCCTCTAGGCCTATGCTGCTTGGATTTTTGTTTAGGTTCAAATGAAAGCAACCATTATTACAATTATAATCATGACGAATAATTGTTCTGTAATGAACCTCATCCATCCATCACCCTTTTCACTTTTTACCCAAAGAACCATTACTTCCTCGTAATTAATAAATTACCTTATCTAATTAGGATGAGTTTGTTAATTATATAACAAGATAAATATTGTTTCAATTATATGCTATATATTTCCTCCCATGTATTTGCTTCCCTGAATGATTTAATTATAATATTGGGGCTGGTCGGGCAAATGGCTTATCAACTAATTACTGAAAACTATAGTTAAAACTCGATAATCAATTTTGGCTAAGTTTTTGAAAAAAGAAAGTAAAACAAAAAAAGAAAGAAAGTTAATTTGACTCTTAATGTCAACTTGCCTAGGTAATGAGTTCTTTAATTTGGCACCAAATGAATTTGTTTATAGTAGTGCTAAAGATCGTAGGGTCGCATTTATAATAATAATAATAATAATAATAATAATATTTTTTTTTTTCTAATTGATTGACGATAGTAGGCTAGGGTCTCATATGATCATGAAAATTTGAACTTGTTGAAACATTGTTCACTTAAATTTGTTGCTTAGCTCGATGCAGTCCAGGTTAATTACTTGTGACTTCATGGAGGAGTTTAAAATTAATTCTAACAAGAAAAAGTTATGGAAGTCGAATTTTTTCAAACCTGCAGGAGTTAGCGCACCAACAAATTGATCATAATCATGAAATCAAGAAGATCAGTGGGAGTAAGACTATTATATCTTTTTATTCTGATAGTGGATGAAGCCAAACATGGTGGGTTGGAAAGTTGATTTCATTTGAAAATTTGGTTAAGAAATCTCGCGCGATGTTGGCTTGAGCGAGATTGTGACTAATTGCGGGACAAAAACTTCACTTGAAATTTGCGCGATGTTCGCTCGAGTGAGTTTGCGTTTATTTTTAATAAATGCTAGTTTTATAATTTTACTCTTAGGATTGAATCACTACTTATCACTAGCTTCTATTTAAGCATAATAAGAACGGTTTTGGCTGCTAGCTAGAGTTGATGTTATTATTCAGCGTTATCGATAAGAATACTCCATAGAGAGTTTTTCTTCAGTTTTCTTATAATTCTTTGAGTTTTGTTTTGTTTGTTTGTTTGTTTTTTTTTTTTTTTTTTTTTGAGTTGTGCAGAAGAGAGTTGTTTAATCTAGTCCTGTTCACATATTCGGCTTCCCACACGTACGTTATGTCGCGTCACTATTCTAATTCCATACTAAGAAATTATGCCAGTAAAAATGTCTCATTTACTGTAAAAACATTAGGGATATGTAATATATACAAATTGTGTAATTCTAACCATGATGATGTTCTTTTTATACCCTCTACAAATTTGCTATGGATATGTAGTGTAGGCAGTACTAGTGCTGCTAAGAGTATAGGATTGAGCCGGTCTTGTTGCAAAGTCATGGATTTCCTATAATTATTGGCGTGTAGAGATAACTCTTCATACTGGACTAACCTTCATCCTATAGATCGCTCATGAGGGTAGATATAAAGAGAATAAAACTCTTATTTAAAGCAAAAACACAAACATCAGCAGCGATTAGGGATGAAATGAACGGCACAACATGGAAGTAGATAGACGGATGCATAGCGTAGACGCCAAAATTGCTGATCTGGTTGGAGATCGAACACCAGCAAACAAAAGAAAAAACTAGAATAGGAAGGAAATGGTAGGAGCGGGGAGTAGAAAGGAAAATGACCTCTCATATATATCTGTTTTTTGAGGGGTGAAATTTAAGGCCGGCCGGCTTCTGGTTAAAAGAAAATTAAAAAAAGAAAAGACAGAAAAGGCAGATAAAATCCAACCGGGTCAATCACATGACAATCATTTGTCTCTTAAATTTCGTCTGTATTCTTGATATTTTTTCGCCCCAATACAGGTTCTGTGTATATCAACTAGGCCGTAAATCTTGAATTTGTCACCATGCAAGATTTGAGCATCTCGTAGTCCTAGTCTTATTTATGTAGTAAGTTAATGCGACAAAATTCGATAGAGATTTTTTTCTTTTTCTTGTTTTTCTTCGTTAAATGAAGGGGAAATATGTGAAAGGACATGCATGGGTTAGGATTTCGGACATGGTTTTCATGGTTGGTCACAAATCTCAAGTACACTAATTACCTCAATTATATATACTTCAGATAAAAAAAGAAAAAGAAAAAAGAGCTGAAGATGAGCCAATTAATAAGGCCTAATGACCTATATATTAGTACTATTATTTGCTTTCTATAAATTCTGCTACATCGTCTCAAACAAGTCAGTGTCCATTAACTTCGCGAAGAGACGCTAAAAAATGCATGTCTTTTTTTTTTTTTTTGGTGGGTTCCAAATGGAAACCGCTGTGTAGTAGAAAAGTGGTTTTTGTTTCAGCCGTTGTTTCTGTAATATATGTCTGCACTGCATGGGAGGGAATTGTGGGGGTGAAAGTAACCTGATGTTTCGTCATGAGCTGACACGTGTACGGCCCAGATAGGGTAATTGCCTTAGATGCTCTTCCAAATGCATGATGACAAATAAAACAATTTCTTTATGTCACATCAAACAGGCTAGTAAACGTTCAGTCAGGTAAAAGATGTGTTTTTCTGCATGCTTCCATGCATATGTTAGGGTTTTGGCCTTTTGGGACTTGATTAGCTCACCGGTAGGAAAAGTAAAGTCTCACCCACGAGTTTTAGATGCAACGTGGCACACACACACATTATATAATTTTTTTTTCTTTTTTTTTTTTGGGGGGGGGATGCAGGCTTAAAAGCTCCTTTTGTGGAGTTCGATCAATCTTTGGTGTAAGATCCAAACAAACGCACACATATATATGGATGACTGTGATGATGTAAGTTATATAAATTTTGGATAAAGTTTATTTTTAAAAATTAGATTGCAAAGTGAGGATGTTCAAGAATTTATATATATATATATATATATATATATATATATATATATATATATATATATATATATATATATATGATTAAGATTAAATTTAACTCACGTGAGACACAAAAATCATAACATATCACTACGCTTTATAGTTGACATCTACGTCGATCCACTCTATCGCTATTCATGACCTGATAGTAGCCTTTATTGATCTTTTGACGGGTTCTACTAATTTATCAGTATTCAATGACTTAATACTATGCTCATACATATATAGTAACAAGATATTTTAATCCAGCCTGACCCACTCTATTGAAATTGACCAAACTAGCAATTTCTCTTTTGGATTCAATGACTTAATACTATGTTCATCATGTATAGTAACAAAACATATATTAGTCCAGCTTATAGGTCGCCTCCTTTATGACTCGACCGCGGAGCTGCAACCTATTTGATCATTTTCTCAATAAATTGCGTCCAAATTCATACTTGACGTGGTGGCTGGTTTTGATGCCAAATTATACAAATCTTTGGTACGTAGAATTCATCTTTGAAAATTGACCTGCAAGAAAAGGGTACCCAATAACTTATATACATATGATTAAGATTATATTTTAACCATATAAAACACTTAACATGTAATTAATAATATCATTGATTCCAAAAATGCCTTGTGAGTTTTACTGCATTTGTTGATTTTGTCAAAGTTTTCTCCCGTTAGTGAAAAATCCCAAAACAGAAAGTGTGTTATGATCACTTTGAACTCGAAAAGATTTCATGTGATATTTTCAGGAAGCTATGTACTATGTACGAATCATCTTCGTATCAGTCAACTATACATCGATTAATATGGTCTTAGTATTGGGGTCTTGAATTAGAATTCCGACCCCATAATTTTCTTCAATTTTATTAAATATTTTATGTATTGGAGCCATTGGGCATCACTTGTTGTGGAGGCGTTTGAGCTCTCACATGAAATAGAGGGTATTAAAGTATTAATTAAAAGTAATGCTAGATACTATAATTATATCTAACATTCATCTAACAATGCTGACGTGACCTTCCAAACCAAGTTACCAATTATTGATTTTTTTTTAAATAAGAATTAATCCAAAGGTTATTTGGGAGTGTCATGTCGATCAGCATTGTTTGATGAATTTTGGATATAATTAAAGTATCTAGCATTTCGCTTTAATTAAATGATTAAATTAATCATTTTCTATCCGTTTAAACTTTTATGATAAGTTGTGGTTTAACACATGCATGCATGGTATCAAAGCAAATGTATTGAGTTAGAGTTAACCATGCCTCTATTATTCATTTTCTGTTTCAATTAAATATTTCAGGTATTGAGTTTCAGTACTTATTGAAGAAAAGTTTGAAGAGTTTGAACTTACACGTAAGAAATATTAAAATATTAATTAAATAAATTATTTCTTATCCATTTAAATTTTTAAGATAAATGATGATTTGACTTATAGAAGTAAAGAATAAGTTTAAGTCGAAAGTCATTAATTTTTATCCTTTAAACTCCTTTCATCAATCCTTCATGTTGTTAGGTGGGAACCACTAGCCTAACGTACCAACCAAGTTTTGTCTTGTGGCCACATGTACTCACAGTGAAACAAGGTAGAAAACTCAATAAGATAATTATGCCTTAGAAAAGGAGAAAAGGTTTCTCATCACTTTGAGATACCAAAGCCTTGAGAAGAATTTGATTGGACATGTAGATGAACTTTTTGCTATTAGAATCATAATAATTGAACAAAGGTATGAAACGTAGGGTAGGTAGGTAAGATTGTGGGCGGTCGATAGATTTGATTGAACTTTTTGATGAAAGTGATTTTGCCCGTTCGTTAGGATAAATCTGGAAAAAGTGTTTGCCTTTAGCAAATGATGATTTTCTTGCTGAATTGGCTTCTAATTTCGACCTACGAGGGTTTGGTTCAATGGAAGAACCATGTTTCTTCAAACTTTTGGCTCAAGTGTCATTTTGCTATCTGCCCCAAAGACATGCTCCTCAAAACTCTCTCTCTCTCTCTCTCTCTCTCTCTCTCTCGTGTGTGTTTGTTTGTTTACATGCATTTGGATTGAGGGAATAAAGCATTGATTATGAGACCCCACACCCCACAACGATGTCAATTTTCACATGATAAAAAGATTAAAGCAATAGGTCGTTCTCTATCTCCTTTTATGGTTCCACATGAAGTAAAGATAAAGCAATGAGTTCCTCTCTCTCTCTCTCTCTCTCATGCACCTAGATAGCAAGACAGCAAAGGAATGCACGGTACGTGTAATCATAATCATTGTTAGAAAATTATGCATTAATTCCACAGTCTTCAGGTGTAACATGTTCCCAGGAATCAAAGAAATACATTGAACATACACGAGAGAGAGAAAGAGAGAGAATATCGCAGCCTCCTCGCTGTCTTAAACCGTGTGGAAAATGGAGTACTGACTCTATATGGTGGCCAGAAACTTTCATTATTTCATTGCCTACGCGCAGCCTCCTCATTGTCTTACGCTGAAAAAAATACTATGACTAGGAGGGTTGTGGAATATTTGTCATGCACGCTTTTGGAAATTGAACAACCTTTCAAGTTTCAAGTTGAAAATTGACATCGGATGGAAGACATAAAAATTTGACATTTGTTTTTTTTAGTGTTGGAAAATTTATTGTCGAAACATAATTTGATTTAAATTTTAAGTTTAGGGTTAAGTTGATATAAAAGTTGATCTAAGACATAAGAATTCAAGTTTATGTATGTTGTCCAACATACACCTAGTCAGAGTAATTTGACATTAGATGAAGACAACAAGCTTAGTGGTGTTGGAAAGATGATTCAAAGAGCCACAACTTTGTATTTCACGGAGATTTTCTAATTCTGATGTGTACTAGGTTAAAATAGGTTGCCAATAGAAGTCTTAAAATTTGGACAGAATGGCTCAATCAATGCTCGGTCGACCAAGGTGATGCAAAGATGATGCATGGTAGTCCATTAGTAAAACCCAAGAGGGTCGAGCGATGCCTCGGTTGACCGAGGTAGTGAAATCATATATTTTTATTTGAAACCCTAGTTTCTTGATTGACCAAACTTAAGGCTCGGTTGACTGAGACCCGCTGCTAAGTGTTTTAAACTTAACCAATTTTGACTTAAAACCTTGATTTTTTACCTCTATATAAGATATCATACCAAGACTTCCAGAGACCAAGAGAGACAGTTTCTCATTTTTTTTTTTTTTTTGGATATGCTTATTCTTTTTCTTGAGCTTAAACAGGTCAAAACATTCTGCTAGTTTTTTTCTTAGCCTTTTAAACCACAGAATAGTCTGCAACCACTGAATTTTTGATTTTGAAGCGGATCTGGTTTGTTCGTAAAGGTGATCCATATAGAAGAAGGCTAAAGGTTCTTGAGTCACTATGGTAGGAGGTAAACATGTCGTTTATCAGAGTTGCAAATTGGGTATTCAGATATACAAATGTTTTGTATGCAAAAATTGTTTGTAACAGAAGGGTTGTTTTTTTTTGTTTTTTTTTAAACAGTGGGTGCTTTTAAATTTTTAAGGTTTCAAAAGTGGTTTTATTTTTGAAAAGTTCTTCAAAAAGATCTCAACTTCGTTACCATAATTTATGTTTTGATTTCTTTTACTACTTTCTTAATTTTAGTATTGGTATTTGTGGTGGTTGGATTGAAAGTTGATAACTTTATTAATCTTAATTTATGTTATAAGGAATTAAGGAATTTTAATTGTAATTTTTGCATTTTCATTAGGGGTGAAAAGACGGTTATAGTTAATGGTTATCACTTCTATGGTTCTAATCGTAACCGCCTTAGGCAGTTAATATAATTTGCTAACCGCCTCCACACAGCCTTAGGTGGTTAACGGTTATTTAAACCTATAACTGCCCTGCTATAACCGTTTTTATTAATTATTATTATTATTTGTTTCTCTTAAAAAAAAAAAAAAAAAAAAAAAAAACAAAACAAAACCTTCTACTTATTAGTCCTCCTCCTTTGGAAGAAGAGCAACAATAAACGCGATGCGATGGTGATGATTGCTCCTGTTAGTATTAGATTAGCATAGATCAAATAAAAGGAAATAACAAAGAAAAGAGGGAGAGAACCAAATCGCTATGATATAAAAATGCAACCCACGAAATCTACGCAAACCCATCAAAAAATATCTAAGAGGAGGGAGAAGTCATGCATCATGGTCGGATTGAAGGTTTCAAGAAAATTATGAGATAGACGAGAATGAAGGTTTCAAGAAAATTATGACTTGAAACCCTATATGGAACGAAGTTGTTTTGTATATATATTTGGGCAGGCGGTTACTAATTATAACCGCTAACCACCTATCCTTAAAACCGCTAATCGCCTTGTCATAGTCAGTTATTTTTTTTTCCAAACTATTTATAAAAGCGATCAGGTGGTTATGCAGCTAGCGGTTTAGAGTGGTTAGCAGACGATTATTAACCACCCGCCTTTTCACCCCTAATTTTCATTGATCTTGATTGTGTACCGAAATGTTTGTCCAAGGTTGAGGTTGTATTGTCAAGCATAAATACGAAGCATAAGGCTGGCTTCTCCCTTGCTGTTGGGGAATTATCATTTCCAAAGTCCAAACAGGCCCATCATAAAGTTTAGGCTCAGCTGATTTATCCGACCAGAGTAAACCTACAGCAGCCGGTGTACTCGACCCGGATAAACCTGATTTTATAGTGCCCAGAATCCGAAATGTCCCTAATAGATCGCAAGTGGGCTTGAAAGTCCAATTAAGGCCCACCCACAGTCAACAGAGCCTAATTCAACTAAGGCCTAACCCATTCCCAATCATATACAAGAAGCCATGAGAACCCGAGATACACTGGCGTATCTCGGGCGCTCAGAAGGCACACATTCCATGATGTGTCATAACCCACGGACCATGATTAGAGAGACGTTCTTCCTCATTTCAAGGGATGACCCGTCTCAATCCTACAATATAGATACAAATCAACCTTTAGGTATTCTCTGGTTGAAATTATCATTATTGAGGCATTTATACAGATTATTTAAAGAATTGACTTAAGCATCAGAGTGGGATCAGCTGGCACCCCCAGCAAGCACCCTCATCGACTAAGGAGACCATCGCCAATTTCTAAAGCTTGTGTCGCCAAACCGAAAATTGTTTTAACACTTGCTAGGCCTTGTCGTTTTTTTGTTTTTGGAGGAATGTCTTAAGATTCTATTTGTTTTTGTTGTGATTTCTTTTCAATAAGTTAATTTTTAGTTATCCAAAAAAAGAAGAAGCATATATAATGCTGGAAAAGAAGATGTCCTCTAAACAAATCATACATTTTGTGTGATTAAGACTCTACTAGTCTCTCATTTACCATCTTGTTTGTTTTTAAAAATTTCTAGTACCTTTTTCATCATCATATATATAGTAATTCTATTTAATAAACTAACTGATTTTTACTACCATATAATTTATATGATGATTATATATAAGTCAACTAAATAATATTATTCGCATATATATATATATATATATATATATATATATATATATATATATATATATATATATATATATATATAAATATATTAAGCAACCTTAAGGTTGGTTTCCATAACCATTTAATTTGCATCGTATATGTAGAGTTGCGTGTACGTTTTTCAAGAATTGGAATATAGGCTAGCTAGTGCTCTAGCATCGAGAAATTGGAAGATGATGCAATTTTAGAGTGGATATAATTGTCCTATAAAAAAACAAAAATATAAGAATAATTTTCTCTAGTGGCACCATATCATCTCGACAATCAGCCGGCTTAATCATCAATCTTTGTGTCTTTATTATTATTGGCTGCTACTGCTAGTAGTGCCGCAAATATTAAAGCAATTAAATAACTTTCTTAGTTTTTTTTTTTTTTTTTTTTTGTTTGTAACCACGCTAGACACTGCTGAATAGGAAAAAAAGGAAGGGGGGGGGGGGGGGGGGGGGGGGGGTGAAGGGATGGGGGGATTACACCTTCCACCTCCAAACTTTTACCGTTTTAGCATTTAGACAACAAAACTTTGAAATGTGACACTTATCCCTCCAGCTGTCACTTAATTTGTTTTAAAATGCCCTTAAAAATTATTAAGAAATAATAATAATAAATAAAAAAACTAAAGGACACCAAAAAACATAAGAGAGGAAAAAGTCTAGGTACCCTCATTAAAGTACCACACAATTGACAATGTTTTTCTAAACTTTCAATTGGGACAATATTTCCCAAAACTACTAAAAAATTGTCAATATCCCCCTAAGGCAAGGACTTGTTAGGGGTGTATATGTGGATGCCGTTATTTGTAAAGTTCGTAGTCGCATCCGCACAATGTGGATATCATTTTTATATATCTGTATCCGCATCTGCATCATATTTTTACTAATCGCATCTGCGCGATTATTAAATGCGGTTATTATCCGTTATCCGCATATTAGGTAATGAGCATATATATTTTTTTGGACCTTCTTTGGGCCTTTGTTAGGGCTTATTTTTAAACGATTTTAGTGTATTGAGCTTCTTCTTCTTCTTCTTCTCCTTTTTTTTTTTTTTTTTTAAGCCATAATCTTTTGAAAAATATATTGATTTCACATTACTTTTGCCTAAGTGTTATACGAGAAAGCAACATAGCCAACCAAACAAATGTAAATATAACCTATACCAAATTCAAAACGACGCTATTTTGGTATTAAACACCAAAACTGCATCGTTTTAATGAATTTATTATATAGTATGCAGATGCAGTTAATAACCGCATTCGCATACTCTAAAATCACTATCTATATTTGTAATATAGAGATAGTAGTTTTTATTATCTGCTTTCTTGTATGTGGATAGCAGATTCAGACTGTAGCTTTGAGAGGACATGCAGCGGTAATTATGGTGGCGGTGGAAATAAAAATGTTTCTTTGTTAACGAAGGGCATGCCCTTTAAGGACTTGGATAAGTTGATCTTGAAGCCTGGAGGTGCTTCCATTGGAAGAATTGCTCTGGCTTTGGCTTGCGTAGAATTTACATTGTTATATATTGTATATTTTGTTTGAATTTGTCACTATTTTATTTTTTTTAAAAAAAATAGTTTTTGTTTTTTTCAATAGAATTTATAGAATTTTTTATTTTTATTTTATTAGAAGTATTTTTGTCACTGAGGGAGGAGAGACATTGACAACTTTTTGATAGTTTGGAGACATGCATTGTCATAATTAAGAGTTTGTTGGGAGGGGGGACAATGTTAATTATGTGGCGTAGACTTTTTCCAAATAAAAATGAAGGGGGTGGCTGAACCACCCTTTAACTGGTTGGGGTGCCGGTTCAGCCAATGTACCCCAACTAGTCAAGAGGGTAGTTGTACGACGTATGCATGCTTAAGGCTGTCGGCATGCACCGCCGTTTGGCATTGTCAAGATCATAGCACCAAGTCTCCACATGTTTGTCGTCGCGCACCACAACAAGACACACCATTTCCTAGCACCGCCCTTCTCAAGGCTTGTTTTGTCCACTTGCACGGCCTTCTCACCGTTGCACCTTGCACTCTGGTTCATCACCACACAATGTCACGGTTCGACATAGGCGGTTCTCGCACCACAATTGAAGCCACGGACCAATGGCAGCAATTGGGTCGCCGCAAATCTTTTTACTCCATGCAAGAACCACGTAGGTAACTATTGGTATGCGGCAATTGGGTTGCCGCATATTTGGCACTACCCCCAAACTTGTCAAGCGGAACTTGTCAAGCGGGTGATTGAACAGCCTTCACATGTTGTCAAGAGTGTAGTTTGGCCACCTTCCAACCAATTAAGAGGTTGTCAAACCACGCCCTCAGCCATAAAAGGGTGGTCTGGCCACCCTTTCTCCTTTCTATTTTATTAGAAAAATAAATTTTACGGGCATTTGAAAATTTCGAGTAAAATAATTCATGTGTAACGTACATGATTTTTTTTTGGCCCCTTTTAACATCAAATCCTAACACAAAAGGTGTACTTTGTAACGGGCAGTAATTGAAAGGAGCCAAAACATGCAGCGTACTATGCACGTCACCGGCCAGTACTACAGAAAATTTTGAACTTCTCTAGTCACCACACTTACTGAAATTTTTGAATACTCTAGAATATATTGATTTCTTCTAGCTGCTTTTTTAACTGAAGTAGCTACATCTTTTCAATTTTTTAGATTCAAAAACTGTATCAATTACAGCTAATACATGCATGAGTTGACATGATATGATGCCAAAATGATGATATATAGGGATGAACAATAGTACCCTATGTGATTAATATACTTATATAATTGTCATATATTATTATATTAATTGTCATATAAGTTATTGTAGAGCTAGATAGATAGAGATCATATATATATATATATATATATATATATGTGTGTGTGTGTAATAATTATGTCAATATTTTTTTCCAAAAGGATGAGCTGTGAAACATAAGGGATTTCAAGAAAGGCCGACAAAGCCTAAAATAGACCAGAGAGGGTTAGTGTTTCCTCCACCGTCGGCAACAACAAAATCTAAATCCTTGAAATCTGTTTGTTTCCATCCACATGTACACACCGGCCTTGACCTGCAATACTGACAAAGTTTCCGGTATCCCTAGCTAGCAAATAGCATATCATGTAATGGAGCCAATCCCCCCCCCCCCCCCTCCCCCTCCAGTCTTCAATTAAAGATATGCGCAGCAACGGTTGGCCTAACGCTTTATTAATATGCCCCCACACCGACTCCCGGGGGTCCCGGGCAATTGCATGCATGCATTTCAACTACAAACTTCACAAATTAAAACACCCTCCAAATTAACCGTCATCCGCGGTGGTTCAGTGGTAAATAGGTCTGAGTATACATGGTTTAATTGGAAAATTAAGAGAACGCCCGCGGTTGTTCGCCATTAATTTAGGCCGATTGTGAGCAATTTTCAACGAGTAAGTGATACCATGATAATTAATACCCAGATAAAATAGCCACGGTTGATCGCCTCCCCTCTTGGTTTTTTAATTTTAATTAAAAAAAAACCCTGAAAATTAAGGAAGATAACATATATATAGACACGTAATTATAATTCTTTTACGAGAAAATGCTATACGACTGCCGTAAAACTGGAATATGATCCTCTCCATTTCAAATAAAATGGATAGTATCTATTTTATAGTCAAGATTTAAAGTTGATGCATCTAATGATGTATACGATTTCACATTATTTAAAATTTTAAAAGACATGCCAACATTAACTTCATATACATCATTAGATCCATTAATTTTAAATCATGGCCTTTCATTTGAAATAGATAGTCTCAATTTTATTAAATAAAATGGAGAGGATCCTATTCCCGTAAAACTGGAATGGCGTGGAAGTGAAAATCAATCATTGATTTTTCTTTTTTTACAAGCTTTTATGTTGATTCAAAGGCTGATTTTCATGATAACGTCACGATCACGATAACGTCTTTCTTAGATAATGTAACGTTGACTTGATAGTGAGAAACAATTAGTGGCTAATGAATAGTTGAAACTTGACTAAAAACTATTCATTAAATAAGCCAACGGAGAGGATAAAATGGAAATGATCCTATTCCCATAAAACTAGGATGACATGGAAGTGAAAATTAAACCATTGATATTTCTTTTCTACAAGCTTTTATATTAATTCAAAGGCTGATTTTCACAATCACATCACGATCACGATAACGTCTACAATAACGTCTTTCTTTAATGTAACGTTGACTTGATAGTGAGAAACAATTAGTGGCTAATGAATAGTTAAAACTTGACTACTAAAAACTATTCATTAAATAAGCCAACGGATCGAGAGGATAAAATGGAAAGGATTCTATTCAATTCTCATAAAATTGGGATGGCATGAAAGTGAAAATTAAACCATTGATAAATCTTTTCTACAAGCTTTTATATAAATTCAAAGGCTAATTTTTACAATCACATCACAATCACGATAACGTCTATAATAACGTCTTTCTTTAATGTAACGTTGACTTGATAGTGAGAAACAATTAGAGGCTGATGAATAGTTGAAACTTGACTAAAAACTAATATGTTGACATGGTTAGCACCGGCAATCCAATAGTGACGGAGCTTAGTCTCCCTGACTCCCCCACCCATATCCCCCATCTCCCCCACATATCCCCCCGACTCCCCCACATATCCCCGGACTCCCCCACATATATATCTTTAGATTGCTTCTTAATGGATGTGGCCTAAAGATCAACCGGCCTAATGACTAATATATTCGGTCTACTTAATTAGCAGCGATTTTACCTACTCGATCAATATCAATGACGGATCGGATCATTGGATGCGGTGCTTGGATTTCTCATTGACGGAATCAGCATGACTGTACGTGCACTAGACCTAAATTTAATTATATAGTTGCATATATCTATATATTTATATATATATATACCTTGTTTACCAAGTATGTTAACTCTAACTTGTTATAAGCTTTCTTATAGTTTTCTTCATTTATTCTTGGAAAGCTGTCGTAATCGCATCGCGGAGCAATAATAACCACATGATTGAACATCACGAATACAAACAAAATACTGGCCAAAATAACATGAATAAAAAACCTAAATTAAACTAGCTAGCCAACTTGTTCTTCAAGCCCCTACTATATAATTACAGTATCACGATATGATAGTCGATTTGATTTGACTCTCCAAGAAAACAGGGTTTAGAGAGAGAGAGTACTACTATGTTCTTTTTGTCTTTTATTAATCTCTATTTGTATTCGGTGCATGTATCTGCCCGATCATCAATTTCCAGACAAATAGAAAAGAAGAAATCTAACATGTAGTTTTATTTTTTGGCTAGACATGCATGTTTCCATGAAGTTGATGTATATATATTTAATTCTTGATTCAACTTGTGTGTGCGTGTTTTTGTGTGAAAACATCCCAATATGTGTCACAATGCTGTTCAAAGGTTATTGTTCAATACCAGCCATATAAATCTACGAGAGGACCACCTAATTAACCACATGTATGAACACAACAACATAATATGTGCATATGCTATGGTACCCTTATTAAAAAGCACTAGTATCTTGACATTGATCTTAGTTGATCGAATCGAGCTCATTCAAACACACTACGAGGCTGTTCGAACGGGATTTGCACATATTACTTCAGTTGATCGAGGGAGGCCGGACCGATTAGGGTGGTCGATGTTGGGAGTCATAAATTAGGGTGATTGAAGATGAGTTGATTTTGACCAAGTTCTTCTCGTTCAAACAAGAAGGGATCCCGTTTGAACAATACTAGCCTAGTTGTGAGGTGGTAATTAGGGTTGTTTATTTTGCAATTTTATGTATTTGTACAAATGACAGGAAAAAAATTTAAATTTATCCGAGTCTCCAATCTTATGGTTTATGTATTATTTATGTTTCCGTTGCAAAGTGATAGAATAGCATACTTAAAGGTCAAGAGAGTATCATAGTAATGCACCAAATATTAATAATATGGGGCATTACAAGAAGCATCAAGAATTCTTTCCATCTGTTTGTACTCCCATTTGTTCTATATATGGACATTGCATGAGACTATTCATCCCCTTTTTGAATTGGAGCAAAATTAGTTGAACAATTATTCATAACAAATAAAATCTTTATTATTTATAAAAAAAAAAAAAAAAAATCATGCCAAATATCGCTAGAAATCTTTCTATATATGCTTTTTGAAAGACACTTATAACCCACGAGATCAATCTTGGAATATTTCAATTCCTATCACATAGGTTGCCTCCCACATGTCTTTCATTTCAAATTTCTTGGAGAAAACTTTATTGGTTTCATGCAATAAATATGATCACTATTGGTAAGTAATATATTGTCAACATATAAAATAAAAAATAAGGAAAAATACACTAATTAGCCGCCCCAATAGATATGGCCGGGATAGTTTACCACCCATACTCTTTCATTCGAATAATTTACCCACATACACATGCAATAGATATGTGATAAGTCAAATCTTATTATAAAAGTTATCCGTTAGTCTAATGCAATTATTAGATGTTACATAATGTGTTTATCATTTACTATATATCTATCTGAATTATAGAATAACCAATCTTCCTTAATATATGTGCTTCAATATGGTTTAAGATGCAAAGTTGACATAGATTGCATTTCTAAGTAGATAAAATCTGGTTTAAGATGTTTACAAAATTAGGAATTATTTTATTAATCCAAGATAACATATGCTTCAATATGCAAAGTTGACATATATATTGAAGCACATATATATACTAAGGAAGAATATATGATTGTTTTGTACTTTGAAAGGATAGCAAAGGACGAACGTCTCGTTTAACATATAACTCCGTTACATCTAATTAACAATTTCTAATATTAGATCGAGGTTAATTTTAAGTTATTACAAATCTAACGTACAAGGAGTACATTGTTCAAATTAAAAGTATAAGTGTTAGAATATATGGTCAAATGTGATTATATCTTTATCATATACTATAACAGTAAGAATTAATTTGACATTTACATCAAATTGTAAGGGTTGTAATTGTTATTTTTCCTTTAATTTTTAATTTATACAAAACATCACATAAAATATATGAATCAACAAAAGATGTTTTTTTTAAACAAATCATCAATCCTACGTTACACAAATCATCAAGGATATATATTTTTAAACAAATATATATCCTTTTTCGCAAATCTCAAATAATTTGATAATAGATGCTAGAAAAGTACGGTTTCCCTCACTTGACCGTCAATCATCAATCCTACGTTACACAATAATATTGGAAATTAATTGTATAAATTTGTAAGTAGAGAGAGGCCCAAATTTTCTTTTTCAATTATAATTTCATTTTTTTTTTCATTTAAGGCTTCGTTTGTATCGACGTAGAATATGTATTAGAATACGTTTTTCCTATTTTTTAGTATTTGTTATGACTGAAAATATTTGTCAAACCTCAAAAACATATTCGGTTGACAAAAAAAACCTTCTTTAATCTCCCGTAAAATGGTTTTTATTTTTTTAAAACTGTAAACTATTTTTCGAGTTTGAGTTTTTCTTTCTCGCACGCACTCTCTCTCGCAAGTCATTCTATGCTGCCGTCGAAAGTTGTCGGCCGTTTCCCACTACCTTAGGAAGTCGCCCGTTGTCGTTTGTGGTCGGTAATTTTCCATAGGAGTCAAACGCCGAAAAATTGCTTTCAGTTGAAATCATTTTCCTAAAAATGAATTCGCTGAAAATATTTTTTAACAAAAACATTTTATGTCAAAACAAACGAAGCCTAAGTAAGCAGAGTCTACTTTCCATCAAAAGAGTTATAAATATTAGAATTAAATAATGAGATGTGTTTGGTGTCATTTTCTTGTATATTTCTTTTGCAAATACACCATTGAATCTATAGAACTTACATATGGTCTCATATAATATATATTCAATTGTAAATTTACACATCTCTTATACGAAAGATCGTGCAAGAGAATGAAACTAAACATTTCTCTTAATAATCATATCTTTTGGACCTAAGTGGCCTACTCAAAGTTGTCGTTAAAGAGGTCTAAAACAAACTTAATTAACTGAGCAATTAAGGAGCTGGTTGATTGAAATTAACTAAGTTGAAGACTTAGTTGTCACCGTATCTCTTAATTAAAGACTTAAACATTGAGATTATCGATACATGCATGCACTGATCATCGAGTGCCAGTTGGGTCTAATCTGTTTTTTTAAATAGGTTTCAGATTTGTTGGTGAAAATGGATGGCATTTCACTATTTTTACTCGGAAAATATTAGCTGCGCTGCATAATATATATATCTGGTAAAAAGTTATTTTATTCCTTTCACCAACTTCCAAATTAAGTAATCCTTTGGAGTTGGACGACTCAGGATTCTTCGGTCCTTTTCTGTAAAAAGAACACAAAATATATATTATATGTATACTTAATTTGCATCGATTAACTTTTCGATTATTAAATCGTATCACTGCCAACTTAAGCCTATATGATCGGTGTGACTTTGAGTTTCAGTAGGGTTTTCTTTAATCTTTTGCTGCCATCGATCCGTTTCTTTGTTGACTAACAATTGCATGCTTAGTTGGCCGGCCGTGTGCTTACTTCATATATCAACCAAGAAGCTCGGAGATGATTTGCAATAGCTGGCTAAGTGGCTAGCTAGCTGACACTTTTAGACCAAATCAATATATATACCCTGCATTCAAATATATATTATTATTTAATTGAAGAAGGAGAAGAAGAAGAAGGAAAAAAAAAAAAAAAAAAAAAGGTAGACAAGAATGCATGTGTTAAATTTACACGTATCTCTCTAAATATCTTTAGAGATTTAACTTATTAGGTGTTGTAAAAAAATTAATTACACTATAAAAATTACTGTTTTTTTTTTTTTTACTTTACTAAAGCAAATTCTATGTTTAATTACACGTACGAGCTAGTCTACGACATTTGTCTTATTGCCGTACATTTGTTTTTTTATACATTTGTTATTCGGGCATGTTATCATCTCACATGTAGAGAAAGATGCGTTGAATAGATATTTCTGCAAACTTCTCAAATATCTGTTATTTAAACTAATTTTCATATGTGAACTGTACCATTAACACATTTTTTTATAAAAAAAATAAATTACAAAAATCTTTTAAAATAGCAAAACAAGTCTTGCAAAAAAAAAAAACTTCTCAAAAAATTACTAAACAAATGCATATTTTGATATTGTGTGGAAGTTGTATTGTTACATGTAGAAAAAATAAAAAGAATTAAATTATATATAAAAAAAGAAAATTAAATAGAGGCATGCGTGGTGGCCACTACTAGTGGTTGCCTGACCCACGATGACGGCCGACTGGAGCCACCATGGGGCGCTAGATAGATCTGGCGACCACCTTCCGATAGCTTTGTGGTGGCTTTCAAGATTATCAAGTGCTCTTGCCTGGCCTTTAGAAGCGTCTAGCGCAACCACCACCATGGCTGCTGCCTTGCGGGCGACCACCACATGGAACAAAGTAACTCCATCAATTTTTTATTTTTATTATTTTTAATATTTTATTTTGTCAAAAAGTTTTCAATTTTTCAAAAACACCATTAAAATTTTACCAAATCAATTTTTTTTTTTTGAACCCCTTATATATAATACTTTTTTTAAAATATGTGGCTCCTACCAAATTAATTTCAATTTTTGATTTTTTTTTTAATCAAAACTCATACTACGAAACACTTCACAAAACTTACCTATCCAAGTGTTTGTACAACAATAGTTTTAGCTTGTTGGATTGTCAAGCACATCATTCAATTCTATCATTTTACATAGTTCTTCCTTAATTGGTGCATCTAGCATGACTCTTTGATTCATGTACTACCACAACAAAACTAGTATGTGTATATATATATATATATATATATATATATATATATCTTATTTTAGGAGCTGGTTACACTAATCTTGGAAAAGGAACATGCATTATGTTTATGATCATCAGAGATAGGAGAACATATATTTATTATGGAAAAAATAGAAGGAGTACAGTAGTAGCTTTTGTAGTTGGTATTCCATCACATGGATTCCTCTGTACATTGTCTGGCGTATCCAAAGCTACGTACAAACTTTGTAGCTCAGTAGCTCTTTCTATCTCTCTTGTAAAGTTGTTAAGCTTTTTCTCTCAAACTTTGTGAGAATCTCTGCAATTGTCAGCTTTTTCTCACTCAATGGCTCGTACGTCCGACCGTATTATTTCCAAATGACGAAGCTCCTCCTCCTGTTTTGTTAATCTCAAGGTTTTTAAAATGTTTCTTGTATGGCGCGTAACTCTCCCTCCTTCAAAAACTGTGGCCTCTCTCGGAGTTTGATGTTCACGCTCAAAGAGGAGTACCGGAAGAACAGCATTACTTCCATGCACGTAGATCTCAGATCACAAAAAGCTCATTTCGTGTTGATGCCTTTGCACTGCTCTCTCTCTTTTTTTTTTTTGTTAATTTTGGTACAATTTTTTTCTTAATTTCTTTCCCCTTCTCGAGTGTATACGTGGCTATCTAGGACAAAGCACTGCTGCATCTTTTAGGAAAACAAAAAATAAATATAAAAGGTCTTTGGAATAGAAGAACTTTGAAATGATTACAATTTGGTCATTTGTACATCTTTTACTTCTTTTGATTCTTTTATTCATCTTGTTAATTTTGAATTGAAACTGTAAATTTAAGCATCTGTACATCAGAAATTAATGAAAAATAACATTATTTTTATTTTTTCATACAAAATATTTCTCATGTCTCAAAATAGATGATAGTATTTTTCTTTTTTTCTTTTTTTTTTTTTTGTTTCAAAATACAAAATAAAAACTTTTCTACGAGTAAAAGTTTATAGGTATTTAATTTTCTATATTATCCTCGTTTTTTTCAGTTAACAAACAAGATTAATTCTGAGAGATGCTAGAGTATCTTCTGGTGTTCTCCTGGAATGGCATAGAAGTAATTTTTTTGATTAAAAAATAACATCTATGCCATTCAAAAGGACATAGATGTAATTTTTTAATTACATATATATCATTCCAGGAAAACACCGGGAGATGCTTTAACATTTTTCAATTTCTTAATTATAAAAAATTATGTGACTTTTAAAATTAAATAACGGATATCTTATGTATTTAATAAACCCATATTATGTGCTTTTATGTGAAGGAGTAACATTCTAATGATCGATGCTATATTTAATATATTTTTACCAAGCAAAGTTAAACCTTCATGTACATATGCCTTGGCTTTTGCACTTGATTTCTTTTAAGTTTAGTTTATTGGCTTAGTTCTCTGAATATGGGCGGAGCGATACAATCAAACGTGAAAATATGGTTATTTTTGTGAAAATTATATATATATGGATGACATGTCTAAATTAATATCCTTACGAGAAATGATTCATTTTCTCCATTATAAAATTATTATTATTAGATCTGTAGGGCCTATGTTATCTTACACGTACATGAATTGCACAGATTCAATAATGATTAAAAAAGAAAAATGAGAGAAGTACCAAAGAAAAATGTATAGCACGTCTCTCTATTCTTAATGATTCAAAATCAACTATATATTCCATCAATTTGTTCACCATTTTCAGAAAATGTGAATATGGATAAGATAAGATTTTTGTAAATATATATATATGTTTATCCTTTAATTTATATTCAAACAATTATAAACCACTTATTATCATATTTACTTGATGAGGTGACAAGTGACCCTACGACGTGCCCATATATAGGGGTCTTGAGAACAAAATCATATTTCTCAATACATGCTGTAGATTTTGTTTCATCATAAGATGGTTTCTCTCCAGCAATAAGTTCAATTTTATTTCACGTGCAATATGCTGTAGATTTTGTTTCATCTAGGCCTTTAAAAAGCTCGATTTCTCCAGCCAAAGAAGACCAAAAAGGCAAAGTGGTCTCTATGCAACTCCTCCACATGGGTCCTTCAGCTTAGAGTGAGTGGAAGTGAGTGGAAGTGAGAAAAAGAGAGAGAGGGAGAGAGAGAGAGAGAGAAAGAGAATGGCACTAGAAGCTGTGGTTTTTCCACAAGACCCATTTGGTTACAGTGGCAAAGATCTCTACAACTTGTTAGGAGGGAATTGGAGCTCCTACGACTTTGGCCTTGAAAAAGAAGATGAACAAGGCGGCTCCTTTGATTTTCTCGAGAACCAAACAGAAAACTGCCTCTACGGAGATTACAGTCCCTCACCTCCCTCAATGGTACAACATCTGAATCAGCTTCACCACTCCAATGCATCCTTGGACGCCACCAGTGCTTCTTTTCAAACCGCCAATGAATCCCAACAAGTTGATTCTTCAGCAACAACCATCCCTACTCGTCCGAAGAGACGCCGGGCAAAGAGTAGAAAGAACAAAGAAGAAATTGAGAACCAAAGAATGACTCACATTGCCGTAGAGCGAAATCGAAGAAAGCAGATGAATGAGTATCTCTCTGTTCTTCGTTCTTTAATGCCAGACTCCTATGTCCAAAGGGTATCTCTCTGTCCCTCTCTAATTTTTTTATATATATATATATATTATTATAATTCACCGGAGTATTCGGGACTTCACCCCGACTAGATCGATCTCCGAGACATCCTACAGGCCGGGTAAAGCTTGAGCTTTTGCTACACGGGTTGAATCTTAAACTTCGATGCTTCACTGTCCTTCTAATTTTCAGCTAGAAAATAGAATTTGTCAAAATACATTGGCTTTATAGACTTTTTCTTGCTTAATTGTCAATTTTTTTTTTTTTAATGGGTTTCTTTTGTTTCTTTGATCAGGGTGATCAAGCATCTATTATAGGGGGTGCGATTAATTTTGTTAAGGAGCTTGAGCAGCGCCTACAGTTCCTTGGTGTTCATAAGGAAATGGAGACAACATCGGATGGTGGTGGTGCATCTTTGCCCTTCTCTGAGTTCTTCACCTTTCCACAGTACTCAACAAGTTCGAGTCACTGTGATAATAATTCTGTGGCCATGAGTACCGAGCAAGTAGGTGAGATTCAATTGGCTATTGCTGACATAGAAGTAACGATGGTGGAGAGCCACGCAAGCCTCAAAATAAGGTCGAAAAGGCGGCCAAAGCAGCTCCTTAAGCTTGTCTCTGGGTTGCATACGATGCGCCTCACAGTGCTTCACCTCAATGTCACAACCGTTGATGAATTTGTGCTCTATTCTCTCAGTGTCAAGGTAAGAGAAACAGTTCTCACAAATATCCTGCCAAATTGGTGGAAATTTACTGTGGGTTTATGTCTATCCACAAATTTAACATTTTGTTGGGTTAATTTTATTCAGCTAAAAGTGATATTTTTGTGGTGGTTGTGATTAATGCAGGTAGAGGATGATTGTAAGCTGAGTTCAGTGGATGAGATTGCAACAGCTGTGCATCAGTTGCTATGTAGGATTCAAGAAGAGGCATATTGTTAATTGATCTGAAAAATCTTGTTTTAGTTGTCTCTATTTGACCTCGGTAGACCAAATGTGCCCATTTTCTCTTGCTTTTTAGGTTGTCTCAAATTATTGAAATTAACGTTTACTTAATTGTTCCATGCTAGTTATTTTGGGTTTCTTTTCTCTTCCTCTTCATTCTTTGGGTGATCGATCCCCTCTTGTTTTTTTTTTCAGTTTTTAACCACACAATGGTTGGTCAGTTTAACCCATATCTTTTCCCTCTTCTGGATGAATATATAATAAAAAGGATATGGATTCAACAATATTATATATATATATATATATGAGATAGTTTAGGATTATATATATCAATGCCGACCGCAACTCAAAAATCATGGAAAATTTGTCAGTCATATAATTGTTTTCTCAGTTTATTTGCCCGACAATCTATTTTAAGAAATTTTTATTTTACTTAATTCTGGCCAATCGTTCCTAGCAAGTCCAAAAGTGGCAAACCCATCACCAGAAGCATGCAGCCAACAACAAAGGTACATACATGACTATCGATGATTATGATCGATATATGACGTATTACTATTATAGATTCTTTCTTTCTTTTTTATCGTAGTTTATTCCTATTAGCGTAATGATTATAAATGAAGCCATACACAGATTATATTGTTATTATATAATTTGTCAGAAAACGTGCATGGTTAATTCCAATGGAAAACCAAAAAAAAAAAAAAAAAAAGGTGATTTAATTAAGGCTGCCATAACTAAACAGCTTTAGAAGAGCTATTATATATATATATACAATTAGCTTTTCTGAGTCTCAGTATTTATATATTTGCAGTGCTTTGAAAATACATCCCTGTATATGATGATAAAAAGACCAAGATATCATGGAACTTCGTTCCTTTTATAATACTAGTCATGCATGTCTAGGATAAGCATCATTATTGTATAGGACTTTCAAACCGACATCATTTGCGGTTTGAAGATACATGTGGACCATCGACGTTGTACGAAGTTCACGGTTGCATCCCAATGTGAAAAAAGGTTGATATGCTGGTGGGGTTTGCGTATCTTTGAGAAAACGGAATAACAGAGAATAATATTGTGGGATGTAAATTGGTAAAGAGACAATCGACAATTATGTGATGTTTGGAGAATGGGTACGATCGATCAATTGCAAAGGTTGTCAATTTTGAACTTGCTTCTGGTAAAAATAATAATGCTCTCTTGGTTAATTTTTTTCCACTAGCTAGCTTGGACATTTGTGGCTGCAATGATACTTTCTGTGTTAAATCAGAGCCCTACCCAAAGAAAAAAAGAAAAGAAAAGCTAGCTTGTGATGGGAGATGTCGATTCTATAGGTATTCATTCATTATAGAAGACTTATATTATAAATTGTTCTTACTTATACAACCTTTGTTACACGTACGGATTACCTTCACAAATAAACCTCGTTTGCTTCAAATTACAACTCTAATGGTTTTAGGTTTTATTATGAAACACGTACGCTGATCAACAGTTATTAGATAACATTCAACAACAGAATTGTGCTCATCAAGGGAAGAAAGGAAGAGATAAAGTTCAACTAGATAACAAATGACAAGATAAGAAATAGAGTTGTGATTCGTTCTAACACAGTGGCAAATCACGAAAGTGCATGTGTCGTCTAGGTTCTTCTGTGGTTTAATGTCAAAAAAGAAACTAGGAGAAGTGTAGAATTTGTTTAGTCTCAATAACAATAGTAAACTTCTCTCACAACAAAGGAATAATGTCTCTATCTCTTGGTGTATATAAGTCGTGGTATGTAAGACTTATATAGAATGGGAGAGAAAAAAAAAAGAAGGAGCTTTTTAGACTAAGTAGGCTAGGTTTTCACAATCTATCACAATCTTGTTTGAACGAGATCTTGGGTTTCACAATTTTGAACATGTGATGTTCTAACGAATTACTTCAAACATCAACACTTACGATTGAAATATTCTTTTATCCTCTTTTTCGAACAGTCTTCAAAAGAAGTTGCGAATGGAGCTCTCTGAAACTCATTTTGATCCTCGATTTGTTTGGGATGCGACCGTGATAACTACTGAAGCATTCTGCAACTCGATCTTCACATAATCTCGTTCGAACCAACTTGGTCTCATTCGAACGAGATCTTCAGTTTTTATGTTTTTCACCCTTTTTGCTCTAAAAATGCATCGACTCAACCTTCAATCTAAAACTTACACCCAAAGATATTTTGACATTGAATTTGCCGATGCTAAAAACCTAACATCCTTGATTGTTGATTCCATATTTACTCCCATTTTTAATTTCTTTGTGATTATGTAAAATAATGAATGAATAATTTTTGTGTAATTTGACCTAGTTTGATTAACTTATGTGGGGTTTGAATTTAGTACAATTTGATTAATACGTGTTTGATGCAACCTAACACAAATGATCAGGAAACACAAATTCACATGGTCAGACTCGAAAGTATCATCATCTAAGCTTAATTGCCATAGTTATTACTTGAATTTTCGTGCATCCAGAAGATGTACAAAATCATATACATCTTCTCTTGGTAGAAGTCTCACCACCTCCTCACGAGGTTTTCCACCGCGTCGTGCGGTTGTTCTGAATGAGGAGGGATGGAGTCTTTTCCTTCCCTCATTTTTCTCTGATCCGGTGGCTCTACCTCCGGCCACCTCCATTCATCTCCGCTCCTTTCCCTTAGTTGAGCGTCTGGTTTCAGCCTCGTCCATCTGCTCCCAGCCACAGCTCCTCTCCCTTTTTGAAGTTTTTAGATTTGGTTTTTCCAAAATTAGATCTATTAATTTTAGGAAATCTTACTCTATCATGCGCCACTCCATCGTGCTATTGGCCTCCTCCGCTTTCCGCCACCACCAACCACGGCATCATTCTGCCATCACTTGCCAGGTGTGTGCAACACGTCTTAACGCGTGACCACTTTTGCCGCATGTGGCAGCTCCTCCCCTCTCTCTTCGCTGTTCCTGGCTTTCTGCAGCTATCCCCTTCACTTCGGTCGCCACTGCCGGCGCATGGTCTTCACACATCGACGAGTGGGTTGCTCTTGCCGGCCGGCTTCTAGCCACATCTGCCGCTGTAGTTTGCCAGCCATCCGCTGGTGCTACTCTTTCATGGCTTTTTTTGGCTGTCTTTTATTTTTCCATGTATTTTTATTTTCCTTGTGTTTTGCAGCTTTTTTTGCATTTTGCTGCTTGTTTGTTTTATGGGTTGCTATCTCCCAACTCTTAGGCGACTTGATATTATCACAGAAACTTTTGTAACTGAATTTGTGTTGATTCCTCTCTTTTCTGCAGTCCCTACATCGAACTACAATAGTGCATTTTCGGCTTTAGCCTTATTCCAGTAGTTGTTGCTGTTCCAAGTGGGGGTTCATTAGGTTCGCTTTAATATGTGTCTTTTTGTTTCTGTAACCTCTTTATACGGTCCCTTGAGAGGATTGGGTTACTTGTTTGACCCATTTTTCAACTTTTGTAATTATTTTCGCATTATTTTAGTTTGTGTTAAAGAACCTACCTGATTTTTCGCTTTTAGGATTATCTATTCTTTCTTCCATTCGAATTAGGAGTAGTAATGATTATATTCTGTAACCATGTTCTTATTTAATTAGAAAGAAAGAAAAGAAAAGAAAAGAAAAGAAAGTTTTAGGACAAAGTGTGAAAGCAAAGCACACTAGGTTATGTTTGATTGCTTTTGTGCCAAACTAATTGATATAAGTCGCTGTCAGTGAATGACTGGAAATGAAGTAAAGAGAGGGTTTCTTCTGTATAACTTTATATGTGACCAGTGCCCTCTTAAAACGCGAGCCATGCACAGTTATTTATAAGATCACCAGTGTCTTATAGTGTGTTATAAAAATTAAACAATGCCTGCCTTGAGAGTATATATATATACATATATATATGTGAGGTCTTCTTTTTATATAACAGATTTCTCTGCATGATTTTTATATCATATGCACAGTTATCATATGATTTTTAAGCCTCCAGAGAGATGAACAAAATAACAACGTTTCTTGATTCTTGGAAACCTCTACTGCCTTTCGTTTTAGAAGATTCCCCTGACCTCTCTCTCTCTCTCTCTCTCTCTCTCTCTCTCTCTCTCTCTCTCTCCACACCTGTTCTTACCTTATTGTTTTCTAGTGTGGAATATTTGGTTGAAGGATTCTAACTAAACTCTTCTCATATATTTTAACTTCGATATATGTTTAGTGCCACCAACAAAACATTGGCTTGCACGTAGCACCCCCGGAAGAAGAAAAAATGAAGAAGCAAAATGAGATGCAAAAGGCTTCTCTCTCTCTCTCTCTCTCTCACACACACACACACACAAAAGAAATAGCTGAAGACAGTGGCTTCCTTTGATCAAAACAGAGAACATTAAAAAGAACAATATAATGGAGTAACAATAATTGAAAATAATGATGTGATATATTCTACCAATTAATCTACTGGAAATACGATTTGGGTTTTCTAGGCTGCATAGAAAAAGAATTTTGATCCCGAAATTAATGTTAGGAATGTCTGATTTCCTAAAGATTTACTTGATGAATAAGCTGAATTGTGAGGTGACACTCTTCAATAATTGGCTTCATCAATCACCTCGTCAGCCGTATTCTAGCTATAGGTGGTTTTTGGTCCACAAATGTGAATAGTATTGACTCTAACCTCGTCGTGTAAAGGTAAAAGCGTAATTTCTCTTTTCTTTCGAGTAATTCTAAGAAGATAGATGTCATCAGATGACAAGAAATTTTGGATTCATGCTCTCTGAGAAATTTGGGCTTGTCCCTTTCTATGTTCCTTTTTCTTTTTCTTTTTCTTTTTTTTTTTTAATTTTTTTTTTGTAATTCCCAGTCGACCCTGCTTGTTTTGATGTAATGAAGAATATAGACAAGTGGTCCTTTGTATATTGTCTTAGTTTTTGGGACAATGTGGATCAAAACCTTTTCTTTTTCGTTTTGAAGGTAGTATATTCCCAGCAGCTGTACCAGTACCACATCCATCTCAAGTTTTGAGGGTTTCTTTTTTTCCTTTTTTTAAATATTTTTTTTTTTAAAAAAAAAAATATTATTTTTTATAATGTCATTTTGTACACATTTGATTCTACATGTACCGGTTAGAAGCGATAAAAATTTCCTACTTGTGAGATTCGGCTAGAAAAACAGATCCAAGTCTAGCGGATCGGCCCACTCTTACAGATTATATAAAAAAGCTTGGCCTAACATTAAGAAGGCTTAGGAGGTTGTCAACCACGTGGCCAACTACTCCTAGGGGTAAGCATGGGGCATGGTGGGGCAAATTTTTGCCCTTTTTGCCCTCGTCACGCACCCTTGTGGTTTGAGAATTTCTCACCCGCAGTCCGCATAAAAGAAGGGGAATCCGTACAAGGGTGGGTTCGTGCAGGGCGGGGCGAGTTTGGGCGAACAAGATGAAGAGACAAAATTACAAAAACATGAAACATCTATGCAGTCTATCCAAAATCCCAAATTGAAGACAAAAATAGAGAAATAAAGATAAGAAGATTACAAATGTATTGGATTATCGTCGACCTCGTTGGTGCAGGCGGTCGTTGACGTTCCACTGGACGACAAGGCCATGTAAATGAGAGATTTGCTCTTGAGCTTCTATTCCCCGGATCCTTCTATGTCCTCCCTTGATACGATGTTGTCTTCCTCCAAACGCACCACCCTCAACGCCATCAACTCCCCCTCCTTCGGTCCTGACCAGTATATGAATATATTGGTTTGCCCTAACCCTATCTGCGAGTCGTTGAAGAGAAAGGGTTGGAAAAGGTGAAGAGAAAATGAAGACCGAGAGAGTGAGAGGCGAGAGCGGCACAAAAAATGAGATGAGGTATAAGGTGTATGGGTTTTTTTTTTTTTTTTTTTTTTTTTTTTTTTTTTTTTTTTTTTTTTTTTTTAAAGGTTTTATGTTCTGTGTGGTGCGAGGTGGGGCGGAGACCCAGTATTTTTTAAAAGCACAACCCCCCCCCCCCCTCCCCCCCGGCACAGTTTGGCAAAAATCCAAACCGTACCCGCATATTTCAACGTAAAAACCATGGTGTGCAGTTCGGATCGGGGCGGAGATAGCAGGTCGGTACAGTTTTGCACACCCCTAAGTATTCCATTACTCTTTGAGATGATGGCCGACCATTCTATGGAGGCTCACTCAACCCTTAGGGAGGTGGTCAGGAGGAGACCACCTTGTCACCCTTTGAGGGGGTATTTAGCTACCCCAAATAGGTGATCAACTATTCCCATATTTTGCTTGAAAGTGGTTGATCACCTTAAATACCTTTTTATTTATTTATTTTTCTCTCTGGGTGGCCAACCATCCCAAGTTAAGTTATTGGGGTGGTCGACCATCTCTTTGAGAATTAGGACGTGGTTAGTCTCTACCTTAGGGGTGGTCAGCCCACTACAACCACTCTCACTCCCTTTGGATGGTCAACCAACCCCTCTATCCAAGGAGGTGGTCCGCCACTCATTAACTTTTTTCTTTTTTTCCCATTTTAAATGCCTATATGACTCAATCCATGCCATTCATTAATGCCTAAATGAATGGCCTGCATGCAATTCTAAAGGAATTGTAAGAGACCGCAATCCATGAAAGAATCCCATCATTTTCAAATCTTCCTACAATAGTTTTGGATCAATTGGACTTGGTCGTAATAAAATTGTTCATTAGAATTTCTCTCTTAATGCTATTCATATAGCAAGCCAAATTAGAAAGTTGAGTCTTGAGCAGATCTCTGGCCTAGGAAAATCAGTCTTCTTTCCAGCATCCCTGGTTGCTATAAGTTTTAAAACTGGGTCTGAATAATTTCTCTGGAGAGTGAGATTCTCTAGTTGTTGTTCTTATTCTTTAGAGATATTGGATTGTACCTCCTCAACCCTTAAGGTATGTCCAATTGTTTATAGAAAACATAAGAGTAAGATTAGCTCTATCTGTAACTGAACTTTGCCAATATGGAGATTGAAAATTTTGGAAAAGCAAATTTCAGTTAGCATGTTTAAGGATAAGTGCTGCTGATGTAATTGCTATTTGTCTATCAAAACATGTCCCTGTTTGAGTAGACAGTACAACAAACATAGTTGCTCCCATAAATTGCTATGTATTCAGTAACAGACAGTACAACAAACATCAGATATACACAATGATACAGCAAAAACTTTATTAATCACGGGCAGATGTTAGTATCCTCAAATATTAAGTTGAAATATTATTTACATAGCACCTGATTTTCAGAATTTGAATGGGTTGGCGCTCTCAAATCTTTGTTCACATCTCTGGTAGCAACTTCCAGCTTCTTTTAACTTCAGGACATGAGTACCCCACTTCGTTTTATATTCACATGCAGAACAAAGACACACTGGGCATTATGAACTTTGCAGTCGATAGTATAACAAACATTGTCGAAATTAACTGAAAACCGCGATTATAAATTTCAGACCAGCTGATGAGTATTATCTATTCCACCTACTGTTTCCTCAATCCGTGTGTGTGCGCGTTCATATTTTACTTGGATCCCTACTCTGTAAATCTAATAAAACAAAAGTTTTATTTGCTAGAGTAAAGGGGTTTTTACTTGGCATTATATACCAAAAAAAAAAAAAAAAAAAAAAAAAAAAAAAAACAAACAAACCACAACTAGATAATAAATCAAGTAGATGAATATTGAAAGAGATGTTGCACCTTCTAGCAGCGTAGTATCAACTCTTATCATAGGTCGGTATGGGAATTCCTGATTCTTCTGTCAGGTTTTTGTAAGCATTTTGCAACCTTAGAGTCACAGGCCCAACTTGTCCGTTGCCAATAATGCGCCCATCAATCTTCACCACCTGAAAAAGGAAATTTCGCATGTGTATTACTTATCATGAAGAGGAAAGCATTCTAATGTTGAGAGAAAGCTGGCACTGGAGAAAGCTAGACAACATAAATTTCCAGTTCTCTCACCATCTTGTTTATCAAGTTTTCTTTAGGTTCTGCAGTATCATACCAGGTGAGTCAAGTTCTATAAAGGCCAAGTCCAATAAATATCAGCTAATTGTGACCAAGCCTATTCATTTGGATAACCACTTGGCTTTGCAACCCACAGGCAAGTTCTAAAAATAGACTTTGCGGTCCCCAGACAACTAAGCCCATGAAGTGGCAAGTCTATCTTGGATAACTCAAACATATAGCTTTACTATGATTTTCTTTTCAATATACAAATTTTCAAGGTTCAACAATGAGAGTAAATATAAACTGAAACTATGTGAGTGGTACTGGTGCAATTTGTTTTAAGAATGGAATTAGGGCTGTAAATGAACCAGACAGTTCATAAACAGCTAGACTTGAGTTCGGTTTATTTAAAAAATGAGTCGAACTCAAACAATAGTTATTGCTTGAATATAAAATGAGCCGAACTTGGATACACTCGGTTCAGCTCAGTTAAAACTCGACTAGCTCGTTAAATTCATTTATAAATATACACGCACATTACATACATAAAAAATACACTAAAATATTAACTTAAAAACAAAATACTAACATATAAATATATACTAACATAATACATAACTAAAATATGTTAGTTTGTACGTATTAACATTTACATATATATATATATATATATATACACACACACACACACACACACACACACACACTAACATATATGTTAATGGATGTAAATATGTATGTTATAATATT
The DNA here is from genome assembly GCF_958979055.1 of Alnus glutinosa. NCBI lineage: Eukaryota > Viridiplantae > Streptophyta > Magnoliopsida > Fagales > Betulaceae > Alnus > Alnus glutinosa. The sequence goes on along the minus strand of NC_084897.1, from coordinate 20,551,721 downwards.
AATAATATTCTGTGCGCGTGTTAGTTTGCAAAAAATAATACATATATAGTAATTTATGAAATTTTTATAGCGTTCAGCTTAGCAATTTTATGGCGTAGAATCAATGTTAATTTGCCCAACAAAAAAAAAAAAGTCAATTCTGATTCGAGCTCAAGCTTGAGTCAAGCTCCAACTTGATTGATTTATGTCAAGCCTGAGTTTGAACATGTTCCTAAAGCTCGAATTGAGCTCGATTCTACGTACATTTTTTTCGAGCTGAATTTGAACAGCCAATACTCAGCTTAACTTGGTTTGATTACATCCCTAATAGAATTTATTTACAAAACAGAGCAATCTGAACCTGTAGAGCATCATAGCCAGCAAACCTGAACAACGTAATACATCAAAGCCAACACTAGATTACAAAACCTTGAGATAAACTATGGATGGCAAAAGGTTGGGTTCGAAATGACCTCATCCGAATCCCATCACTTATGAAAAAGGTTCAAAATAGAACCCAAATACCATCACGTAATATGTGATTGACCTACAAGCAGTTCTTATTCAAGAACATTTCAGTATTTCAGAAAAATAAAATAAAATAAAACACTTACCGGGGTGAGTTCTCCCATTGTCCCCGTCGTCCATACCTGCAGGGTATCAATCTGGCGTTAACTAAAAAGGTAAAAGTGCAGATCTGAACTAGAAAGAGTTGATCGTGAACAAGATATTAATGGGTTTGAACCATTAGCAATTGACACCAAGACTGCATAAAGATCTACTTGTGTGCATTTTGCTTTGTAAGAAACCAAGGGTTTGTAAGAAACTAAGGAACTTTGTTAATAATGTAAATGTACCTTCCCATAAATTCTTTCTAAGTTACCAAAGTTCCTAGTCTAAACTTCATGGGCTACTTCACAGCAGAAATCCCAAATAATAATAATAATAATAATAATAATAATAATAATTATACCTCATCTGCAGTGTGGAACTCGGATAGACTAATATTTCGCTCCTCTAAGACGAACTTTTCCTTTACCACAAGGTCCATGACCTGCAACCCCAAAAAAGCAAATAGGTCATACCAATGCCAAAATATAAGATATGCCTCATTAATCAAACACGCATGCAGTACTGACATTAAAAGATTAGCATCTCTTATATTTGGAAAAAGAGAAAAAAAAAAAAGAATGAGTTAACACCCCGTCATGCAAGCAAGGATAAGACAAGGGGACGGTTCAACTGGAAGGGGTTTAGAAACCGGTTCATGTCATTCTATAAAGAATCATTTCCAAAAAGCTTATCTTTTACTGTCAAACATATGCTTACAAAGTTCCTTACTATAGAAGAAGTATAATATGTTGAATAGAATATAGGGAAAAGTACACCCACCCCCTTCAAACTAACACTCAATTTCCAATGTCCCTCCAAACTACCAAAAATTTGCAATGCACCCCTTTTGTCCAGCAAAAAGACGAAGATGCTCCTATAATTTTTTTAATAAGACAAAAATACCCCTATAAATTCGAAAGAGGAAAAAAAAAAAAAAAAAAAAAAGCACAGTGAAAGACCCACGATGGCCGTGGATCAAAACAAGCCGTTAAGTTCTAGCTTTCTAGACTTGTCCATTAGTGAAGTGCAAATCCAGTAAGGCGCCTTTGTTTACAAGTTCCATAGTTAGATTTCATAAAACTTAGATTCCGTTTTGGTGGCAACAAGCCGTCAACTTAGACTTCATAGAAAAGTGCAAATCAATCTCCACTTTGATTTCTAGATCTGTCCATTGGTAAAGATTGTAAATTCAATGAAATTGACTGTCATTATGTTTGGTCCTGCAAAAATCCAGTACTGGATTCGTGCATTTTCTCACAACACCCACGGCAGTGCCATGGGTCACCATTTCATTTATTTATTTTTATAATTTTTCGTTGAGGGTATTTTTGTTATTTGTATGCAAATTATTGGTAATTTGGGGGAGACATTGGATGCAATCTTTAGTTCGGAGGTACATTGCAAATTGAGTGTTAGTTTGAGAGGGTGTGTATACTTTTCCCTAGAATATAATTAAATAGCTGAATTTGGAGTCCAATAGCATTAAAAACTTTTGCCCATACTTATACATTAATTAAACTATTTCCTTTTGTGTACAAACTCGAAATTAGCTTAACTAGATTCACAGTTGCTCAAATTGAAGGTTCATGCACTAATTTACCTGGTTCAACTATTTGTTTCTTATTTGAGATTTTATGAAAGAAGTTCAAACTTTCATGGAGCACAATAAAAATTGTTAGAAAGGAAGGAAATATACACAACTTACAGTTGCTCGAGTTATGCCAGGAAGGCAATAATCAGCATGAGGTGTCAGAACACGGCCTTTCTTCACTAAAAACTGCATGATTAAACAGATAAACCTTTTTTCAGTTTGGAAGTTAACTTTCAAGATATGTGCAATATAAGACACTGAGTTCCTTCAATGATCAGATTTGAGAGGAAAGGCTGCCCACGGAGGCTGCCAGGAAATAATCAAATGACAGCATAGTGACCATATGTTGTATAAGACAGGGAAGTGGTAACTACCTTTATGTGTCCATGAGAAAAAAATGCAATGCATAGAGTTTGTTGCTCAATAGAAGTTTATAGCAATCAACACTGTGGACGTTTTAGAAAAAAGATGTTACAAAAAGAGTCCAGGTCAAGGCGTTTGGTGGCCACCACCTCCCTGCACTTATAATAGTTCATCCATATGGTTCACCAGAACATAAGACTTCCATGTAGAAAATGCATAAGCTTACAATGTTTGTAGCATTTGTTTCAGATACATAACCATCCTTGTCAAGCATGATGGCATCATCAGCCTTTGCATTATTGCCTTCTATCTGCACCAAACTCAAATCAGCGTAAACCAAAATTCAAGAGAGAGACATCTACGAAGGTGATAGAATAACACTGTAGTACTCACAACAAAAATGAGGATTTCTACCAGCTCTCATACACTGATTATCATACTTTAAATTCTCAACAAAATTTAAATCTCCACCTTTTGGTTTTTCCTAGGAAAGTTGGTGACCAAATCATCCTGTATATGGACACCATAATCATCTTTTATCTTTCTTGTGTCTCTGCGTTTGTATTTCCACAGGTCTTTTTTTTTTTGGGGGGGGGGGGGGGCGCTTAAATCAGTCTAGTCATGGATGATTAAAAATCTGAGTGCAGGTTTTCTGCCAGGGAAATTCGTAAAACTAAACAGCTCAATACCAGTCAAAGCATTGATTAGATTAGAAGTGCAAACCAGGATAAGTCCATGTGTCATACACATTAAATTTATTTTTTTCCCTCACCTGCATGTGTGGTATGCAATGATCATCATTTATTGCAACAATTGAAAATCATCATAGTCTAACCTTAACATTTCATAACATTTTTAATGTTGAGAAAAAGAGAATACCTTCGCAAGTATGTTGTTCAGGAGGTTATTGTGGTGAATCTTTGAATCCAAATTCTGTTGAGGATATAGCAAAAATTCACTGTGAGTCATATGAATACAAAACTACATCAATCAAATAAGACCTTAGTAGTTTTGAATTATTTTTGTTCACTTCCCACATTTAGGAACAACCACTGAGAATGATGAATAACAACAAAAGGGCGCTAAGATGACAAACACAAATCCCTAGTTCAATGTGAGCAACAAAGCGAAGAAAAGGTTACAGTTTCCTCAGGTGTGCATGAGGACAAAACTTTGGATCCAAATATTGAAAAGCTTTTGGGTGGAGCATGTTCTCTGACCAAATCAATCCCTTTTTTACAAGCTCTAGCATTTTTGTCTTACTAGGATCACTATCTTAACAATGCAATCAAAAACCGAATGACAATGGATGCTGCCTAGAGCATGCAGCTAATCATACAGTGATCTTAGAAGCATAGATTTAAGCGAGTTCCAACCAAGCTCAACATTTCAAAGGTATGCTTTGTTCCCCTCATGCCAATAGTTTCCACATAAAAGGCATTGCCAATTATGCTTCCTCGCCCCAAAATAAACCCAGTTCAACATTTAGCCATTTACTCATGAGTTATTACCATTTCCAGTCATTGTCTGCTTTTATACATGCCCACAGTAAGGCTCACGAGGAACCATCTTGGTAAGACATGGGAAAGAGGTTTTTCACCTTCTCCACGTAAGAACCAGAGGGTGAGGGAGAAAACAAAGAAAAAAAGAATCTTACATTTGGTGAATTACGACGTGTGGTAGCAGTCACCAAAGTTATACCATGTGTGTTATCATAGACAGGGGGCTTCCATTCAGGTAGCACTGCATTTTTCAAAAGAACAATAAGTATAGCCTTGGAAAGCCCATGCATTATAATGGCAACTTATATTGTTATAAAATGATTATTGTAACATAATTCACAAACAAAAAGCAGGGAAAATGTTGTTCACTAATGAAAACTGAACAGGGCCAAAAACCCAACACCAACTCTATTAGCAAGTTGAGTATGACAAACAGAAGAATTCAACAAAACATGCAAACACATACTAGTACAGATACTAGATAATTCCAAGACTATAAATCCATTATTAAAAAAAAAAAGGGTTCCAAAACTTGATTAAGAACAATCTGTATAGCCCATGCACAAAGTCGTGCTCAAAAGTTGTTATTTCAAAAAATTTGGGTGGTTTCCATGATCTTTTCAGCAGTTAAAGCAGAGAAGGCAGTCACTTCCAAGTACAGTAAAAATAATAAGTGAAGATATCTATTTCCAATTTTCAACTTTTTAATGGTTTCATTTGTTTAACAATTTACTATGTTTTGAAGGCTATTGAGCAGGGGTGATTTAGGGATCCTGCTTAAAGTTTATACATCTGCACAAGAAAAAAAGACAGGTTAGGGTAGACGGGTGAAACAAACACGTCAGAGCTACTGTGCGGTCCTGACTTTGTTGGGAAAACAGTACATTAGAAATTCAAAATCTTACCAACCATACAGGTTATATACATTCCATAGAAAAACTTTTATGTCAAACTGAATAAATATCTATATATATATATAAAAGCTAAGTTCCAACTTAGAGTTGGCAAAAAATTAGGACACGTGACATGAATCTATACTTTTTAAACATTGAACCGGTCATTTAAGTAAAAAACCGGTAATTTAAATAAAACTAAACCGGTTCATGTATTTCAAGTAAAATAAACGGTGCATTTAATATGATTAATTAACTCTCTTATATTGAATAAAAAATGAATAGAAACGTCAATTTTTTTTTGTCATTAAATTCTCACTAATTTCTACCTCTTTCTCTTCCTTTAAGTAAAACTGAAAAAAAAAAAAAAAAAAAAAAAAAAAAAAAAAGAAGAAGAAGAAGAAGAAGAAGAAGAAACGTCAATTTTTTTTTGTCATTAAATTCTCACTAATTTCTACCTCTTTCTCTTCCTTTAAGTAAAACTGAAGAAAAATTCTACCGCTTCCCTTCCTACTAAATGTCCGTTACAAACTAAACCTCAAACAGTCAAACGTCATTTTTTTTTCTTTGGGAAATGTCAAAAGTCATCCAACATTTCTCGCTTTCTCAAATAAATATATGGATAAGTAATGGTTTGTGGCTATGCAAAACTGCAATGTTGGTTACATTACCGGAGAATGGTGCTCAAAGCAAAAAGAGCAAAGTCTTTGCCATTGTTGGAACCTTTTTGTTTGTAATACTGCTATAGTCTTTGTTTTTTTAGTTTGCCTTTTAAATTTGTCGGGGTTGTGTTCAATAAAATTGTAAATAATATGTTTGTTTGTATTTATTTTATGTGCTTCTGTTTTTCTGATTCGATTTTTTTATCCTTATTTTTGCATTGATAATTTATAAATTATTTTTTATTTCTGTTGAAAAAGTAGTTTCTTTTACTCTTATATATAAGAAGGATGGTCGAAATAATAAATATCTATTTGACCGGAGTTTCTTCTTATACCTACAAATTTCATTGGAACTGGAAAAAGTAAATAAAAAAAATAGTTATTTTTCTATTATATTAGTGGTTATCATTTTAAATTATTATTTTTTTAACTTTATTTTCTATGATTTTGTTCTTTCTTTGCATTTTTTTTTGTCCCTATTTCCTAATTTATATTATATTCTTGTTCACATTGCTTTCTTTTTTTTCCTTCTAAATTTTACATTGAATTCAAGGAAACCATGGAGAGAGAGAGAGAGAGAGAGAGAGTTTACATTTATTGTTGTTTTGGGTACGAGGTATGACAATTTTTTAGTTTACATTGTTCGTTGAATTTTTTTTTTTTCCTGTATAATGCACATTGTTAACGTGCTTAATTAATAGATAATATTGATTTTCAAGGTTTCATATGAACCGGAAAAGTATACGGAAAAGAATCTATTCTATTAGTATTTTTCATTTTTCATTTTTCATTTTTTGTCTATATTTTCCATGGTTCTCTTATTTCGTTTCCTCTTTTTTTTTTTCCTTATTTTTTGATGTAATTAATATATTATTTTTCATTCAAATTGCTTATTTTACCTTTTGTAAATTTTACACTAAATTCAAGAAAATGATGGTGAGAGAGAGTTTCCTATGGTTGCTTTTTGTACGGGGTATGATGATTTTTTAGTTTATACTGTTTATTGAGTAGTTTTTTATTACTTTGTGTAATACAGAAAAGATAACACTATTATATTATATTAGATTTTTCATTTTTCATTTTTCATTTTTTGTCTATATTTTCTATACTTCTCTTCTTCCGTTTCCTCTTTTTATCATTTTTTTTTTTGTTCTAAAATTAAATTATAATGAAGAATCTCGCGCATGGCGTGGGTTATGAGCTAGTTTTAATCAAAACTCAGTCAGAATCCTAGAAGAGAACCTCTTTTATGAAGCAGGTTCTCAAAATCCCAGGCTGTTGCCTACCCAAAAAAACCATTTGGGTGGTTGGCTTCCCTGGTCTCTTGGAGAACCTATTCAGCCATGGAAAACACTTAAAACAGCTTTTGGTTTGTCAAAAAAGCAACCTCATGCAATTCAAAATGCTCCATATATGGTTTTATAGATATGGACCAAACATGCAAATTTCTACCGGACAACAAAGATTGATATATCAGTATCTTCGCTATAATTGCAGTGGACAAGAAATTTATTCTTACCAATTAAGGTGCATCCATAGAGATTGAATGCTGGACTCATGCCAGAAGTAACCTGAAGAAGGCAAGAATATTGCAAATCAGTAAAGAAATAGATTGCAACTCTTTTTTTGCAAACTATGCTGGGTTACAGAACCATGAAGTGAAGAAATTGTGGCAAATGTCCCCATGGAAAGTATGTACTTGTAAGCCATATGAAAAAAATAAAGAAGTAGCTTAAAGTTCTTGACTCAAAAGTTATTAAAAACCTATCACCACGTATGGTCAGATGATCACTAGCAACAGAGATGCATTCACCAAATAGCTTATTGAGTTGATGGTGACAAATCTCCAAAGCAGCATATTGCATGGACCCTCTAAGAGTTGTCATCCATGTGAAGGTTTCAAACCAGATAAAAATTAATTGTTTAACAAAGAAAAGAAATAACAACACTAATTTTTGTCATTTAAGGCATACATTCCCTCTTCTACTCTTCTATGGCTGTCTTCCAGCCTAAACCTTTAAATGTTGGCCAGAGCCATTGTGAATTATGATGGAATAGAATCAATAGATAACTCATTGATGAAAATGAATACGGATTTTTAATAACTTTCAGTACACACAAACACACACACACGGAGAGAGAGTGTAGACCTTCTTGCCACGAGTTAGAGACAGTCGGATGTGTGCATTATTAAACATTCCATTCCTAATTAGAGTTGAGAAGATGGCTTCTTTAATCTGCATTGATGCAACAGTTAGCAGGATGAGCCAAGCAACTTTGTAGCAACTACATGCAAAAGCCAGGAGAGTAAAATTTCCTTTGCCCAAGATCCAGTACAATTAACTATACACAACAGAAGAATGCAGTTAAGGGATTAAACAGATTAGTAGACATGACAGAATAATAATCATCTGCGCTCTCACCTCTTCACGAGTTGGAACATTGTTGAAAGCCAAAGCTTTTGCTGAGTCAAACAACCTAATTAAAAGAAAAACACATCAAAGATTTTACTAGACATTGCTGGTGAAAGGCCAGGATGTTTCATGATGGAAAATTGTCTCTATTCCCTATTCATAAGACAACCACAGAAAGAAGAAATTAAATGCTTTACGTGTATGCATAATTTCTTAAGAGTTCTAAGAAAAGGATGGTAATGATAATGATAAGGAATACATATTACAGCTTTTGGAAAGGAATTTATAGAACTCATAACTCCATTACATCATAGACAGAAATTTCCTACAACCCAAATATAAGATTGACATGTGCCCTTTAAGCATGTGAAAAGCACATGTTGTTTTATTAATGCTATTAAAAAAGCATGTGAGAAGTACATGCTATTAAAACAACATGTGCTTCTCACATACTAATAGACACATGTCAATTTTATATGTGGGTTGTAGGAAATTTCCTACAAACCAGTTTGTAAAAAATTTCTGTCCTTACATCATTACATGAGAATAAAAGGAAGGTGTTCCCCAATAAATGAAACCAGTAGAGTAGAAAATCCGCTGAGTATGTCCAAGAAGAATACAGAGAGAGAGAGAGAGAGAGAGAGAGAGAGAGGCAAAAGGAAAAAAATATAATGTTTGCCAAGATGCATGGCTCTTATCAATTCCACAAGCTGTTAATGCTCCCAAATCTTTTTGCAATAGCAACATAAATGTCAGATAATTAAGACAAGCAAATGATCGAGATACTAATAACGGTGTATGGATTCAAACTTTTCAAACTAATATCCTGCTTACAGGATTCACGAACTTCAACTTATTTGTCAAATTGGCTAAAACAAAGGCATCATTAAAATATTTTACTAGACATTGAGAAACCAATTACTTTGTCCATTATTGATTCAGACTTCTCAAATTAATATCCTGCTACATGATTCTTGAGCTTCAGTATATTTGCCAAATTGGCCAAAGGAAGAGCATTATTAGCATATTAAACTACAACAGTCTGAACCATATTATACTATGCATCACCTTTTTTTAAACTTCTCTTTCACTAACCTGTCTAAATGCTCATCAAGCTTAAATATCTTCCCACTGTAAACTCGAAGTCCCTCCCAGACAGAATCTCCGCCTTGGACAACCGAGTCAAATACAGAAACCTTATACAGGTCACAGGCTAAGAATAAGAAACCTAGAAAACTGTGCACTTAAACATTATAAACTAAAAGTTCAAATATACTGAGTAGCAAATCTTAACATGTCCACCTATAAACAGGTACCTTTGCACTCTCACGGGGTAAAATCTCATCACCAACCCATGCAAGCAGCTTCTCATTTGCAGGAACTGGAAGATCAGGAGTTAAGGGGGACTTTAGAAGGGATGATTTCTGCTTCACATGGCGCCTAAGCATGTTGTACAAAGGAAGACTTTGCTCCAGCAAGTCGTACAGAGAAAAGGGAAATGGCTGAAAAAGATTTAAAGTTAGAGAATAAGCTCATATATATTAAAAGGCAAACCTGAGAGGTGTCTATCAGCCTTGATACTTATATTCAATGATTTGCATTTACCTATCACAATCTATGATTCAAATCCACATAGCAAAAATATAGGCCACACTACATACCACAGGATTCTTTCTTGGTTGTTCAAAACCTGTTGATTTATGTACGCTTTTATACCACCATGGGGCCCAAATGCCATCTATTGGTTTTGGGCCAGCTTCCCATCTGAAAATGGTTGGATTGAAAACTTGTCATGAACACATTAAAAAACAGAGTGGGAAAACAAAGGATAAATAATATCAATGTCCATGCACTGTCAGCATTACTAGCTAGATGCATCCAACAACGCTTGTGAGGGAGTAATGGATGGATTTCAACGGAACATGAAGGTAAAGAAAAACTTGATGTAAATATTAACAATGGAAAGAGATAATCCTTAAGGAATATTAACAAGAGGAAAGCCAAAAAAGAAGTTGCATAAGATAGGGACTTGGGATTAAATTGAAGAATGTCCATGAGTATAGTTGAAAGGATAAAAAGGATTTGCATAACAAACCACAAACAGTAAAGATAGGGGTTTAGTGAGCAGAATTTACATTTTTATAGCATATCTAGTATTAAGAGAGAAGGGCTTTAATAAGTTTAATTTTACATTTTTATAGCATTTCCCAAAATTAAGCAAGAAACTTAACTTTTTTTCTAGCGTCTGAGGTCATACCTTATTAAAAAAAATCCACTTATTACCTTTCACATGCAAATGCATCTAGCTTTAATCACAAATAACCAATAAAATAGACTAGATGAAACAATTTATCTCTCAAAGGGGTATAGATTTTGCATACTTGAGCATTGCATCTTGAAAGGGAATATCCAAGTCGTCACAAAGACCGCGTAAGGTAGCCTGCAAGTCAATGAGATCAATATACAATTGTATAAGAGAATAATATATAAAAGATTGACTAAGGTCTCTAGAAGTGCATAAACAGTAAGTACTGGATAATGGCAAAACTCTGAATCCGAAGTGCTTTGTGAGTGTGTGGGGAGAGAGAGAGAGAAAGGAAATGGGCAAGTAAATCGAGTCTTATTGAAAGCGTACAGCGTCCCTAAGTATACCAGAAGTATACAAAATGAAACATCTAACTAGGAAGATAAAACGAACAGGGAAATCAATAAAACTAAGCAACAAATGGGATAAAAAGGCCACCATCCAAAGATACAAAGTATGAAAGAACAAAGCTAAAATATCCTCTATGGAACTCTCCACGTCCTTGAAACATCTAAGATTTCTTTCCTTCCACACACACCAAAAAATGCAGATTGGCACCATCTTTCAAATCAAAGAACTCCTCGGCCTTCCAGAATTCCACCAACAGGCAAACAAGTCGATACTCTTCTAGGCATAACCCAATACATACCAAATTGAGTGAAGAGAGAATTTCACAGAGCGAAAGCCACATCGCAGTGAAGAAAAAGGTGGTCCATTGATTCCTCATTTCTCTTGCATAAGCAACATCTATCCACTATGATAACATGCATCTTCTTGAGATTATCCACTATAAGGAACTTGCCTAGGGCTACCGACCACGCAAAAAAAAACCGCCCTCGAAAGAGCTCGAGTCTGCCACACACTCTTCCAAAGAAAGCGACTACCTTCCGAGCAAGCCAAGAAGCTAAAGAATGACTTAACCTCAAAAAAGCCTTTCTTGGAAGAGACCCACCAAAGTCTATATGTACGACCTCTACTCATAATAGCTGAGTGCAACACCTGGAAGAAGGAAGCAAAGACATCCACTTCCCAATCATGCACTTCTCTAACAAAGCTCACATTCTACTGAGTAGAACCACCCAAAATCTCCATATTATCCGCAATTGAGGCATCCTTCGCTCGAGCGCTACCAAAGAGAACAGGAAATGCTTCCTTTAGAACTGTATTCCCGCACCATAGATCATGCCAAAATTTTGTCCTAACCCTATCCCCCACCTCAAACCTAACAAAACCAGAGAAAGTGTCCCACCCTTTCCTAATGTTCTTCCACAATCCCACTCCAAATGCACCTACAGGCTCAAGGGAGCACCATCTGCCCCACAAACTGCCAAACTTGGAGTCCACCAAGCATCTCTCTCAATCCCAAACCGCCACAACCATTTACCTAATAGAGCGCGGTTGAACATCACCAAGTTCCTGATACCCAGCCCTCCCTCTAAAATTGGGGTACAAACCTTAGACCAACTAACCAAGTGATATTTGAATTCTTCACCAAACCCACCCCACAGAAAATCTTGTTGTAACTTCTCAGTGCGAGTAACAACACTCCCTGAGAGAGGGAATAAGGACAAGTAATACATAGGTAAATTGGCAAAAAAAGGCCAAACCAAGCTGATTAGTCAAACCTCATTAGAAGACACAATGTCCTACTTAAGCAAGAAATTGATGATGACTTTCAACTCTCAGATACAATCAAGATTGTCCATGAACATGGAGCTAATGCCCCTTTTTCATACATCAGAACAAGAGGCTTGCATATTGCAAAACCTGACAGGCGCTTTGTATGGGTTCGAGGTTTATCTGGGAGAGGTGGATACACGAAGTGGCCTTGCCTTGGAAGAGTTCCCGGTTATAAAAAAAAAAATATAAAAAATAAAGTATAAAAATAAAATAAAAAATGCAAAACCTGACAACTAAATACTCATAAAAATTACATATTCTTTCAGTAGAGACCTCTACCATTAAGGGCAAGAGAACACCATGTAAGTACCAAAAATATCATGCTCGTATTTCACATCCACTAATGCATTAACACCTCATAGAATCATGAAATTAAAATTTATAAATATAATATCTTCAAGTCACATTTAGTTTTTGATAGCTCAGAAAAGTGCATTAATTTATTATTGATCCAAGGATGACCAGTGAGTAACTCGACCACTTGTTACTTAGAGAAGATTCCTTTAGGACATTATAGAGTCAAGTTTTTACTTGAAAGAACAGTAATTGTCAAAGGACTTCAACTCCATTGCATATGGACAAGATACAAGATAGAATTAGAGTTGTATCACTAGGAGATAAATTTTTTTTTTTTTTTTGATAAGTAAGTAGTGAATTTTATAAAAAGCGTAAAGGCGCCCCTAAGCATACAGGAAGTATACAAAAGGACACCAAAACAGGAAAGAGAGGGGAAGGGGGAAAAACACCCGAAAAACCCAAACAGAAGGAAACCCAAAAAAAACCCTACAAAACCAGCCCACAAAACCCCAAGACTAATACATCACATTAGGCCGCTTAGCCTTGCCCCTACTAGAACCAAAACCTCTAGCATCATAATTAATCGAGCACTCTAAGTTCTTCACTTCACGACTCCCTTTAAACTTAGAAGCGGAAACTAAAGCCTCTAGACGATACTCCGCATCAATTAGAGTCATGAAGTCTAAAAACCCTTCACATTCCCCTCGTGGGAGACCCCTAAAGTATTAACACAGAAGCTAAGATCAATCGCAGCCCCGGGAGGATCACCAATCTCTTCAAAACCACCTCCCCGCGAAGATTTACCCACCTCTGAGAAAGACATTAAAGGCGGGCACCCAAGCACAGACTGGACCGAAGAGAGTGGAACCACTCCCACTTCTGACGGATGAAGAGCCATGCCGCTTGGGAGAAGGAAGCCACGCCGAAGGATAGGCAGATAGCCCTCGTCTTGAGCAGCCGAAGACTTTGCAGGAGCTGACAAGGGCTTGGAGACAACCCCACAAAGCTGCCTAGAAAGCTCCTTGGGAGCACTGAAAGTCTCAAGAGCCTCTTCAAGCAGATGCTTTTCCAATTTGCCAACCTTGTTCTTCCGAGAGTATGTAAGCACCGACTTGGATTCCGACGGGTAAATAGGCGCGCCAGACTCCGACATCACAGGGAGGGAGAATCGCAGCCTTTCACCTAGAGCATCCGCGTCTGAAGAGCAATCGCCGAGAGCTGGATCAAACCCAAAGAGAGCCGGAGAAGGAGCCATCTCAGACGAAGGCGACAAAGGAGGATCCCCGCCCAGAGCTGACCTCACCAAAGCAGAGACACCAAAGCCCTCGGAAACAGAAGTAACGGCCGATGACGACACGTTAGAAGCTTCAAAACTGGACAGAGAAGAGGACTTTTCCCCGAGAATCTCCGTGGCAAAAAAAACCGGAGGAAAGGGATAGGAGCGCTCTTTTAACTCCGAAAGAGAGGCTGAAGAAAAACCCACAACTTCCGGCGCCGGGGCACCCAAGCCCGAAGGAACAGAACCCATACCCGCGTCAGAACCATGAACCAGAGCTAACCCGCATTTCTTAGCCTTCTTAAAGTAATCCACTCTTTTAAGACCCGACTTACTGGTCTTTTTAGAAAAAGACCTACAGCCCACCCTTCTAGACCTAGCCCTAAAACGCATTCCGCCCAACCCAAGGCAACACTTAGTCCTGCCCAGGCTCTGCTTCAGCCCACTAGAGGAAACCCAGCCCAAATGAGACCTATGCGCACAAGCCCAAAGAAGCCACTTTTCAAAAATATCAAGAAGCTTCCTAAATATCCCCAACTCCTACACTGCAACGTCACCTGCAACCTCAGCAGCATCGACTGCATCCCTCTTCTTGGAACACGCAAGAAGGTCCTTACCCAGAGGACTGGGAGAGGAACTCTCCAAAGCACAGCAGTCGACCGCAAGGCCTTTACCCAGAGGACCGAAGGGTGACCTTTCCAAATTGTAACAATCCACTGCCTGCCGAAAGGGCTCCCGCTCCCGATCCGGCGAATAGATCTTCTCCGCCTCGCACCAGACCGCCGCCGCCTTCTGAACCAGAGGCTTGCCAACACCCGGCGAGCCCACCACCTCTGCGAACGACAAAACACCAGCGGCCTTGCCCAAACTCTTCCCCACCGGGACGCCACAAAAAGAAGACGACACCACCGAGGTACCAAAGAAAGCCAACACTTTACTCAACTCCCCAGAAACTCGCCCCCAACCCTGCCCGTCATGGCCTTCAGGGAAAACAATCATCCCTCTCCGACCACCCACAGCGTACACCGCCACCTCCAAGAACTGGCCGAAGCTATTCCCACCTCTCCGAACAATGGTCACCTTCGAGCCCTCTCTGAAAGATTTAACAAAAATTTCGAGGCCCGGATTTTGCATCACCTCTTCCACCATCGACAGTAACCAAGCAACGCATCCCGAGCCCAGCCGAATCCACCCTGAGAATCCTTTCCTCTTCTCCGCCACCCTCAGCTCAAATGACCCTTCCACCACCGAGAAGATGAAGGACTTAGCCTCCACAAAGAACCGGTTCTCCATGCCCTACCTCACACGACAACCCCCGAAGGGGTTCGCAACAGCCCACCGCCACGCCTCACATGGCTGAAATCCAGAGAGCCGACGTTCTAAAACAAAGACCTTTGAAGGTATTGTGAATAGGGTAAGGAAGAAGCAATAACTCAATCCAAAAGAGATCTCAGAAATGAGGATTTAAGGAAATGCTTAAGAATGTTTTGAAGTTGACGTTTTTTTGAATAAGGGAAGAGGCTTAGCCTCCAAGCACATACATTATAATATATATGATCATAATGTCTAACAAATCACATAGTTTAGGAACTCAGCAAATCATATAAATTATATTTTACCAAAAGCTTAAGGATCAAAATGGATTTTCTTCTTTAAGCATGATCTCCATTAAATATGTGTATGCATACATTTTGCCATTGCACCATTCTGATAATAACTTAGAACAACACTCCCACAATTCCAGAAAAAGTAAAATCCATGAGCAATAAGAAATGATGTTCAAACTTGATGCATAGAAATGACTTCATGATAAATCTTGCATAATTAGATAGATATAACACCTCCGGAGCTTGCTGAAGATCTGCTGAATCAATGACAGGTGGGGCCTTTCCCAACTCACGGAGATCATTGTATATGGATACTAGTTCTGCCAAACCTAACTCAAAAAAGGATGGAGGCACAACCTTGTCAAAGGACGGCTGAAACAAATCAGATAGAACATGCAGCAAATATAAGTCAGTGGCAGGAAGAATAAGCAAAATCAGAAAGAATAAACTAACACCAATGAAGTCTATGAAACCTATACTTGAAAAAATAAAAAAATAAAAAATAAATAAAAAGGAGCAATACTTGATAAAAGCTCAAAGATCAAGCTCATTGACTACGTGCAGGATCACAATTTCATATGAAAATCAACCCTCTCAATTAAGACCATAAATTATAGGCTAAACTCAAATTGGTCCATCCAAGCTTGCGAGTGCTGTACATTTGGTCCCCAACTTTTCACTTTGGTCAATTTGGTGCCTAACTTTACAGATTGTTGTCAATGTGATCCTTCTGTCAACTTAAAACACTAGTAGGATTGCTATTGCTATTGCTCTTACGAAAGTTGCTGTAAACTGATCAAAGTGATCAAATTGGTGTTGTTTTAGTATAGAATTAAATTTTTTCTACTTTCAAATGAATTTTGTTTTTCTGGTTGAAAATAGGGAAGCGGGTCACATGCACAATAAGAATTACATCACGTCTGATGGCCCCCATCTAATCCACAGCAAACTACCATATGATGCACAGGAAAATTATGTGGCACAAAGCTAACCCCCATTTGATGCATTATTAAGAGAGAGATTGGAGGTTTTGTATATACTCTCACTATCATTTCTGAAAGATCTAGGTTAGTTAAAGCTATACCTCAAATTTTGAAAAGAAACTAAAAACGAAAATCAGGCAGTCATAGTTTTGGGAGTGATAATACAGATGTAAGATCAAATAAAGCAGAAAACTAGTCATGATCACTGGTAGCAAAGCCAGGAGTTTGTCTTTGGAAGGGTGAAATAATATTATGATGATTAAATGCTTTTTTTGTTCTCTTTACGTATTGTGAATTTTGCTATGTATAGTAGTACAAAAAACATATCACAGACATAATTTAAGTACGAAACCAATTTCATTAAAAGCGTAAAGTGCCCCTTAGTACACTGGGAGTATACGAAGGAAACATCTTAATAGAACGAGAAAAGCGAGTAAGAAAATCATCAAAACTAAACGACAAAGAATGCACATAAGCCATAGTCCAAAGGTACAACAACGTATGGTAAAATAGAGGATAAATCTCCTACAAGGCACTTTCCAAATCTTCAAAACTCCTATTGTTCTTTTCCCTCCATAAACACCAAAAGAGGCAAATAGGTGTTATTTTCCAAACCGCAGCACTCATTAGCCTTCCAGAGGTCCACCAACAATCAAGCAAGTCAATAACCCGTCTGGGCATAACCCAAGACATTCCACAACGATTGAAGAGAGTACTATACAAAGCAGAAGCCATGTTGCAGTGAAGAAGAAGATGATCCACGGACTCCCTAGTCTTCTTACACATATAGCATCTGTCTATCACGATAACATGCCGATTCCTAAAATTATCTAGGGTAAGAATCTTGTCAAGAGCCGCTGACCACGCAAAAAAAGTCGCCCTTGAAGGAGCCTAAGTGCGCCAATCATTTTTTCAGGGAAACGACTACCTCCAAAGCAAGCAAAGGAGTAAAAGAAGGAATTGACCTTGAACAAACTTTTTTTTAAGGAGACCCACCACATCTTGTCTTCGCAACCTCTTCGCACATTAACTGAATGCAACGCTTGGAGAAAGGAAGCAAAAACATCTACCTCCCAATCGTGTGCCTCCCTACTAAAGATTGCATTCCATTGGTTGGAACCGCCATCTTGTCTTCGCAATCTCTTCGCACATTAACTGAATGCAACGCTTGGAGAAAGGAAGCAAAAACTTCTACCTCCCAATCGCGTGCCTCCCTAGTAAAGCTTGCATTCCTTTGGTTGGAACCGCCCAAAAACTCCAAATTTTCCACAAAAGACGCGTCATTCGCTCAAGCAATACCAAATAAAGCTGGAAAAGCTCCCTTAAGATCTGCGTCCCCACACCACAAATCATTCCAAAGGCTAATCTTGGTTCCATCCCCCACAACAAATCTAGTAAAGCTTGAGAAAGATTCCCAACCTTTTCTTATGTTCTTCCACACCACCCACCCCAAATGAAGTTAGCCATTATAAACATTCTAGTTTGAAGAAAAACAAATCTTGTCAAAATTCTCATCCCCGATTTTCTTCTTTTGTTTTTTTCTTCCATAAAAAAGAAGGGCAAGGAGTTAAAAGGGCTTATTTGTGGGTGGGGGGGGGGGGGGGGGGGGGGGGGCATATGGAGGAAATCTTTTGGGGGCCATACTTTTGATTTTTAAGAAAAATACTAGATTTATTTTTTAAAAAGCGCAAAGCGCAATCAAGTACACAGGAAGTATACAAGAAAGGCATCTAAGAAAAAGAAGAAAACGAAACAAGGAAATCATTAAAACTAATCACTAAAGGTGCGAGGAACGCAGCCGTCCAAAAGTACAAAGAATGAAAGAAAAGGAAATGAGCTCCTCAGTGGTTCTTTCTTTGTCCTCGAATTGTCTATCATTGTGTTCCCTCCACAAGTAGCGCAAAAGGCAACAAGGAACCATCTTCCACACGACCGCACTCCGAAAGCGACCACCTGTCCACCAAACTTTTCGCTTTTAGGTAAAAAAAAAAAAGAACAGATATTTCTTTTTCTTATTTTTCTTGAGGTTTGGGACTTTTTTAGATTTTTGAGAGGTCATGGGGCTTTTTCAAAATTTGAAGGAAGACTAGAGGTTTTTTAGAATTTTTGGGGGGCCAAGGGGTTTTTTTTTTCAATTTTTTTGAAGACTAAAAAGGGTTTTTTAGATTTTTGGAGGTAATGTAGGCCACCCCCCAAAAGCCTTAGGGGTTTAAGGGGGTGTTTAGCCACGCCTAAAAGCCATGAGGTGGTCGACTACCCCTCAATTCCTCCTCTCATTATTTTTTTTCTAAATTTTTTCTCCAAAATTGAGACAATCTAGGTGTTTCAAGTTTAAAATATGCACATGTAAGTCATGTATGCCATTTTGTTGTCCCTTTTTTTTTTGGTACAAGTAATCAAAATATCAGAAAAAAGTGAAAGGCCGACTCAGGTACATAAGTATACATGAGAAACACCCAAGTAGAAAAAGAAAAAAAGAACAAGGAAATCATGAAAGCTAATCACAAAGGGAGCTAAAAATGCAGCTGTCCAAGAATATAGAGTATTAAAAACTAAGGACATAAGTTGTGCCAATGTCCTCTCTCAGTCCTTGAAACATCTATCATTGCTTTCCCTCCAAAGACATCACAAAAGACAAGAATGCACTATCTTCCACATAGCAGCACTCTTAGAGCTATCACCCGTCCATCAACAAGCATACAAATCAACTACTCTTCTAGGCATAACCCAAGAAAACCCAAAACGACTGAAAAACGCGCTCCATAATGCATTTGGAACTCGTTTGTAAGTCACACAAGATTTGAGGTGGGAGACGACGCCAAGGTGAGTTTCTGGCATGATTTATAGTGTGAGGACAAGGCCCTAAATGAGTCTTCTCCAGATTTATTGGTATTGCTTGCACTAAGGATGCTTACGTAGCGGCTCACTTGGAGCTTTCTGGTGGTTACAGTTAGTGGAACATAAGCTTTGTTCGAGAGGCTCATGATTGAGATTTGAGAGGTAGACGTCTTCACCTCGTTTGTTAGTTTGTAGTACTCAGTTAGAGCAAGAAGGAAAGCTCCTTCTATAAGGTCCTTGTTTGTAATGGTGACATTCCATTTCTTTGGAAGAGTATTTGGCGGAACAAGGTTCCATTGAAAGCAACTTTATTTGCTTGGTCGGCGGCCCTAGGAAAGATTCTTACCATGGATAACCTTAAGAAGATGCATGTTATTATGATTGATTGGTGTTGTATGTGCAAGAGGGATGAGGAATCCGTAGACCATCTTCTACTACATTGTGAGGTAACCACGCCTCTCTCTCATGCACATAACGCCAAAGCCATTTCCCAAAGAGGGCACGGTTAAACATTAGCAAGTTCCGAACCCCCAACCCTCCCTCAGTGATTGGAAAACAAACCTTGGACCAACTTACCAAGTGTAATTTGAACTCTTCTCCTATCCCGCCTCATAAGAAATCTCGATAAATATTCTCGATGCGATTAGCAACACCTACAATGAGAGGAGAGAGGGACAAGATATATGTTGACAAATTGGAAAGCGTGCTCTTGATGAAGGTAACCCTATCACCCTTAGACAAGTACGTCCTTTTCCAACTAACCAACCGAAGCTTTATCTTTTCAATAACTCCATCCCAAATAAACTTGGCCTTATAGGAGACCCCAACGGAAGACCAAGATACTTCAAAGGCAAAGAAGAAACACCGTAGCTCAAAATGCTCACCAACTCATCCACATTCTCCACACTACCCACTAGAACCAATTCCAACTTAGTCAGATTTATCTTCAAACTGGAGACAGCTTCAAAGCATAAAAATAAAGCACACAGATAGTGAAGATGATCAGGCTTAACCCCACAAAAAACCGAAGTGTCATCTGCAAACAACAGATGTGAGATACCAACCACACCAGAGTGCCTAGAGCAAAAAAATCCTGAGAGAAGACCCCCATTAACAATGGCAAAAAGCATTCTACTCAAAGCCTTCACCACGATAACAAAGAGAAATGGCGACAAAGGATCACTCTGTCTCAAACCACGGGAGCTACTAAAGAAACCAGACGAACTTCCATCACCAAAACGAAAAAAAAAACGCACCGAAGAAATACAACGCGCTATCCAAGAGCACCATATCTGCCTGAAACCACACCTCCTCAACAAGTAAAATAAGAAATCCTTATTGACATGATCATATGCCTTCTCAATGTCAAGTTTGCAAAGCACCCCTGGCTCATCGGATTTCATTCCACTATCCAAACAATCGTTTGCAATGAAAATGTAATAAAGGATATCCCTACCTTGAAGAAAAGCATTCCGAGATTTCGAAATAATCTTCTCCACAAACTTTCTCAACCTATTGGGAAGAACTTTTGCAATAATCTTATAGACTCCACTCACAAGACTAACAGGCTGAAAGTCTTTACGATCAATAGCCCCAAATTTCTTTGGAATAAGAGCAAGGAATGTGGCATTAAGTTTTTTCAAACTTACTATTAGCGTGAAACTCATGGAACACCCCCATAATGTTAGCCTTGAGCACATCCCAGCAAGCTTGGAAGAAAGTCAGAAAAACCATCAGGCTTGACGCCTTATCACTGTTCATACCTTTCACCACCTTAAAAACCTCAACCTCCTCAAACAAGCTCTCTAAACCCAATGTATCCTCCATAGATATGGAATAAAAAACAAGGCTATCCAGCTTAGGTCGCCAGCTAAACTGTTCTGAAAAACAACCTATCATAGTATTCCACAACATGTTACCTAATAACAGATTGGTCAAAGGAGACTAAGCCGTCCACTTGCCAATGCTTCAATGGAGGTGTTTCTCCTATTCGAGTTAGCCATCCGATGAAAAAACTTCGTGCATTTGTCACCCTCTTTTAGCCAAAGAGCCATTGACTTTTGCCTACAACTAAACTCCTCCATTAATAAAGGTTTTTTCCAATTCACTGATAACCAAGGTTTTCCTCAACTTCTCTTCATCAACTAAAACTCTCACTTCCTCCAACTCATCTAGAACACGCAACTCCTCCATAAGAGATTTTTTAAGAAACTCCACGTTGCCAAACACATCTTCAAACCAGATTTTTAAATCAGCTTTTAAGGCCTTCAACTTCTTAGCCAAAATGAAAGTAATAAGAAGACCACCATTGCGGGGTCCACAAAACCTTCCGCCTTAAGCCACATAATCCAAACTTAAAAGATTTTTAGTCTCCCAGAGAACCACCACAATCAAGGAGAATGGAAAGTGTCCGAGCACAATCTATGCAGCCTTTTTTGAAAAGGATCAGAAAACTTAGCTTCCCAATCATGAGAGACAAGAAACCTATCAATTCTTGACCAACTTTTTGTCCATTTTAATGTCAAACATCTAATGGATGAGGTAAATTGCAAGGAAGTGATAGTTTGAGGGGGCTAAATGTTACAGAGTGATAGTTTGATGGTGCTTTTGCAAATGATAGTTTACGGCAATCTGGGCATTTCAAGTCCAAAATATGCACGTGTTAACGTCAATAGCTAATGGAGGGGTCATTTTGTAACGAAATGGTAGTTTAAGGGGGTCAAGTATCACTAATGGTAGTTTGGGGATAAGTGTGAATGAGGTGTCAGTTCATGGGAGGTACGTGTATTTTCCCCAGGTAATTTTTTCTTAGGGATTGTATTTTGCAAACCCTAGCCATCACACCCCCTTCCCCCTTCAGCCTCTCCTATCGACGCTCTTCACAGCAACATCGTGATCCTCATCCTGCATGATGTTGTACCCAACCTCGGTTTCCACCATTTCATTTGGTGCTAGTTACATCAATGGTGATCCAGCCCCAATCCAACCAAGAAACCAACACCCATTAGTGTTGATGCGGTTTGGTAGCCGTGTTTTAGCCGATTTGTTCTAGAAGTGATTACTAGTGGCCAACCACCCATCAGTTTAGCTGTCAAAAAAAAAAATTATCAAATTTAACAACACTACCTATAGTAAATTCCATTCCATATTTGTGTGAAATTTTACTCCAACTGAACTCATACATCAAAATCCAAGATTATCCCAATCCTAATTTGTAGTTTGGCCTCATAGGTCTAGTAAAATGAAAGTAGCTTCAGTGTCTCTCCATATCCAATTGAATTATTCAAGAATCATGAACCATGTGATGAAGTTTCAAAATGATATCAGCCAAATTTGTAAACACCATGTCAGAGCTAATGAACCTAGCCCCATGAGTCACCAAAATTGCCTGGTCTGAGGATGTCCAAACAAAATTAAGGAAATTGATTCCATGAGAAAGTTACAGAAAGTTCTAGAAAAATATCGTTGGAGAGAGAAAGTAAAGATAGAGAGTACAAAAGCTTCAATATCTCTCCACTGTGCATCAAATGGGGGGACGGTTTTGTGCGATGTCTTTTTGCTGTGCCTCAGATGGGGTCCATCAGATGCGCGGTTGTTTTTTACTGTGCACATGACCTCTTTTCCCTTTTCAGCCCAGGGAAAAAATCATTTGAAATATATATATATATATATATATATATATATATAATTTGGCACCAAGATGCGCCATTTTGGGAACTAATGGCAGCTGTTTTAGCGAGACACTGACCGAAGGATTACATTAACCATGGTCTGAAACTTTAGGGACTCAATTGATAAATTAAAAAAAAAAATGATAAGTAATAAGCCAATCTCATTAAAAGCATAAGGCGCCCCTTAGTATACTGAGAGTATACAAAAGGAAACGCCTAACTAGAAAAACGAGTAAGAAAATCAAAAAAGCTAAAAGATAAGGGGAACACATAAGCCGTAGTCCAAAGATACAGAGTGTGATCGAAGGAGAAGGAGGATAAAAGTTCCTCAAGGGTCTTAAGGACCAAATTGACAACTCACAAAAATTTAGAGGGACAAATTTGTAGTTTAGCCCGAGTTATATAACAAAAGGAATTATTGGCTAATATCATTTGCAGATTACGAGGCAAATGACCAGTAAATAAATTGCACAAGTATCTTACCAAAATATCAAGAGGATTTCTTATCAATATAAAGTGCTTTCCTTTCTTCATCAAATCATTCGGCAAACCACACAACCGTTGTTTTGCAATATGCTGTAATCAGTAAAAGTAATGATAATGTTATGAAAATCATAAATTCGAAATTGAACTATTTTAGGTGTCAAAGCATTGTAAATTTTCGAAATGCTGTAGTTTAACTGGAAACTAAAGAAATATCTAAAGGTAATAAGAATTGTAACATTCTATGATCCAAAATTGACCAGAAATGACTCAGACCTTTCTCTATCAAAAGTCAACAGATAATAATCTCTTTATTTTTTATTTTTGATAAGTAATGTCAACTCATTAATAAAGCACAGAGGGGCGCAATCCTAATACACAATTAGTATATAAGAGTGCCCCTAATATGAACGAACAGAAAATAAATTTAAAAAGTCTACAATATATATTAGAAACTTGAAAAACTAGTAAAGGTGATCTAACAAGGAAGATTTTATTTATTGGAAATATATGGTGTTAGAATATTAATGTTCATATAATCAGTTCTACTATTTGAGATGCAACAAAAGGATGATCTAATGGATAGATTATTAATGCAACTACAACAGAAGACTCTCATTCCAAGTATGAGTCTTGTGCGGCACAACTCTATCCGAAAGTGGTTGATAAGAAGTCTATCTCATCCGGTCTCATCCAGACTCCTGGTTCTAAGCTAGAGTCCTAAGTCTAATTGTATGCTAAATAGATGGGAGTTAAAGAGTCCTACTTTCAGTATGTATAGGAGTCTTAATCTATTATGATCAGCGTGTATAGGAGTCCTAGTCTATTATGCACTCTTGTAATTCTCCTATAAATATTCAATGAATGCTCAGCTATAGAGTAAGGTTTTACAGCCTAATATATTTGTTCTATCATGGTATCAGAGCCAAATCATCGACTAACGTCGTGATCCATGGCTTCCGACTCTGAATCCTCTGCCACATCGGCAGCTTCTCATGCTTCACAGCAGCCCCCACCACCCGTTCAGCCCCCTGTTATCTTTTCAGTCCCAAATATGAACCATAATCTCAGTATTAAACTTACCAAAGGCAACTTCATGGCCTGGCGAACTCAGATTCTTGCGTATATCAAAGGCCAAGACGCTTATGGCTTTCTCAATGGTTCTTCTCCACCGCCTGCCTAGACGATTCCCAATCCCAGCACTATTGCCGGAGCACCAGCCACCGTTGTCAACCCAGATTTCCTCGCTTGGAATCAACGGGATCAGATGATCCTTGGTATTTTAATTTCTACACTGTCCGAGCCCTATGTCGTCCATGCAGTCGGCTCTCCCTCGGCTTCTTCTCTCTGGAACACGCTGCTCACCATGTTCGCTTCTCAGGCCCGTGCTCGGGTCATGCAAATTTATTTCCAGCTCGCAACGGTCAAGAAAGGCAATAACTCGATCACCGAGTACTTTCAGACCATCAAGACACTCAGTGATACGCTTGCAGCCGCCAGACAGCCTCTCAATGATTTTGAGAGCGTATCCTTTCTCCTTAAAGGACTCGGCTCCGAATATGATCCTTTTGTGACGTCGGTCACAACCCGAGTCAACCCACTGTCCTTTGATGAACTTTATGGCCACCTCCTTGCTCACGAGATGCGCCTCGAACAACAAATCCCGATCATTGATGTTCCCCAACCTGCTGCACACATCACCACCCGCAATTCCACCTTTCGCAGGCGAGGCTTCCGTGGTCGTGGCGGTCGTCATAACAACCGGGGCCGCGGGTCTTTCAACAGCAACAGAGGCCGCGGTTCCTACTTCTCCCCGGATGCAGCTTCTTCTCGGCCTTACTGCCAGATTTGTGCCAATCCCGATCACACGACAGTTCGTTGTTACTACCGTCAGGAACAACCCGAGGCTTCCCAACAGCACGAGTCATACCAGCCATCCAATCCACAGGGTTATTACTCCTCCCCTGTACTACCAGCCGAGGACCTCTGGTATCCTGACACCGGTGCAACTCACCATCTCACCGGATACCTTCAGAATCTCAATTTAGCTCAAGAGGCATACCACGGCCAGGACCAAATTCGCATAGGTGATGGAACAGGTTTGAATATTTCTCATACTGGTACTGCACTTCTTCCTTTGTCTCGTCGTAAGTTCTTCTTAAATCAACTTCTGCACGTCCCTTCTATTTGTAAAAACCTTTTGTCCGTTAGAAAATTTGCCCTTGACAATTCAGTTTTCTTTGAATTTCATTCTTCTTATTTTTTGATCAAGGACAAATAAACCGGGATGCTTCTTCATCACGGGCAACTTAAAGATGGCCTCTATCAATTGCTTCCTTCTCCATCCAGTTCGTCGTCGTCGTCGTCAATAAATCAAGCTCTTGTTGGTGAACGCACCACTCCGGCCTCCTGGCACAAGCGCTTAGGTCATCCAGCTTTTCGCACCGTTCAGTGTGTCTTGTCTCAGTTTAAACTTCCAGTTATTTCCAATAAGGCCCAACTTTTTTGCTCTGCATGTGCTGAAGCAAAGGGTCATCAATTGCCTTTTTATCCAACTATCTCTAAAGTTTGTAAACCTTTACAGTTAATTCATTCTGATGTATGGGGACCATCTCCTACTATTTCAATTAATGGAAATCGTTATTATGTTTTGTTCATTGATGTTTTCACTCGATATACATGGGTTTTCCCTATTCAAGCAAAATCTGATGTCATGCCCACTTTTCTTCAATTTCAAATCATGGTTGAACGTTTACTTAATCATAAAATTATAAGTGTTCAATCTGACTGGGGTGGTGAGTATCGTAATCTTCATCAATACTTTCAATCTGTGGGTATTACTCATCGTCTCTCTTGTCCTCATACACATCAACAACAAGGATGTGTAGAACATAAACACAGACATCTCATCGACACCACTTTGGCATTGCTCACTGACAGCCATCTTCCCCAAAAATATTGGGATGAAGCTTGTCTTACATCCTGCTACCTCATTAATCGCATGCCAACTCCCTTGTTACATCATCAATCTCCCTTTGAAAAACTTTTCCATACACCACCCGACTACAATTTCCAAAAAATCTTCGGATGTGCATGCTATCCAAATCTTCGTCCCTATAACTCTCACAAATTTTCTCCTCGCTCAAAAGAATGTGTCTTTCTCGGGTATAGCCAAAATCACAAGGGTTATAAATGTCTCCATCTAGAATCTAACCGGATGTACATCTCTAGAGATGTCATCTTTCATGAAGACCGGTTTCCCTTTTCCAAGGTCTCTCCTATTTCCGAGTCTCCCAGTGTTCCTCTTCCTATTGTGCTTCCTCCCTCATTGTTTCCTCCTCCTTCTACCACTATATGTCCTCCGGCCTCTCCTCCAATTTTATCTTCTTCTCCTTCTCACTCCCTGTCCACCCCTGATTCTTCCACTCATTCTCCAGCAGTTTCCAGTATGCCTTGTTCCACTTCCTTTGCAGATCAGCCTCCTGCTCGAATACACTCTATGAGAACTCGGTCCATGAACAACATTGTGCAGCCACGGCAACTAACAGATGGTCGAGTTAGATATCCAGCTCCTCAAGCCTTAGTGACAGTAGCTTCTCCGGCCAGTTGTGAACCCACATGCTACTCCAATGCTGCCCCTATTCCAGAATGGCGAAATGCTATGCAAACCGAGTTCAATGCACTTCTTCAAAATCAGACTTGGTCACTTGTTCCTCCTCATCCTTCTCATAATATTGTGGGATGCAAGTGGGTTTTTAAACTTAAAAGAAAGGCTGATGGCTCCATAGAAAGACACAAAGCTCGCCTTGTAGCAAAAGGGTTTCATCAATAGGCTGGGGTGGATTATGGAGAGACTTACAGCCCAGTTGTGAAGCCTACAACAGTTCGGACAGTCCTCTCTCTAGCCTACTCAGCCGGCTGGCCCATGAAGCAAATTGATATCCAGAACGCGTTTCTCCATGGGTTTCTTTCTGAAGATGTTTTTATGGTGCAACCACCAGGTTTTGTTCATCCCATTTTTCCTAACCATGTGTGCAAACTCAAAAAGGCCATCTACGGCCTCAAACAAGCCCCACGAGCCTGGTTTTCAAGACTCAGTGACAAGCTAATTCAACTTGGCTTTGTGGGATCAAAAGCGGATACTTCCCTTTTTCTCTATCGCACTGAGACAATAACCATGTATCTTCTTATTTATGTTGATGATATCATCATCATAGCCTCAGATCCGGCTGCTATTACCGAACTTCTACAACTTCTAAGTGCAGATTTTGCTGTCAAAGACCTAGGTGATCTCCATTATTTTCTTGGTGTTGAAGTCCTAAAGATGGATTCGGGTCTGCTGCTCTCTCAGAAACGGTATATCATGGACCTTTTGAAGAAAACTAATATGCATGAAGCAAAACCGATCACCTCTCCAATGGCTTCCTCCTCAACTCTCTCGGCATTCACAGGTGATCCAATGGACGACCCATCTCTCTATCGAAGTACGATTGGCTCATTACAGTATCTCTCTCTCACTCGGCCTAACCTAAGCTATGCAATAAATCGTGTATGTCAATTCATGCTTCGTCCGCTCCAGCCACATTGGCAAGCTGTCAAACGAATCCTTCGGTACTTGAAGCATACAATTTCTCATGGCCTTCTTCTTCATCGCAACTCTCACAATACCTTACAAGCATACTCCGATGCTGATTGGGCCGGATGTTCAGATGATCGCCGCTCTACAGGTGCCTATTGTGTCTACCTTGGCTCTAATTTAATCTCCTGGAGTTCACGAAAACAACCGACAGTTTCAAGATCCTCCACTGAGGCCGAATACAAAGCAGTTGCAAATACCACAGCAGAACTTCTTTGGATACGTGCACTTCTTCAAGAACTCGGGATTGGACAGTCTACTCCACCAATACTTTGGTGCGACAATATTGGAGCCACCTACATGTCGGTCAATCCAGTCTTTCATGCACGTACGAAACATGTGGAGATCGATTTTCACTTTGTCCGTGACCGAGTTGCTAATAAATCCTTAGTGGTTCGGTTTGTTCCAAGTTCGGATCAGATTGCTGATGTTCTTACTAAGCCCCTTGTTTCCGCCAAGTTTCAAAACTTTTGTTACAAGCTCAACGTGCGATCTCCCCCGTTGATCTTAAGGGAGGATATTAATGCAACTACAACACAAGACTCTCATTCCAAGTATGAGTCTTGTGCGGCACAACTCTATCCGAAAGTGGTTGATAAGAAGTCTATCTCATCCGGTCTCATCCAGACTCCTGGTTCTAAGCTAGAGTCCTAAGTCTAATTGTATGCTAAATAGATGGGAGTTAAAGAGTCCTACTTTCAGTATGTATAGGAGTCTTAATCTATTATGATCAGCGTGTATAGGAGTCCTAGTCTATTATGCACTCTTGTAATTCTCCTATAAATATTCAATGAATGCTCAGCTATAGAGTAAGGTTTTACAGCCTAATATATTTGTTCTATCATAGATAAATGCATTACTATCATTAGAACATATTTTTCTTCTAATGGATTTTAAATATATTTGGGATGCACCATAAGATGATCTAATAGATAAATAAATGAATTACTATTATTAGAATATTAAAAAAAAAAAAAAAACCAACTTCATTTTTCATTATAATAAAATAATAATTACCATCATCAAATTAACAACCTTTTTCTTCAATCTACTATTATCAACACGGAGTGGTCTATGTATAGATCCATTTTCCAACCGATTGAGATAATTTTTTTCTTCTTCTTAATCACTGGAAATTGATGGAAGTGTTTACACTGAGAATACTTTTACATCACATTTCCCGGCCACAATATGTTGATAGATCTTTTTTAACTTTTATAAAGGTGCCCTTATGTTTATCATGTAAGCCAAGCATCAATGAAACACAAGTTAACTTGGGTATTAAAGCGACCACACATTGGCAGAGGGACCAAGATGGGTGCTAGTAGACATCAGCCCATTTAACACCACCAAATAGGTGACTCTTCTTGATCCATCTCCTAAACTAATTTTTGTGACAGACAGACTTCCGTTATTAAAGTATTAATCTGATGTATAGAAAAAAAACAAATTAAATGCCTTTGAATGAGCATTTTTCACATCTGAGACTTTCACCACCTGGTCCGAATTACAGGTGGACAGTGGCAGCAACCTTTTTTTTTATAAGTAAAGCATATTCAAAAAGCGCAAAGGGGCGCAACCCATAGTACACAGGACGTATACATGAAGCCCCTAATTCAAAGAAAAAAGAGAGCACCTATCTATAAATTCAAAATAAGAACACTCATGCAACCTTTTAAGGCAATCCAAGATTAATATAATGCCCAAGCATTAAATTACACATGTTGGATGATGCCAAGGCCACTTGGCCCCTTGTATATACTTGTTTAGCAAAGCATGAGTTTTATTTGTATGTTTCTTGGTATTAATTAACAGCTGGTTTTTAGTTTTATCTAGCCAGGGAAGTTTTATAATTTTAGGATTTCTGACTATGAGCTATAGTTGGGTCCATTATGTCATATTAGGGGTTTATCATAATAGTGGACCTCATTATTTGTAATATTAACATCTCTATAGTTTTGATTTGATAGTCTCAATCCGTCAAGTCCATGGAGTCCAAATAGCCCACATTCATGGTTGTTATGGTTTTATAAGAAACATTTATGAGAATTTTCAGCAAGAATACTTTTGAGGATTATGTGATGCAACCCTATCCTTATGACGTTGAGGAACCAAAATGTGATGCTTAGTTCTATCTTCTCCTCCTTCCTATTTTCTTTTCAATTTTCCAGCAATTTTCCAGTAATCTCCAACCAATACTAGATCAGATTTTATGCCAATTCTTTCCCTAAAACCCAACTTTTAAAACCCTCACCCACCAAATAGTCTTGGGTACGTTTCACTGCATCCAGATCAGCCCCTGATTTTAGCCTTTCCTCGGCATATTTCAACCCCAAAATTCATTCATTTTCTTACCCTATTGTAAACCCTAAATTCTCTAACTTTGTTTCCCAGCTTTTTCCCACATTATAACCCTAACCGTTGCTACCCCTGAACCCCAAAAATGTATCTGCCAGTAGTTTCCAAAACCCTGAAACTTTGAAGCTTCAAACCGCAATATTTTCCCTAAGGTCTGGTATCAAATAATCCCATAAACATCCTATGCCTGCTGTTCTACATCAATATGGCTAAAAAAAATGTTGATCTTGCATATATTATCTTGTAATAGTTGGTCTGTCAACTACATAATATATTTGTATAGTTAGTTTGCAAACTATGAGATCTTTTCTTATTCTTTTTCTGGATAGCTTTTGCCCATTCTTAAAGAAGAAGTCAAATCACACTAAAAAATCTTTGAATTGATCAAAGAATTGATTATCTCTAGAAAATTATGATTCTTTGTATTAACAAAAAGGCATGTTCATGGAAAATTAGTAGCACAACAAAATAGTAATGTTAAAACAAAAAAGGAAGTCATATCATACCAAATCTAGTCAATATATGAAATTTTTTGATTACTTATGCATTCTAAATTAATCATGGAAAAGCTTGTTGTTACCTTACAAAATCGATACTTCTTTCTTCCTGGGGCAAAGATGACCTCTTTGACAACTTTATTTCCTTCTGATTCCTACTCCAATCAAATAACTTGAATATCATTTCATGCAAGAGAAGAGAGAACATGATGTATTTTGAAAATAAATGGCAATCATTAAAAACATAGAGAAAATTGAAGAAAATCTAAATCTAAGATATTAAGATGCAACATGTCGGTTATCAGATCAGATAAAAATAATAGGACACAATCAACAGTTAAAGGAAATAAAGGAAGATCTGCCATAGATCATGATAATCCAATAAAAGCAAATACACATTCTCCAACCTAAAGTTATAATGAAAGAAAGATCAGGAAAAACTTCTCTGTAGACCTCAACTTGTCCTGTATTTGACTTTTCAACTAAATGAATTTACTGTTAAGAATTACTTATCAAAATTTAATGTTGAGAATTCCAATTAGTATGACACTAAGAAAGGAAAAAAAAAAAACACACATTTTGATGCACTCACTCTCCTTATAAAAATTAAGACTTTGTTTGACCAGTGTTGTTGTTGGTCATACGACATATACAGAAAAGTAAGCTGATGTAGGGTAATTTGCTGACCTACAGCAATCTTAAATGTCATTTTCTTTTTCTTTCAGTTCCATGTAGATCCTAGTTTTTATATCACTCATGGTAGTCAAACTCTTTTCTTCAATGTAGCCAAATCTAACAAGTGCAAAAGGATGCATTGTTCAATGCACAAAAATCTCCGAGTCTCAATACAATACGTAAGTGCTCCATCAACATACCATTTTGGAGAGTAGCTCCTCCCTGTAGGGCCTATCAAGGCCTGTAACCCGTACGAAATTTGCATAGAGGGGTTCATCAAGCACTTCCATATCGTTCCGCTTAAATAAAGCAAAAAAACAAAAAAACATAACAAAAAAATTGATAAACAAGTACATGAGTAAAGAAGAAAGTGTGTCCTAATTCTTCAGTAAGAAGGAAATAATTTATCAAAAAAAAAATACGAATGTTGGCTATATGTGAGGACCCAATAAAACATGCTCACGAGGCAATCTCATAGTAACTACCATTACTTACCAGTCCAGATCATATCTAATATAATACAGCAAGACGCATAATCAGAAACGAAGAAGAAAGAGTGCAACATCAAAAGCACAACATAGATTTTTTAAAAAACAATATATATTCTAAATCAATTCAATATAGACAATCAAAAAAATCTCATAAATATATACTAGTAACCTTAAATTCTTGAAACATCAATTTCTTCCCAGTCAACTTGCAATAATCCTATCACACAGTTATTAATTTTTTTTTATTTTTTTTTTATAAGCCTATCACACAATTATTCATAAAAAGGAAAACAGAAGTTTGAATTTCTCTAATCAGGAATTTTTTCAACAATACTAAATCCAGATGTCAAAAGACAAATTTGTACTAAAAACCCACCAAAGTATCAATTGTTTGTAAGGAATCCAAAGTAGCCTTCATTATGTTACACCAGTAAATCATAATCAAGTTGCAAAACAATGTCAAACCCAATTGTCTAGTGCACAAGGCTGATAACCCCGACATATAAACAAAAACAAAAATGTTAGCAGTAACTTAATATATTAACCCAATTCTTCAAAAATTAGCAACAACAAAAAATAAAAATAATAATAATAATAATCTTTGGAAATGCAGAACATTAATCACTTATCATCCCACTGCAAGGAAAATGTTGCAGTCCAGAAAATTCACCTACACTCAGTTGGACAGGTGAGAGAAGGCCCTCACAAAAACAATTTAAAAAAAAAAAACAACAACAACAACAACAAAGAAAAACCACCTCCCAACCAACACATAGCAAACAATACACAAAATTCAGTGACTTCCTTTCCCTATTGGCTTATTCTTTTTCAAGCAGCCAAACAGACAGTTCGCCACCAAAAAAAAAAAAAAAAAGTGCTAGAAAGGCAACCTGCGCAAAAGAATACATGAGACTGGTACTGAGGGATCTTGGAGCAGACCACGAGTGAATCACCTCCGCCTCCATCTCCTCCTTTTCCTCTGCCATTTGCTGATGATGAAATGCTGTTTGAAAGAGCGAAAGATATGGTTCCTTCACTGTGTGCCGTGGTTTTTTGAAAGGACACGCAATGCAGATTGATTGTGGGGGATGCAACTTAAGACATTCTCCGTGTCAAAGCCAAAGGGCATGCCATTGCCAGCATGAATCCTGATGCCCTCTCCGGTCATAACGGCTAAGCTTCGTCAAGTTGGCCAATACAATGATGACATTCAAGCATTCAAGAATATAGTATTGGCCTGACACCATTAAAAAAGATAAAATATATATAAAAAGAAAATAAAATGATTGTCTACTTGACTGCTTCCTGCGTTCTCAAAAACAATTGAGAAATAATTCAGAAAGTTTGTCTAATCTTTTTACCTTCTTAAAAACAATTGTCTCCGTTGATCCTTAGATGGACAAATTACTACTTTATTTCTAATATTTTACAATTGTATTAAACAGATTCTAGTCTTTCTGACTTTGAGACATGTCCTACGTGTCAATTCCTTACTCGTCTTCAAAGAAATAAAGTTTTAAATTCGTCATTAGATTTTTGAGACTTACATTGGGTCCACAAATCAATGATGAATTTAAAAATGAGATGGATAGGAGATTAGCTGTGTCCCAAAAAGTACGGCCAACCATTTAATAAAAACAGTTAGATGTAAATATAGATCTACATCACAATCAATCGTTGATTAAGATGTAACAACGATGATGATTCAATCCTTAGTAAAATAATAATTTTATTCTCAAAATATAAAAAATAATTGTTTTTAAAAAAATAAAAATAAAGAAGAGCAATCACTCTCAAATAGGGATACTGTGAGAGTGATCAACTACTCTTCTTTAAGGGAGGTCGTCACTCCTATGAAAACATATCCCCCTTTACCTTGTTAGGTAAGGCCGAAGGGTGGCCTCTTTTTCTTTATTTTTAATTTTTAAATTTTTAAATAAAATTATAATTTTATAACATATTAAATCATCAATTATATCATGCGTCAATCAATGGTTGATTGTAATATACATCAAATATGCCTTTAGCATTTTCCATCAAAATGGCTGACTAGATAATCATTTTGGACAAAAAGTAATTTATTTCACGAATCTTTTAAGATATTTATAAATAATATCACACGGGACAAGTTTAATGTGACTATTAATCTTAAGGACCATAGAGTAATTTTTCACGATCATTTTTTCACCTTGGTCATTATGTGTCTTTTTGCTACTTTGGACTTTGGAGTGCCCGGCATAGTGTTTTCTACTTTATTTACAGAACTGACCAACTTTTTCAATTAAAAGAAATAAATATTAGCTTAATATTTCTATCCCAATTTCTGCTTTGGTCATATCAAACGTCCAATCCAATTTCGTTTTCAACCAACTGTTTTGCCACTTTGCCGAAAGAAAAGTCTTGGATCGGATTGGGTAACTCGCATCGCACCCTCCCCACCACCCTGATGGAGTGATGGGTATTGCCAAGCTGGTAATCACACTAGTCTTGTCTAATATCTGCCTTTAATCAGTGTATATGGACCTTTAATACTTCGTACATCTGCATTGGCTGCAATTATCCGCTCAAATTATAGTTTTTTTTTTTTTAATTGTATTTGCGAGAAGTTTGATGAAACACATCTATTAAAACAGATGCTTAGACAACCCAAAACTTGCTCAAGGGAGTAAGCCTCCTCAAAAACCTCTTGTAATTTCAGTCGAAAGACTTGTTCGGGACGGGCAATTACAGAAAATCCGGATCCTTGACACAAAGATCAAGGGATGTTGTCTTATAGTGATGGAGCACGTGTATGAGAGAAAGGAGCAGAAAACAACAATTCAAGATCTCCGGTAAGTAATAAGATATTGGTATCCCATGATGTAACAAAGCAACAGACGAGAAATGCAACAAAAAATTTCTTTCACGTGAGTGGGAACAAGCCAAAAAGCCCCACATGTGAAAGAATTAAAAAATTAAATGAAGTTATTTACATGAGAGAACAAGTAGTCGTACTTGGGATCTATCATACGACTGCATGTAAGGAAGCAAATTGATTGGCTTATGTGTTTCAGTTAGGTCTGTGATGGTAATGTCAGCTTGGCCTACAAGAGAAAGAAACTGATTAAACGTATTAATATTACGAATAACAAAAGCAATATAAGCCATAGGGCCTTCCCTTGAGCCAGAGTTTGAAGTGCCATCACAATCAGCACTAGGATTCCCTTGATTACCACCGTTGACTTTACTATCAAATCCATCACAGTTGTCATCAGCAATCCCTTGATTAATACCATTCACTTTACCATCAAATCCATCACAGTTGTCATCAGCATTCCCTTGATTAATACCATTGACTTTACCATCAAATCCATCACAGTTGTCATCAGCATTCCCTTGATTAATACCATTGACTTTACCATCCATTGATTTATTCTGGTTCAAAAGAATGGAAAGTACTCGAACAAGATGCGGGAGACATACTGGATCATATATTATGTCTGCACCTAAACTGGAGAACAAGAAGGGAATAGGAATAGCATTAATTTCATTATCTAGATAGTTGATAAAAAGAACCGGAAAGTTCCATATTATCTAGACAGTTGACTTAAAACAATCAAATTCAATTGCCTTCTATTTGACATGGCAAAACCTTGGAAATTGGAAGATTGTCTGCATAGTCACAGGACACTCAGATAATTGAGTTGAATACTCACACAACATCAGGCCTCAAGTCTTGGAGCTCCTTTTCTGATGCAGATTCCCATGGCAGATGAATGCATTTTACCTGATATTTACAATTTGTTTCAGCTTCAACTGCTATATAATCCTTTAGTATGTGACCAATATGATCAATATAATAAGCCATTCCTTTCGTCATGACCAGGACTCACCATATTTGGATCTCCAGTAGTTCTTTCTGGCCCATCAGTTTCAATGCTCAAATTGTTGGACTCCAAATTAACTTTCAGGTTCATTAAGGTCGACAGGTCACCATCAGTTAACGTCACCTATATCAAATACAAAATGTTTGAAGGTGATCAACCAAGTAGAATGTTTAGATAACGTGTCTACATTAAATAAGTGATTTGATAGATGAGAAAATAATAATAATAAAAAGCAATTAAAATTACACGCACCACTTGGGGAAAGAGAAAACTATGTTTACCTTTTCAGTAAGATAACAACTCAAGGTTTGCAAAGTAAGAAGTTAATTTTTGAGGAAGTTATAACATAAAGAAATTTTCAGCAGACTTTTAACAAAGTGGGCAAACAGTCATAAAAGGAGATAGTCTTCCAACATATATTCATGGGGTCTGAATTTTGAAAACATACCTTTGACGCATTCACATGAGCAAGACAAATGCCAACCAACCCAACACCTGAACCAACCTGGTTTCAAATCTTTGGTAAGCCAAAATATGCAATATATATGGTCCAGAAAAATGTAAAGCAAAATTTAGCAGTATCCAAGTGAAGAAAAAAAAAAAAGACTAGAAATATGCAGTTCAAGTTTATAATACAGATAAGAGGGGAAAGTCAATTAAATTACGATATAAAGCCTAAATCATGATTTAAATTTTGTCTCAGAGATTTAGTAGTAGATGCAACCCAAGCAAGACCTCATTGTTATATCATTCATGATTGAATTAATGAAGAGCTTCTTTTTTTTTTGACAAGTTAAGAGAGCATAATTTGTAGTTTAAAATAGATTAAACAAAATCTTGAACATGGAGCTTACCTCAAAACATGATTTATTAGAGAATAATTCTGGAAAAGAAAGTATGAATTCTGACAAAAAAAGACTGGAAGGCCAAACTGAACATCTGCATAGTCCAAGCCATTACTAATTTAAATTAGTCTAAAATGTTAATGCAACTAATTGAGAAAACTTTTATTCTCTAGCCCAAAAAAACTGAAAAATAGCAATGCAACTGAAGCTAGGTTCAATATGTATGACAGCAAAACTAATCACATTGCCAAATGCTACAAAATATTATTTTCAAGTAGCAAGACACCATAAAAACATCGAAAAATGCCTCTCCAACTTTTTTTTTTTATAAGTAATAAACTGGTCTTATTAAAAGCGTAAGGCGCCTCTAAGTACACCGGAAGTATACAAGAGAGAGCACCTAACTAGAAAGCGAAAAACAAAGCAGCCACAAAAAGAAAGAAACCCAACAAACCCTCAAAAACCCAAAGCACACCCTTCTACACCACGTGAGCCTTGCATTTCCTATGCCGAGAGGACACGCTTGCATCACCATAATTAATGGAGCTTACCACAAAATCTCTTTCCTACCTTTGGTCTTCAGCCGCGCAACCTTAACTTCCCGAAGAAAGTCTTCTTCAAAGGCATCCATAATCGCCAAGGACGGATCCTCATCCTCAACATGATCCATCTCGCAGTCCAAAGCCAAGTTGGGAGGAAGAACACCCAAAGGGTAAGGGAACTCTCCATCCTCCCCATCCCAGATCTTATCACCCTGCTCCCACACAACCACCTCCCCAGATGGACCAAAACCTACTAGCCACTTGTGAGATTGGGCAAACCATTCACCCTGAAATCTTCAAAAACATCTCCTCTCGAAGATACACCTACCTCTATGGAAGACGACAACAGAGGAGGGGCACCAACATCCCTCATCTTCACACCCACAAACTGAGCCGAAGAGAGAGGAGACCCACCTACTCCACTCGGGAGAAGGAAGCCATGCCAAAGAAGGCTAGTCAAGGGAGTCTTACTGACCGTTCCCCCACCAGGCTCCGACAAGGGCTGGGCACCAAAAGGCAGCGGCATCGGAGCACGAATCGTCGTCAAGGCCTCGTCAATCAAAGAAGCGTCCAACTGGTCTCCTCTTCCTACCTTCGATCTACAGTAGTATCTCAGCACCGATTTGGACTCCAATGGGTAGATAGGAGCCCCACTCTCCGATGAAAAGCGGAGCCTTTCACCCAAAGCAGCCGCCCCGAAGAAGTGGAGCCGAAGGAGTCCCCTACCGGAAAAGACCCCTCAATAGCCAAGTCTACCTTAACAGCCGAGTCAACCCCCAAAAAGAAGGCTAGCGCAAAGGGAAAGTTGATATTTAGGACCTGGTTTACTGAAGCTGAACTGACCTAATTAGCATAAGCAAGTAATATATAGGCCATAGACAAACCACTAGTGGCAGGATAATTGAAACCTTCTTCAAAAGATTAACCTGTCAAGCCCACATCTCAATTCTTTCACGGAATCGTTAAAATATGATATTACAAATTCTGTCAAATAGCACATTCTTCTTTACCACAATTCCCCTTTATAGCACCTCCATACACAAATTTACATCGTACCAGCACCATAAGCGATTATTCCCAAAGTATGAGAAGGATTGATTTGTCGACCAGCCAATTTCAAATTAAAACCCAATTGACTACTATAGCAGAAACTAAATCCATGTTCATTAAAAGTAATAAGTATTCATATGAATAAATACAGAGGCAAGATTTTTTGCTGTGACTTAATTTTGAAAAGAAAGAAAGAAAGACAAAAGAGGGGAAAAAACAAAAAAAAAAAAAAAAAAGTAGGCAGGCTTGCAATTAGCTACCTGGTTTTTTTTTTTTTTTCCTCAACATCCAATAATCCTTCTTACCAATAATAAACAATAACAAGAATTCAGAGCATAAGTAATGTCTAAATGATTTGCCAGAAAATCTCTTCATAG
This sequence comes from Alnus glutinosa, assembly GCF_958979055.1. Taxonomy (NCBI): domain Eukaryota; kingdom Viridiplantae; phylum Streptophyta; class Magnoliopsida; order Fagales; family Betulaceae; genus Alnus; species Alnus glutinosa. The sequence continues at coordinate 20,513,228 of NC_084897.1, read as the reverse complement.
CTCCAACAGATGCAATAGGGTAAACGCAGGAAATGGTCTCACAAAATGACAGAGCAAGTCCAAATTCACTATGATTGAATATGCTTTTCATAAATTTTGCAGTTCGATATTTGTTTAAATTCAAGGGGTCATACTGAATAATTCTTCAACAACTTAGTTTTGCAGATATCACCTTCAAGATAGAGACATCAATAACAAAGATTACCCAGTATCTCCTTCAAGCATGTTGAGTGAACATTGTAGTGGGACCACCAATCTCTTTGAGTTAGGACAACTTGGGAGTTCAAAACAACCTAGAAGCACCAAAAATCAACTAAAGATAAGTTGAAGCAAATAAAAAGCAACAACTATCAAGTTCAAAACAACCTAGAAGCACCAAAAATCAACTAAAGATAAGTTGAAGCAAATAAAAAGCAACAACTATCAAATGATAAAAAATAATTACCATCAGGAAAAAGATACGAAATGCATTTGCAGACCCTCGCATTTCCTTTCACCAAATTATCATCCTATCAGATAAACAAATTTGTCAGTCAAGTTCAAGCAACAGATCTAAAAAAAAAAAAACAGAAACTATTCAACGGGCAATTTAATTAAGCAACCCCTGTATTCACAAACTATACCTTCAATGATATCATGTAATAAGCATACTGTTCATATAATTCATCCAAAACGACACCATGGTTCAGCTCAACTTCAGTTATAAGCTTCTTTAGAAAACTCTTCAAGTAAGGTACATGAAATTTTCCACCCTGCATTGAACATTCAACTGAACAAAGCTTTATAGCAGAGGAACAATCAAAACAAGGGATTTGTTTGGTTGCTGAGGAAATGTAGGACAAGTAGAAGATTAATAGTCTGAATAAATATTGATCTGTTATTGAAGAGTACAAAAATTACACGTCCAGTCTACCAAGCCTAACACAACTACTTAATTCCTTTGACTTCGCGATATACAGAAACCAAAATGACATTAAACATATCTTAATCTTTGAAATAAGGGTTAGAAAAAGGTAGGGAAAGGGGGGGGAAACCATTTTCTTCGAGCTTCAAAAACTATCTTCCCTGTTAGCTAGTCAGACCTAAACATCAATTAAGAAAAATCAACAAGAAACCAATATGGGGACTTCAGGAAACTTCAGTGCCCTGAAACTTAAGTACAAATTCAAAAGAGAAAGGAAAAAAAAAATCTTGTGCCTAATTATTTCCTTTTCTTTTCCCTCATTTTCTCACCAACCAAACAAAGCTTAACACCTAAAGTATCATTCCCATACTAACAACTAAGCCAGAAAATCCCACAACCCATAAACAGACTACACTTTCTTATTTAAACGCACGAAATAGAGAATAGAGAATTCTTACACCTTTGCTTACGCAATGGTCCCAAATGAACCTCTGCACTCCCTCGGTAACCGACCCTCCACCGCATACCCTACAATTCAACAAACCAACACATTCACACAACACCAAGCCATTAAAACAAAGAACATGAACATGTATCCAATGCACTTAAGCTACGTGTGCCACAATTTGCTAAAATGTGCCGGTGCGTGCAGTTGGGGACTAAGCGGTTATCTCAATTGACTTGAGGACAAGGAAGGGGAATATTATCGCGTTGTGTGCTAACATGCACCGTATACGAGTATGTCAAAGTGAGCCGACGAGTACCTGGCCAAGGTGACCAAGGAGTCGGTGGGTTCCATGGCAAGAAAAGCTGAGAGCAGGTAGAGACATGGAGGGGCGGAGGGATCGAGCTCTTGGTCCGCCATGGTCATTCACGGTTAGGGTTTTTTGGGTTTTACGGCTCCAGAGGGAGATTCAGGAAGAGGAGGCCTATTGCGGCGGGGGGTTTGGATGGTGGGGAAAGTGGTGACAGATCCATTTTTTTTCTTTTTTCTTTTTCTTTTTGTTAAACACATTTTTGCCTACCCACCATATCCCACTCCTATCCTACAATTGCATACGTGGACCAATGATATTATTAAAAAAATATGAGTCTCACAATACTCTTTTTATTATCTCTCACATCATTGGTCTATATATGTTATGGTGGGATAGGAATAGAATCCTAGTGGGTACCCAAGCATTTCCCTATGGTTTAACTCTTTTATTTTTTACTTCATGTGATTCATTTCATATCGCAAATGTTACATTGCTTTTGGTTAAAGACGGAGATGATACATTCGTCCAAATTTCCATTCAAAAACTAGCGATTATCCACGTCAGAGCTACTAAACACACTTAAAAAGTCGACACCTATCCTAGATAACACGTAAGTCACCACATCAGCGCTATGTCACTGCCATGTGCAATGGTGGGATATGAGTGGGATCCTAGTGGGTACCCAAGCATTTCCTTATGGTTTAATTCCTTTATTTTTTACTTCATGTGGTTCATTTCGTATCGCAAATGTTACCTTGCTTTTGGTTAAAGACAAAGATGATACATTCGTCCAAATTTCTGTTCAAAAACTGGCGATTGTCCACGTTAGCACTACTAAACACACTTAAAAAGTCAACACCTATCTCAGATGACACGTAAGTCACCACATTAGTGCTATGTCATTGCCATATTTTTTTAAAAAAAGAAAAAAAGAAAGAAAGAAAAAAAAGGCCATCCTCTTGGCCAGTTTGAGGGTGGCCGAACAACCTTGTGGCTCTTGGGGGTGGTTTAGCCACTCCCAGATAGTGAGAGGAAAAAAAAAAAAAAAAAAAAGTTTTGGTGGGTTTGGTCCTTAGGGGGTGGTTTAACCACCCCCAAGAGGCAAAGAAGAAAAGAAAAAAAAAAAATAGGGGGTTTGGCCTTAGGGGTGATTCGGCCACCTCAGGCTCCATTTTTTCTTTGGGGTAGCCAAACCATTCCCAGACCGCCCAGGAAAGTGTCTGAGCCACCTCTTCTTTTATTTTTTATTTTTTAAAGCTTTTAAAATAATAATAATAAAAATAAAAATATGGTAGTTATATGGCGCTGATGTGGCAACAAGTGGCATATGGGACAGGTGTCGACCTTTTAAGGGTGTTTAATGGCGCTGACATGAACAATTGTTAGTTTTTTTATAGAAATTTGGACGAATGTACCATTTTCATCTTTAATAAATAAACAATGTACAATTTGCGATACGAAATGAATCACATGGCAAAAAAATGAGTCAAATCATGCAAAAAATATCTTTTAAAAAAAAATGAGAAAAAACAAATTTTGTTAATTTTTCTTTTAATTTTTAAATTTGGCCACTCTTAATTTTTATGTATACCTTTATTAATTTGTTTTCAATTTGAGTTTTTTTTTTTTAATTAGTATTATTTTTTTACTAAGGATATTTTTGTTATTGGGAAAATATTGATAATTTTTAATAATTTAGAAGAGATATTATTATCTAAATTAGAAATTTAGAGAGATTATCAATTAAGTGGATAATTGGAGGAGTACGTGAAGCTTTTATTCTTTTTATTTATTTTTCGTGATTCTTCAGGTTATTCCATCTGTTTTTATGGGCATGTTTGATAAGTTACCGAACATAACACAGTGTAATGATGTTACTGCTCACGTACTTTTTTTTTTTTTTTTTTTCCATATTTTTATATTTTCTACCACCAATTAACATCAAAATATTTTTACTTTTTATATCACATCAATAATTTTTTATTACTATTCAAATAAAAAAATTCACTACAATACAAATTTTTTTTACTTTTTTATACAAATTATTTTTATTTTATATCATATCATCACTTTTTTCTAATTTTAAAACTAATAATCCATTATTTTGTTCTGTTTTATCATGTACACATTTTTGCCAAACAAATTCTATATTTCTATGACGTGGCTCTAAGCTCATGACAACAGCCAGGTCATTAATAACACGTAAGTGGGCTAGGGCCTAGGCCTTGCTTCCTACTGCCTTTACTTGTTGACCACATGTCTTCGTCCTCCTCTGCAATCTAATAATTCATCTACCCTGATTGAGAAAGCATGATAATTAACAAAAAAGGAATGCTCATGAATTCTAGGTGTATAGGAATCCTAGCCTTAAGGAACAAAAAGGTTAATTAAGAATTTGTTAAGTTTACCTGATTGCCACATCTATAGAGTTTTATTTTGCATAAAAAGATTCTAATATATTAGTGCATCTATATATATAATGACATGATCAGGTAAATTTAACTTTACTATAGACCAACAAAAAAAATGATTGTTCATGATATCATAATTGAATAGATTAGGAAAGATCAGTAATATTGATCAAGAATGAAGCTCGATCTTAATTATATATCACAAGAACATTCCTGAATTTTATTAAGAAAGTAATTAATATATAATAACTAATACTTTAATTAATTGATCATCACAGTAATTAATTACACTACTGAAATAAATCGATTGCCCGTATAGCCACTGTCTTCGATATATATATGCCCAAACAAAACATTAACTACAAATAGGGGTCAATTGTAGAATTGCAAATTAAGAATTATAAAAGGAAATAAACTATCTTTATATATGTAATTCCGATAGTTTACAATAGAATCAATAGCCCTAATTACCTTAATCGATCTTGAATATTTTTACCTGATCGAAACCCTAATCATATCTATCCTTCTACACAACAATTAATAGAACAATATGTTCCATAATACAGAGCAAGAAAATCAAAACTGGCCCTAACTTTACTTAATCCTCAATCTTTTCCCAAGAAACCCTAATCATATCCATCCTTCTACACATGTACAGCAAGAGAATAGAGTCGTCTGAACTAGCCCTAACATTAATAATCTAGAATGTTTTTCCATGCATGCAAGAAAACAAATTAAAAGATCGATGAAATCTTGATCAACCCTAGATAGGTCATGAGCCTTTTGACACGAACGGCCCGACCCACATCATCCTCGGCATTAGGCGCACATGCATCTTGGAGTGATCCCATGGAGTGGGCGTTGGTGATGAGGCGGCGGACGAAGACCCATGCGAACATCGTACGCCATTCGAGTCGTCTCGTCGTTGAGGACCTCCCAGGCGTTGGTGATGAGGCGAAGAGCACCTGGCGCCGCAGGCGAGCAGAACCTGTCTGGGTGCACCAGCTTCACCAACTTGCAGAAGGCGTGGGAAATGGCATCGCCGCTGAGAGATGGGTCAGCCTTCAAGCCGAGAAGGGCGTAGAGATCGGGCTGCCCAAACTTGTTCCTCTTCGTGGCCTCGTAGTGGACACGGAAGACGGCGTAGTACCTGTCGACGCTACCAAAGAAGGGATCAAGAATCTTGGCCGAACTCGCAAGATCGAAGGCCTCTCTTACTTTGCCCTCCATAAATTTCTCCTGGGCGTAGTCAAGCATCACATCTGTCATCGCTTCAAACAAGAACAAGATCGAATGGGAGGAAGAACGCAAGAGCAAGAACAAGAACTGTGCAATATAAAGAGGGTTTCTTTTTCTGGGCAAAGCGTGTTAGTCAAGTAAGAGAGTGCCCGGTGACCCCGCTGACCCCGCTGACTTTTGCTTTCCGTAGTGGAATAGGGCACGCTCGTCTCTCATTTGCCCTAGCTGGCGAATGCCCACTGCCCAGTGTATGTAAAATAGCCGTAGAGGGAGATAGCCTCAAGGCATTAGAACTAAAAAACGCGTTTTAGCAAGTGCCCGCATGCCCGAGATTTTCACTCGTCTCAATTTTACCCTTGGCAAACAAACGTCCCAGCCAAAGAGAGTCGGTGTATTGTTCTTATCAGAATTAATTAGGAAACCCAATCGATATCTGATAGGCTACAGATAGTCGGTTTAGGATACTCCAAGTCGAAATAGGAAATCCCAGCCAAAGAGAGTCGGTGTATCCGTGTATAAACAATCACACCAACCCTAGCCTACGCCTTCGATCACTGCAACACTCATTTGATCAGTACTCTTTCTTGGCCATTTCTAATGAAGATCAGCATGATAATGCATCCCAATATTGTTGGTGAACATGGGATAAAAAAAGTTCTTCATGTGCCCACACGACCAAGAACCAAGCTTGTGCGTAACAAGAAGATCAGGAGGTCGTGTCTTGCCTCTTTTATCAAAAGCCTAGGGCTTACCCAGGAAGAGTTAAACGAGAAGATCAGAAAGTTGAAGTATTCAAGGGACTACTCTTTCTTGTTCTCTGATGATCATGAGCAAGCTGAGAAAATCAAACCTTATTTTCGTCGGGAAAAGGTTGAAGCTTTTGGCCACAACAAGAAGCTTAAGGTCGGTGCTCAAAACTGCTCTCAAGAATATGTTCATCATGTCAAGCAAAGCCATAACCGTAAGAGCGAAAGGAAGAAAGTTGAAGATTTCAACCATAACTACAAGGCTTCTTTCCAGGCAAACCATACATACAAGGTTACTAAAAAGTGTTTGCCAAAAATTGCCCATCATCGTAAGCATGAAATGCCATGCAAGTATCGACGTGTTCGTGAAGCTAGGGTGGAATTGGGTCATATTAGAGAGATGTTTTGATACCAATATTGATCGAGACGATTAGTATATGTGATGAAGCCAATTTTGGAAGGATCGGCAGAAAGGAGTCAAGGACATGAAAGCTCGTTGGAAAATATTCAAAGAAGCGAAAAGAATTTAAAGAGAGGTTCCAGAGATCTCTACATATAAGCTAGCCAGCTTTTGTTTTCCCCAGTTGCATGTACTTTTGCTGGGTTTTCAACTTTCTAAATTTTTTCTTTCTTTAATCTTTAAATTGTACCTGCATGTTCATGATAAATAATATGAGATTTACGTTAAAAGACAATAGTACTGTTGTGCAGTGCCGGCCAGTGATTTTATTTTATGAACTCCTGCCATTTCAAAACCCGGCCCAAACAGAGTGAAGATGGTCTGATCAAATTATTTTATGGTCCAGTACAGAGATCTGGAAAGGGAATTGAGGAAACAGTAACATAAACTTAAGGAAAAATCTAACATCAAAAGATATAAACAAAATGGATCTAATCTCATTTACTAATTTTATCATAATTAGAATTTAGCTGTAGTGATATAATTGGTTTGGAGATTTTTTAGAAAAATAACTAATGAAACTGCATAGAGGATGAAGTGGTCTGATCAAATTATCTTTCTGCTAGCAATGATTTGTGATGGATATCTTGAATAAGACAAACCTGATCGATCGACTGCTATGGTGTTTTTGTTGATACATTTATGTCCTTTCTTGAGTTTTGTGTATGTGTGTGGGCATGTATGTACTTCTACAAACAAACTTGTGAAAGTGGTATTCAAGCATATTGGGGATTTGAAGCCAGGTTTATGGCACAGCTGCATCATATTAGAAAATTAGGACGACAAGTATAAAACAAAATTACACAATTGTTATTAACATATATAAGATGGTGCACAGAGAGATTTTACAAAAGACATGCTCACCTCTGTTGCTCCAGAGAACAATATCGATCCCTTGTGCTTTGCTCTCCTTAATCTGTATATGGTCTTTGGATAAATCAAAGAGGTCCCTCAGTAATGTGTAGGAAAGATCAATAAAGCTCAAGACTGAGGTAACATCCTCGAATGTTTTCAAGAAAGTACAGGTATAATAAAAAATATTAAGATGTGTCAAAGTTAGGGGAATCAACCATCACAGTTAGAAGAATCATGTATTATGATTATAAATATTGCATTTGGGAGGTAAGTACCTTACTTTTAATTTCCATGTAGATCTCTACCTGGAAGAAGCACAATAGATTCAAAAAATTACAATTAGCCATAGATATTGATATTATAGCCAATGCTAGCTAGCCCATATATAGTGCACGATAAAGGAATATAAGTGTCTCAGTACCATTGACAACTTGATAGAGTATTTTGCCATTTTATCAAAAGATTTAATATACTCAAAAAGTCCATCGATCTACTACGTACTCTTGGAAGTATCCCCTTCTTCTTCTCGTCACATTTTAGAATGCCAGGCGGCCCAGGCCCCTGATCCAAAATACCAAAATGGCATCATGTAAGAGTTTTATTCAACATCTGTGACAGTCATTTCTAGAATATGCTTTTTCCAGCTCCAGTCTATCGATCACCAATGGCATAAACAAAGTTAATCAAATTAGAATATCAGTCAAATGATCGGCAACTTAAGTTACAAATCAACTGAAGAATGTATGGCAGAAAAATTGTCATTCTATGTGCTTTAATTTGCATCATAACCTGTGGATGTGCAAGGGAGGAAAACAAATACTTTGTGATTCCACAGGAACTTGTTTGAATCCAATCTTTATTTAGCAGTTCGTTTCACTAAATGGAACACAAAATGCAAACATTTACCGTGATAGTGGTGAAATCTTTTATCTTTTTTAACTAGTGCCCATAAGGGAAATGAATTGTGGTCTCAAGATATCTGACCTGTAACTTGTTTAATGCCTCCTTGGAGAGCAAATTAACATATCCAGTCTTCTCAGCCCATAAACAAAGTAGCTATGTTTACATATGTGTCAATTCTCATGTATATACAAAGTCCAGATGATTGTGTATGTGATATATAAAAGCAGGCATGCATAAATTACAGATCACCAAAAATTTAACAGAGAAAAGTAAGCCTTTGGAACAATTTTTACGCTACTAACTACATGTTACCTGTCCGTAAGTAATAATCGTCCCGTTGATTGCATTAACAGCATCTATTTCAATAAGCGAGCACAGCATAAGAAGAAGATTTTATTTATAGCTGCATAGATATCCTATTTGTATCCTCCCCCCCCCCCCCAAAAAAAAAGAAAGAAAGAAAAGAAAGAAAGAAAGAAAGAAAGAAAGATATCCTATTTGTAAACAATCAATTTCCAATCAGTTAAAACCTTCCCGAAAGCAAGTAACAATTAATGAAGATGATTATAATTAATGATTGTGCTGATGAAGTTTCTGAGTTATCGGATGCAAAGTAATCTAATGTTTCCTTCTATTTTCTTAGCAGGCATGAAGTTTATGAGATATACCTCGAACGATTGGCAAATTAAGCTAGAAATTCATAGACCTCAGCTTGTTTAGATTCCTCATAGAATAACCTATCGAAGCTGAAAGTGAAATCTTCCTCCTTCTCGTCCTACAACTTAACACAATCACACAAATTGCTTAAACAATCAAATTCACATGCATACACGCACACATACGAATTCAAATTGCTAAAACAATCAGATTCAGATGCACGGTCATTACTGAAAAATTAAGTAAATCAATGTCTGTGATATAAAGTCAAGCAAACTGAGACCTTGAAAAGGAAAGTTTCAGTGTCTATGTGTCGAATATAATACAGACACTATCACCATGATCACTTTTGTCTTTTGAACTCAGAGGCCTGAAGCGAGCACAGACCGTTATATTTGACATAGTTTCGAGGTGCGAAAAAGCTCAATTTCCTAAAAATTTGATTCAAACCTGAAAACAAAAGAATGAGAGATTACGAATTAATTCACATCTACATTGCAACGTCAACCAATAACAGAATCATTTGAAAAATAAAAACGAAAAAAGTGACGTGGACCACTGTTTGGATGCTGAGAAGTGAGAACTCCAGAGAAAATAAAAGAAAACGAAATTTCCAGTACAAATTTGAGGCAGTCTAGTTTCGCAACAGAACGAAAGCTTGTATGTATTGAGCTGAATACGCGTATTAAGAATTTATTCAAGTCCCGCTTTCTTTTCCTTTCATTTCTTGGCAACCAAACAGAGTGAAGAGGAAAAAAATCGAAACCTGAAGCCTCGATTTGACCAAAGGAAAGGACACAAACTTTATCTGTTTGGACGACAAGAAAAGAGGGAATAGAAAGAGAAAATGAACATTTCACTCTCAAATTTTCGTAAAATCTCGTCCGCACTAGCCCGCCGCAAAAATGATTTTGTAGATGGACAAAATTTATTGGATATAGACAAAAAGAATTCGTTTCTTTTCTTTTCCTTTTCTACATTTTCTGGGTAGCCAAACAACGATCAAAGAGAGAGAGAGAGAGAGAAATGTTTAGGTGTTAGCGCTAATGGATGTGTTGGCGGGGATCAGAAATTTCAAAGTGGATTTTATAATAGTACTGAATTGAACGGCGTCGTTTGGTTAACTCTGCGCCCTATTAGACAGAATTTTACAATTTTAATTAAATTCAAATTCATACTTTTTTATTACAAAAAAATAAAATAAAAAATAAAAAATTGTACTCCTAAAAGTGGAAGACATTTACAATTTTTATAGTTGGTGAGAGATATTGTCCCAATTTTAGCTTGGAGAGAAATTGACAATAGAGTAACAATTTTGAGAAACTTATGTATTCTTTTTTCTAGATATACATACAGTTTATCATATACTCAATTGCTGACTAATAATGCATGTTATAAGGAAAAACAATGAAAGAGCTGACTGAAACGTACCAACACGAATAACTTTGATGCTTAAGTTAATAAGTAATTTAAAGGAAAGCGAAGTAGTACTTAAATAAACTAGAGAAGACGAGTGAAGATGATCTTTAATTACCTGGCTCTTTAGCCCTTTATTTATAGCAAAGTATCTTCTAATTGTTTACTACGTGTCATTTTCCTTTTGGCAATTTCCCTGCAACCAAATATCTCAATTTTGGAGAGGTCAAGGTTTCATCATACATTGGTATGAGAGTAAGTTCAAGAGAGTATCTTTTCTACTCTTGATCCGAATGGAAGATAGAATTGAAGACCTACTAAGAACTACTGAGAATGCTTCCAACCACAATGTGAGAAGCTACCCTCTTATTTAAAGCATGTACACAAAAATTAGCACATTTAGAAATTTTCAAACCACTCCAACTTTATAAAAATAAATAAATAAATAAAAAATCATATCCGAAAGGATACTACCAAAGTTCCAAACAAGAAACAGTGAAGGAGAATTAATAGCAAAAATCACAATAAAGGCATCTCCTAAAAAAAGAGAATCAAAACCACAACTGGAAGCCAACCGAACTGCAAGCAAGGCAGCAGTACGTAGCTTCACCAACGTACAGCATCATCTAGAGTGAGAATTTTCTTGATAGCAGCTTGAAGCCTTGAAGAATGTTACCCTCCAAAGTCACTAACCACAGCAACTGCGCGCAACAGCAAACCCAGGTCTGATTGCAACATCAAAATTTGCTTAATTTTTTTATGCTACCCGGTTGAGGAGAGAACCAAAGAGAGAAGGTTGGACAGCGGCCTGCCAAGCCGAGAGATGGGACTAGTACTCCAAGCTGTAGCAGTAATGGACGTTATGGATTTGGAAGGCTCAGAGAGGTCACCGCATTGTACGTGCACAAGATCGATTTAATTTGTAAGTTTTTTCCTTCACTTAACACAACATAAGAACTTACAACTTCATGGCTTTTCTTACCATAACAATTTGAATGTTAGTTCTCTCACAAAAGTCTGTTCCTTTTTTTTTTGGATATACATCACAAATGAAACGTTACATATTTTAATTAGCTTTTGTATATTTTGTCTTGCCCAGCTTGGTAGGAGCATTTCTCAATTCTCATCATTGTGGGTCTTTACTGGGTGCTTTGGGCCAAAAAGGCAGAAAATCTTGTCACTGGACAGCCAGAGAATGGAAAAGGATACAATGATAAGAAAATGGTGGAGATATCCATCAACGAGGTAGCAAGGATGATGTAGGACAAGGACCCCCCCCCTTTGGGGCGCAAACAGGAAACACATGGTGGTCCGTGTGAAGACCGATTTGAGCCTCTTCGATCAAGGGCTTACCGGGGCTTTTACTGATGGGATTATTACCGAAGGGAATATTACCGATGGAGTTACTGTGTTACTACCGACGGAATTATATATCCAAGAAAGATTTTGTCGGCGGACCTGTTACTAGTTTAGTACGTACCGTCGGGTTCGTACGGCAAAGTGGCAAGCCGTCAGATTGTTGGCATCTGGGGTAACAACGGAAAGCACTTACCGTTGGAACCAAACAATGGGTTCTTTCCGACCACAGACTTCAAGTGGGAAATCCCTTATTGGTTGAGCAGGATGACAACCAATCTTCGACAATTGAAATACAGGAGGAAAAGACATTGTATATTACCGGTGGGGTCAATGACAGCAGGAGATTTACCGACGGGCTTTCCAGTACCGACGGGATTGTTTAAGCGGAGTGAAGAATTGACCGACCGACATGTTCAAGGATTTGACCAGCGGGACTTTCAGCACCGATGGGATCTATTATTTCAGATCAATTCTAACTAGCACGTTAATGAACCAAATCAAGAAGATTCGTTCCAAGAATTAAAGTAAAAGGTTAGCTACGAGATCGCTTGCCGATTTCAACGGTCTTTAAAGAATTGAAGGCGCGATTCTTCTTTTCTTTTTGTCCACGCTTCTTGTGCCTCATCAAAGGAATTATGTCACGGATGAATCGAAATGAAATACGTGCATTTGTTGGAATGTAAATAGATACATTTATGATTATCAAAAGCTGTTATGAGCACAACACCGATCGAGTCATGCTGGGATCTCTTTTTATGTATGGACTTCTTAGAACCAGCTAAAGTCTTAACATACTTTCATTCAAAACTGCTGGGCAAAACATCAGAAGAGGATTGCAACAGAATCCTTCTTTTTCTACATGGTTTCATTTCAGGGAGTTTTCGATATCAATCACAAACCGGTACTTGACATCGCTCTTTATCAGCCTCTCAAGAGCTTCATTTGCATACTGAATTGGAATCACTTCAATCTTGGGATGAATGTCGTGCGCAACACAGAAGTTTATCATTTCTTGTCTCTCTTTCGTGCCTCCAGTTACACTACCAGAAATAGTTATCCTGCCTGCCAAGAAGAAGAAGCCAAGCATAGAGTTCATTAGGCTCCCATTTTTCTAACCGCCGATCCCAAGCTACAACTATTAGCTTAAATTAAAAATATGAACTTCAAGTCTGAAATTGTCAAATTACCACGCAAAAGGGCTCTAGCGCTGAACTTGACTTCACTCTGGGCACCCACCAGGACAAGAACACCAGAAGTCTTCAAAAGCGAAATGTAGGGATCAAATGGGTGATCACCAGATGCTGTGTCAATTATGAAGTCCAATGACTTAGCCAAGGCCTGTAGAAAAAGATAATGTTCATGACCATCAATTCAACAAAACCAAGCGGTTAGTTATCAACTTTAAGAAGCCTTGTGTATTTTACAGCCATTTGGTCTTGGTCAGATGAAATCACAAATTTGTCTGCGCCAAGTAGAGTCAGGGCTTCCTCTCTCTTGGATATGCTTGTGCTGAGAACTGTCACGTTCAACCCAAAAGCCTTCCCAAACTTCACTGCCATGTGACCAAGACCACCAAGGCCAATCACTCCTAGAGATTTACCAGCTTGATTCATCTTATGGCGCATCATGGGAGTGTAAACAGTAATTCCAGCACAAAGCAAAGGCGCTGCTGAAGCCAATGGATAGCTTTCAGGAATCGTATTGCAGTACCTGCATATTCAAGACCAAAACAAAACCAATAATCCTCATATCATCTCTGGCATTTGCACAAATTTCCTCATCCATTAACCACAGTAACATCATAAAAATCTTGCCTTTTGTGGACAACAATGGAATTGGAGTATCCTCCTTTTGTGATTGTACCATCCACATCGATGGCATTAAAAGTGGTAACAGCTCGCTTTAGACAATGTACTTCTAGCTCCTCATCACAATACTCACAATCTCTGCAAGAGTTGACAAAAGTTCCCACCCCAACATGGTCGCCAACTTTGAAACGCTGGACATTGGAACCTACCTCTTTCACAATTCCAGCAATCTCGTGTCTGGCAATGCGAATGATCATTGATTGACGTTGGTGTACTCAAATGTAAGAATTACTCAATATTATTAAATCAGTGCACATACCCAGGCACTACAGGATACTTGGAGTCTCCAAATTTGTTCCTGGTCCAAATTACATCGGCATAACACATTCCGCAGTGCGTGATTTTTATAGAAACATCGTCTTTTCCAACAGCCCTGAATGATTTTTTTTCCGAACTTGTTAATCAATCTTTATTATGCACCAGCACCATATCATCAAGCAAAGAATGATGCATGCTATATCAAACTGCAGGCTTTCTCTTTGTTTATGTAATTAAGCTTCCTTCCTCGAGGAGAAAATTAAGTAAACATACCTACGGCTGAATTTGAAAGGTGAGAGAACCCCAGATGCATCTCTTGCGGCCCATCCAAGGCAATTTTCATTTGCAGTTTCAGAGCTCATTGTTGACTAGTCCATCATATGTAAGGCAGTAAAATATCAGTATTCTTAATTAGAGTAATATATAGGGTCAAAAGAGAAAGTAATCCATCAACATCGATCGTATTCGTAGCCACCATATATATATATATAGATGAACATCATGAACATTGTAGATCGATATATACAAGATTGTCTCAACAAGGAAGTGGCTCACCTGAGAACACGTGTGACTGTGAGGGAGAGGGAGATTCTATAATATGAGCCAGTAAAGCTAATGGTATATATTTGTAGTATGAAAATGAACTTGTCAGTTGTCCTAGCTAGGATTACTCCTTTGGTCTCCTATTTATAGTATCAGATGAACATCCAGACCACGTATGCAATGACGTCCTCGGACCTTGAAAATTGAGAACCAAATGCCAAGTACTGATGGCCGGGCCAATCAACAGGGAAATGATACATTGGGAGACGGTTTTCGGGAGACGGTTTTCGGTTTCCCATCACCATTTTATTAATTTTTTAATAAAAAAAATTAAAATATGTCTTCTGATAGGAGCATCAAAGGACATCTTTTGATTTTTTTTATTAAAAAATTAAAAAGGGGTGGTGGGGGACGGTTTGTTGTCCCCCACAAATCAATTCCCCAATATGTGACATACAATATGATCTCACCACACGTAGACATTGGACGGACGTTCCCTAAAATTAAATGCGACGGTCTGTATCTCTCGCACAACGTTTAGTGCGAAACGTGATTTAAGGGAAATGCTAAAGATCCTCCCTCATCTCCTTTATCACCCTCTTTTCCTTAAAAATTAATTTTTATTATAAAAGGGTGATAAGGAAAGGATGAGAAGAGAATGTGTAGAAGCTCTTGTGATTTAATTAATACTCTTACATCTCAACGCAAAACATTCCGAAAATCAATTTTTTTTTTTCACGTGGTTTAATTAATCCTCTTAATATCTTAACGATTAATATTGTTTGAAATAGGTTCTATGGTCACTTTACTATAAAAAATAAATGTCATATATGTCTCATAACTCTCATTTAACATATTACCAATGCCACATGCAAAAAACTTCTATTTTCTTCGGTCGAAATACCAGCCACTCTAGAAGGGAAGAGATTCTCAGCTTATCAAGCTTGACGGAAGCTCACAGGTTTGACACCTACTTGGGACTGCCGGCTTTGGTTGGCAAATCAAAAACACAAGCTTTCAACAACATTAAGGAGAAGGTGGGGCTCAAACTCTCAAACTGGAAAGTTAAATTTATCTCCCAAGCGGGCAAGGAAGTACTCTTAAAAGCGGTAGTCCAGGCAGTTCCAGCTTATAGCATGAGTGTTTTCATGTTGCCAACTACTCTATGTAAGGATCTAAATAATTTGATGCATCAATTCTGGTGGACTCATATGGCTAATACCACACGGATTCACTGGATGAGCTGGGCCAGGATGGGAAGATCCAAACATCAAGGAGGGCTGGGATTCAGGGACCTAATTTGTTTTAACAAGGCCTTATTGGCAAAACAAGGTTGGAGACTTGTTCAAAATCCAACTTCATTACTGGGCAGAATTCTTAAGGCTAAGTACTTTCCAATGTCCTCTTTCCTGGAGGCTTCATTGGGGAATAACCCTTCCTATGCGTGGAAAAGCATACATTCTGCCAGAGAATTGCTCCAGCAAGGTCTTATATGGAGAATTGGCGATGGGTCCAAAATCAATATATGGGGGGATAGGTGGCTTCCCACTCCAACATCCCATGAGGTTCAATCTCCCCAATCTAATCAGCTAAGTGATACTCGGGTGGCAACACTTATTGACAGGGACTCTAAGTCGTGGAATATGACCCTGCTCCAGAACTGCTTCAATCCAGAGGAGGTTAAAGTGATTTCTGCGATACCTCTTAGTCCAAGCCTGCCACCGGATCGCCTTGTTTGGATAGGTACTGCCAATGGGATCTTCTCGGTAAGGAGTGCTTATCACCTTGGTATGGAACTACAAGAACGAGCATGGGGACAATCATCGTTAGTGAAGAAGGATCCTGAGATGTGGCGATCCCTGTGGAACCTCTCAGTACCTAACTCAATTAAAATGTTTATGTGGCGTGCCTACAACAACATCCTCCCTACAAAGAAGAACGTGTTTAGACGGCAAGTGGTTGAGGATGATAGTTGTCCTTGGTGCATACAAGAAGAGGAGACTATTGTCCATGCTCTGTGGTCCTGTCCTGCTGCTCAGGATGTGTAGAGCGCTGGCTCTTCAAACTTCCAAAAGTGTGCTTTTATTGATTTTTCTTTTCCATAAATTTTTATAGCATGCCTTCACCGTTTTGATAAAGACCAGATGGATGCTTTTGCAACAATAGCTCGGAGAGTATGGTTCCGTCGCAATGCCTGGATATTCGAGGGAACTGTTGAAGATCCAAATAAGACATATACTGCTGCGATGGCTAATATTGATGATTTTAAAAGATGCATGCAGCGGCAGAATGAACCAACTCATGCACCAACACTGGGAGTTGCACAGGTGCCTAGCTATTGAAATCCCTCCCCACAGGAGTTGTTAAAATAAATTTTGATGCAGCCTTAAATAAACAGACTGGTTTGGTGGGTTGTGGCATTGTGGCAAGAGACTATTTTGGTAATCTGTTGGGGGCAAAACGACTAACAGTAAGCCTGGTCACTGATGCTCATACAGCAGAATTCATGGCAGCTTCCTATGCAGTTCTCTTCTCCAAGGACGTGGGTTTTTTTTATGTGCTCTTTGAAGGTGATGCCTTGAAGGTTATTAAAGAGGTGAATTCTAGTCCACCTCACTATTCCCGATTTGGACATTTTATTGAAGGTATTCATCAGACTTTGGCTTTCTTCAGAACTTATTCCTTCATTCATGTGGCTCGAGAGTTCAATGAAGCAGCTCATGTTCTTGCCAAATCTGCTATTTCTACTGGTGCCCCTCAAGATGAAGTATGGCTAGAAGATATTCCTTTATGTATTTTTGAGATTGTTATTAGGGAACCACGAGTCCCTAGATCATAAATTCTTGTAATTCTGGGATCAATTTTTCTGAATAATGAAGATGCAAAGATTTGTCTGTTCAAAAAAAAAAAAAAAAAAAAAAAAAAATCCCCAAATCGATCTTCCTATCTATGAGAAATAAAAATATGATGCATGAAATAACGCAGAAAACAGAACTTCAAAAAACACAAATTTTAGACAAACACAAAGAACCTTTGTATCCCCTCCTGCCCAAAGAACCTTTGTTGGTTGCCCTGGAACCAAAATTGATATTCCTTGCTACGCTAACTCAAAGAACAAGATTTGGTACCAAGGACTTTACCTAACGAAAATCATAACAACAAGGACTTTCCTGAGCTTCCCCCAAGTCCATATTTCTGTTTTAAGAAAACCTCTAACCAAATCTACCGTACCTGAAAAAAAAAAAAAAAAAAAAAAAAAAAAAAAAAAAACTTCGTATAAATTGGGTTGTGTAAGAGATCTACTGAGTAGGATTCTAGCACGTGGATCGGTTATTACAGCTGGGCCAGAGGAATTGAGTTGTTAGTTAGTTGGATTTGTATGTTAATATAAAGCCTGTTTCGTGTCATTCAGTGAATTGTAATCTCAAGTTTAGTCTTATAGGTAGATTAAGCTTTAGTCCTGTAAGAGGAGTCCGATCAAACTCGAATTGATCTAAATAATGTAATCAGTATATCTTTTCTATTCAATATCATATTTTCTCAATCCCATTTCATCTCTATTTCTTACAAATCAACCTTAAATCCCTAAATCAGTATCAGGTGTATTACATGTTGTAGGAAAATTCTTTAAATTTAATCTCTAAAAGTGTTATGGGTTCCTTAGTATACGAGAAACACATGCTTTTTTTATAGCATTATTAATAATAATAATAATAAAAGTAGTTTTCACGTGTTCAAGGGACACATGACACTTTTAGAGACTGGGATGAAGGAATTCCTACGATCTAGTTTGTAAAAAATTTATATCATTTTAAAGAATTTCAACTTTAAAGAAAGCTCAATTGCTTTTAGAAGCAATCTTTTGACATCTAAATTTCCATAAATTTTTAGGGTATTCTACAAAGCAGATTTCTTTAAATCTCAATCATTATTTTCAAATTAAAATGTTGAGATTTTTCCATAACAGCATTCATCGTCTCATTATTTACCATACTTAACACTTGCTATGGTTATTAATGAAGTGATAAATTATATTAATTGTTGAGATTTAAAGAAACCAACTCTGTAGAATATCCTAAGAATTGTTAGGAATCTGGTATCTTTGGACTACTTCCAAAAAGCCGTCTAAAAGGCACAAATTGCTTCACAAATTTGGTGATGAAAAGCTTAGGAACATTTACTTCACCAAACAAGATGCAGGTTTAGCAAAATCACCCCTAGAAAAGCCCCACTAAATGGAGCCTTAGTTCTAAAGTTCTTATACCTCGTTTGATGAAGCTTTTTGTGGCTTCTTCAGTGGTGTTTTCTTTATCTTTTAAAATGAAAAAAAGTTATTGTTTGGCTTTTCACCGCGTTGTGGCAACGTGAATTTTTATTTCAAATTGCTTTTGAATAGCAGCTTATAGCATAAATAGTTTCCCCAATGTCAGTTAGTCCTTACATTTTCTAGTAATTTCAATTATTTGGTTATCCGGCTTTCAATTTCAAAAAATTAAGTCATTCGGTTTTACCCTATTTTAATTAGATCTTTTCATCAACTTATCATCTTATTAAGCGACAGGATGCCACATCAAACCACTAAATTAATGACATGTTACTCAAATCTAACATATCATATGTTAACTATATGTTCTATGTCGCAAATTTACCTTAATGTTCCGTTTGTTTCGACGTAAAATGATTTCTGAAAAATAGTTTCGGTATTTTCCAGTGTTTAGTAGGGGCGAAAATAATGGTCAACCGAAAAATTATTTCTGTTTGACAAAAAATGCTTAATAAATTTCAGAAAATGATAGATGCAATCGATTCTTTATTAAACAACGCAGTCAACCTTTACGTTCAAGCAGTTGACTATTACCGAATTTCGACAAGTCAGATTCCGACTCCGATCGGTGCCCAGAATTCAACAAATTAAGCCGGAATCCGGCGACGTCCGGGTATCCATGCCGGATTCCGGCCAAACTGGCCGGAGCGCAGGATCTCCAGCTATCTCGCCGGATCCCGGCCCGGATCCGGCCAGAACGGCCGGACCCCCGGCATCTGGCCGGATCCGGCTGTTCTGGCCGGAAATTGGCCAGGACGGCCGGTTTTCGGTCAACTGGCCTGGATCCGACCGTTTTGTGCCGAAATTTGTATATGCCAAATTTAAAAAATATTTTTATATTATTTTATATTAATATTTTTTATTTTGTGAATAAAATTTAATTTTTTTTTAAATTAATATGATTAAATTAAAATATAAAAAATATTTGTAATTTTCCGTACGCGCCAAACACCGAAAAATGATTTCGACAGAAAATATTTTTCTGAAAAATGACTTCTCCGAAACTATTTTACGACGAAAACCATTTTACACCGAAACAAACGGAGCATAAATTACAAAACTACATTTAGAAGTCCAGTGCAGAATAACACTTGCCAAGCACATGACAACAATAGAAAAGAACTATATTTAGAAGTCCATACTTCTATTTCTATTAAACCCTTTCTTAAAACACCACTCCACAACCCATCCACTTATTTCAGGCAAGTTACCTACTTACACATGCTTTTGAGTTTCAATATCTGATCCAATACCTTAATATGCAGAAAATTAAGAATATACATGTTGAGAAGAGGAATTCCTCGTTTCTTCAGCAGTTTCATTTCAGGGAGTTCTCGATATCAATCACAAACCGGTACTTCACATCTTTCTTTATTAGCCTCTCGAGAGCTTCATTTGCATACTGAATTGGAATTACTTCTATGTTTGGGTAAATATTTTGAGCAGCACAGTAGTCTATCATTTCTTGTGTCACTTTTGTACCACCTGTTACGCTACCGGAAATGGTTCTCAAACCTGCCAGAAGTTCAACGCATGCAGTTCAGTACACTCTGTGTTTAACTTACAAAGGTAACACGTTCTAACTAAAAGAGTAAATTTCATGAAGCTCTTCAAATCTAAGAAACTATCGTAAGTACCCAAAATTAGGCTTGCAGGGCTGAATTTGACTTCACTTGGGAACCCCACCAGGACTAGAACACCAGAAATCTTCAACAGCGACATATAGGGATCAAATGGGTGATCACCAGATGCTGTGTCAATTATGAAGTCAAAAGATTTATTCAGGGCCTGCAAACAACATGACAACCATCAATCCAACAACAGTTAGGATAGGTCATCGATTTCAAATCTGCTTGTGTGAACAGAGAAACAGATGCTTTATAACAAGCACACATAATTCTACCTTCATCTGCTCCTGGTCAGATGAAACCACAAATCTGTCTGCACCAAGCAAACTCAGGGCTTCCTTTTTCTTGGATAAGCTAGTGCTGAGAACTGTCACATTCAACCCAAAAGCCTTCCCAAACTTCACTGCCATGTGACCAAGACCTCCAAGCCCAATCACTCCTAGAGATTTACCAGGTTGGTTCATCTTGTGACGCACCATGGGAGCATACACTGTAATTCCAGCACAAAGCAAAGGGGCCGCTGAAGCCAATGGATAGTTGTCAGGTATCCTGAAGCAGTACCTGTATATTCAAGATCAAAACTGACATTCTCAATCTCTGGTAACAACTTGCCCAATTTCCTGATTATCAAGTCAATAGGTCAAAATTATGACGTCGTATTATAAAATCAAAAAGCTCTAAGTTGTGGTATAAAGTATGGTTGCTTGTTGACTGCTCTAAATCCTTAACAAGGACAATTGTATCCTTTTCCCAATAGCATGCAGAATATAGATGCAGGTTCTAAAAACCCAACCATCAGCAAGATCTATATATTGATGCTGAGCAGCCGTCCTTGATTTCCTTCATCAAAAGCTCTAATACCAAGTAAATGACAAAGCAAGAGTAGAAACAATGTATAAGAATATGATATGTCAAATTATTGGAAGTGGAGAGAACTTATCAAAAAAAAATTGGAAGTGGAGAGAGAGAGAGAGAGAGAGAGAGAGCTGTGTATGATAATGGAAATGTTTTATAAACTCAGCCACCTATGTGGCTTATAGCTTATGTTCAGTCATTGGCGATACTGCCAAAGGCTTAGGCCTCCTGGGAAGCCCCAGGCGTTACACCACCAAAATCAATCCCCTTCATGCAGCACCTCCGTGGAATAAATGATCAAATGAGTTGGCACATAACTTCCACACAGTCACATCATCTCCAATTAGTATGAACTTAGACACTTCTTATTTTGCAAGTGCATGAGGTTATAAGGTTCAAATGTAAAAACTAAGCAAATGTGAGAAATAGCTTCAGACATTCAGCAGTGTACAGTGGGGGCGCATTTCCTTCTGCAATTGCAATCTATATTTAAATAAAATAAAGGAAGAGAACATAGTTTAGCATGAGAGAATACTTGCCTTTCATGGACAACAATGTAACTGGAATATCCTCCTTTGGTAATAGTACCATCCGCATCCACACCATTAAAAGTGAAAACTGATCCTTTGGCACAAACAACTTCTTGTCCATCATTGCAATACTCACAATCCCTGCATGAGTTTACATAGGTTCCTACTCCAACATGGTCGCCAACTTTGAAGCGGTGAACATTGGAACCAACCTCTTTCACAATTCCAACAATCTCATGTCTGGTTTGCAATTACAGATATATTAGTTCAAGGAACTCTAAGACTACTCATAGTATACAATTTAGTCCACTTACCCAGGCACTAAAGGATACTTCGAATCCCCAAGTTTATTCCTCGTCCAAGCTACATCAGCGTAACAAACTCCACAGTGTGTGATATTTATTGAAACATCATCACTTTCAAGAACCCTGAATAAAGTTTCTCAAGTTAATCAGAATATCCTATAAAAACAGCACAAAATCAATCAAAAACAAATTCGTGATCCAAGTTTCAATTATTTTTTAATCACAGTTCTAAAAATCATATACAAATCATGTATAGGATCATTATTGTCAACTAATTATATGGGAAATCGATATCTGGAATTTCTGGCAAAAATTTCTATAATTTCAGTGAGTAAATTGTTCCAATTATTCCCATTATGAACATCCAAGAGAATAAAATACACATCAACAAAATAAAATGACATATAAGTAGAACATTATCTATGTTCTTTCAAGCGCAATTGGTCTTTTCCTTTATTTCTTTTAGGGTTGTACTTCAAGAAAGAAATCATCACATCAAGTGCCAGCTTATAATCTATCATATACAATTCCATAAGTATTATATGTTCTACTTCATTATTTGTATCGATAAATGAACGTGACCATCAATAGATGTGTTAGAGGACATTATAGGACCAGACATAGGCTAAACAACTTACTTAGGAAGAATTTTTAAGCAAAACAAAAGCATAAACAAGAGTATAGGACCTGCAAGGCATGCTCAAACGACCATCAAAGTAGAAATTCTATTCTTTTTCTTCAAAAATGAAATAACCCATTTGGTATCTGAGAAAAGGCCAAAAAAAAAAAAGAGTAGAAATTTTGATACTAGTGCATAGACACATTGAAAAGAGTTGAAATGAGAACACACACTTGGGGCTCATTTGGTTGCCCCCATGAAATTTAATTAATGGCTCCAATCACATTTCTATACTTTCAATAAATAAATCAGAAATTTTGAATTGGGGATTCAGAATCATGACCATCATGACAAGAACTTTGAAGTAGGGCATTTCATGAAACAGAAATTACTTATCCCATCCATTACAGTGATGGCTTCATTTTTCAAGGCGCCATTTAAGATGATGGATTCGTATGTTGATATAATTTAATCAAATTCAGGGGCACCCAAATTCACCCTTAATGAATAATGCATATAAACATAAGGCTTTTTATTGTTTTCTTTCCTTGAAAAGACAAGTTCTATAATCTTCTTTTCCCGAAAAAGAGATTAACTAAACACACCTACGGCTGAAGTTGTAAGGTGATAAAACTCCAGATACATCTCTTGCAGCCCATCCAAGGCAGTCATCATTTGCACTCAAGGAGCTCATTGTTGACTGATTTGCCATAAAACATCAAACATGAGTTTCGCCCAAGGAAAATATACTTGGGGAAAGAAATCCATCAAGGTTATAAACCATTCCCATTTCAACATTTAATAAATTCAAGAAATTGATGTTCTAGCAGAAGAGATGTAACAGTGCAAATGTTGGCTCCTTCCTTATATTACTAGAGAAATGAAATAAGACATGTCATGTGCATAGCCTGTAAGCAGTCAAATTATAGCCCGAGCTGGCAAGAAACTGAGGCTCCTACCTTTGACAAAACAAGGGTTTATTCAAATTAAAAAATCGTAATCTCTTTATGCAATGGAATTCAATATCAGTTATGATAAAAAAAAAAAAAAAAAAAAAAAAAAAAAAATGGGGCCATTCTAAGGGGAAAGATGAAAAATCTAAATTTTTATTCCTTTGATATTGGAAAGGTAGCTTTCGGAGGTAGCAGCAATTCCAGTACTCTTTCAAACTGCAACGAACTACAGCGCATCAAACGGAGTTTCTTTTTGTGGGTAGCATACTCCACTCGTAAAGAGCACAACTATTTTGGCCTTCTGAAAGCTGAAATACATGAAATGATATTGCGTCTGTGTTTCCAAACATACACTCCAAGTCTCCAACAATGGATAATTATTCTAGGTAACGCAAAGACAATAAAAAAAAAAAAAAAAAAAAAAAATGAAGAAAAGGAGAGAGATCAATTGTCAAACAGAAAGCTTAAAATCTAGGGTAGAGCAGTGTAAATGTGATTCCAGAAAGCTTTTTATCTCTCACTTTGTGAACTTCAAGACAGTACAGATAAAAAGACGAGGAGAGATGAGATTGTGATGGCTCACCAGGTTTGATGAAGGATCCGCAGAGACCGGGTGAGAGATCGATACTCGGGAAAGTACTCCAGACTCCAGAGTTCGACCCACGTAAGACAAGCTAATAAGCCTCTCCTTTTAGGTTAGTTTAGGTTTACGATTTTGAAAAGAGTGAATAAAATGTGTGATTTAAAAAAGTAATTTAAAATTACAGTTAAATATTTAATAAAATTATAGTTTAAATTTTAAAATAATAAATTAATTTTTAAAATTTTGCGTTTTTAAAAAAGCACACTTCCCTGCAATTTGAAAATGCAGATATTTTGCGTTTTGAAATCGTAATTTTTAAAACTGCAATTTTCAAACAATTTATATTCTACGATTTGATTTAAAATCGTACTTATTGTCTATAAAATCGTAATCTCAAACGCACCATTAGTCTCCTTATTTATAGATCAATTGAGTTTGAATCGTTCGTGCCTTCTTCAATTCTGGGGCAAGATCAAGGATTCTCTCTATTTGAAATGGAGATGATTATCTCCATTTTGTGTAACAGTGAAGGCATAATTGTCTTTTCACATTTTTATAAAATGTGAAAAAACTACACCTTCACTTTTACACTAATGTTCAGTTTGTTTCAGTGTAAAATGGTTTATGTCGTAAAATTTTTTCAGGAAAGTAATTTTTCAGAAAAATATTTTTCGTCAAAATAATTTTTCGGTATTTGGCGTGTACGAAAAATTATAAATATGTTTTATATTTTAATTTAATCATATTAATTTAAAAAAATTAAATTTTATTCGCAAAATAAAAAATGTTAATATAAAAATATATATATATTTTTTTATATTTGACACATTCAAATTCCGACAAAAATGGTCGGAATCTGACCATTTGTGCCGAATTCTGGCGATCTTTGCCGGAATCCGGCACAAAACAGTTGGATCCCGGCCAGTTGACCGGAAGCCGGCCGTCCTGGCCAAATTCCGGCCAGGTGGTTGGGATCCTGCCATTCTGGGAGGATTCGGCCGTTCTGGCCAGATACAGGCCGAATCCAACCAATATCTCGGAGATCCGGTCGGACTGGCCTGAGATTCGGCCGGATCTGTCTAGGATCCCCGCTCAGCCAATATCCTGGCCAGATAGCTGGAGATCCGGCCGCTCCGGCCAGATTTAGGGCAGTCTGGTCGGAATCCGGCGACGGTTGCTGGATGTTGCCGGATTCCGGCATCGACCGGTGTCGGGATTTGGCTTGTTGGAATCCGGCGATAATTAACTGCTTCACGTAAAGGTCGACTGCGTTGTTTAAAAGAGAATTGACTGCATCTACCGTCTACGAAAAATGATTTACGCTTTTAAAAAACGTAAATTATTTTTCGAAATTTATTAAGCATTTTTGGTAAAACAGAAATCATTTTCTGATTGACCATTATTTTCGCCCCTACCAAACACTGGAAAATACCGAAATCATTTTCCAAAAATCATTTTACGCCGAAACAAAAGGAGCATAAATAAAAAGGTTCCTCTCCATTTCCTAAATTCCTCTCATTGGACTTCAAAATGTCAAATAATTTTTTGTTTAATTCATCATTTAATATATGTATACATAGTGGCATATTAATTCAGCATTTGAGAATTTGACTGTTCTTTTTAATTAGAATCAATCAGTAGGATGTAAGATCAACTAATTTTATGTGAGGGCCTCGAGTCGTCGTTGTAGAAAACTTCAAACATTTTTCAGTTGAAGTAATCTGGTCCATTTATTTTTTAACAGGAAATCTCGAGTGAAAGTGAGTGAGGTAAAAAGCCAAATCCACCTAAGTTAAAGTCCTCACTGCAAGCCAACTGCACTCCTAACCTAACGTAGGCAGTGACATCCTTGAGTTTAGGATAAACTTTTAACCCACCAATAAGCATTAAAGTCTGTAGCCAAAATCTATTAGCTCTATAGACATGTAACATTACGTTGTCTTGCCATCGCCCATTTTTGGGGTGAATACCACTTTGCAAAAGGAAATCCCTTTAGAGTTTAGATCCCTGTGGCCGTGGCTGAATCCCACATTGCAAGCAGGGAAAATGAATAATGATAACCGCACAAGAGTCAAGAAATAGTCCTTTTGTGTACCTCATCCTCTCCTCCTTTACATCCCTAGGATGGAGGAGAATGGATGATTCTGTACAAGGAGGCCTAGGCTACCTGAGAGTCAAAGAACTAAAGCCTCTGTTACATGGCATTCCAAAAATATATCCAATACTTCATAAATATAACCAAGATTTGGAAATCACTTTTAGAGTTGAAAATATGGCCAATAGTTCTTGGAGGATACTTTCAAGTTTCAAGAGAGGTTCGACGTACGACACACCATGAGTGATAAAATACAAAAAGAGCATTTAATTATGTGATGATCAAATTTTTTTCATTCTAAATCCCATAAGAGCATGCATGATAATCAACAGACTGGATCTAAATACATAGTAAAGGGGAAGAGGCAAATTGGGGAGCGTACAAATTAAAGCCTAACATATTATTAGCAAATAAGTTTTTGACAGCAATCATGATGCACGAAAGATGTTAAACACACGAAATCTGAAAGAAACACTCATGTCACAGTGGATCATAACCGGTAAAATAGCTCGTTCAGTTTCAGTTTTTGTTTTTTTTGAATTGTTTTCGAGAATATAAACAAAAAAACCTTTTTTTTATTATTAAAAAAATGTTTGACAAACTATTTTCAAAAGCAGTTTTTGAAACTCAAAAACAGTACCTAAAGAATTTGGACAATTGTTTTCAAAACAGTTTTCACTTAAGAAGAAAATAGAAAATTGTTTAACATTTCTATATAATTTTTGTTTTTTCTATTTATTGGGTGATTTCCAAATAGAATTTTGTTAAATTTAAATGTCATTAGACTTAATAGCCTGAATGAAAATAGTATATTGTAATTATTAAGGTGTTCAAAGCAAAACGCTTTCACACTCTTTTTGTTAAAAACTATTCATGATGTATGCTCTATTCGGGTGGCCAACAAGAGGTCATTTTTAGTAACCAAACTTTTTACTTTCGTGCATGAAGAATATGAATAAAATGTAATGAGTGAGTGGAGATAGTAAAGAACTAAGAACTTAACATTTAAAATATGATCTGCAGGCCACAACCATTCCTACCATCGTGTGTGTCCCATTTTTTTTTTGGATAAACTTGCCTAATAAACCTGCACGATGATGAATTATATATAAGTGTTTGTTGACCACTCAATTACAAAAGTACAATAAGATCAATGCTTATCATTGCTGTTAAGGCTGCAAATTAATAAGGCCCATATATGAAAAAATTGTTGCATCCAATTAATATGACCAATCCTTGTTACAAACAATGAAGCAAAAAAATATCTAGGTTGTCTTTGCGACTTGAGGCAGAGATTTGAGAAGGGACATCGACGGCCTCCTCACAGTGTGATTGAGCAACATCATGAGTGTCAAAAGAGTTAAGGCCCCTGCCTGATGTGCAGTGCCGAGTGAAACAGGTACATAAGACAGAAGTGTTGATATTCCTAAGGTAACCTGCAATGATTATAGAATGAGCAAACATCTAGTACTCTAAAAGAGCATATTACTGACTATAACACTAAACTACCATGGTTCTACTCGTGAAATAAATGGGCATTTAGAAAACTATGACCATCTTTTTGTAGAAGAAAAAAACTATACAAGATAAAAGAGAGTAGGAAAAATAAGAAAGAATTATAGCAAGCAATTACCTGGAGGGAAGCCATGCCAACAGTGCTTCCTATCAAAGATTTAACTGCTGGATGTATGTCCAACTTCCTTGTTGACCACCATAAAGTGCCAATTGAAATTAATGTCGCAGTTGCAAGGATCCGATGGTCAAGCTTCAAAAGTGGAAGAACATTTTATTAGAATTTTTTATTTGAAGTATTAGGTATAAATGATCAAGAAAATATTATTTTAAATGTGAAGCTTTGAATTATAACACAAAGACATTTCATCAAGTTTTGAAGGAGCTCATGCTATATAAATAGATATTCTACAATTTAAAAATGCATTACTATTCACACTTGCGTTGTAAATGAGGGCATAGTTTAGAGGTTCAGGTAAAGTTTAGAAAACAATCACTTATTTTAAAATGTTGTCTTAGCCTAGAATAAATACCTGCACAGTTGATGTATTCTCAAAGAAATTTCGAATCAATGGCTTCATGTCAAAAACGTCTTCTGGTATCCATGTATCACCCATCTTTGGAAAAGTATTATATGCATGCCCCTAGCAATTTTAGCATGTGAGTATACATGGCAAATCATCTAGTAGTTCATTGTGAACGATGGAAAGCAAGACAAGAATAAAACACAATTACATACAGCATCATTTCCAGCAACAAATGCTCCAGAGACAGCAGTAATGGCTACGAGTAAGCTAACAGGAAGGGCAAATCTCTTTACTTTTGCTGCTCCGCGAACCCAAGCTACTGATTCAGCAGGTGGTTCAGGCATAACAACAGAAAGACCAGTCCAAAAAAGGCCACAATAAATAGCAAATGCTGAGGTAAGATGAGCTGCAAGACGGTAAGGGCTTACTCTTGGCTGGGCATATTCAGATGCTGGCTCCTATGGAGAAAGGAGAGATTACAAACTTTACAATTTTAAGAAATTTGTAAGCAAATTGACAGAAGATTAAAATTTTCTAACCTCCAAACCACTTTTAACCATCCACCAGCCAATTAAACCCTGCCCAGCACCAAGGGCAAAAAGAGCAGAAAGTCTCAGTCCAAGTTGTAAAGTAATATATCCCTTGCGAAGGAAATATGAAAAAGGCAAAGCAAACATAAGACCCAATGTCCTTCCCCACATACGATGTGCATATTCCATCAAATATATGAATTTGAAGTCTTCAATACTCATCCCTTTGTTTACACTACATGAGGTCAAAAACCAAGGAAATACCATTAAATCCAAAAGAGCTTCTACTCCAATCCGAGATGATGTTGTAACTTCAATTATATAATTCAATTATATACACAAGGAATCCAATAAACTTTGTCCAACTGATAAAGTAAAATTGCAGAGTCAAATAATTACCAAGTTTATCATCTCCAATAAACAATTATCCTTTGGAGCATATTGTCTTCTTATTTCTTTCTCTTTTTCTTTTCCACGACCAGAAATCAACGATGTATCGAAAATTTTATAACCAAGCATTAGGAAACTTCAAGGAGGACTTTCAATACAAGTTTATGTCAAGAGCATATAAGTAAAAATTCTTAGTGACACTAAACTATTTTAATGCTATAAACAAATGTAATGTTGCTTGTACTTACCGCTTATATTCAGGGGATTGTTTATATTTCTCAAACTCATGCAACCAATCCTCATCTGATAGAGGAGGGAGGCCGCCAGTAAATTTCCAATCAGTCATGGAAAGGCCAGAGCGTGTCAGTCTTGTAACACCACCGAGTACCACCATACTAAACACCCATGCAGCAGAGCCAAAAAGCCATATCCCGACCATTTTCTGAGCACGGGAACCCCCAGTTACTAGCAACTTTACTCCCTCCCGACAATCCATGCCAGTTGATGCCAAGGTGGACAAATTTCTGAAAGATGGCATATAATGACCCTGAAAATTGCATGTATAATTCTTTCTCATCATGTTCACAGAAGATCCCACAACAAATTAGATGCATAACTACGTGTGTGTGTGCTTTCAAGCTGCAAGGGAGGAAAAAAAAAAAAAAAAACAAGAATTGCAAGATTGCGATTTCTCTAAACTGAGGTAGTTCAATCGACTGTGACAATACCTCATGAAGCGGAAGTCATGAATCTCCTATTTCACTTCCCTTGGACCAATTATACAAACATCATTTTAACAATTTTCTAATTAAGCCTCCGCAAAGTGAAAAGAAAGAGGAATACATACAGTCAACAAAACATATTATATTTTGAGAAACATTTCTCTAGAAAAAAAAAATGACTAAGAGAATTAGGACTAATGAAATCCAAGACATGTCTGATTAAGAGAATTAGGTTGAAGAAAAGAAATTTTACAAATGTTTGATTAAAAGAATAGGGTACAAAGAAATCCTATAAAAATATTCGATTGAGAGAGATGGATACAACAAAAAAAAAAAAAAAAAAAAAAAAAAAAAAAAAAAAAATCCCTATAAGTATTAAAAAAAACCGAGTGAGGAGGTGGGTAAACTCAGAGATTCTTGGCTTGATCAATTCACTTTGGGGAGAGACATATCGATAACAATTTGATTTCCACAACCATTCAATTCCAAATTCATCAGAACTTGGAGCTCTACAACGTTAAATGTTACACTTTAGTTTTAGGAGTTGAGAAAACTAAGAAAGAAGAAGAAGAAATAGAACCTTGGGCAAAGATCTGAAGCATTTGGTTGCTATTTGGGAAGCGAAGAATAGGGTGGGGTGCTCGGGCAAAACCATAGGCAGCGTCGTTTTCCTGAGATTGTATGTCCCATTCGAAGCCTTGATCCTCTTCAGAAATGCTCTAGCCTCCCAAACATCTCTCTCTCTCTCTCTCTCACACACACACTGAAATTGAGGGTTTTAGCATGGTTTTTGTGCTACCTTATTGGTTGCTTATGAGCTAATAAAGCAGTAGGCAGGGGCATGGGTTTACATAGCCGTTTGTTTTTTGGGTTTCAACAAGCTTGAATTTTTTGAGGATGGAGCCATGGAGGAGTAAAGTCGTTCTAAAAAATTGTTGAAGGAGTAAAGACGCAGAAGTGATGCGTGAAGATACCGTGAAGATGGAGATTAAGAAGGATCCAAAAAGAGGATCCCACAACTCGAACCATGGCTAGGCTATTGTGCACTTAAATGAGAAACTTTTGAGATTGGTTTTCTACTGTAGCAAAGGAAACAAGTTTTGAGATTTAGGAAACAGGTCTAACCTGTTTCCTAAAAACTTGTTTATTATGTTTTTTGTTTTCATGGTTTTTGTTTTAAAAACAACACACCAAACGGATTGAAAACCGGTTTAAACACGTTTCCTGTTTTGGAAACAAAAAGCCTATTTCCAAAACAAGCTCTTAGTTTGCCACACACTCTTCCAAGGGAAACGGAAGCCATCACTACAGCCCAAGATATTGTAAAAAGATTTAACATCAAACAACCATCTTTTGAAGGGGACCCACCACAACTTGTCTTCACTTTCCCGACTCACTCTTACTTAATACAACACTCTAAAGAACGAGACAAAGAAATCCACCTCCCAATCATAAGCCGCTCTGGCAAAGCTTACATTCCACTAAATAGAACCACCAGAAAGTTCCATTTGAGCCGCAAGTATCCTTTGCGCAAGTAATACCAATCTATAAAGGCTTCTTTAAGGGCCGAATCTCCACACCACAGATCATGCCATAATCTAATCTTAGAGCCATCTCCCACCTCAAATTTGGTATGACTTGAAAACTTTCCCCAACCCTGCCTAATATTCTTCCATAACCCCACCCCTTATGCCTTAAAAGGCTCATTAGAACACCATTCCCCCCATGAATTACCAAATTTAGAGTCCACCACCACTTTCTACAAAGCTTTCCTCTCAAGCGCATAACGCCATAGTCGTTTACCTAGGAGAGCACGGTTGAACATCAACAAGTTCCGAAGCCCCAACCCTCCCTCAGAGATCAGCGAACAAACCTTAGACCAACTAACTAGGTGATATTTGAACTCTTTGCCTAGCCCATGTAGATGATTTGGGTCAGCCCCACAGAAAATCAAAAAAGTATTATCAACAAACAAAAGATGAGAGATATCAATCCATGTCACCACAATTAAGCCAGACAACAAACCACCAATCACTGCAGCAAAAATCATCCTACCCAACGCCTCCATCACAATGACAAACAGCAGAGGAGACAGAAGGTCCTTTTGTTTCAAGCCACGAGAGCTACTAAAAAACTTATGGGGGTGTTGCTCAACAAAACCGGGAAACACAACGAAGAAATACAATGAGCTATCCAAGAGCACCATTTCCCCCGAAACCTGCACCTTCTCAACACATACAACAAAAAACCCCAATTAACATGATCATATGCTTTTTCTAAGTCCATTTTGCAAATAACACCTGGTTCTTCAGATCTCAATCTAATACCAAAGCATTCATTGATAATAAGAATGGGATTTAGGATATGCCTACCTCGAATGAACGCATTGTGACTTAGAAATAATCTTGTCCATACCATCTTAAGCTTGTTTGCTAGAATCTTTGCAATAATTTTCTAAATTCCACCCACAAGACTGATTGGGGGAAAATCCTTGGGTCAACAACCGTTGGAATCTTCGGGATGAGGGCGATGAACATAGCATGAAGGTTTCTCTCAAACTTACATCTAGTATGGAAGTCACGAAAAACCTTCATGATGCCCTCTTTTAAAACAACCCAAGAAGCTTGGAAGAACGCCATAGAGTAACCGTCAGGGCCTGGCGCCTTGTTCCCACTCATGGCTTTCACTACCTCCAACACCTTCCATTCCTCAAAATTTCTTTCCAACCAACTAGCCTCAACCTCATCAATAGAATCAAGGAAAAGACTGTCCACCAAAGGCCTCTAACTGAACTGCTCGGTGTACAGCTTTTTATAAAACTGAACCATGTGCTCGCAAATCTCCGATTGGTTGGTAGAAATTGTACCATCAATCAACAAGGAATCAATAGAGTTCTTTCTTTTGTTGGAGTAAGCCATTCTATGAAAAAACTCTGTGTACTTATTGCCCTCCCTTAACCACAAGGGCCTAGAGGAATCAATAGAGTTCTTTCTTTTGTTGGAGTAAGCCATTTTATGAAAAAACTCTGTGTACTTATTGCCCTCCCTTAACCACAAGGGCCTAGATTTTTGCCTCCTTCTTCTTCTTCTTCTTTTTTTTTTTTTTAATTATGAGGAACTCCTCACGTCATATACCCACCCCTGTTGGATAAACCTCGGATCCGTACAAAGCACTCCCTCCACACGAATCGCCAAATCAGGTACTACTCCAGCTTTGCCTATAAGCTAGCCTCAAGGAATTGTTTGTACCTAAATGGGTTCGAACCTTAGACCTGATGGAAATGCTTCATGCGATGGATTTTAGGAAGCCCTAATCATAGCTTCAACTTGTTACGATCATAAGTGTCCCACATCAGTTAAGTGCAATCTTAACTATGTATATATAAACTATTGAATGCCCTTCCCTTACAAGCCAACTTTTAAGAGTGAATTCTACTTGAGGTTTGTTATATCTGGTATCAAAGCAGCTATCATGTCGAGTATCAGATTGAATGCTGCTTGTCGAGTATGACATTAAATGAGTTGCTGCTTTGTGGCTGAGCTACGGAGGGGGTGACCTGGGGAAGGCTGCTACTTGTAGAAGATAAGGTCTGAGAAGGCACCCACTAGAAATGATAGGTCATTGACTCATTGGTACGTTGGCTACACAGAGTAGTAGTATGCTACAGTCCTAAATGTCTCACATCGATTAAGTATAATTTTAACAATGTATATATAAGCTTTTAAGCACCTTTCCCCTGCAAGTAGATGAGTTCTACTGAGATTTGTTAAACAACTAGCCTTTTGAGTATAGTAAAGATGTGGCTAACGCTTCCCTAGATTATGACATTGAGGGAAAACTTAGACATGTTTAATGTTTCGTGAAAAAGTTATATAGCTTAAGATTGGATTGTCTAAGCTTGTGGATGGGGCCACAAAGACAAAAATGTGGTGATTCTATTGCATTTACTTTATTTTGTCTAACTAAACCTAATAATAACAAAAAATTGATGAATTTTGATTTGATCTTTTTATTGTAAATTGATGACAAATTAGTTTGTGTGAGATATCTCTGTATCTATAAGTCTATTTCTGGATTGTTAATATCTGATATACAGATCAAAATATTGATACTTAAATTAAGTCTAATATCAAAATATACATTTATGATTAACATGAAACAAAGGTTCGTATTATTCAAAACACGATTCGAAATAGCTAAATGACAAAGAAAGAAAAAAGCGGAACCTGGGCGTGAATCCAAGTTTTGGAGACGGGGAGAGGGCCGCGTCGCTTGATGACGTGGTAGAGGTCTTGAGCAACGGAAGAGGCCTCTCGAGGTGTCACATTCGGGCTGATTTTCCTAAGATCCTCCGCGCGCTTTCGCGAGAAATGCCTCACGAACGTACGAACAGCAATCATTGTGCCGATACCTCCACTCCAAGAAGCTCCACCACCTCCCAACCACGTCTACGCTACTCTCCTCTGCTGCTGAGTTCTACCGATTCCGCTCGCCACTGCTTATGCTTCTCCTACTTGGGGTTTCGGCTTTTAACTATCACCACGCCACGGGCTCGCAGAGGGACAGGGTACAACTTGAAACCCTTCATTCATAACTCATGAGTAGGCGCACGTGTTACTCACGTGGACTTCACCACAATTCGATTATTTTGTATGGAGATCGATAAAATAAGGAAAAGTTACACTTTATCCCCTTATATATCCATCATATTGCGATTTGGCCCCCAATATTTGGTAGATAACATCCTAATGTTAACGTGTAGCACTTAAAATCTTCCGTCCACTTATCTGTCTTTTTGGACGGAAAAAAGGCCACGTGCATTGCATGTAACCTTTTAACTCCCAGACACGTGGCCTTTTTTCTGTCCAAAAAGATAGATAAGTGGACGAAAAGTTTTAAGTGCCACACGTTGTTAACATTAGGAGGTCATCTAACGATTTTTAAACATTGAGAGCCAAATCGCCATATGGTGGATATATCAAGGGGGTAAATTGTAGTTTTCCCATAAAATAAATATTTTCAGAATTCTTCTATGAAATTATTCCAGAAAATTAAGGGGTTGTTTGGCAAACCTCTACTCTCCCTCTATTATTTTTTTTTTTTTTACAACCCTTTACTCTCTCTCTCTTTTTTTTTTCCTTTTTTTTTTTTTCACTTCTGTCAAAAAAGTTAACTCCAAAACATTCTATTTTTTTTTTTCACTTTCTATATTACGTCAATTATTTTTTTATTACTATTAAAAAAATATATCCACATAAAACAAAACTTTTTTACTTTTCTATAAAACAGTTCTAAATTTTTTTATACTTTATATCACCTCAATCACTTCTTACTACCATTCAAATAAAAATTCCACAAAACAACCATTTATCAAACCCAGCCTAAGACACTCCCTATTCATCATTTTCGAATAAATCGATCCCTGTTTAATTAAGTTTGCTCTTTTATTTGGCCAAAAAAAAAAAAATAAATAAGATAGTTCTTCTCCAAACTAGAGCAAAGAAATTTCTTAAATTCAGTTTATTAAACGAATACGTCTAAAATGCATGAAATTTTTACAAGCATTTTAAAAACCTTTTATTAACCTGCTGATAAAAAGGACGATTCCTGGTATAAAATACATCTAAAATCCCTGGAAAGGGTGGATAACAAGCTCATTCATTTGAATTTTGCTACAACATAAGAGATGGCATGCAAATGAACTCTAACACCAGCATTTTTCAGATTTGCTGGCGAAACTTATATCCCAAAACTTTTTATTAATATGGACATAATGGACTCCACCTCCCTCTTGCTTCTTGACTTTATCCACAGGCAACACAAACCTGTCCCAAAGACAATGTCCCTCTTTGGCTTCCATTGCTGTGTTGCACGTTTCTTCTGTCAGCCTTGCTTTTAAAGAACCATGATTCCTGAAAAGCTCTCAAGGATTTCACTAAGGCTTATATATGTAAACAAGTTCCAATTACAGATCTTCATTTATCAAAGCATCCATGAAGCAACCTAAGTGAGAACACATCTCAAGGATAAGCTAACTGCCACCATTTCAGATGCACAATCTTTCTCTGTTCTTTCGGTTGACGAAGAGAATCCGAAAATTCCTCCCTACCGCAATCCTTAACAAAGTTCCTTAACAAAAAACTGTGACTGCAAAAACAAATCACATGAAGTGTTCCAAAGTTCCTGTGCAAGTTTAGTGTTGTGCGACAGTGCAGAAGAGTTGAGAGTTCTACCCTTTCCACCAAAAAAGTATACTCCAGATATGTCCTGAAACAGAAATAAACTAATTAACTCAGTAATCAACAAATTTACTTGGAATACATTATTTAGATTTTCTTTCTTCAGAAAGTGAACAACAGTACACCAAAATCCAATTTCAATGTAGTTCAGCAAAGTGTTTCTAACACATGCAAGGAGAAATGAAGAATCATACCCAACTCAAAGATTCCTCATTCTCAGCAAATGAAAATAATGTCAGCACTCAATTGAGAGCTTCTAGCAACTCACTGACTAAACCGACTCAAGGGAACATGCAGAGTAATTGAAATCTTCAAGGATATAATAACAAAAGGGCTTGACCAGCCACTCATCCGCCAATCTTATTTAGATCTCTCATCTCAGTAAATACTAATGGAATAAAATGGATTCATGCACACTCACACTAAACACTAAACACAAAAGGGGTGCGTTTGGGAATAGCTTCAAGAAGAAAGAATGACTCCTAGAGGTCATTACATCAGTGCTCAGTAACCTATTTGCTGTGTACCATTCAAGATATAAGTTAAACACCAAGTAGTTTTAAACATCTTGAACCAAAAATGTCCCTTTTCAACTTTAGTAAAATGAAAAAAAAAAAAGGAGGTGTGCTAGCTCTATTAGAGCATAAGTCGCTTAATCTTCCTAAAGAGGAAAAGCATCTGCAAACTTCAAGAAAATATAGTTAGAAGAGTGCTCCTTTAAAGCTGCATCACCATTACACCATAACTTGCCAAATGCTGTCGATGGCTATTGTTTGGGAGCACAATTAAATTGCTAACACAAATATTGGCATTGGAATTTGGACTGACACATGAGATGGTAGGCACAACAGCTTTGATTAAGTTAAAAAGACACAATTAATAACAAACTCTATTTTTTATTGGAGAGTGTCAGCATTCAATTCAAGAAGATATGAATAATTAGACCGAGTTAAACTCACTGGTGGGGCAAGGGCTGCATCAAGAATAGAGTTGATGCCTTTTTCAGGAGATTGCAAAAGGCCCAGAAGTTTCAAGACTATAAACGCTACACCGGAAAGGCATGAAGGAACTTCCCGCATAATCTTGGTTTCTACTGTTCCAGGATCCACAGCACTTCAAATCAAACAAAATGAGAAAACAAACAAGAAGCAAAAATAACTGTTAATAAGAAGATCTTGATGAAGCATAATGGATAACAGCATTTGAGTAAAGCTATAAATAATTAAATATGGCAGATGATTAAAACTTTCCTTGAAAAGAAAAAATTTGTGCATGGTAAGAGAATGACAGACAATAAGTTCTGTCTACAAGACAAATCTAGAGAGAAAAACCCTAGTTTTAATGCATGAAGCACAGAAAAGGTCAAAGATGCATTCAGATTATTACACTCAAGGAAGTTTAGTGATAATAGCATATTCAATAGGTATTATACGTTCAAAGCCCCACAAGATTGAAAGAATGAAGAAGAAGTTTGTAATCACATACATGACAGAGACCTGATGAGATTTTTCCATCAAATCAAGCTGTCGGTGAAACTCATAGGAGAACAGCAGTAGGCATACTACATCAGAAAATGACATGCTGCTTGTTAGGATTGAGATAAAAGGTAATTTGATATACCTAATGGAACAATTACATCTTACATTTGGAATTTTCATAAATATGAGCATATGGATATCGTTTTGATCTTATAAAGCACTTCCCAGAAATAGTTTCCTTGTCAACCTGCATATTAAAAACTGAAGAAAAAAGAATTGATGAATTTTGTCAATAGTCTGTTAGTAGATGCAATTATGGCTTTCCGCTTTTCTAACTATATACTCATGTTGATATTCAACTAGGTGGAATACTTCAGAACCTATAACGTATTAAACAAATCAATCATCATGCGGAAAATGTAATATTACAACCACCCTCATCATAGGATATCTTA
Organism: Alnus glutinosa; assembly: GCF_958979055.1. Classification (NCBI taxonomy): domain Eukaryota; kingdom Viridiplantae; phylum Streptophyta; class Magnoliopsida; order Fagales; family Betulaceae; genus Alnus; species Alnus glutinosa. Next base: position 20,475,106 of record NC_084897.1, on the reverse strand, counting down.
GCTTGATCGATCTAATCAACGTGCACTTTTTCTTTTTCCGTTTACGAGCAGCACAGCAGTCAGATGTCAGCGTGCAAGCAAATACATTGGTTCACTATATGGATGAAACTTTACAACCTAAGCCTGATGGCCTCTTTGCCACATCAAAATGTCAGGAAAACAAAATTTGGGGACCAACATTCATTTACAATTCTCTTTCTTTAACTTTTTGCCTCCCCATTTTCAACTTAGGCCACCATGAAGGCAGATTGTATCTATCACAAACGAACAGAAATTTCAGAGTTAGAGACAAAGTTATGGCGTCGGCATAGAATCAATGTTGAGCAAGTAGAACACAGAAAGCAATTACAGGTGTACAGACCAAAATCACCACTGAGTATTCACTGAAAAATGTTTGACATACATAACCAAGAACCAATTTACCAGATCGATGCGTAAATGATGAAACATTCACAATCCGGGAAGGAACAGGGCTGTTTGTGAGAAGTGGTAGTAAAAGTTTGGTCAGACAGAATGCACCAATGTAATTCGTAGCCATCATCCTGGAATGAATAAGACATTTAATTCAATCATTTGTGATGAGATCAAAATGTATGTAAAGCCAAAATCAGCTGAACATGTACCACAGACAAACACAAATTTTGCAGAATAGAAAAAGATATGATACTGAAGATAAAAGTCCTAAAAGAAAGTACAAAAAAGACGTCTACACAATCTTGTGGGTCTCTCCATGAGGTTCAAGTTTAAATGAGCATGGTACTGTTATATTTAGAGGTGCCAAGGTCACCAAGCAACTTACGCAAGTTAGATCAAATTATACAAATCAACAGCAAGCTTAAACTCATACAACTTGGTGGAATATGTTCTGCCTGCACGGGTTTATCATGAACAATGGAAATTTGTTTCAGGATAATAACAAATTCCATTAATATATTCTTTTTAAAGAAAAAGGTCGTGAGTAAAGAAATTTACTGATCATAGCCTTCAGCCGTGAGTCTACATGATGTTGCTAGTATCCCAGCATTGTTAATCAATAATTGAATTGAAGAATGCATATTTGAATCTGAAAGCCACTGCTTAAGGGAGCCCTTAAAGTTCAATATTGACTGGAAGGATGATATGTCAACCTCAAAATGTTTGAGATGGGCATCCCTATTCCAACTTTTTATCTCTCCCACCGTCTGTCCCAGAAAGAGTGAGAGCAAATATAAGAATAGGCTTAAAATGGAGAAGGCATGCCCAACACTAAACTTATAATAAAAGGCTGTACCTTCGATAACAAATGGGAGGACCGTCCAACTGCAGCCAAAACGAATTTCAGCTATACAAAATTTTTCATTAAAACAGAACAAAATGTTTCTTTCATGATCTAAAAAGCAACTATTATTCGTGTATCCTTTTACAGTGTCAAAACATAAAAACAAAAAATATGTTTGGACACCCGTTTAAAGTGTCAAACTTTGGGGTGTACCAAGAACAACGCAGAAACCTTGCTTTGAAAGTGCATAGGCAGTGGCCGCACCCAACCCAGATGTGGCCTACAACAAATGACAAAACCAATCAGACCAACAAAAGAACAATCTGGATTAAATTTCTAATGGGCAATAAAATTTAAAGATGAGAGATTACGCCGGTGATAATGCAGACGGGCTTGATATTGATAGAAGAGGTTGCAGGGGCGCAACGTGGGTAGGACTTAGAATTGGGAGCAAACAAGAGGTGACAGTAGGAGATGAGGAGAGAGAGTGTCCAAAACACTGCCATTCTCCAGAATTCTACTGAGCAAACGAAATGAAAAGCGTCCCCCAACTCCTCCACCACCATCCTTATTCCTATCATTATCCTTCTTAGTCGTATATTCACCTGTAACGCAAACTTTCAACTTCGGAGTTCGCCACCGCTTTGGAGCTATTCGGCTTGGTTTAATCAGAGTCTCCTCTCTCTCTCTCTCTCTCGCAGAGTTCCCAGTGGAATGGTTCGTGTTTGTTGTTGGGTCAGGTGGCATAGTCTAGGAGAGAGTTGGTGGGAACATCAGACTCCGGAGAGGGTTCGTCACAACAGAAGGATCGTAGCGCCTATGCAATCGCCTTTACAAGTTGTTAGTGATTGAGACGAGACTAAATATTGTAAACTCGCCGCGGACTAGATTCTTGCTCATTTCCAACATATTAGGCAAATAACTTATAATAATCAAATTTGGCTATTATAAGCCTTTTTTTTTTAATCTCTAACAGGATTAGAGTTGTCAATTTTTGACACGACCCACGAACCCGACACGAACACGACACGGGAAAATCGGATATGAGTTTTATACAATCGGGTTCGGGTCAACCCGATTCTGACCCCGTTGTATTAAAAAATTTTAAAAAAAAAATAAAAAAAATGGAAATGCCGGATGCAGGAATCGGGATGCCCAAAGCCCCAAATGCCCAAATCACTATCAAACATGATTTTGCCCATTCTGTTCTGTGAACCGTCGAACCCTAGCCGGCTAGCCCACTGCCCAGTAGCCCGCCCGCCCGCTCGCCAGCACGCCGCCCTCTCGCATACCGCGTCGCCGCCCTCCCGTATTCCGCACGCTCGACCGCCAACCATCCGGATTTTTCCCCCTCTCTTTGACTCTTTGCTTAGCACAGTTAGTAGATTGTGGATCCAGAAAGTCAGATTGCATTGTGTTCTCACTTGAAGGAGGAGATGCTTCATCCGTTATGGGTTATTATCGTCAATCGGGGCCCTGATACAAAACTCTTGGTTGCTAATCCAATTGAGTTATCTGGAAAGGGAAGGCCCCGTGTATTCTATGATGTTACTTTCGCTCTAAAAACGTTAGGAATATGCATTTTCTTGGGTTGGGTAAACGGGTGACACAATTATTAGTCGTGTTTATCGGATCGTGTTCGGGTCGCGTGTCACAACCCCGATTAAATAATCGGGTCGGGTCCGTGTCATACCCGTTTATGTAATCAGGTCGGTCGGGTTGACACAAACCCGACCTCGTGAACCCGAATTGCCAACCCTAAACAGGATAGGCAGAATATATTTTTTTCTTCTAGTGTGAATAGTAAATAAGTAGAAAAGTCTAGTCACTATTTACACTACATTTGGCTTCGTTTGGGACGCAGAATAGACCCCTAGAATGGAATGGCAATTCTTATGGAATAGTCATTCTTTTGTTTGGTAGGGGCCTATTCCTTGGAATAGGTATTCCCATTGGAATATCTCTTCGTAAAGGAAGAGGAATACCTATTCCTTGGGGTAAATGCAATATTTTCCAGAAAAAAGCATTTATTTATATTTAAAAAAAAAAAAAAAAAAAAAAAACCAAACTCTTAACAAGCTGGCCGGCCAGCCAATATATGGAGTCGGGGGTGGTGCGGCCACCCCCGAAGCGAATCAGTGGGTGGTCCGCCACCCATGGGTTTTCTTTCTTTTATTTTTTTTTTTAAAAAAATGTGGGGTTTTTTTAGTAATTTTGATTGAATTCCAATTAAAATTTATGTATTCTTACCAAACTAAAGATTAGGAATAACCATTCCATTCCGCCACCTTCTATTCCTAGGAATGACTATTCATTTTCCTAATGGAATAGCCATTCCGCAAACCAAACGAGGCCAAATAGTTTTTTATTGGTGCATAAGAGATAACTCAATTGGCTAGGGACCACATCTTATGAAGCGGAAATCACTAGTTTGAATCCTATATCTCTTGTGTGAACATGTCAAAAATAAAAATAAAAATAGTTTTTTATTATTTTCTCTCTCTTCCTTTCATTCTTTCACACACTCTCTCTCTCCCTCTTTCTTTCGCATTCTCTTTCACACAAAATAAATAGTAGAATAAAGAATATGTTAGAGAATAGCTACTTTGGCGATTATTTAAAAAATTAAAAAAAAAATGGGTCTTTTGGGCTTAATTTAGACCTTTTTTAGCTCTTTAAAAAATCGTTTCAACCTTTTTTTTTGCCTAATATGTTGGCCTAAATCGAAATATAAGTGAAAGTGTAAAATCCTAAATTTTATTATCTTAATTTTGTATATATATATATATATATATATCCTGTTTCAAATTTTTTAAAACAAGTAACCGCTTTGATAGGGACGGTTACCCAATTATCAGTAACTGATTACCGACCAGTTATAGTTAGCCGATTTTACACCCTTACTTTTGATTTTACTAGATGTACGTGAACTTTGTAGAACCGATATGTGCAAGAGATTAGGATTTAGGATAGATAATTGTGAGACATTACATACGAGACTTACCTAGTCAAATAAGCGAATCTCATTTTTAATCTTAATTTGAGAGATAGAGATGTTGAGGATGAACGGTCAAAAGGAAAACAGTTGTCCATGTGGACCGTCAATGTTCCCCCTAGCTAGCTCGAATGATGTAGATTTGCTGCAATTATTTTTGGGTCCTTATCCCGCGAATGTCAGAGCATGCAGATTTCTACATGGGATTATGATTTTTATAATTATTTGTTTAAATTTGAGAGAATTTAAAAATTAAAATTACCTATAATTTTAAAGAAATTTGAGAAATCAATACATTTTTTTACATTGAAATGACATGAAAAATGCTGCATATTAAAGATATGACATGTTTACAATGAAATAAAAAAAAAAAAAAAAAAAAAAATCATTCAAAAAGGCTTTTTCTTCACTTTTAAAAAGACGCTTCTTTTTATTAAATTGAAAGACAGTTTTTTGTTTAAAGCTTTTATACGACATAAAGTGTAAGAAAAATCTTTTGAAATGATTTTTTTTTTTTCATTGTTAACATGTCATATCTTTAATATGCAGCATTTTTCACGTCATTTTGATGTAAAAAATAGCTTGATTTCAAAGAAATTTAAAAATCTCAATTTTTTTTGAAATTGTATGAAATCCTAATTCAAAATTATGACAGATGATTGTGAGAAATTACTTACAAAATTTACTTGATCAAATAAAAATTGGGTTACCCTGATCCTTCGAGATGAAGAAGAAGAAAAAAAAAATTGTCTTTTCCTAATAATTAATTGTTTGTTGAACATAAATAATTAGCTACGATGATTAATTAATGTTCCTTTCAAATTGAAGAAGTCAAATCATTAACAAATCATTTTTATTACAAAATATTAACAAAAAAACTTTTTATTAATTTTATATTACATCATATGATTTTTATTTTTTTTTAACGAAAATTTTAAATAACACCATTAACAACTATTAGTCCAACATGAAAATAAGAGTCTTTTACCAATAGATCGAAATAAAACTGTCCTTTCTTATTTTACAAGAGATCAAAAGCGTGTCACTTTACAGAGAATCAATCTGTCCTTCTGATTTTTTCTCGTAGCAGTTGGAGCATTTTCTGCGTGGCACACAAATAAGTACATATCATCTTTATGATTATTTTTTTGTCTTTAAGAATTATTGAATTTATGATAAATAATTATTAAATTTTGATCTAATAGTAATTTTAAGAGTCACATCAATTTTAAGAGGACAAAAAGATGACATAAAAGTTATATGTAGCATTACTCATATGTGAGACCCTTGTCTCATTTTCGTCATACTCTCCCGTTCACGTGGCAACTAATTATTATTATTACTTTTTTTTAGAAAAGAAAAAAACTTAATTAAAACATTAAAAACAACTAACATGCATCTTGATTCCCTCCACTTTTCCCTATTTTTGAAAAAAATATATATATATATATTTTCCAAATTTTTCAAAATCGCTGCTCGAAGAGTAGCCACCAACCACTAGCCAAGAGACCACCGCCATTCCCTCTCTCTCTCTCTCTCTATCTTTGCGCCTTTTGATTTTTATTTTCTTGAGCCACATCAAATCCACGTCATTTGGTAACCTTCTTTTCGTAAAATTTTAAGTACTCAGAGCATTTTTCTAAAAAGTATCGTTATGGAGCAAACTAAAAATAATGGAGATAATTCATAGGACAATAAAAAAAAAAAAAAATAAAATAAAAATCAGAAGGTGTTTTCTATTCATGGCGAGCAGCAAAATAAATTAATTGTTCATAATATTGACGGTGAATCTACGCAACAAACTACGTGTCCTAATGTTTTGGATCTAATTAGTCTTTTGGAAATAACACGGACGCTGATTTTGGTTGTAGGAATTAATCTCCTAATTGATTTGTATGTTGTCTTAATTAATTTAATTAATTGATCGATCATCAAAGTTAGCCATCAAAGTAATTATTAATTACAGATAGGGGTCAATTGTAGAATCGCAAATTAAGTATTAATATAAAAGGAAATAAACTATCTTTATATATGTAATCCGATAGTTTACAATATATAGAATCAATAGCCCTAATTGCCTTAATCGATCTTGAATATTTTTCCCTGATCGAAACCCTAATCACATCTATCCTTCTACACTGCAATTAATAGAACAACATGTTCCACAATACAGATCGAGCAAGAAAATAAAAACTGACTCTAAAGTTACTTAATCTTCAATCTTTTCCCATGCAAGAAACCCTAATCATATCCATCCTTCTACACATGTACATGAAACCCTAACCATTTTGATCCTTCTACGTAGCCAGCAAGAAAACAAATTAAAAGATGAAATCTTGATCAACCCTAGATAGGGCTTGAGCCTTTTGACACGAACGGCCCGACCCACATCATCCTCGGCATTAGGCGCACATGCATCTTGTAGTGATCCCATGGAGTGGGCGTTGGTGATGAGGCGGCGGACGAAGACCCATGCGAACATCGTACGCCATTCGAGTCGTCTCGTCGTTGAGGACCTCCCAGGCGTTGGTGATGAGGCGAAGAGCACCTGGCGCCGCAGGCGAGCAGAACCTGTCGGGGTGCACCAGCTTCACCAACTTGCAGAAGGCGTGGGAGATGGCATCGCTGCTGAGAGATGGGTCAGCCTTCAAGCCGAGAAGGGCGTAGAGATCGGGCTGCCCAAACTTGTTCCTCTTCGTGGCCTCGTAGTGGACACGGAAGACGGCGTAGTACCTGTCGACGCTACCAAAGAAAGGATCAAGAATCTTGGCCGAACTCGCAAGATCGAAGGCCTCTCTTACTTTGCCCTCCATAAATTTCTCCTGGGCGTAGTCAAGCATCACATCTGTCATCGCTTCAAACAAGAACAAGATCGAACGGGAGGAAGAACGCAAGAGCAAGAACAAGAACTATGCAATATAAAGAGGGTTTCTTTTTCTGGGCAAAGCGTGTTAGTCAAGTAAGAGAGTGCCCGGTGACCCCGCTGACCCCGCTCACTTTTGCTTTCCGTAGTAGAATAGGGCACGCTCGTCTCTCATTTGCCCTAGTTAGGCGAATGCCCACTGCCCAGTGTATGTAAAATAGCCGTTGAGGGAGATAGCCTCAAGGCATTAGAACTAAAAAACGCGTTTTAGCAAGTGCCCGCATGCCTGAGATTTTCACTCGTCTCAATTTTACCCTTGGCAAACAAACGTCCCAGCCAAAGAGAGTCGGTGTATTGTTCTTATCAGAATTAATTAGGAAACCCAATCGATATCTGATAGGCTACAGATAGTCGGTTTAGGATACTCCAAGTCGAAATAGGAAATCCCAGCCAAAGAGAGTCGGTGTATCCGTGTATAAACAATCACACCAACCCTAGCCTACGCCTTCGATCACTGCAACACTCATTTGATCAGTACTCTTTGTTGGCCATTTCTAATGAAGATCAGCATGATAATGCATCCCAATATTGTTGGTGAACATGGGATAAAAAAAGTTCTTCATGTGCCCACACGACCAAGAACCAAGCTTGTGCGTAACAAGAAGATCAGGAGGTCGTGTCTTGCCTCTTTTATCAAAAGCCTAGGGCTTACCCAGGAAGAGTTAAACGAGAAGATCAGAAAGTTGAAGTATTCAAGGGACTACTCTTTCTTGTTCTCTGATGATCATGAGCAAGCTGAGAAAATCAAACCTTATTTTCGTCGGGAAAAGGTTGAAGCTTTTGGCCACAACAAGAAGCTTAAGGTCGGTGCTCAAAACTGCTCTCAAGAATATGTTCATCATGTCAAGCAAAGCCATAACCGTAAGAGCGAAAGGAAGAAAGTTGAAGATTTCAACCATAACTACAAGGCTTCTTTCCAGGCAAACCACACATACAAGGTTACTAAAAAGTGTTTGCCAAAAATTGCCCATCATCGTAAGCATGAAATGCCATGCAAGTATCGACGTGTTCGTGAAGCTAGGGTGGAATTGGGTCATATTAGAGAGATGTTTTGATACCATCGAGACGAGTATATGTGGTGAAGCCAACTTTGGAAGAATCGGCTGCGCTTTCTTCTTTTTTCTTTCCTGTTACATGTACTTTTGCTGGGTTTTCAACTTTCTTTTTTCTTTAATCTTTAAATTGTATCATGTTCATTATAAATAATATGAGATTTGCGATAAAAGTCGTCTGATTCAATATTGGACGGCCGGTTCAAGCTGGCTAGCCTTTATTTCTTGTGTCAAGAATCTGCTCAATTGAGCTCACCTTTCACTAATTAATCTTAACGAACTAGTTTCTTTGATATGAGCTAGCAATAAAGACTATATTCACTTGAATGCTAAACACGCGCGCATACAACCATCCCAGTCACATAAACAAATCAAAGCATCTCATTGAAAGACAACATATAGAATTGCAATAATTATGGCTTGAGAGGTCATCGTCATATTGTGTACTCGTTGATCATTTACAAGGATGTCCATAAGTATATATGATCGAGATGCTAAATCATGCAACATACCATCAGGCAGGCCACCCCACATAGGGCAAAATATGAATAATATCATTTGTATATATAGTTGAATTGACAAGTCCTGTCAGGCACCCCTGTCCAGTGATTTTATTACTTGGAAGTAAAAATCCAATAATTGCCCTGTTTATTAGGTCATTTTGGATGGCTAAGCTCATACTTTTTGTTGTGAGTGCATGTTTGAATGTTGTGTCTCACGTAGAGAAAGTATAAAGAAAAATATTAGTTAATATACCTAATTGAACCTAAACCCCTTAGTTTAAATTTTTGGGCTATAATTAATGATGTTTAAATATGTATATTAATTAACATACTATTGGTGGACTCTTTATTCTCTAACTGATTCTCTCCCAAACGCTTTTTACATAATATCTGTGCTTTATATTATTATTTTGTTTCCGTTTTAGGAGAATGCAGCAGATCATATGGTCAAAGTCATCTAGCCATCCCGATATCTGTAAAAAATATTGTTTCTTCTATTTATGCACTTCCGATGCTTGTATGGTGTATATACCTTCTGCGTGTCCGAGACGTACAGTACCTTGAAATGGCAATAAATTCTTCATTTCAGCGTCTTGACGGAGGAGAATGACCCCCAGAAAATGAAGAAACGGATAATGCCTGAAATCTTATGCAGAAGATTTGAAATTACGCCGTCTTCTTTGCGGAGTGCATCAAGCCTTTCAAGGGCTGCTATTCTGGCTTTGAGAGCCTTGTTCTCCCTCTTAAGCTGTAAAATATAACATCTTATAGCTTAGGTGTATCAGTACATATATATATGCTTTAGATTGTTCAAATTCTCATTATCTGAAATCTCTCTTAATTAGTAAAAGGATTAGTGCAACCAAAGCTCATTGAAATGATGCTTACAAGCCCCTATTTCATAAACTTAATTGTGAAAAATTATCACTTACCTCTTCAAAATTAGGCACAAGCTCTTGCAACTCGTGTTGTAACAAGGACATTGTCCGTAAAGTAACATCTTCATAAACTGATTCCAGCTCTTCAACTGAATAAGGATCAAAGAAAATTCCCTCAAGTATGAACAACTCTTCCAGTACTTTCACATCTTCAATATCCAATCTCTCCCTCAACTATATGAGTGAAAGTTGTTTAAGAAACTGCAAGTCATGTAAAACTTTGAAAATGTACTACAGTAGGTCATATTAAGAGTTTCACAGAATACTTCTAACCTTGTTTAAAATTCTCTCACATGATTCATCTTTATTTGGATAGAGAACTTCGTGCTTCTTAGCACGTTTATCATCATTGCAGTTAACGCGTGGTGATGATTTGATATGCTTTGCCCTGCCCCAGTTTCCATTTACACAAACAGAACTATGATGTTAAAATTCAACCAAAGAATGTTCATCTCCAGAACCCAAAGCTGAGTTCATGTCGATAATTAGAAAAAGTTGCATTTCTTTGGAATGATTTCAAGTTTTTCAAAACTAAAAAAAGTTGGTGAATTATGTAAATTAATATATGTTACTATAAAGAAATCAGATCCATAAAGTAATCCTTCAGAAATATAAGAAAAGTGTCATTTTAAAACCCGGTAAATCTTAGCAATGATAATAATTAATATGGTTTACTGTGGCCTTAACACTAAAAGAATTTGAATTAGCACCTCCCACCAAAACGTAGAGTGGATAGGCTCTCTGATGCATTTGAAGAGCTGGGGGAGCAACAACACAATAAAGCAGTTCTGGAGTTCCCACCCTGCAAGAAGAGAGCTGCAGATCAGATCTTAGCTACAAATTGATATTGTTAGGATGAGGACAGAAGGGTGAGAAACTAACAAGTGCATCCTGAAGAATCCGAGTAAGCTTGGAATCACGATATGGGATGTGGTTCGCTCTGCCTGAGCCACATGTCAAAGCATTTATAACATTCCCAAGGGCTGAGAGGGACTTGTTGATCATTTTAGCTTCTTCAAGAACTTTCCCTTCAGCCCCCGTTTTCTCCACTTTCTCTGATCCTGCCAAGTCCACAAGGACTAGTTTCCCAGGGTTCACTCTGTCCATAGTTTTGAAATTTTCAAAATTTAATCATTAAAATTCTAGAACTGATTCAAGAAATACTACCTCTTGTCGCCAATTACTTCTTGTTGGACTGTGAACATGTAAACAGAATGACTTCTACTGCTGGCCATGTTCATTTCTGTCTATGCTAAGGCTTGGATAGAAGATTTAGTCACAAAGAGCCAACATTACTTCCACCCAGGAAACGGGCTTTTGATACATTGCGTAATTAAGAAATACAAAGAATTGAAAAAGAAAAGTAAAGCAGGATACGGGTCTCTCCAACTGCTCTGTTAGCTATCCCAGTCTGTGCATTTCCGAAGTCAGCAATAAAAATAAAATATACAACAAAATCCTCAAGCAGTTCTTGACTTACCGATAGGCTTTCTAATGCTTGTGCATGGTCCAGAATAGAGATCTGGAAAGGGAAGGCTCTTACAATTGGGAAACAGTTGCATAAACTTACGGAAAAATCTAACATCAAAAGATATAAACAAAATGGATCTAATTTCATTTACGAATTTTATCATATTTAGATAATTAGTTGTAGTGATATAATTGGTTCGGAGATTTAGAAGGAAAAAACTAATGAAACTTTATAGAGAATGAAGATGTTTTGATCAAATTATCCTTCTGCTGACAATGATTTGTGATGGATATCTTGAATAAGACAAGCCTGACTGCTCTGGTGTTTTTGTTGATACATTTGTGAACTTTCTTGAGTTGTGTATGTGTGTGGGCATGTGTGCATGTATTTCTACAAACAAACTTGTGAAAGTGGTATTCAAGCATATTGGGGATTTGAAGCCAGGTTATGGTTATGGCACAGCTGCATCATATTTGAAAATTAGGACGACAAGTATAAACAAAATTGCACAATTGTTATTATCATATATAAGATGGTGCACAGAGAGCTTTTACAAAAGACATGCTCACCTCTGTTGCTCCAGACAACAATATCCCTTGTGCTTTGCTCTCCTTAATCTGTATATGGTCCTTGGATAAATCAAGGAGGTCCCTGAGTAATGTGTAGGAAAGATCAGTAAAGCTCAAGACTGACGTAACATCCTCGAATGTTTTCAAGAAAGTACAGGTATAATCAAAACTATTAAGATGTGTCAAAGTATGGGGAATCAACCATCACAGTTAGAAGAATCATGTATTCTGAGTTTAATTGCATTTGGGAGGTAAGTACCTTACTTTTTCCATGTAGATCTCTACCTGGAAGAACCACAATAGATTGAAAAAATTACAATTAGTAAAAAATATTGACATTATAGCCAATGCTAGCCCCTAGTGCACGATAAAGGAATGTAAGTGTCCCAGTACCATTGACAACTTGATAGAGTATTTTGCGATTTTATCAAAAGATTTAATATGCTCAAAAAGTCCATCTACTACTCTTGGAAGTATCCCTTTCTTCTTCTCGTTACATTCTAGAACGCCAGGCCCCTGATCCAAAATGGCATCATGTAAAAGCTTTATTCAACATCCGGCCGTAACAATCATTTCTAGAATATGCTTGTGACTTTACCTCCATACTATACGTCTTTCCAGCTCCAGTCTATCACCAATGGCATAAACAAAGTTCATCAAATTAGAACATCAGTCAAATGATCGGCAACTTAAGTTACAAATCAACTGAAGAATGTATGGCAGAAAAAGTGTCATTCTATGAGCTTTGCATCATAACCTGTGGATGTGCAAGTGAGGAAAACAAATACTTTGTGATTCCACAGGAACTTGTTTGAATCTAATCTTTATTTAGCAGTTCAATTCACTAAATGGAACACAAAATGCAAAGATTTACAGTGATAGTGGTGAAATCTTTTATCTTTTTTAACTAGTGCCCATAAGGGAAATGAATTGTGGTCTCAAGATATCTGAACTGTAATTTGTTTAATGCCTGCTTGGAGAGCAAACATATCCAGTCTTCTCAGCCCATAAAGAAAGTAGCAATGTTTGCATATGTGTCAATTGCCATGTATATACAAAGTCCAGACGATTGTATATGTGATAAAAGGAGGCATGCAGAAATTACAGATCACTAAAAATTTAACAGAGAAAAGTAAGCCTTTGGAACAATTTTTACGCAACTAACTACATGTTACCTGTCCATAAGTAATAATCGTCCCGTTGATTGCATTAACAGCATCTGTTTCAATGAGCCAATCATATATGGTCCAAAAGCAGAGCATAAGAAGAAGATTTTATTTATAGCTGCATAGTGCATAGATATACTATTTGTAAACAATCAATTTCCAATCAGTTAAAACCTTCCCTCAATTTTGTAACAATGAAGATGAGTATAATTAAGGATTGTGCTGATGAAGTTTCTGAGTTATCAGATGCAAAGTACTCTACTGCTTTCCTCTATTTTCTTAGCAGACTAAAGTTATGAGATGTACCTCGAACGATAGGCAAAGCTAGAAATTCATAGATCTCAGCTTGCTCAGATTCCTCATAGAATACCCTATCGAAGCTGAAAGTGAAATCTTCCTCCTTCTCATCCTACAACACATTTATACAAATTGCTTAACAATCAAATTCACATGCATACACGCACACATATGAATTCAAATTGCAAAAACAATCAGATTCAGATGCACGGTCATTACTGAAAAATTAAGTAAAAAAATGTCTGTGATAAAAAGTCCAGCAAACTGAGACCTTGAAAAAGAAAGTCTCAGTGTCTATGCGTCGAATACAGACACTATCACCATGATCTCTTTTCTCTTTCGAACTCAGAGGCCTGAAGCGAGCACAGACCGTTATATTTGACATAGTTTCGTGGTGCGAAAAAGCTCAATTTCCTAAAAATTTGATTCAAACCTGAAAACAATAGAATGAGAGATTACGAATTAGTTCACATCTACATTGCAACGTCAACCAATAACAGAATCAGTTGAAAAATAAAAACGAAAAAAGTGATATGGACCACTGCTTGGATGCTGTGAAATCCAGAGAAAAGAAAAAAAAAATGAAAGTTGGAGTACAAAATTGAAGCAATCTAGTTTCGTAATAGATCGAAAGCTTGTATTTATTGAGCTGAATACGCGTATTAAGAATATATTCAAGTCCCGCTTTCCTTTCCTTCCATTTCTTGGCAACCAAACAGAGTGAAGAGGAAACAATTCGAAACAATATCTCAAAGTTCTATAGGAAATCTGAAGCCTCGATTTGACCAAAGGAAAGGACACAAACTTTTATATCTGTTTGGACGACAAGAAAAGAAGGAATAGAAAGAGAAAATGAACATTTCACTCTCAAATTTTCGTAAAATCTCGTCCGCACTTGCCCGCCGCAAAAATGATTTTGTAGATGGACAAAATTTATTGGATATATATCGACAAATAATTTCCTTTCTTTTCTTTTCCTTTTCTGCATTTTCTGGGCAACCAAACAACGATGAGAGAGAGAGAGAGAGAGAGAAAGGTACTTTGGTGTTAGCGCTAAAGGATGTGTTGGCGGGGATCAGAAATTTCAAAGTTGATTTTATAAGTGTGAGAATGAGGCGGCGAATACAACACTGAATTGAACGGCGTCGTTTGGTTAACGCTGCGCCAAATTGGAATTGAACAGTTTTAATCAAATTCAAATTCCTACTTCCAAAAGTGGAAGACATTTATATTCTTTTATAATTTAGGAGACATTGACGCAATTGTAATGAAGGGATATTGACAATGTGATGCCAATATGAGAGGGTTATGTATATTTTATATATATATAATTTATCATATGCTCAATTGTTGAGCAAGAATGCCGATAAGGAACGACAATAAAACAGCTTGCAGGAACATTCTGGCATGAATAGCCATGATGTTTAAGTTAATGATTAATGAGTAATTCAAAAGGAAGAGAAGGAGTGCTTAAATGGACTAGAGACTGGTTAGGCTATTTATCTTGTTCCTAAGCAGCGAAGTACCTTTTAATTGCTTACGACGTGTCATTTTCCTATTGGCAATTTCCTTGCAATCGAATATCCCAATTTTGGAGATGTCTAGGATTTGCCAAACATTGGTGTGAGTGTTAAGCCCAAGATGTTTGACGTCAATCCCAGATGAGGAGCCTTTAGTCACTTTTGTTATCAAGCATTATTACTTGTTATATTGACCATTCAAAGCAGTTTTCTTTTAATTTTTTTAATTTTTCTTAAACATATGAAACAATACTACTTTTTACTTCTCTATCCAAGTACAGTTCACAATAACTATTATTATCTTTCCTTATATCAATTAAATATAATTAAGTTTGTACCTACCTTTACATTTTTCACAAAATTTCAACACAATCCCAATAAAAGGCAAAAAGATGAGAAATGAGAGAGAAAAAAAAATATTTTATATTAAAATAATTGATAGGAAAGCTCTCTTGGTTCCTTATACATTGGGTAAAACTGTAATGTTTCCAATACTTAGGAAACAGATAAAGTATTTACTGTTAGTGTTTTTTGTAATTTTTTTGACATTTTTCCTGCATGTAGGAAACTAGGGAAAATGAATGGGCTATAAAAAAAAAAAAAAAAAAAAAAAAAAAAGGCTTTTGTGAATGCTTTTAACCAATTATTCTTCCAATATATGGAGCTGACGTGGTGGTCATTTATGCATTTAATTTATTTTCTTATTACTGGATTATCACTATTTGTTGTCATTTGATGTGTTTCATTACAGATATGACCCTACTAAGTTTAGCGCTATTGGATGTGTTGGCGGGGATCAGAAATTTCAAAGTGGATTTTATAAGTACTGCGTGAGAATGAGGTAGTGAATACAACACTAAGTTGAACCGCGTCGTTTAATTGGTCGAACTCTACGCCCTATTGGAATTTAACAATTTTAATCAAATTCAAATTCCTAAGTGGGGGACATTTGCAAGTTTTTTTTTATAGATTACGAGAGATATCGACAAATGACAATGTGGTGAAAATTTGAGAGAATTTTGTATATTTTATATATATTTTCTAAAAGTTGAAGACATTTATAATTTTTTTATAGTCTATAAGATATATTGATGCAATTGTAGTTTGGAGAGATATTGAGAAATGAGAATAGGGTGATAATTTGAAGAATTATATATACAGTTCATCGTATGGTCAATTGTCGATCAAGAATGCATGTAAAGAAAAACAATAAAAGAGCTTTTTGAAACGTAGCAGTATGGATAATTCTGATACTTAAGTTAGTGAGTAATTCAAAGAAAAGAGGTCTCAAAGAAGTAGTTCAATCGATCGAGAACCACGCCTCATAAAGCGGAGGTCATTAGTTTGAATTTTCTCTCTCTTTTCTTGTGTGGAAATGTAAAAAAAAAAAAAAAAAAAAAAAAAAAAAAAAATTAAAAGGGAAGAGAAGGAGTTCTTAAATGGACTAGAGAATGCTGAAAATAATCCTTACCTGGTCCCTTAGCCCTTTTTTTATTTTTATTTTTTTATAGCGGAGTACCTTCTATTTGCTTACTAAGGTCATCTTCCTTTTGTCAATTTCTTTGCAACCCAATATTCCAATTTTAGAGAGGTCAAGGATTCATTAAACATTTGACGAGGATAAGCCCAAGATGTCTAATGTCAATATGAGATGAGGCGAGACCGGATCCTCTCAATTTCAAATGAAATGGAGATCGAGGATCCAGTTAGCTAGATGCGTTTGGGATTGTGATTTTGTAGACAAAAAGTGTAATTTTAAACCAAATCGCAAAAAATATACCGTTGGAGAATTACGTTTTTAAAAAATTGCGATTTAAAAACGCAGAAAACTGCATTTTCAAATCGCAAGTAATGAGATATTTTTTTGAAAATGTAGAACTTTAAAGGCTAAACTGCGATTTTGCCAAACGATTTACTACTTTTTTTAAAATCACTTTCTCAAATCGCACATTTTAAAATCGTTATTTTAAAATCTTACTTTTTGAAATTGCAAACTCAAACGGATCCTTAGTGTATTTAAGAAAGGTAAAATAGTCAAAAAATAATAATAATTATTATTATTATTATTTTACCCCTCCTAAATGCACTAACCGACTCCTGCCAATTTTATTTGAAATAGAGAGGATCCGTTTTAAGACGAGGAGCCTTTAGTCAATTTGTTATAAAGCGTTATTACTAATTTTTTTTTTTATAAGTACAATTGAAAAAAGGAAACAAAACTATGGAATATAAAAGATATTCCAAATCAGGGAGGAAAAGAACTAAATAAAGAACTAGAAAAATGTGATAGCATGAGAATGCAGTCAGAAATTAAATATTATGGTCGCGGTCTAATCTGCCCCATGGTGCATGAACACAAAAATTTACAATTCGGTTGATTTTAGGAGCTATCCAAGCAGTAAAAGGTGGAATGGAGGATATGCAACTGATGTACGTAGTGGTAATTTATGCAATTAATTTATTTTCTTAATTATTATCGTCTATTTTATGTGGATTATCATTATTTGTTGCCATTTGATGTGTTTCATTTTTATTTATTTATTTTTTAAATTGGAGTCACGTTCCATTCTCTTTTTTTTTTTTTTTTTTGAAGTTTTCCTTGACTTTTATAAATTGATGAAATTACATTGATCTTTCCAGACAATTTGATGTGTTTCATTAGAGATATATATATATATATATATATGACCCTGCTACTAAGTTTATGAAGATTTTATTCGAAGGTGTGAACTCTACATTGATATTGGAATTGAATTTGAAGTCTAGTTATTTGCTCTTGAGGTGAGACCACTCTTCTTGCCGGTGAGACTGTAACACCCCTTTAAAATATTAGGGTTAATGACACTTTGATCTTGCCTATGATTGGGCAAGAAAAATGAGATTATTGGATATTTGGGAGAATTTTCTGCAGAAAACAATTGATCGTTGCTTTGAACAATCGAACAGTATTGTTAAGTACACAACGATCGGTCGTTATTCTTAACGATCAAACGGTGGCAATCTGCATGCGAATAAGAATTAGTTATTTTAGCATGAGCTAATGAGAGGGAGTTTTATATAAGGGTATAAGTTAACACCTAAATCCCATTTTGTCATTTTTCAACCACCAACCCCTAGAGTGAAAGAGAGAGTGATCTTTGGAGGGGTTTGGATCCCTACCTTTAAGAGAGGTAAACCGGACATCTAAATTAGCTCGGTTCTTTTCGTGCTTTATACTTGTTTAACCCTCATTTAGTTTCTGGTAGTGTACGTTTTTGTGTGTAGCTGTTGCTAGAGAGTCTTTGAGTAGTTTTTTATGGTGATTATAGGGTTTGAAATTTGTAGTTTTTGGAGAGACTTGGACCATTTCGTTTACTTTGCTTTAAAACCCTTGTTTTCTCCATACCTATATAAGCCTAAAGGCCTGCGACTTTCATAAGAACTAGATGATGTCTTTAACTATTCTTGGAAAGGTTTCTAAACACCTTTTGAGCCCGAGCATATTTGACTCCTCTCCTTGTTTTTTATCAATGAAATCACCGAATAACTTCCGGCCACCAAAGCTATGGGTTGTAACGAACAATGTTTGTTCATGGAGTTGATATGTGTAGAAGAAGGCCAAAGGTTTCTAAAGCCATTATGGTGGGATGTGAAAAAGCATTTTGCAGGGATTACAAATTGAGTCTTCAGAATTATAACAAATTTGCAAGTAAAATCAATCTGTAACACAAATCTTATATAGTGGATTCTTTTGGAGTTGGCTAGCCCCCATAGTGGTTTTATTTAGGAAAAAATACGCATAGTCTCCTTAAATTAACACTTAATTTGCAATGTCTCTCTCAAACTAAAGATTGCGTCAATGTTACCTTATTTTATTAATTTTTTTTTTTTTTTCTAAAAAGACATGCATGTCGGACCGTGAGCTGACATTCCACTTAAAAACAATTGGTGCTAACCGAGACAAACTAAAAACAGGCTGGCCTGTTTTTATAGCAGTCCCAATTAAGAAGCGACATTGTGTTCGAACATTCGTATGAGGGCAATTCAAGACGAGGAGCCTTCTGCCAGCTTTCTTCTTCTTCTTCTTCTTCTTCTTCTTCTTTTTTTTTTCCTAATTAAATAAGGAAATGGTTATAAGGGAGAATCATTCCCACTCTTGATTCAAAAGAAATAATGAGTAGACGATCCTATAGACAAAAAATGGGATGGGTGAAGGAAAAGATAATCAAATAGAAAAAAAAATAAAAAATAACGGAGACAATGAATTTTATGTAGTTCGGTCTATGACATACGTCCATAGGATAAAGCCCTAAGAGTTACATTTTGCTTTTATTCATTAATTATTTTACAATACAGAAGACTCATATTTATAGAAGAATTGATATAAATAAGTATGATAATTTACCATTAAACCTATAAAAAGTAAGTAACATACAATATCATATTAATATATTTCCTAAGAAATATATTCTCTAACATTTCCCCCCAAACTCAAGGTGAAACAATCTGTTAGAAAATTTATTTTTTAAAAAATATATTTTCTAAGAGTGAGCTCCTAAACAATAGACCCAAACACAAACTAAAGCAGTGCTGAAATAATTACAAAGGGTAAGAAATTGGTCAAACAAGTAACTTGGTCCTCTCAAAGGGCCGCTCAAGGTAGTTACAGAAGTAAAAAGGGGCACAGATTAAGGCGAATTAACTTATCTGAACTCCCACTTAAAAACAACGACAATCACCATAAGGAGACTAAAGGGATAAAATTACTGTTAGAATCCAAATTTAGGATTGCAAAATAAAGAAGCACCAACAAAAATCCAGCAAAATGAGCCTTCAGATCAGCTTGTTATCAAGCCTTATTAGGCTATTAGCCCATCATTCTTCCAGTTTATAAATGCAGCTTAATTATAATGTGGTGGTCATTTATACATTTAATTTATTTTCTTATTCTTGTTTATTTTAAGTGGATTATTATTATTTGTTGCCATTTGGTGTAGCGTTTCATTCGACATATGAGCATGCATGATATGTTTATGATTATTTCATTAAAAGTTGTGAACTCTACGTAACTACGTACGTTGATAGTAAAATTGAATTTGAAGTCAGTTATTTGTCCTTGAGGCGAGACTCTGGTGGTGAGACTCTAGTGGGTTAATTGTGAGCAGGGATGGAGCCAGAAATTTTTATGGACAATGGCTAATGGCTAAAATTTTTTTTTACAGGGGCCAATAAGTTAAATTTTTAGTTTTTATCTTATATTTTTACTTTTTTTTTTTAATTTTTTATTTTAGAAATTTGGAGAGCCATGGCCCCTGCCAGCCCCCTCCCACCGTCACTGATTGTGAGACTTCTGTTATTGAATGTTTGACAATTAATAGTACTGCATCAAGGTTATTGACAACTGGTAGAATATATTTTTCATATTACATATGTTGGTGTATTTTTTATGATAATATTTTTTATTTAGGTTTGATTTTCTTGTAGGGTTTATTCCCATTATGTTAGAATATCTATATTCTCTAAATTAGGTTTATCGATATTTACCTTATTTAAGTTTAGAATTTCTTATTCATTACTCATTAATTATCTCTCTATAAATAAAGAGTTATATAATAATATTTAATATAATAAATAGATAAAATGTAGCCTATACATATGTCTCTCTCAGCTTTCACTTCTGTTAAAAGAAACCTTATAAAGAAATCAAACTAAAATTAAAATATATATATATATACACCAACATAGTATGAAAAATATATTCTATCAACAACGATAACGAGATGGGTTATGATATATATATTTCTTTTAAAAAAGTTCAAAGATTGCGTACATAGATGAAAGACAGAAAATAACAATTTTAATAATGTAATATAATGCTCTATTAATCTATTTGGCAAGAGTGCACACGACAAATCTGTCTTAATTTCTCGATATGTATTATTTCAGTTGGCATTCAGAAGATATTTCTTGGCAAAAATTGTGAGAGAAACTTTTATAGAGCGGCACCTTTTCAGTTAAGTGAGTTTTATAAGAGCTTTATTACTATTGCATGTCTCGGGCGAAAATTGTGAGAGAACATCTTATAAAGCGGCATAGTTGATTTGTCGGGATTATGCAAATACCTTTTCGGTCGAGTGGGTTTCGCAAAAATCCTATCACAATTGCATGCTTAAATGGCAAACAATATGTACATGCAAGTGTACTAGATTTCAATTATACTCCAAAAGATGTTCTAATCTTTCATATTCTTTTCTTTCGCAAATAGTCCATATGTGTATATTTAATATAATTGAATGAAAATATAAAAAATATTTATTAATTTTTCATACAGGCTAAACATTAAAAAAAATAATTTCAACCCATTTTACGTCGAAACAATGGAACCGAGATACGTATACCATGCTTAGAAGGAAGCATCAAAGCCTTGCTTTCAACAGGGTGTCCAAGTGTAGTCAGGCTTAAGAGTAGTCAGAACTCACTCAAGCTTTTCGCAATCATCCGAATTTCCCTGTGAACTCAAACTATTCAAGTCCGTATTCACGGGACTTTTAGCGCGACATGCCGTCCGTGACTCGGGTAATCCACTCATATGGATGGAACCATAGCTGGTTTGCTTCTGGCTCTCATTTTACCTTCCCATAATTTAAAGCAAAAATGTTCCTTCAGCTGGGAAGCTAAAGCAAGCTTTCTCCGTCTTCATAAAACCCAGCAATTAGCAAACCTTCTCTTCTCTCTCAAAACAAAAGCAATGGCTACGAAAGCCATTTTTGTCCCAATTCTCACCTTATTTTCACTCTTCTTTTCTCTTACAAATTCCATCGACTTCGATTATCCTGCAATTTTCAACTTCGGCGACTCGAATTCTGACACAGGTGAGTTCGCCGCGGGGCTTGGGCTTCTCATGGAACTCCCCAACGGACAAACATACTTCAAGACCCCATCAGGGAGATTTTGTGACGGTCGTCTCATCATAGACTTCGTCAGTAAGTTCCTCACCACCTTACGAATTTATTATGCACTTTCACTTCCAAAGCATCCTTGCTATTGAATTTTGGACGGCTAAATCTATATATGATATTCAATAGTAATTTTTACTGTCACGTCAACGAATAAATGTAGCATTTGTTTTTCCTAAATAAATACTAAAGGAAATGCTACGTATACTTTCAAGTGCTTACTTTTTGCTGCGGAAATGTAACGTATCATTAATATGTCATATACATATTAACCCGTTCAAAATTTACACTTAAAAAGTACATGTAGATGCCCAGAAGAAAGTGTTTCCTCTCAGCCTTTTAAGTATTAGATAAGAAGAAACGAGCTGTGTGATATAAAGAGAATTGCCTTTTATCTTCTGTGGGTCCTCTTGGCTTCCCATAATTGTAAGCAAACTTCCAATACACATATATATAATTATATATATGACACACCAAACAAACTTCATTGTCAAGAGTTATCATGAACTATTTGTACTCGGTGGTTACAACATGAGTGAAAGCTACCAACAAGGGCAAACAAGCGACAACTCTCCCACCCCCCTCCTCCTCTTGCATTAGCCATGGCTTTTTCCAAGAGCTGCGTTCTCCATATCCTCACCTTAATGCTGTCCATCTGCTTACCTCTTTCCGAATCCATTCACTTCAACATTCCTGCGGTTTTCAACTTTGGTGACTCAAATTCTGACACGGGTGAGCTTATCGCCGCCGGGATTGAGAGCATTAACCATCCTTATGGACAGAGTTACTTCCATAGACCATCTGGGAGATACTGTGACGGCCGTCTCATTATTGATTTTCTCAGTAATTTGTTTATTCTTTCTGCTATTCATCTCAACTCTGTTTTTTTTCTCTATATTCCCCTGTTTCCTCTGTTTTCAAGGATACTCGATCTGTCTCTATTGTTTATTTTTTTTTTATGCAAAATGTTGCAGTGGATGCAATGGATAAGCCATTTCTAAATGCCTATCTGGATTCAATCGGCTTGCCAAATTTCAGAAGAGGGTGCAATTTTGCATCTGCAGGGTCCACTATACTTCCAGCATCTCCAACATCTGTCAGCCCATTCTCATTTGGGCTTCAGGTGGCTCAGTTTCTCAGATTTAAAGCTCGGGCTCTCGAATTGCTAGCACAAAGTATGTACACGGATCATCTTATTTAAGTTTCAAAGTATTAGAGTTCATTGACGACACAGAAGTAAGAAATGTTGTTGCAATACCAATATTCTTGAATTTGTTTCAGATAAGAAACTGAAAAGGTACCTCCCAGCAGAAGATAATTTTGAGAAGGCGCTTTACATGTTTGATATAGGCCAGAATGATCTTGCTGGTGCATTTTATTCCAAGTCATTAGATCAGATACTTGGTTCAATTCCAACAATCTTGGGAGAGTTTGAAAATGGAATAAAGGTCAGCTTCATCCATCACTTTCTAAACAAAATTGCAATCAGTGGAACATTGAATTCTCACACTTGCTGTCTTGTTTTTTCAGAAACTATATGATCAAGGGGCTCGGTATTTTTGGGTACACAACACGGGTCCTCTTGGATGCTTGGCTCAAAATATTGCCAGATTTGGAACTGACCAATCAAAGCTGGATGAGCTAGGATGTGTCAGCTCGCACAATCAAGCTGCTAGACTTTTCAATCTGCAGCTTCATGCTCTCTGTAAAAAATTGCAAGGCCAATATATGGACGCCAATGTCACATATATTGATATCTTTACCCTAAAATCCAACCTCATTGCAAATTATTCCCTATATGGTTAGTATGTCTTCTGGGCACTGTTTTTCTTGTCTTTGAATTCTTTCATTTCAGTACCTTAACTTGAGATACAGCTTGATACTTGAATAACCTAGTAATTTGTATCATCAAGCATGATGGGCCTGCATCCATTTCACTATAAAATTTGACTTTCAATGTCAGAGTATGCCTACATCACACCTCTCTTGACAACCACTCATTCCCTTCATCCATTTTACTTTGCTTGTATGTTCAAGAGATTGATGAAATATAAATATCTCAAGCTTGAGTGAGTATGTAAGTATTTTCCCGTTTCGGTGGAAATCCGATGGAAGACAAAGAGAAAGGCAAAGTCAGAGAAGTTAGAACAAAATAATTTTTTTCTGACCCCCACTCTATATATAGAGTGCAATACAACTCTGTTTCTCTTTTCAGTAACCTCCATGGAAGTTATTATCTTCCATGGGAATAATCAAATCAGTTAGGATGGTTCTTCCTGGGTATTCATTTCATTCAAAATCATTAGAACTATTACAAGAATTCATAACTTAATGAAAGAATTTGATTTCTGATTTCAGATATGATCATATTAAAGTTGATTTTTGATGGATACTAATTTGCAGGATTTGAACAACCTATAATGACTTGCTGTGGGTATGGAGGTCCACCACTGAACTATGACAGTCGCATTAGCTGTGGGCAAACAAAGATCTTGAACGGGACATTGGTCACGGCCAAAGGGTGCCCAGATAGTACTGAGCATGTCAGTTGGGATGGAATTCATTACACTGAGGCTGCAAATCAGTATGTCTCATCACAGATACTCACTGGAAAATTTTCTGATCCACCTTTCTCAGACGAGATGCCTTTCCTTCTGAAGCTCAAGTTCCAAAAATAGAATATGCTTATTATTATAACTAATTCATTTTTTCTTTTTCTGATGTGTTAACTTCTTTGAGTATTTGTAAGCCATCATTCAAAGAATCAAAATGATAAGTTAATATTTTTACTGACTGGAAACTAGTAATGCAGTGGATGCACTTCATCATATGAGGTGGGCTGTGTAGCTCTCATCAATTGTTTATGTTAAACAAGGGATATTTGATATATCTCACTCCAAGCGAATCTTTTGCGGGTTGGATTTGTTGCTTGTCTTACAAAATTAGAGCTCTCCTTCGTCACCTAGGAAGCTACTAGAGTCGCCTTAGAATTTCTGCACTTCAAAATTTTAGGGCTAGTAATGGTTACCCTAGAGATTATGGATGTAGAGAGAGAGGAATTAAATTTTCTTAGTGCTTCTAAAACGTACGTTCAGTCTTTTTAAAGAGTAATATTATTTAGTAGACTCATGTACAACTATCATACAACTTGATGACATGATAATAAGAATCAACTCTTGAATCAACATTTTTTCTTTTTTCTTTTAAAAAAATGCTGACCTAATTGCTGAATTTTATTGTCACGTCATTTAGTTGTATAGCAGTTGCAAAAAGTCTAATAAATAACATTATTCATTTTTAAAATCAATCTAGAATCTCTATACTAGATTCCTAAGAAAGGAAAATTTCTAGTAGAGAGAAATTTTGCACTCAAAATGGTAGTCCTATAATGATCCAAATTAGTAGGGAGTTATCAAATAACAACCTCACCCACTATTTGACAATCCTTAAAAGATTGTCTCAATTTGAATTATGACTCCACTAACCCATGTGGACTCTCCATGGGTCAATCTAATTTCCAACAGTTTATACCTTTACCTGTGATTTCCAAATTGGAAGGTGATTCAAACTGAAAAAATTGGGGTTAGTATAAAAAGGTTTCACTTGAACCAAATTAAGACAGCATAGCCTCGGAGCCTTCATGATTTTAATATATGAGTAATTGCTTTCATTGATTAAGTCTTCATGATTCATTATGGCCAAAACTATACTCTCTCTCTTGAACCCTTTTCAACTATATTGTCCCCTGAAGTTGCAGACACCTGTAAAATGAGTAGTTGCAGACACCTGAAGTTGGACTAAGAGACAAGTCCAACACATCATTAACATATTAACCAAAACTCACCGATTGTGAGTTTCTGATCAACCATTCTAACATGATGATTTGTACAACAGCATGTTATACATGATTTGTGAAATTTAAGGGAAATAATTTGAAGACAAATCTATTGTTACTTCCTGGAGACATAAGCATAGTATTGTGCCATAGGAACAACAAAGGCAATCACTAATAAACCTCCAACTACAAGAGAGAATTGCCCCCGCTTCTCTTCTGTCTCTTCCCTGGATTTGAAGTTGGATTCACGTTTATTGTCTTTAACCGAGGGTCCACCAGGATCTGGGAGCCCATCAATGGCAGCAACTAGTCGCTTGGCACTGCTATAAACAGCTTCATTGTACTTTTCTTCTGTAGCCAAGACTGCAATTACAAATCCAACAATTTGATCACTACAACTGCAATATCTTCTTTAAAACAATAGAAGAAATTTACTGCTGCACATCATCAAAGGAAAATTTTAAAACTTCACTCCTACAGCTTGTTTGATCATATCTCTTATATCTAAGATATCATCTGAAGCAGAGGATATAAGTGGCAGATATATGGAACTTTTGGACAGATGTACATCCAAAATAAAAACACATAAATTATCTTCTAAGCTCATTACTTTATGGGCAAAACATTTTACTTTTGCAGCTATCCTCTAGTTTCATGGTTTTTCAACATAGTTTCAATTGAACATTTATGGTGTTAGAATGCATATAAACACTACCATAATCTTCTCAAAGTCAAAAGCGGTTGCATATATAGTTGAATAATTTTGGCTTAAAGGATGACAAATAAGTGCAAGGTTACCAGGAAGATTTTCTGTAACAGTGGCATCAAGAATATTTTCTCCAACAGCCTGGACAAATGCAGGGCCCCCTGTGACTGCCCCTTCCTTTTGACTGGTAACAAGCACGACAATGCCCTTATTACTGCCCTCTTCTACTGTGGGATACCAACGCTCCAAAACTTGGTCAGCATACTCAAAGGCATCAGCTTTGCTCTGCAACCAAATGTTACAACTTTTAAACCAAAACAAAAAGCCCCACGCACTTGCATTCTTGAATTTCTTATCTTTATAGACACAACGGTCCAAGGCAATTGCATAACTTTTGAAGACATGGTATAAAGCATAGCCTTCTCATTGTTTGTGCCTTAAAAGTTGCAGAAACAAATATAGGAAAAGAATTAAGCTAGGAAAAACTGCACTTTTTTTATTTTTTATTATTTTTATTGATGAGTTGAACAAAGAACAACAACAAACACAGAAAAATGGGAACAGAGACCAAATACATTACAGAACAAAAAAGAACTCTATTATTGACAGCAATCCAAAGCAAGTTCTTTCCATAGCCCTGGTGGGAATCCTCGTTGATGGAAGTAGCAAGCGGAAAAGCTATCAGTAAAGCTGGTTGTAGCGTCCATCGTGGATGTTATGGGTTCAATAGAAGGCACCAAAAATATTCTTAGTTTCTATGCAGCTTCGGAGGGAGCTGGCAAGACTAAGAGGTAACTGAACAAGCAGGAGAGGAGTCCCCTACAAGGACGGTGTGGCCAAAAAAATAAAGAACAAATTTTTTTGTGACACATATCTGGATATGGAAGTTCTTATGTGCCAAAAGAGCGCTATAGTAGAGAGCCAGAGGAGCTGGGATGGAGGAGATATGCTGCAAGCGCTAAAAGGGGCATCGGCATGTGTAGCCCACATGCGTCACAACGGTGCATGGGGTGCACGTGAGGGGGCGGGGACTACTTGAAGGTGGAGCAGGGACCTGCGAGGGTCGAGGACGGGCCTGTGGATGGGGGGGGGGGGGGGGGGGGTTGGAAAGATTTCAGTAATCTGGCCTCTAAAAACTCAAATAAAAGATCAGCAAAAACAAAAGGAGAAGGAGAAAAGGAAAAACCAGAAACGGGATGGAGGGGAGGAGTACATAAGAGTAGGGAGTGGAGAGGAGGGAAGAGCAGGAACTACACTTCCCCCTCAAACTTACACTCCATTTGCAATCTCTTTCAAACTTTAAAAAGTGACAATGACCCCTTCAAACTATATAACATTTTCAATTTGCCCCCATCTATTAGCATTTTCTATTAACTTGGACAAAAAATGTATCACGTGACCCACACATGATTTAAAATGAGTAATGCTAGAGATACTAAATCTTTTACTAAGAGATGAATACCAAAATGATGTGGAGCTTATTCATTGGAGATGATCAAAACAATTAATAAAAAAAAATGCTACAGGTACCAATAAATAAGTTCCACATCATCTTAGTATCCATCTTTTAGTAAAAAATCTAGTACATGTAGCATTTATCAATTTAAATTGTCCATTATATCTCGTATCAGACGTGAAACTACAATTATGCCCTTAGATTAAAACCAAAGAAAAAGAAAGCAACCTCCTTTGATCATAAAGACGGTCTCTGGCCGTGGAGACCCACGGCCAGGTCGTGGCTCTCTGGTCACGGAGACCCATGGCCAAACCGTGGCTCTCTTGCCATTGGCCGTGGGTCTCCTTCCATAGAGACCAACACTCCTTCCATAGGCTTTATTTTTAGTTTTATTTATTATCAAGTATAATGGACAAGATGAGTCACATGCGGATTACATTATGCATTTTCCATCCAAGTTAACATGCTATCGGAGGGGGCAAATTGGAAGTGACAAGTAATTTAAGGATCTATTGTCACTTTTTTAAGTTTGGGGTGGTTGCAAATGAGGGTTAAGTTCGATACATGAAGTGTAGTTTCCGATATACATCTTAGATTTCTAAATGCTAGGGAACAGAAAAAAAAAAAAAAAAATTTGACGTTCATCTCAACTGAGCCTAAGAGAATCATACAAGATAGCTGAGATAAGTTGCATATAAAAAGGAATCCTCAGTTCTCCCAGAAACCAAACAAATGTTAGTGATCCAAATAACAAATTGTAATCCATTTGTTTAAATCATAAAAAGGGCGTCCTAGGAAGAGTCAACCTCACACTATACTAAACTGGTATATCAGTATATGCATATTAACAGAACCTTGTTATGGCAAAAAAACACAAAAACAGTACTCACGGTTAGTTTTCGAACAATGACGAAATTAATGCGGAAGTTCTTCCTTGACTCCAAATCCGTCAACAACCTCTTCAAATCCGATTTTGTCACCCGACTAAGCACGCCTGCATCGTCAACAACATATGTTTCTTTAGGTGGCCCCTCATTAATCACATCAAATTCAGATGCTAATGCATTGCCACTAGGCAAGAGTGGGCTAAAATTGAGTGCTAGAGTGATAGCTAGAGCTGCCAGTCCTTTTTGGGCATGTGAAAGCCAGCTTGTGGGTGTTGGTAAAGATGAACTTAGTGATTGGGGTTGGTGTTTTTTGAGACTACAAGTAATGGATTTGGTAAGAAAAAGAGAATTTGATGATCTGGGTTGGATAGAGGAGGAGGAAAGGGTCTTTGGACAGGAAGGTTTGGGATTGAAGAGAGGGGAGAGAGAGCGAGGAGAGAGAATGGTTTCCATGGAAGAAAGCAACCAGGGAGGTTCACAAATGGGGAAGCATGAGGGGGAGGGAGAGTGAAAGAGCAAAGGAGGGATTTGATACCACGCTTTTTTTGTTTCTGTTTTCTGTTGGGTTTGGAATTTGGGTGGTTAGGATTTGTTTGTTTTGGATTGGCTGTCTGAATTTGAACCGGGATAATGCTTGTTAAAAGCCATAAGGACATTTTGGTCCATATGAGTTACAATCATCCAATCTTTAGCAAAAATATATCTAATATTTCCCATGTTTTAAGTTTGAGTTTTCAATTTTTTTATTTTATTTTTAAACATAAATTTTAACTAGATTCTAATCTAAAATCTTCCTTAAATGAAATTTTTGTTTACTCTATTTGTTAATGCGTTTTGTTTTTAATTTGAAAAGAAAATTTAGCTCAACTCCTCGACCGTCAAGGATTTTACGATAATAACCTCAAATTAACTCAATATCGAGTTTTCAATTATGAGCCCTTATTAATGTTACTCCGATCAAGGTCATCAAATGTTTAGTTTTTTGTTAAAAAAAAATAAAAGTGATTATTTTTGACATTTTGGTGTTAAGATTTTACAAAAAAAATTCTAACAAATGGATACCATTAAAATGGGTTGGTAATTGAAAACCCGACATTGAAAATTTTGATAATTTTTAAGATTACGATAGTAAAACTCTTGATGGTTTTTGGGTAAGTAAAATTTCTCAAAAAAGTAATCTAATGCACCATCAATGTAAAAGTAATTTTAAATATTTTATAAAAATTTTGTGACAACTCAAGAAATGATATTTGCCTAAAAAATATGAACAACAGAAGAGTTGACTGAAATGACTAAAACAACCTCCTATTTTTCTCAAATTCCCAAAGCTACCCTCTAATCCTCACATAACAAAGAAAAACTAGTCCATGTCCCACATTATCTCCCTCCGTCCATTTATCACCGGCCATGAATACCATTCCATTCTCTCATGGCCATTCTCTCCCTCTCTCCACACCCACCGAACCCTCCCCAAAACCCCAACCCCAACCCTGCCACCACCAAACCCACTTCTCTCACCGCTCCCAAACCCGCAGCTTCCAAGAGGCACTTTCTCCTCAAAACCACTTCGCTTTTCATCATTTCCTTGACCCCAGCATGCCCACTTGCCCATTCTTCAGCTGAACCTTCGCTGCCTCCGAAGCCGGCTCTTTCCGGCATTGCAAACACGAAGTCTTGGTTCCAGTTCTATGGTGCTGGGTTCGCCATTCGGGTGCCGCCACAGTTTGAGGACATCACGGAGCCCGAGGTACTTTTATCACACATTTTTTTTCTTCTTGTACATATATAACTTAGGAAGAGCTGAAGAGGATTTATTATGTTCTTTAATGTTATGGAATGCATGCACTTGTAAACAGCATTCAAATCAAGGTGCTAATTTGACGGTAATGATGTAACGAAAGAATATAAATTAAATGATTAAATTCATGTATAAATTATCGGCTTAAACTTTTGGGATAACTGGTGATTTAACTTTGTATAAGAGTAAAAATCTTGAGTTCACACCTTTTGTTCATCATTTACATCTCATTTCAATTAAATATTCTATGGAGAGTGTTAATTAGCATATAAATTAAATGATTAAATATTATTCATAACCTATCAGTTTAAGCTTTTGAGATAAGTGGTGAATTAATAAACAATAGGATGAGAAAATTATATGCGAGTCACATATTTTTCAATAGTATTAAATTGTCTGAATTGTGTGGTTTGGGGAGTTATGAGTTGTGAATTGTAATTGATAAGGAGATAAACACCAGGGGCAGCTGTATATATTTGGTTGCTTAATGGAATTCTGCCACTTCTTTCTCAATGAAAAGAAACTCTGATCAATTTTTATTGTATGAAATTAGTTTGATTTTTATATTTTTCTATCTGACTTTCACTCTTTCTAAATGCATGCTCTTACAATAATATGTTTAGTGGTCATCTGTTTTCATCATAGCATTGGTCACTTTTGATTCTTAAGCTTTAAAGACCGATGCTGAAAGACTCATTGTATTGATTTTGAAATTGATCTCTTGTTTGGGAGTATATTAAAGTCCAACTATTGTCTTTCTCATGAATTAATTTTTTGTTAATCTACTGGTTATAATGATCAATGTTGTAGGATTACAGTGCTGGATTGTCTCTTTATGGAGACAAGGTAAAGCCTAAGACTTTTGCGGCAAGATTTGCATCACCAGATGGGTATATGATTTCATATAAGCTCCCTTCTCTTAGATGGTTTAATATATTAGCTCAGGAAGAAAAAAGAAAAAAAGATGGTTTAATATATTTATTTATTTATTTTCAATAGGACAAGTTGCATGATAGCTTTTGCTTCCCTAGCCTGCATATTGTTTGCTTTTACATTCTTTATTTATGAATGAAGATTAAATAAAAAATAAAAAATCAACTACTTTTGTGAAGGTTGTGTACTAATAAACTTTACAGAAGGATCATAATATTCACCCAAAAAAATAAGAGGGATAATGAAAATATTTTTTTTTTTTTTTGATAAGTAATGATAGTTTTATTGAAAGCGTAAGGCGCCCCTACGTACACTAGAAGTATACAACAGGAAACACCTAACTAGAAAGCGAAAAAGAAGCAAGAAATTCAGCAAAGCTGATAGATAAAGGGTACAGATAAGCCATCGACCAGACATACAAGGTATGGAAAAATAACTCTATCACCTCCTCTAGGGAGCTCTCTAGGTCCTCAAAATGCCTAAGGTTTCTCTCTCTCCAAATACACCAAAAAAGGCAAATAGGCACCATCTTCCAAGTAGTAGCACTCCCAGAACTCCCATACTTCCACCAGCAAGCAACTAAGTCAAGCACACTCCTAGGCATGACCCACGAAATACCAAAGCGGGAGAAAATGTTGTTCCAAAGAGAAGATGCTAGATCGCAATGCAGAAGAATATGGTCCACTGATTCCCCATCCCTCTTACAAAGACAGCATCTGTCCACAATAATAATATGCCTCTTCCTAAGATTGTCCAAGGTAAGAATCCTGCCTAGAGCTGCAGACCACGCGAAGAAAGCTGCCCTCGTGGGTGCCTGAGACCGCCACACACACTTCCATGGGAACCATGTACCTCCAGAACCCATCATAGAACCAAAATATGACTTCACCCCGAACACACCTTTCTTGGACGGAACCCATTTGAGACAATCTGCCCTCTCAACGTTCTCCTTTGTGTCGCCCAGAACCTGGAAGAAAGAGGCAAAAACATCGACTTCCCAATCATGAGCCTCTCTAACAAAGCTCACGTTCCACCGAATGGACCCACCCAATCTCTCCATATTATCAGCCACTGACGCATCCTTCACCCGAGCAATGCCAAAGAAATCAGGAAACACTTCTTTCAAAATCGAATCCCCACACCACAAGTCATGCCAGAATCTAATCCTGCTCCCATCCCCCACTTCGAATCTAAGTAGATTGGAGAATTTCTCCCATCCTTTCCTAATAAATTTCCACAAACCTACTCCAAACGCCCCAGTCACCTCTCGGGAGCACCACCCACCCCACAAACTACCATATTTGGAATCCACCGCAACTCTCCACCAAGCATCTCTATCCAAACCATAGCGCCATAACCATTTACCTAGTAATGCTCGATTGAACTGAACCAACTTTCTAATGCCCAGCCCCCCCTTCGAGATAGGATTACAAACCTTCTCCCAACTCACCAGATGGTATTTAAAATCATCACCCATACCACCCCAAAGAAAGTCGCGTTGCAACTTCTCAATGCGAGAAGCAACACTCACCGGTATAGGGAACAAAGACATGTAGTACGTAGGCAAGTTAGAGAGCGTACTCTTGATAAGGGTCACTCTCCCTCCCTTAGAGAGGTATAACCTTTTCCATCTAGCCAATCGTTTATCAACCTTCTCAATAACTCCATCCCAGATACGAATAGACTTGTAGGGAGCCCCCAATGGAAGACCCAGATACGTCACAGGCAAATGAGCAACTTCACACCCTAAACATAATGGGTGTACTATAATTGTTTTTGCCAACTGTATTTGTCATACTTAGTATTGTATGTATATATTGATTTTTATTTGTCTTATTGTTTGATGTAGATCTGAAGTTTTGAGTGTGGTCATTCGCCCAACCAATCAACTCAAGATCACCTTTTTAGAGGTATTGGTAATGACAGTCATGAAGTTTCAATACTTCTACAATATAAATTTATCCATAGAGCTTTATTACTCAATTGGATCAAATAGAATAAATACTTATGGATTGTTATAGTGGAGACTTCTCCTATTTTTTCTGTAATAAAT
The DNA here is from genome assembly GCF_958979055.1 of Alnus glutinosa. Classification (NCBI taxonomy): domain Eukaryota; kingdom Viridiplantae; phylum Streptophyta; class Magnoliopsida; order Fagales; family Betulaceae; genus Alnus; species Alnus glutinosa. Next base: position 20,441,811 of record NC_084897.1, on the reverse strand, counting down.
GTAAGCCACATAAAACCAGTGCTAAATAGCAACAAATTAAGTGAGGTGTGATGGACTGAAAAAGTAGAAGGTGATTGCTTATATATATATACACACACATATTTAATACTTTGTTTGTGTGTGTGCTTTGTGCGAAAACAAGAGTATTGAGGGGTTTTAATTGTCACATTAATGACAATAACACTCTTATTACCATTTTGGCTTCCTATCTGCAAGACCGAAATTCAGCAATATCTTTATGCATATCTTTGTGTCTTGGTTTAAAGACCATGTTGTTCATGTCAATCAGGCTTTTGAAGTATAAGATTTTCATTATACCGTCATGAAACACATTTGCTGACCTGAAAACTTGTTTGATATTTGCTGACCTGAACAGGCCAAAGACATTACTGATTTAGGTTCTTTGAAGGCGGCTGCAAAAATTTTTGTTCCAGGTATATCATGTACCCCCCCCCCCCCCGAAAAAAAAACCCCAAGAACTATCATATGGGAACAACTAGGACATCTTCTTATCTTCCTCTGCCATCTCTAGCATTGGTTTTTAATTCTACTCATGCTGCATTTGCAGGTGGGTCCAATTTACACTCTGCAAGAACTATAAAAATAAAGGAAGAGGAAGGTCTCAGGTAAAGTTTATTTTCGAGGTGATGGCAAGGCCGCTATAAAATAATGGTTTCTATTGCTATCAAAGTGAAGTGCCTTAAGAAGGAAAACCAAACCCTTTTTTTTTTCTTTTTCTTTCAGTGAAAGAATATCGTTCTCCCACAATCACCTTCCCCCAACCGTACTGTTATTAGCAATTATAGGATAGACATTGCTTGGAAATCCAAATGTATTACAATAATGGCTCATTATTTTAAAGCAGTTGGGACACCAAATACAGACAATTTCTTCGAAGCGCTGTATACATGCTCTATTCACAATTTTTTATTTCCTAATGTTTGATGTTTGGTATATATTTCAGGACTTACTACTTCTATGAGTTTAGTAGAGATGAACAGCATGTAGCCCTAGTAGCTGCTGTTAATAGTGGAAAGGTCCGTTACTATATTTTATAGTGTTTAAATACTTGTTTGTCAAAAAGTTTGTCAGGTATATAGTAAGACCTAAGGATACGTTTGGTACGCGGAATAGTTATTCCATTAGGAAAAAGGAATAGCCTAATTAAGAACAAAATAGCCTTGGTGTTAAAGTATACATATACTCTAATACTTGAAATAGCCATTCTCATAGTCCAAGAGAGAATGACTCCTTTCAAATTGAGGAATGGCTAGTCATTCCCTCATGGACCGTGAGAATGGCTATTCCAAAACTCTTTCATTCTACCTTCTTCCATTTTTAATAAAAGCTAGTTATTCTGCATACCAAATGTTACTCTAGTGCCTTGTGATAGATATCATGTGAGTCAATTTGGCCTGGTAGTTAATTGACTCTATAGATCTCTATTCCCATGAAGAACTTACCCATAAAACTTAGGATTCTGATTTGACGTGAAAATTATGATGTCTTCTTGTCATTTACAGGCAATTATTGCTGGAGCAACTGCCCCACAGTCTAAATGGGATGATGATGGAGTGAAGCTTCGGTCTGCTGCTGTATCACTAGCAATTCTCTAGGCATGCGACCCAATGATTCAATAAGCAGGTCTGTGGAATCAAATCTCTGTAAATTATTTTGAGATTGTATCAGTTGATTTCTCTTCAATCTTTGAAATTTTGAGCAGAATTCAATTCTTTCAATTTCTTGACTCCCTAATATTTATCTGATTGTTCTTATTGGTTACCTAAATCTCAAAGATCAAAAGCTTTCTTTCCACTTTCTAGTTAATCTCCTTCTTAGTTCCATCGTAAGAGTTTTTATAACAATTATGAAAGCGAATAGGGCGGAAAACCTAAAAACCAAAAGGTTTTTCAACTCGAACTATGACTTGCCTTTATTATTAATGCATGCAGAAGAACCATGACTCAGTTTCAATTACAGACCGCGCGTTCAAGTGCTTCCAATTGACTTAACAAATTTAACGGTGCCTGCCCGGGTTCCCTTCGCCGGTTATACTTCACACTTATTTATCACACTCATTTCACACTGATTGATGTGTCTTGTTTTGAGTTACTGTCTCTGACATGAAAAGTTATTGAAAACATGCCATATCAGCCAGTATGAAATGAATGTGAAAAGTAACATTATTTATCTAAAACATTATACGATTTCCATGGGCTTATCCTTCCTGTGATAGAACAGGTTCTCCTAATCAATGGCTTAAAATGGGCCTTTTTCGCTTTCAGCCAGAGCTGCAAATGGGCTGAAAGCTTCCGATTAATGTACGATAAGTGCATTTAGTCAATCAGATTAGAATCGTAGGCCTATAGTAGCATATTTTCTGCTTTGCTAATGATTGGAGCATAAATTGAATTTCTTGGTTTTTCCCCCTCTTTTTTTTTTTGTCGATTTAATGGAAATGATTTACTATACACTAAAAAATCCCCCCCCCCCCCCCCCAAAAAAAAAGGATTAAAATAACCAAAGCAGGGAAGATTTAGCATTAAATAAGAAGGATTGATAGCCTGTGTTGATTTATTCAGGACCATTGTACTATATCATGCATAACTTCATACATGATATATGCAATATCTCAGTGAACATTACTTGATGAACATCCAAACAAAGAAAAAGAGACATTCTCTGTTTTTTCTTTTTCTTTTTTATTTCCTTAAAACCAACATTTACACGCATGTGCGGATGAGCTTGCATATACGTGTATGATCTTGGATTACATGATCACATGGCTGGCTGGCACAAGTAGACCGTTCTGGTGGAGAAGATCCTCCTCCAAGTTTCAAGATCTGCTATAAGATCTTGAAGTGCCAAAACGTGGACAGCTAAATTATGTTATCCCTAGATCCCAATTTGGTGCATTTTTTGTACCAAGCACGTTTATATGTACCAGCTATGAACTTATTTATATCAAAATACCGAATATTTTCAGTATAGCACGTGTATGCAAGTTTTGCTAGCTTCTAAGGTTTAGCTAAGTCTAACACTTAAAATTAGGAAAAAAATATAAAAGTAGTTTACCTGCTTTGCAATTAACTTCACGTGGTATTAAAACAATTTACTTTCTATAGTTAAATTTTATTCACTGACTTAACATATTTCATTAGTGTCACACTGACTTAAATATGACACACTATAATTTTATTAACTGATGTGTCATATCATCAGAATTTATTAATTGAGTAAATATAATTTTGACTGTAAGAAATAAATTATTTTTTGGCATACCACATGCCTTGTGGATTGTTAAATTTATTTTGATACTACGTGAAGCTAAAGGCAAATCTGATAAACCCGTGATTTGATTTTGCATTTTTTTTTCCTTAAAATATTCCAGGGTATATTTATAGAGCATCCGTATAATATTAGTTAATAAAAAAATGCTATTTAATAGACTATTATATAATTATTATACGATTGGAATGACGTGTAAGTGAATATCAGCTATTAATTTTTTCTTTTACAAGTCATTTTGATCCAAAGGACTTGTTTTTACTATCACATTATTTTAATTATATAACAATCTACCAAATAGCATTACTCATAATTAATTTAAGGTTAAAAATCACTTCCATAAGTTTTTCTCGGGCATATGTAAAACACTTTTTTTGCTACAGTAATTAGCAATAGCGGGGCAATCACCGTAGCAAAAAGCTCAAATATTTTATTCATTCTTCCTTTATTTTATTGTTTCTTTCATGACCATAGGAAACACATTACCATTGAAAAATACGCACGTCGGAAAAATAAAAACCGTTGGCAAAATATGACCGTTGAAAAAAATATAATCATTAGGAAAAAAATACGAGCGTTGAGAAAATATGACCACTAGAAAAAACAAATATGATCTTTTGAAAAGTATGACAAAAAATATGACAATCGAAAAAAAAAATTTACATAACATCGTTGGAGATGCTTTTAGGGCCGGGTGACAATTCATGTTTACATGTCGGATTGGGGTTATATTGAATCATAAATATAAAATTATATAGGTTAACTCTAACTCAACCCGTTTAATTAAACGTGTTAAGCACCTCAACTTTGACTTTCTAATTTTGTTTCGGGTTAGCAAATCATAAAACAAAATTGTTAGTGATAATGTCAGGATCGGATCATGTCGTTTCAAAGCATCGGTATAAAATTTGAGTAATGATTCACTACCACTTAAATATACAACTTTTCACCACCTTGCCTATGTGGCAAGGTGGTCCCCCACCTTAATTTATTTTTAAAAAATAAAAAAACTCAAAAAATAGTGGGGGACCACCTTTCCACATAGGTAAGATGGTAAAAAATTGTATCTTTGAATGGCATTGAATCATTACTCATAAAATTTTATTGGTCAATCTTAATTTAATTAAATAAATCATACTTTTCAACTCTAAACCTATTTCAAATTCACACGTCAAACTTGCGTCCGCTCAGCACTCAAGTGAAATACCAACAAAAATATGTATTTTCTTATTAGTTAGAGAAGTTGAGAAACAGGAAGAAAGCAAGTGAGCACGTGACTTCATAGCCTCAGGCCAATCTGCTACCTAACTTCTTCAACCTTTTTAACTTTTTCATCTCCGTGCTTGGGCTTCTCGCCGCAGATTGCGTCAGATTCATAGACGTTAGTTTTCCAGTGAACTTTCGAGGAGGCCCGTGCCAATCACGAGGCCAGGGAAAATTCAACTACTATCTCGGTGTCTCCATCTAGTCAATTACTTCCTTTTCCAAGGTTTCAATATCTTATCTGCCGTAAAAGGCTGAGAGATTTTCTATTTTTTATTTTTTTTCCAGATCATATTTCACAGATTTAATGATAAATTTAAAAAATAAATTAACAAAAAAATTGTAACAAAATGACACAAAACATCTCAAAAAGTTAATTAATACAATCTTAACAAATTTTTCACTTGTCTTTTAGTTTCTTTGGAAAGTCATTTTTTTTTTCCTGTTTGTTTTATTTGATTTTTAATCAAGAAGACTATTTTTTAAAAAAAAAATGGTTAAATACTTTTTTGACCTATGCAGTTTATCAACTTCTTTCTTTCTTTTTTTTTTTTCTTTTTTCCCACTTTTTTATTTTTATTTTGTATCATAAATAGTACTTCGCTTATGGCTAAAAATGAATATGGTGCCTTAGTCAAACTTCTGTCCAAAAATTGATTAAAGTTTACGCTAATACCCCTAAAAACAAACACACGTCCCTACGTGTCATTAAAAATTAAAAAACTAGAAAAGTAAAAATTTAAAAACATAAATAAATAAATAAATAATTTTTTGAAAAAAAAAATGAAGATAATTGAGCGGCTTGAGCCACCCCATGGTTGGTCTAGGGGTGGCCGAAGCCACTCGCAAAGGCCTTGAGCCACTCCCGTTTAGTCGAAACAACCCCCAATGGCCAAAACCCTAAGAATGCTTTTTTTTTTTGGCCTTGTGGGGGTGGCCAAACCACCACCATATGCCATGGGGGTAGCTGGCCACCTCATTTTTCTCATAGGAGCCACCCTTTTTTCACCAAAAATGATTTTTCTTTTTCTTTTTTTTAAATGAAGCATAGGGGCAAGTGTCTTTTTTTAGAAGTATTGACGTGAACTTCCGCCATCTCAACTTTTAGTCATAAGCGAAGTATTATCTATTATACAAATTGAAACCTACATAATTTTTTTTAAAAAAAAAAATGCTACATCAAGGGGTCAAAAGTATTTAACTATAAAAAAAAAAAAAAAAAAAAAAAAAATGATAACTTTTTATTTGAAAAGACAATGCATTAAGTAAGAGTAATTTTACTTGTGATATAAATGTCAATCAAGTGTCTATCAAATAATGAGGTGGCTTTTAAAATCACCATTCGATAAATCACACGCTCAATGGTGATTTTAAAAGTCACCACATTATTTGATGGATATTTATATCACATATAGAATTACTCATTAAGTAATGTTCTTTAAAATTTGGAGTTTTTATGGCACAGTGAACTGAAATTTTAGAGTAATTCTACATGTCATATAAATGTCCATCAAATAATGAGGTGGCTTTTAAAATCACCATTTTATCAAATTTATCATTTGATCAATTACATGTCCAATGGTGATTTTAAAAGTCACCTCATTATTTAATAGACACTTGATTGACATTTATATGACATGTAGAAATTAGAATTACTCAAAATTGTATACCCCGATAACAAAAAAAAGAAAAAAAAAAAAAAAAAAAAGAGCTCCAAGACCAGAATAAGGAAGGACGAATTAAAATACAAATGATATATTTATTAAAAAAATTAAAAGTACAAATGGCATGAGATATTACAAAAGAAAACTGTTATTGAAATTATGCTCTGTTTGTTTCGGCGTAAAATGGTTTTTGAAAAATAATTTTGTTATCTTTCGATGTTTGATAAGGGCAAAAATAATGGTCAACTGAAAAATAATTTCCGTTTGACTAAAAATGATTAGTAAATTTCAGAAAATGATTTACGTTTTTTAAAAGTGTAAATTATTTTCCTTAGATGGCAGACACAATCGACCATATTTTAAACAACGCAGTCGACCTTTATCTTCAAGCAATCGACTATCGCCGAATTCCAACAAGCCAGATTTTGGCACTAGTCCGTATCGGAATCTAAAAATTATGTTCCAGCCAAACCGACCCGAATTTGGCCAAATTCCAGGCTGTCTGGCTAGTATCCGCCTAGAACTTCGCCGGAATCCTGTATAAATCGCCAGATTCCAACTACTTTTACTGGAATCCGTATCCACCAAATATAAAAAAAAAAAAAAAAATATATATATATATATATATATATAATTTTACATTAATATTTTTTATGTTGTGAATAAAATTTAATTTTTATAAATTAATATGGTTAAATAAAAATATAAAAAAAATATTTATAATTTTTTATACGAGTCAAATGTTAAAAAATAATTTCAACAAATATTTATTAAAAAATTATCTTTCCTAAAAATATTTTGGGACAAAAACTATCTTTTCACCGAAACAATCATAGCATTAGCGTGTTCCCACTTCTCACATACATCGATCATTGAAATATTGAATGCCGGCTCGCACTGGGTTCCACGATAGTACTTTTCTTTTCATTAATAAGAAATCAATGCACTTCATATCTAGCCGATATGGTTTGTATCTTTTCTGAAAAAACAAAAAAGATTAAAAAAAAAAAAAAAAAATCCTTTTAAAGTCATAGATGATTTGGTTTGACTATGTCCACATATATCCATTCATCTTTTTTTTTTTTTAATAGAGCTTTTTGCATTTAGGCTGCATTTTTTTTATTATTATATTAATGAAAGTCCCCTTATAAATAGTTTTCTAGAAAATTTTCTGATCTTGATTAGATTTGACTACCAAATACATCAAATATGAATTATTGAAGTTCGTCCGTTGTCCTAGCATCCTGTATTTGCCTATCACTGAGCTATAATCTTCGTTAATCTCTGTATTTGCATTTTTTTTCCTTAAAAGAAAAAAAAAAATTATTTTAAAACTTTTAACTTGATTTAACAGAAAATTCTAACGGAGGATTAAAATTAAAAAACTTTTTAAAAGATGAATATTATAAATTGACATTTTTTAAAGTTTTAGTACTTTTTTTACGAAAGTAATGGAAGATTGAAAATTACCGTATAAGTGAAGTTTTTTCATTTATTTATGGGATAATTGGATCGTTGGTCCCTGTGGTATGCCATAATTATTTTTCACTCCCTATGGTTTAAAAAGTTTATGGGAGGTCCCTGTGCTATGCAATAATTACGTTTTACTCCCTAGGTCGATTTTCCGTCCACCATTTTGACGTGTCGCCATCCATCTTAATAAAAAAAATATAAATTTATTAAAAAAATAAATAAAAATACTTTTTTTTTTTTGAAAAAAGATAAAGAAAAACGGGAAGCAAGGGGTGGCACGCAGCCACCCCTTAAAGATCCAGGGGTGGCCCGATGGCCACCCCCGGCCACTGGGGGTGGCCCGATGGCCACCCCCGGCCACTGGGGGTGGCCAGCCACCCCTTGCTGCTTTTTTTTTGAATTTTTTTTGAATTTTTTTTTTTTAAAATAAGTATATTTATTTATTTTTTAATAAATTTATATTTTTTATTAAGATAGACACGTGGCGCTGACATGGCATTTGACGGAATCTGTTAAAAAATTTAACAAAATTTGACGCTAGGGATCGATTTGTAATTATTGCATAGCACAAGGATCTCCCATGAACTTTTTAAACCATAAGGAGTGAAAAATAATTATGGTATACCACAGGGACCTCACATGAACTTTTTAAACCATACGGAGTAAAAAATAATTATGGCATACCACAGGGACCAACGGTGCAATTATCCCTTTATTTATATATGTATGAGAAGAAGCATAAAAAAGTTACAAAGAATGGATATAAATTTTCTACAAAACGGTTTGTAAGAAATTGACATGTATCCTTTAAACATGTGATTCTCATATGTTTTTTTATTAATACTATTAAAAAAATATGTGAGAAACACATGCTATTAAAACAACATGTGATTGTCACATGCCAAGGGACACGTGTCAATTTTATATTTGGGTTGTATGAAATTTTTTAAAAATTTGTAAGAAATTTCTGTCCCATAAATATATTAACAAACAATATAAAATCACAAAATATCCTTAAAATATAGAAATAATTTTTATCTTTATATCATGTAGAAATAATTTTCCAAAATAAAGAAACCTCCCAAACAAGCAAACAAACAATAAATCAATGAAGATTCTACAGAAAGTTGAAGAGAGCGCTTTCAGAGATAAGAATGAAAACGACTCGTTTAAATTAGAGTGTGACAGAGAAATTGACAAATTGTGATGTTCTACCTAATGAAGGTGGGCCCTTTGAGAAATAAATATGCCACGTCTCTGGTTTCAAAATGGTATCTGTACGTGAGACTCTGATGCACGTCCTCCGGGGACAATATCTTAAGCTGATTATGCCACGACGACTCATGAGTGACGAGTCAAAAGACTTCCAAATATTTATTTTATTTTATTTTTTTTTTAAGAGAAAAGACTTCCAAATATTTATTTTATTTTATTTTTTTTTAAGAGAAAAGACTTCCAAATGTTTAAAGCATGTGAACGCCAACTAACGGCCAAACAGACGTGACTTATCACGTGAGTCATGTCGTAAGAAAAGGCTAGAATCGGGTAATGCAAAACCAATGGAACATTTTACGACCCCCTTATTTTTAAGGGACAAGTTTGTTTTGGTAAGTAATTATTAATGGAACAAAAAAAAAAAAAAGAGACTAATTATTAATGGTAAATATGAAATAAATTTTTGAATAGACGCCCTCGAGATGAGAAATGATATTTTTATATTTTTTTTATATATATTTATTTTTTAAATTAACTTTCGAATTTTTAAGGCCCACAAGTAATTTTATATGTGCATTAAGTGTCTACAAAAAAACAAAATCATCATTTAATCAAAATCATCGTTTGATCAATCATACGTCTAATTGTGATTTTAAAAGATACTTTATTTTTTATGGACACTTAATGTACATATAGATTACTTAGAGTCTATAGATCAAATGATTAATTTAATAAAGACATGTACTGAAGATGTATGCCTATCATGTCTCATTATAAATTGTTCTCTCAGTTTTTTAATCTTAAAATTGATAGCTTAAGTTTTTTTTTTTTTTTTAATCATTTTCAATTAGATTCTTCTGCGCGTTTTTTTTTTTATCCAATTTAATAGTGCTGGTCAATGCCACATCAGAGGTTTTTCCACGTTGGACTAAATATATATATATATATATTTTACTAACATGTTAAAATATAAAATAAAATAAAATAAAGTAATATATATATATATACTTTTTTTACAAAAAGAGGGGCGGCCACCCCCAACAAATTGGGATGGCCGGCTGCTCCATCCACCACCCAGGGGTGGGGGTGCCTCTTCTCCCTTTGTGGTAGCAGGGGTGGATTAGCCAGCCTTTCTTTTTTGTTTTTAAGATTGAATTTTTTATATTTTAAAGTTTCTAGATTTTAATTTTCTTTTTTGAATTTGTTCTTTAAGAAAATAAAATTTTAATTAGATGTGGCAAAAATGTTACGTGGCATTGACTGACGTTACTAAATTGAAGGAAAAATACACGGAATGATTCAATTGAAAATTGCAAAAGAAAAAAATTTAAATAAAAATACAAAATCATAAACCAGAGGTATAATATATAATGACGCGTTTACTCAATAATTTATTTTATTTTTATCTAATTATTAAAGTTCCATGCTAGAAATTCCACATGTAAAAAGGTTACTCCTGGCTGCCACAAATTGGGTTAGAAGGACATGCTTGGATCACGGTTTTTAAGATTATTTAGAGCAATTTAAGATATGATTCTTTAAGTTTTAATAATTATGTTTAATCAAATAGTTTAGACCTTATCGATGTAGTATTCAAAGTACAAAATAACAGAATGTATTGATTCAAAAAAATAAAGAAATTGAAAGTCCTCTAGAGATGGTAAATTCTAATATTAAGAAATCTAAATCATTGAGCTAAAAATAATAATCAAAATTTTAAATTTTTTATAGTGAAATTTTTTTTTTTTTTTAAAAATCTACATTATCGTTCTTTCAGTTGAGAAGAAAGTTAGCTCTATTGTTGCCAAATATCTCGTTCTTTCTAAATGTAAACATAATAATAAAAAAAATGTGAATATTGAAATTTGAAAAAAAAAATGTAAAAAAAAAATTATACAAGTTTACGTAAGCTTTTTCAATCATGTCGAGTTTGGAGCTTGTTATTTGCATTTTAAGTACACAACAGGAACACAATACCCTCTCATATTGGGGTGGGTCCCAATGTGTGAGACCCACCCTCATGTGAGCAGGTGTTGTATCTCTGTTGTGCACCTGAAGTGCAAATAGTATTTTCAGTCGAGTTTATACAAAGAGAAATGATTCATACACTCATTTCTCACAACAGTCCCACAACAAGCTGACGTGGCTGGTAATATTTTATTATTTTTTTACAAAAAAAAAATGAAAATAAAACAAAAAAATAATAAAATATTATCAGCCATGTCAGCTTGTTATAAGGTTGTTGTAAGAACTGTAAAGAACGAATCGAGTTTAACCGAAAGTCGAGCAAACTTTACGAGCGGTTGTCGTCATCTTATACCCCTGACTCGTACCAACTACCATTCTTCCCTCCACTACAACCTTAAATGGAAGTGGAGAGAGCTCAGAAATAAATAGCAGCAGACTTTAGTTTCATGGTCCAATCCTAGGCTGCTTCCGTTTCCAACTCTCCAAACCCATATTGTGAATGCCAAATCCAGCCGCAGAATCCCAGAAATGGCTGTGCTCGAAACCATACCAGTTCTGTTCCCGGTCGAAGCATCATCATCTTCTTCTTCATTCCTGAGCACTAGCACCATCATTGCGCTCACCGTTTTCTTTGCCCTCCTCTGCGCTTGTATCGTTATCGGTCATCTCCTGGAAGAGCACCGCTGGGCTAACGAATCGATCACCGCCCTTCTTCTGGTACTTGGAATTGTGTTTACATGATTGATTTTGTGACAGTTATTGTGTCTTCTTGTTTCTGGCTAGTGGCTGAATGTGTGGTCTGATATAGGGCTTGTGCGCTGGAGTGGTGGTGTTGTTGATCAGCAAATTCCAGAGTTCGCAAATACTAGTCTTTAGTGAGGACTTGTTCTTCCTTTATTTGCTTCCCCCAATCATTTTCAATGCCGGGTATGACCTCTTCATCTCTCTCTCTCTCTCTCTCTCTTTCTCTATGTGATTTGTGTTTGGTTCCCCAGAATTGTATTGGATGGATCATGGAATTGTGTTTTGCCTGTACTTTAGATATATACTTTGTGGATAGGATTTGGGTTCTGTGAATAACTTAGTCCCAATATCTAATATAGAAGATGTTAGACACTACTCGACTGTTGATTTTTTTAATGTAGGCACTCCAATTCCAAGCAATGCAGGAAAAGGAGATGTTATATGATATGACGTGGGTTCAAAATTCTGCTTTGGAAATAACTATGAACAAATTATTAGATCTTATAGATGGTTTTTTTCACTTAAATTTAAATTACCAATCTTGATGTTTTGATGTTTCTGCTATGCTGTGTCCTTGCAATTTTCGTGAAAATTAATTTTTAATCTTGGTTTTGTTTTTATTTTCTCAAAACGTCCTCTTTCTAAAACATGTGCTGACTCTTACACTAGCATACATTGATATTGGTTCTTGATCTGTTTCCAGTTTTCAGGTCAAGAAAAAGCAATTTTTCAAGAATTTCTCAACAATATTTTTGTTTGGAGTCTTTGGCACAGTAATTTCGTTCTGCATTATATCACTAGGTAAGCTCTGCAATCATCCATCCACTTCCACTATTTGCTTTTTGTCAAGTTTGATACAGGTATTTTGTCTTATACACATATTTGTCATGATGATATTATTATTATTATTATTATTATTATTATTATTATTATTTCACTCAAGACAACGTTTAACTCTAACATTTTTGCCTTTCGAAACTTTCTAGGTGCCTATTTAATCTTTAGAAGAATTGGTGTGACAGACCTGGATATACAAGATTACCTAGGTGACTAAATAATGTCTAATTTTTTTTTTTTTCATATGGTGCTTTCTATTGTTCTTTTATACTTACTGACCATTTCTTCTTCTTGCATGTGCAGCTATTGGTGCCATATTGTCAGCAACTGATTCAGTTTGCACGCTGCAGGTACAGCTGACAATTTCGGTCGTAATACTAATTTATATGAGGTTATTAACATGTGCCATTAATCCATGAATTTTTCTTATGTTAAAGGTTCTCAGTCAAGATGAAACACCCTTACTTTACAGTATTGTATTCGGTGAGGGAGTGGTGAATGATGCCACCTCTATTGTGCTTTTCAATGCAGTCCAATCACTTGACGTCGAGAACATTGATCCTTTTACAGCATTAAAATTGTTGGGGACCTTTCTTTACCTTTTCTTGACCAGTACTGCTCTTGGTATAGCAGTAAGTTTTTGTCTCTTCATTTTTGTCTTTTATTTTTTCGGTTGTTTTAGTTGCTGTACATTATGTGTCATTAACAAGCAAACATGAAAAAGTTGAACTGGTTCGTAAAGCATCAAGAGAAAATGTTACATAGTATCTGTATGCCTGAGGCCTTGTCTTGGACTTGTTTCCTTTCACATGAAAAAGATATTTTCCTTCCTATCATAGGTACAGTGAAGCTAAATTTCAGATTTCAACAGTCGTGTTAAGAGTCTGTTACCTGCCTACATAACGTGGGATGAAAAATCAACAAGAGCATAGATTTTTCGTAGGATAATTTGAGGAATCATAGGCCTCCTTAGTTTGGAGTAGTTCAAGGGACCCTGACCTCCCAATCAACTAGAATAGTTGAGTAATTAGCTTCTCATACTTTCGTTAATCAACTCCTCCACTTAAATAAGTGGTTACACGATAATGATAAAGATGGATACAAAGGTAGCTGATATGATAAGGATTATAATAGATAGAAATCCTAAAGTCTTACTGAGATATTACATCTCTTATTCTAGTGGAAACTAACTCCAAGTTGAGTAGAATTCTTATGCTGCACCAAATAGAGTCCCTCAGCTGCATGAAGTCTATCCAATGCATATATGTAGCCATGTAACATTCCGCCCTTCTTTAGGTGGACCTTGTCCTCAAGGTCCTAAAAATTCTATAATTTACAGCTTAACAGTTGGATGAGCCCACCCATTTTTTTTCATTGGTCTGGCCCAATATTATCGCAGCAATTTGAACCTTGCAGTCAAGAGTTTTTCTAAAATGTTACATAGTGCTGTATGCCTGAGGGCTTGTCTTGGACTTGTTTCCTTTCACATGAAAAAGATATTGTCCTTCCTATCATAGATACACTGAAGCTGAATTTTAGATTTCTACAGTTGTGTTAAGAGTCACAGTGACGAATTCTACAGATAGTTTTAAAGTGATGCTTCATTTTTTCTTTCTTTTTCAAAATTTTTGTCTGGGGGTTACAACTCTACTATTGCAAATCTATTTTTCAAAGTAGCAAAGAATTTCGTCATTTGTTTATATCAACAACCATTATGATGGAATCACCAGCATTGCAGCTCATTTAAGTATTTCCCTGTTTAGTCCTTTGAGCTCATTCATTTGCAACTGGCTGTCAAATTAGTCTTACATTTGGTGTCTTATGGGCTTGCTAAATTTTTGCACTGTTTATTGGAAGCTGGTGTTCATATATCTTCTAAGATTTTAATGCACTGTTTATAGGGACTTGGGTGTTTCTGTACCTTCTAAATTGCTCTGTGGTAATCTTTCAGGCAGGTCTTATAAGTGCGTATATCATTAAGACACTTTACTTCGGAAGGTACAAGCAAATGCATTATCGCTCTTAGTTTACAGCATTTATTGTTGCTACTGGTTTGTTTGCGATAATCAAACCATGCATTTTAAAAAACGTGGCAAGAGACTACCATCACAAGCAAAAGTCAGCTCCAATGTTACCACAAACTCAGCCAATGAGAAGGAAGCCCTTCAAAGAGGGAAAGCCAGAGGCATGGTCAAGAAATGTGGCTAGCTATTACCTCATCACTTAACCTGGCAGCATAAACTCAAGCCATCTTCAACAAATTTCAATATCAAGTTAGAAAAAATGAGTCTGAAAACAAGAAAAGTGTTTTGAGTCATATAAATTTCCAACTCTAGTTATACTTAGTCATATAAAAAGCAAAGTAACTGAAGTGTTAATTGATGGATGGAAGTATGTCTTTCCTAGACATGGTTGAGTCACATAAATTTCCAACTTTTAACCGAGCTATACAACATCAGTCTGTAACCTAGGCAATTCGTGTACCTCTATACTCATATGGGTTTTAGTGTTTCTTTAGGCATTCACATCTTCTTCTTCTTCTTCTTCTTCTTCTTTTTTTTTTTTAAAAAAAAAAGCTTGTAATCATATTCATTTAGGGAGAAGCTACATGATTTGCACACAATGGAAGAATATTAAGAATTGGAACATAGACAGAGGCAGAGGGCTAGGTGGAAAAAAGGATAAGGGAATACAACTGGTGAGAAGGGGCAATCAGATAAATTGAAGGTGCTGCAAGGAAAAATGGAGGGGAAAAAATGATGTAGCTAGAGAGATTGTGTTAAAAGACAATATGGCCAAAGATTTAATAGAATCCATGTCCTAAAACAAGATAAATGATGAACAAGGAATCCTGTAGTCTAGCCTATCTGGAAATCAACCAGTTTCAATAGTGGACCACATATATTATTGCTTTAGTCAATTAGTCTTGCATGATCACAATTTTTATTTATTGGGTTTTGCATCCTTAAATGGTTAAGTGACCTCTAAGTATGTAAGCCTTGGTGTACCCTGACATTATTGTTCTTCTACCACAGGCATTCCACAGATCGTGAAGTTGCACTCATGATGCTTATGGCTTATTTGTCATACATGCTGGCTGAGGTACCAAAAAGTCATGCTTTTTTTTTGATGAATTTTTTTGTAGCAAGTTATTGAACAGTGAAAACAAACTTAGGATCAATTTATGTAGGAAAGTTCTGTTCCCATTGACACAATGGTTTATACTTATTATTCCATCTCCTTTGATAGCTTTGCCAGTGCATCAGAAGTCAATCATATTGTATCTTGTAATGCATTCCTAGTTGACATTAGTCATATTAGTTTTGGCTGTTTGGACTTTCAATTGGAACAAAATAAATTACACTTACTGAATGTAAATATAGAACACATGGCCGGACAATGTGAAATCTCTTATGTTTTCATGTCATATCATATTTTACATACTTGAGATAGCTATAGTTCAACACACTGTTGCTCAAGGAAATTGAATTTGACAACTTAAATGGAAAAGAAATGATATGATCTGATTTTAGAAACAGGGTGATTCTGATATAAACAAAATGGAAGAACTTGGATAACCTTTTGCTCACTGGAAAATAATTTGGCCAAAACAGTGTTCAGTGACTGTGGATCCATTGCTTTGGTGTTTTATTTGAAATTAAGGAATTAATTCCTTTTTTCTTTTCTGCAGCTTTTAAATTTAAGTGGGATCTTGACAATATTCTTCTGTGGCATTGTCATGTCTCACTACACGTGGCACAATGTTACAGAAAGCTCACGGATAACGACCAAGTAAGAGCAACTTTTATCTGGTTTACTTTTTGGAGATGTATCATACTATAAAGAGATTGTTGTCAAAAAAATTGGAATTGTGGGGTGGTTACATTATTGAGCAGCTCCTATCACATCTGTTAATTGTGCAGACACGAAGTCTGATAATGCCTAAAGGAGAGGCGCCTCCTATTGCACATTACTATATGTTCACATCTTCTATCTGTCACTTTGGGTGGAGAGAAAATGTCATTTAAGGTGTCCATGGTTGCATATTCCCAGCATACATGAAAAAATTTGGCTTACTTGTGATCAATCTGATACTATTATATGTAGAATTTAGGAAGACAGTGGAAAATATATGTAGGATTTATTGAAACTTGAAAGTTAAGAAATATGAGAGGATCGGACCTTAGGGGAATGTACGTATGAAAATATTGTATAGATTTGTTTAAAGTTGTTATTTCAACTAAGACCATTCCTATATATTGTAAAAGTTTATTCATAGGACTTTTAGAAACCTTGAATGTCACAGTTCGGGGAAAGTTCCCATCTACTTTATTACTCTAAAAGAACTAATAGAGCTCGCTAGAAACACTTATAAAGTTTAGCATCGCCTAGTAAGGAACCAATGTGAGACTTGACACTTAGGTAACACCATGATAATCCACCCAACCAATGCGGGACTTAACTTTCCTTGGGTTTAACAATCTCCCCCACTCAAACACTTGACATCCTCATCAGGAATCACGTCACATCGCAATGCCTAAATGTCAAGTGATATCATGTTAAATCATCACTTATTCCAAAAGTTTAAACTAGCAGGAAATTGTGAATTTAATAATCTAATTAAGATTCTAATGCCCCCCTCACTTATAGGCTCAAACTCTTCAATAAGCACAAAAAGATAAAGTAAAAAAATCACTGTTAATATATTGTGCATAAGAGTGCAAAAGAAGGTCTAGAGAGCACCTGCAAAGAACATTTTGACAGCAAAAGAGCGTAATCTATCAGTTTGACATAGATATGCTAGAAAGAAAAAGCAGTTGGTGGCAAGCTTTGATTTTCACTCCCGGGTCATAATCTTGGGTGGGTTAAGGTTCTCGCAATTTTGATCCTCATTCAATAATTACTGAGTTGGGTAGTTAAGCCAATGATTATTAGTGGGTTTCATTTGAAAAATGAATTCTGCTGAAAGATCCTAAATTGCAAATGATTTTATGATTTCAGGCATGCATTTGCAACAATTTCATTCATTGCAGAAACTTTTATATTTCTGTATGTCGGTATGGATGCCTTGGACATTGACAAATGGAAAAGCAGCAATGCAAGGTAAATTTACTACTTTTCTCCTTCAGATTATAGAGCTCATGGGTAAATTGGCAGTTGGAATATTGTACCAGATGAAATGAAATGAGATTTACCACATTTAGATATAAGGTGTCCTGCAGGTTGCCACTGCCATAAAAATGTGCTGATGATTAAATGTATTTTAACTATTGCCATCATCACTCTTAGAGAATACAAGAGATATATACTGCCTTTTATACTGGCTTTTCCTGTGGTTCGCATTGTAATGTTAAATGTCATGTCTAATTGGTATTATACTCTTTGCTTCAGTGTAGGAACTTCAGTTGCTGTAAGTTCAACATTGCTTGCATTGGTATTGGTTGGAAGAGCAGCATTTGTGTTCCCCATTTCCAATATAACAAATTGCATGAAGAAAAGAGAGAGTACAAAGATTGAGTTTCGACAACAGGTAATACCGGCAGGTGCTTAAGCACTTAGATATTTGCTATTGATTCTAGTTCAAAACTCAAACTGTGCTAACTTTTTGAAATATCAGTTTATAATATGGTGGGCAGGCCTTATGAGAGGTGCAGTGACCATTGCCTTGTCTTATAACGAGGCAAGTTGCTGTTATTTCAAGTCTAAAACATTTTAAAATAAGTTCTTGGGCAGATATTGACTTGTGCAATTACATGCAGTTTGCAAATTCCGACAAGACATCAACGGCAGATAGTGCACTAATGATCACCAGCACTATAATTGTTGTTTTATTTAGTACTGTGGTATGTTTTCTTGTCCTTTCTGTAATCTAATTTCATTGCTTTAAAGTCCGCTCTAAGTAGAATGTTGCTTGTAGCACTAGTAGCATTATATATTTAACCCATAAGTCCTTGGCTCTGTTTGGCACATTGGACTTGTTTATTCTCCTTTCCTCTTATGCTTGAAACCCCAGAAAACAATAAGAGTTGAGGACAAGAGATAATGATTATAAGAGTACTCATGATTGAACTCCTTTTAGTTTTATGCATATTTTTGGAACTACCTATTGAACTTTTCACCTTCTTCTTCGTCATATGAGACTGTCTTTTTCTTTGTCTCAAAACAGGTGTTTGGTTCCATAACAAAGCCACTTGTAAAAGCAATGCTGTTGCGCAATGCAAAACCTGCAATCTCAGACGCAACCGACCTTCCAAGCTTAGAAGAGTTGAACATATCATTCCTTGAAAACTGCGATCCAAGTGAGCAGCCCAATACTCCACCACGCCGCAAGAATAGCCTGAGGTTGCTAATAAGCAACCCCACTAGGACTGTTCATTACTGGTGGAGAAAATTTGACGACAAATGCATGAGACCAGTGTTTGGTGGACGGGGTTTTGTTCCATTTGTTCCTGGTTCCCCAAGTGGTGCAAGAGATGAGGAAACTTCTTAATCATGTATACTTTTATTCTCTGTCTTCTTCTTTTGTTGTACAATAAAATATATAATGAAGCTGCAAGATGTAAAGAACATTTTCCCAAGATTTTGCTCTTTCTTTTTTATTGTATTTTATTACAATTCATTCGGAAACAGAAATGTGGCCGGAGGTTTAATTGTATCATAGTGAATAAGCTTGAACTAATTATACTTCACATAGTATTGAAATGGATTCTTTTTTTTTTGGTCAAATGATTGGGGAACTTCTAATCTCATATCCCAGATATGATCAAATATATTAGTTTCACATTTGTTTTGAGTTAGTGGATAAATAAAATTATCTAGTTAGAACATTAATTAACTTTCAAAGGAATAATATAAAAATTCCTAAATTTGATAATTCTATTTTTTTTAAAAGTAGTGGAGCAGATTTTATATATAAGAAACGATTTAACCACAACGCTCAACAAAAATAATATCAGCAATACAATGAGGAATTTCCTCAATGAAAACCCCTTTCTCACTAAGATAAAGACCTTCCTTCGCAAGACGGTGGGCAGCCAAATTTGATAATTAATCAAACAACCTAGCCCATCTAATCATAGATGGAAAAATACATGTATTTGAGTTTACTTTGAATCAACAACAATTCATTTGCAATTGGTGAAAATGGAGAATAGAAGACATTGATGAATTACCATTTTAAATTGTTATTATGATTATATACCATGGAATTATTTTCTAAAATTATTTTCTAAAATCAATTTTGCCTTGCCAGAGAAAGGGATTTTTCGTACTGAATATGATGAGATGAAGAAATGGTTGAAAAGTATAGAAAGAGAACTAATAATGATATATATCACATTTTTATCCTACAATGATGATCTAGCAACCCTAACTAACCATTGGATTAATTTTTTTTATTAAAAAGAAAAATCAAGGGTTAATTTAAGCTGTTATATTATCATTGTGAAATAAAAATGTGGTATATAACATTACTCATTGTAATTTACATGATACACTACAATATTTTCTAATGGTATCGTAATTTGCTAATTCCAACCACAACAAAGTAACTTTTACCTCTAAATTTTGCAAAATGTAATAAATCTATGAATTTACAACATAATAAAAGTAAAGTCATAACATTCTAAGATAATTTAGAAAGTTCAATCCAATAACAACTTTCAATTGTATATAAATCTCCAAATATATATATATATATATATATATATATATATATATATTTTTTTTTTTTTACGTAATCTAAACCTATCTTAGGTGTAATAAAACTACTCTCCCTACCTATGAAATATTTTCATATGACCCCAAATCAATTAGATCAGAATGTTTATCAATAAAATTTAACAACAAAATAGATAGTACCTTTGCGTTCATCCACAAAAGAAAAGAAAATAAAAAAAAAAAAGAAAAAAAATCATACAATAAGAAGAATACTTATCTAGACTAAAAAGGGAGGAAAAGAAAATACAAGTTTGGAATGTAACTTTATAGATTGTCCATGGCAATGACGTGATTGACATTTATGTTAAAACATTTGAAAAGTGCTAGAGACACTCCATTTTACTCCCACTTTCTATATTATCGGACTGCACAATGCAATGTTAGCTTCTTCAAAAAATTTATTAACGTGATACTGTCACGCTAGCCCCTCAAAAAATTGCCCAACCTCTATGATGACCACCCCAACTAAAGCCGAGGTAATGCGACCACCGAATCGGGTAGTACCGACCACCCCGCGTGGTGGTACGGGGTGGCGTCAGCCAGAAGATGAGGAGAAAATTCTTTTTAATCTAACATGACAGTGCGACGTCAAGAAAAAAAAAATAGTGAAATGGACGTATTTGTAGAACTACTCAAGCATTTTAGTGATGGACAGAAATTTCCTACAAACTAATTTGCGGAGATAATAAAATTGATTTTTTTTCGAAATTGTAAAGGAATATAGCCACCGGCATCGTCGTTCAAAGTTCAAACCCAGTATGCATTGTCGTTTGGGCCCATGCCCAAAGCAGAGACCCAGTCACCCAGGCCCATTGCTTGGCACAGCAGCGAAGTACCGCATACTTCCACCTTAAACCCTGAGAATTAAAACCTCTCTCTCTCTCTGCGTTCTCCATCCTCATGATTTGCGTTTGGACTACTTTCTGAGCAGAAATGGCTTTGAGAAGATTGCAGACGATTCGTGCTCTGTATTGGACAGCTGGGATTCGAGAATCTTCGTATCTGTAAGTACGGTCTTCTATAAATGCTGCGTTTGGTTGCTGGGAAAATGTAGGAAATGAAAGAAATCACGATGCTGGGATTTTAATTTTCGTTTTCTTGGCCGGAAAAAGGATACGTATTCGACCATTCAGCTCGGTCGTGCTGAGCTTTTAGGTTTTTCATAACAATAACAACATGGGAATTGGAGTTTGAAGGTTTCTTGAAATTTGCTTCTTTATTTAGGTGGAAATAGTGTTTTGAAGGTGGGTTTTGTTTGAATTTCAGGCTTGGTAGTTCAAGAAGCTATTCAAATGCTATTTCACACGGTAATTATGTTGTTAGAGACATTATTTCACATTAATTTTTTCCTCAAATATGGTTTTCTTAATGCACTTGTAGCTTTAATGGGTGGCCACCACCCATGTATATACAATTAATATTGTTTCCTGTGTGATCAGTTCCTGAACTTAATCAGCGGAGCATTTCTTCTTGCTTATATAAGGCCCGGAATGCTTTCCACTTCACTCGAGGATGTACGATGACTCTTCGCTCTACGATGGTAACCTTTTCAAAACGTATAATTTAGATTTCAATCTCTTTAACTTATTCATTGGCTGTTACATCTATCATTCAAGCATAAAGATAATCTTGTCCTCCATAAGTAAGGATCGGACATCGGAGGGTGAGCTCAATGGTTCAACCATGAGTGGGTGTGTGAGTAGTGTGTTTACCTTCAAAAAAAGGTCTTTAAATGGGATTCTGTTTGTATCAAGCATCTTCTTTTGTTTGTGTTAGGCTGCCGAGTTGTTGATATTCTCCAATGACACGAGGTTGGTTACTACACAAGCAAAAGCCCCTCCACAAGCGCGACAGATGGTGCACCATCTTTACTTTTTATACTGGTCATATAATTCTTCCTTCTCAGTTTGATTGAAAAATGGTTGCTGGTTCTCATCTGATGACATTAATGCTATTTTCAAAGATGTAGTTTGATAAGTGCTATATTTGCTCAAAATGTAGACAAAAGATAAAACTCTCTTGAACATGCAAGCTATACAAAGTACAAAGAAAGACTCGAGAGAACAAGAGTGTGCAAAGTAGTGATTTTAGAATTTTCCCTTCACCTTAAGGGTAGGAAATGAGAATCAAAATACATTGAAAAATCCAAACCAAACAGGTCCTTACGATGTTCCTTTTGAATGTGCTGAAGATATCAAAATTGAAGGTTTGGATTGAGGCTATCAATTTGATGGTCTGTGAGAACCATGGGCCTAAGTGTAACGTTGTAGTTATATATCAGGAGTAACTGACTTATTTTTCTCTGTTGCTTATGTGCAACTTTACTTCAAAGTTCTTCTTCAGCATGCATATCCTTTTGAATTATGGTTTCTTAATATCTCTCACTTTTAGATTTAGCATAGTAGCAACTCAAATTGATAAAATGGTGATTATACTCTATGTTTAGTAACCAAGAGATGAGGAACATGATCAACAAAAAATTGTAATAAACGTAATTATCTATGGTGTTCTCCCTTTAGCGAGTGCAAATGTCATTTTCTTTTCTGAAACTGGAAATGTTAGATGCTGGTATAGCATCCTCTAAAATTCCATTAGTATTTTAACATTTTTTTTCTCCTTTTTTGAATCTGCAAGTACAAGGACTGGTATTGAGTTAATTTTTTATAGTTCTTTGTTGGAGATTAGCAAGTTATCTGTTAGGTACAAGTTTTATTTATTAATTAGTACTCTCAATAAAGATCATAAATAAAATTCTTTCGTGATAACTATCATCATTCTGCTAATATGCAATGCAATGCGTTGACCGCCTGCTTATGATATCTTTTACGCAGGGATCTCTTAAAGTATCCATGTTGAGTCCTGGATTCATTTATGAACCTTATGCACCTCGTGAACCAATATCATTTTGGCAGAGGTTAGATTTAAACAAGTTCTAAAATATTTTTCAATGTTATAGCACTACGAATTCTTGTGAAACTGGATGTAGATTGTTTATGGTGAGACTTTGAATCTAATCAATAGAACTAACTAATAACTTGGTAGCAATTCTGACAGTTCTTGTGAGATCACATCATACATCTTTTTAGTGTGTTTATAACTTTTGAACCTGAACATTACTCCTAAATTTTATTATACACTAACTGTTTAAGGTAGACAATGTTAATTTAAATGTGAATTCAGTTAAATCATCCAATGTCAAGGTGATGGCTGGTGAGGAGCACTATCAGTTTAATGGTTTTTAAAAAAGGAGAATACAATGATTGCATAGGGAGATGAAACCCAAAGGCCCTAAAGGGTTGGGAGGGATGCAAACTATATGCTGAAATGACATGCTACAGTCAAAGAGAAAATAGAATTAAACCTTTAAGCAAATAACACAATCCTGAAACTGAAATCACCATTAAGAGCATCTATTAGTATTTTCGAGTTCCTCTGAATTTAAGTTTTCTTCTTTTCTTTTCTTTCTTTTCTTTTTTCTTTTTTTTTTTTAAAAAAAAAAATTATTAGAAAAAAAAGTTTTCTTCTTTTATTAACAAATTAATTCTTATCATTTTTTTTTATCAGTTAGGCAATAATATTTAACTGAAAGAGTGAGTTTATTTAAGTTTGAATGAATGAATCATGGTAGCGGGAGGCCTTAAATAACTTTGGGTAAAAGGTAATGAAGAAAGATATAATGAATAGGGAGGCAACAAAAAGTATGACCTTAGAGTGTGCAAACTGGTATAACAAGATACATGCGGGCTACCTCAATTGGTTAAAAAAGGATCTATGGATCTTACTCCAGCTTAATTGGGATTAAGGCTTAGCTGAGTCGAGTTAAAATAAATGTTTTGGCAACAGAAAAAATTTTGAACTCCTAATCAAGGGAAAAAAGGATTGTGCCCTGGGACTTGACTCTGTCATATATCTGACTTTCAACAAGTGTCCAGCACCTTAATTGAACATGTAGGAGTGTCCCACGTACATCTTTGTCCCAGGGATTTTTCACATTTGATGTTTCATGCTGGTGCTTCCATTTGTATGGTATTTCATTTAGCCATTTCATTCAGACTCAGTTGGAAACCCAAAGTGCATTTTTCTTTCAAACCATGTACATTCTATAGTTACTGATCATTTAGCATAAAGCATATATGTCTGTCCTGCTGTTCAGACTTTTCATGTTTTTATGTGTCAGATGGTTCACAAGAAGTGGTTGGAAAAGAACAAAAGAGGATGTTATTCTGGAGGTGACATTCTTGTGTGCCACTTATAATTAGTTGACAATTGTCTGTCTTATATTTCAAACTGTTTCCTGGATGTATTTTTGCTTCTTTTTCCTATCATAGTAAGCTATAATTGATGTGATCATCAAAATTCCATGTTCTGTCATTCCCTTTTTTCCAATCATTTTCTTTTTTATTTATGGTAATAATAGCCTGAGACCCAGTCTTCCCTTTCGGTTAGATGCCTGGTCCACTATGCTACAATGGTTTTTGTCCCATTTACTGTTTACAAATTTGGTTGAAGAATTACGAAAAAGGATATCTGTTTAGAGGTGATACTCATGCATGCCTGTTTATAATTAGTTCGTAGTACTTTTCTTTCTTATACTTCAACTTATTCTCAGGATCTGTTGAGGCTAATTTTTTCCCTTCTACTTGCTGTCATTGGTATGCGCTCAAATATTGCGTATGTGCTGTGACTTTTTTAAACTCTCTCTCTCTCTCTCTCTGTAGCTAATTTTTTCCCTTCTACTTGCTCTCGTTGGTATGCGCTCAAATATTGCGTATGTGCTATGACTTTTTTAATCTCTCTCTCTCTCTCTCTCTCTGTCTCTCTCTCTCGGGCTATGGGATGAGTTAATCACTTGACCCTAGCCTTCTCCTTTTAATGCCGTGTTTGCTCCACTATGTGATGATGATTTTTGCACCATCAGTTGCTTACAAATTTCTTTATTTGGATTTGGATGTGTTTATCATGGCATCATGGGAATGTGAATCAACTACAACGTAAGGATGTAGATTATGTAACGCCTAGGCTCAGTAAAGAAATATTTTCAACTGAATTAAATTTCTGATTTTCTTATTTGCAGCTTAAAAATGCCTATGCAGTTTCCAAATTAAGAAAATCTGGATACTCAAAGCAGAAGTTTTACAATGAGGCCATAAATTTGTACAAGGAGGTATGCTTTTGGTATGTTCTTGAGATTTGGCCTGCCATTACATTTCTACCAGTTATGCTATGCAATTCTATTCAAAATCTGAGTCTTTGCAAGAAAGAAATGGTATAGATGCTTTTTAGAAAGCAAGGACTGGAAAAAGGCAAAACAAAAGATTTGGGTTGGAAATGAAGTTAAGTTGGGAGTGCCATCTATAACTGCAGTGTTTTAACTAAAATTAATACCTATAGGTAAATAATTTAAGTTCTCGTATATCATTGGTTTATTGGACTTTTGTGCCCAATGCAGAAATTTTTTATTCTTTTTCCAGATAAACACTCTAATGGCAAATGGAGACAAAACATCATTAAGGAAAGCAGTTACTGAAAGAATGTACTCTGTAAGCTTCTTTTTTATTCACCTGCTGCAGCACTGCTGCTTTTGTAAGGTTTTATATATTGTCTACTTCAGTTAAGCTACTCTCAGCCTTTAGAGCTTATAATTTAAATCTTGAGATGTTTTCGGTATTCTTCTTCACAGGCACTCAAAAGTGAAATTAAACAAAGAGAATCCGTGTGGAGCAAGGTTTATTGGGAAATGGTCGAACCAGTTGTTAAGATACGAACTTTGCGAGCTCGTCTGGTAAGTACTTGTATATGTGATTTATTTTATGGACAGTTTAGTTTAATATAAATTAAAGAGGATTTCTAACATCAGGATGGCAGGACAAAAGCTGCCCCAACTGCCTTTTCCATACATATCTATATTTAGATAGGCAGTGATGCAGAGGGTGGGGCAGATGCTGGTGACTTGCGAATGGTGAGGCACCAATGGAATCGTATTGTTGAAGTTTGATCCTATTTGATAAATACCATTCAATTTGCTGCGACTGTTGTGGACCAGTCTACAGTATTTTTACTTACCACCTGAATTACTGACCTGAAATTAGGAGTGGGCAAAACATCCAACTACCGCCTACCAACCGCCTACCACCTCTACTGACTTATTTTGGTCCGTTAGTTGGTTGAATTTATTTATTTATTTTTTTTCCGGTTAACCGAACCAAACAGACTTATAACCGACCGAACTGACACTATACAGTAAGGAATAACCGACTTTTAATCGATTCTAAGAAATGGGTAGAGGAAACTCTACACAAATACTCCTGCTCACAGGTTTTTAACCGACTTAACCGACCGTCTTTTAACCGATTTAATTGTTTTAACCGAAAATATCGAAATTAAAGGTTGTTGAACTAAAATTGGTGAATTAACCGACTTTGTCAGTTTAGATGGTGTGGGTATGGCGTTGTCGGTTTCGCTTGGGAGTCCTCAGATGCCGAAGATCTCGTTGTTGACAGTTCCTGGGGCTATCCCGATCTCTTTGGCTGAGTTGGGTGAAAAGTCAACGCCGGAGTGGGATCTCCCTTTGAAGAAGGCTACAGTGCTTCCAGAGAATGACTCTCGAGATGGGATTTGTCAACTCCTGTCATAGTGCTTCGTCTCAGGAGGACGGTATGGGCCTCTCCCAAATCCAGGATTCACATTTTGTTTATTTCTACAATTGGGAGAAGGAGGCTTGGAAGAAGGGCGATGAGCTTTGGGAGAGGGTGTCCGCGATGTACGCGGTGATTGAGGATCACAGCAAGAGGTTCAGGACGATATGGGGCAAGATGATTGAACGCCATAAGTGCGAAGGGAAGAGGAAGTGCAAAGGAAAGAGGGAGCTTCGGAATCTGCAAAGTTCCGTCAATTACGGCGACATTAAAGCTTCTTCTAGGTGTAGGAAAGGCAAGGCCCACATGTTGTAGGGTTATATGCCTTGGGGGTTTGTGGGCTGTTCCTCAAGTGCTCTTTAGATTTTTATGTGGTTTTCTTGGTTTTTTTGTGGGCACGTTGCTTGGGTTCTTTTGTGGGTTGTTTTTTGGGTGTTATTTCGGTTTCTAAGTTTTAGCTTCTAGGGTTTTGTTGTGTTTTTGCGGGTCAACTTTGGCTCTCCTGTGTATATTATCTGTGTACTTGGGGCGCTTTACGCTTTTTTTTCAATAAACTATTGCTTACTTATAAAAAAAAAAAAAATTGACTTTGTCGGTAACAGAACCGAAAACACCAATAACCGAACCGATACCCACCCCTAACTGAAATGATATATTATATGTTGAGTTAAAACTATACATCTGTTGAATAGTTGCTAGGATTGAATGTTTGCAATTGTCATTCTTATTTATTTTATAAAACCGTCATGTATGTAATGCAAATTAAATTTTATCTGTTTAGAATGATCTATCCCCAACTTGGAACTGTAAAACGCAGAGTTGCAAATGATATGCCCATCCATTCTACAATTTTCCTTTTTCTTTACATTGAACTTATAGCATGCCTTTCTTCTTTTCTTTCTTTTTTTTTTTTTTTTAAAAAAAAAAAATTTACAGATTGGTGTTGATCGCAATGACCTCAGCAAAGTTTTCATTCAACTCACACTCGAGTTTCTGACTAAGCAGGTGAACTTAATATGGTCTAAATTTCCTCTTTTTATTATGGTTGTACCATGCAAAGCTTGGGTGTACCCTAACCTAGGTGAGAAACATCTTAGTTCTGGAAAACTTAAAGCAGATTAAACCTTGTGCGGACCTTTTGACAGTTTTCTGCAAGTTTACAACCATTGTTGGTCAGCAAAGGTGGTGTTGATCTGTGGCAATAGGTTGACTAAAGTATAAAACATACGAGCAATAACTAAACTCTTTGGTATTTGATACCTTTAATTACTTGGTATTATATAAAACTTAATGGTGTTATGATTATGCTGTTGTTGTATTTGTGGTATGGCATATCATATATGTTGTTTTACAATGTCCATATAAGAGGGCAATTGGACGTCTCGTTGAAATAAAATCATCGAACCAACTTTTATATATCCTTGTTTTGCTTTATATCTGTGGTCTGGTTTCAGCATCCATATGTCTCTTGCTTTGATTGTTGAAATATGTTAATCTCTTGAGAATTTTGTAAAATTTTTAGTTACATGTGTGTACTTGCAGAAGTTTGAAGCCTATGATTCAAACGGTTCTGTTGTAGCTGGAGATAAAGTTAAGGAGGTAATATTAATCGGTTTTATTTTTGTTGGTGGTGATGCCAATTTTTATTTAACAGTCCTTTATTTAGCTTTTTCTTTAGTTTGAAGAGTGGCTAAGCATCCTGAATTCGGGCACCCTATTTCTAACATGGGCAAACATATATATCAATTTGAGCAATCATAATGGTAGGAAATACAAATTTTAAATCGCAGTGTGTGTTTATTATAACGAATTAATAGGTGGGATGAAAAGGTATTTTTATGGGGTCAATCATCCTTGTAGGTTTCCCTGGTAAGATCTCATGGTTGGTTTGACCCCACTGCATCTGTAGACACATATTAGTACAAATATTGCCATTATTTTGTCAAATTTACTGCATTTCTTCAGTATTAAACGTGTTCCTGTTCTGGCATTTTTAGTACTGCTAATAATTGCCAATGCTTATCATGTTATTCAGGTTCTTGTCCGTGATATATGGGTATTTGAGAAATCTTTCTTTCACCCTGGAGCTTACTGGCGTCTCTGTGGGCGGATCTCACAGAAATCTCCTTGATTGAAGTCAGAGAGATCTACCACCATGCTGATAATGATGATTAACTGCTGTTACCAATTTTGTAAGCTGAACTGTGTAAATTTCTCAAATCTATTAAACAGATAGAACTCTAAGTTTACAGGATGGATGCCCCTTGAGTCAAGAGTTGCAACTTGTTATTATTCCAATTTCACCTGGGGTTAGCTTTGGGGATCAACTGGAGTTGCATTCCTCGAGCAATAAATATGAGACGGTGATTGTTGTTCTTAGAACATTGTGAATTGCCATCATTTCAGTGTGGAATGTCTCATGAATGCCTATCCTCTGTTGAACTAACTAGCTTCCTGAATCACCTAAGGTAAGTTTGTGCCTGTGAATCTCATAACTGGCTGGGCATATGGCTACATAAAGATGTCCTTGTGTCTGGCAAAAGGAATTTCCACCTTAACCTTCCTTCAATCAAATAAGACTTATTGAAAAATGATAGAATATCATACAATAGAGGAGAATTCCATCTTGAGAAGTAATGGTTTCTTATATTCTTGTGCTTTTACTCGGCAGAAAATGAACCTTTGGTTAGAGTCTTAGAGAATAGGAAGCAATCTCTCCCAAACAACCTCCTCTTTCGCATCTCCAAAGTTTACCATATTCTGGGGTTTGCAATTGAAAAACAATTGGCCCTTGGATAAGATTGGAATAGCCCTGGACAACTATGGCCACTTCAGAAAACGTCGTTAGAGCAACTCTGGGCAATGGTGTTTGACAAAGCGAAATTCGATCCTAACTACATATGGATAGAATTTAGTTACCACTACTAACAAAATTACTCAAGAAAGTAAAGGACAATGTCATTCTATAGTAGTTTTGGGTTTTGACAAATAGGTCCATAGGGTTTAAAAGGTGATTAATCACTTTTTGATGCAAGCAAAAAGAACAAATATGTCTTTGATGTTAGAAAAGTTGGCAGAATTTATTAATGAATCACATCAATACCAATCACAATGTGACATGTGTCACTTACAAGAAAAAAAAAAAAAATTATGTGTATGTGTTGCGGTAGTTGGGTCACCTCTTTGGCCAAATGGGAGTTGTCTGAACTATCTCCAAGGTCATGTGGGTGGTTTGGCCACTCTCTTCGGCCGACTTGGGTGATTTGGCTACTTTCTATGAGCATATTTGAAGGTGATTATTAGAGGTGGTTTGGTCACTCCTAAATTGCAAAAATAAAATAAAATAAAATTCAAACCACCCCTCATTTTATTTATTTATTTTAAAAAGTCAACTTTATTCATGCAGGTTCAATCCTGCCACGCATTCAACACCCTAAATTTGAGGGATGTATGCCATTTTTCCAAGCAAAGCCTAGTTATATTCTTTAATGTTCATTAACTTTCACCACAACTTTATGAAGTGCAAAAACCTTTAGGTTAAGTCTCTTTTAAGAAAAGCAAAGAATCTCGAAGAAGCAATCCCCATATTTCCAAGCTTCTAATCACTTCTACCACATTATGTGCGCCATTCATCGACAGTAAACCTCTCCCCCAATACCATCCCTCACACATCTTTGGACATAATTTAAAGATGGATCATAGAGAACAGCAACTCCAATCTTTGAGCATCTGCCACAGGCTCTTCAACTTCATCATGAAAACCATCGCATCACAAGCGCTCAAGACTGTGCCTTTGGGCGCTCCGACCACGAATCACAGTCACCCAATGGCTCATGAAAAACCCCGCGAAGCTGCACCTTTGGGAGCCGAGGAGGTCCCAACAGTTGATCAAGCCATTGGTGATGATACTATGATCAAAGATAACATTGATTCTAACATAGATTCTGGGAAAAGCGTAGAAGAGGAAGCACCAATATCTACAACTGCAGCCCAACCAAAACCTCTGAAGAAAACGGTTAGCATAAATGACACGGTGGAGGAGATAAGCACGCCAAGGAAGAGCAAGAAAATGAGCAAAGCTACCAAAAAATCAACTTCGTTTGAGCGCGAAGAAGATGGTCCAAAGCCGTTGAGATCAATTCTGAAGATGGGGTCTAATCTAAGTGAAAAATCAGATTCGTTTGTGAATCGTAGTAGCGATGGATGAGTGTTCTTCATTTGAATGTATATCAAAGCATTCTAGCAAATATGATTAAGCTCTTTCGATGAAATTGCAGCATAGATGAATTGTGCAGATATATATTAAGGTTCTTAATTGGTTTTACAAACTTGGAAAATGGAAAGTAATATGCTCAATATTTTGTGAATAAAAATATCAAGAAAAACAAGAAAAAGAGTAAAGGGCCTCGGTGATCACATGGCTTTCTGATAATTTGCTTAGTGGTTTCCATCTATGATTGTTTGTTTGTTCGTTCAACTTGTAGCATCTAATGGATTGAACTGAATAAAAATCATATGCCATCAAAACAATAACATGATGATGATGATCATAAGCTAACCAGACTGGGCGAACCTTGTGATGATGGTAATCTTTTGTGTCCCGAGTCCCATCAAGCTGAAATGAATGGACCTGCCTGGATCCAATATCTATAATGAGTTGTTAGAAAAGGGGGATGCAGGGGATGAGGCCGGCTCAATAGATATTGAAGCTTAAGACGATAAATTTATGTGAGATTTTTTTCATATTTAAATATTCTTTTTTTCAAACAATTTATAAAATTCATATTTGTTAAGAGATATTTAATTTTAACAGATGTCATATTTGTGTTGAGCTACATATAATTCTTTTACGTAGAATTTGAATTGCATAAGGGATAGCTCAATCGGCTGAATACCAAGCCTCATGAAGCGGAAGCTACTAGTTCGAATCCCGCCTCCCCCTCTTGCGTGGACATGTCAAAAAAAAAAAAAAATTACTTTCATTTTAAAAATTATTTTAATGGACTTGTAAGTTCATGTAAAATTATGAGTTTAGTAATGATTTAAAGGTACAATTAATGTAACTTTTCATTTTTCTTCTTTTTCTTCTTAATATCTTGAAATTCAATTCTTTGTATTTATTTTTTATCGTAATTAAGAACAGACTAACTTTTTTGTCATAATATTATTTTTTATAATAATTATGGCCTTAATTAAAGAGCATTGACTAACTTTTTTGTCATAAGTGGAACAGTAATTTTTTTAATAAAAGAAAATTTAATTATACTATCACTATTTGGGGCATTGTTTAATCGGAGGCGTAAAGCGATTGCTTAATTTACCTTACCATTCAGCTGGCTCTGCAGGGAATCACAGGGAAATTTGACAACTACGAGAATTATGTGCATCGGGAATCTAGTGGAAGAGGCTGCCAGATTGACTGCAAGGAGGGTTGCGTGTGCCTTCACAACACTTCTCCTGGAGGAAGACGATTGGCATAAGCGGCAATGATGGATCCATGGTGGTCACTAAGCACAGCTGTTGCAACTGAGAAGGAAGGTCTGATGGCAACATCGAAGTTCAACTTAACGGAGCCTAGAGGAGGGCCAGTCCAGTCTTCAAGGCCTAAATGTGAAGATTTCCAGGCCTTTATATTGTCTAGAAGACCTTAGAAATTTGTTTGATAATAGAATGAACATCAGGAGATGCATGTTCGTGAATTATATTAGGGTTAAATATGTTCTTAGTAATTGGATTTTGGAAACTTTATTTTTTGGTATTTGAGTTTCAATTCACATTACAGATGGTACCTCAGTTTTGGAAAAATACCAAATTAACACCTCATTTAAGTTTTCCGTCCAAAAACTAATGGCTCGCCATGTCACTGCCACTTAGCACTACTAGGAACACGACACCTGCCCCTTTTGAGATGTTAGCACTCACATAATTGCCAAATCACCTAAATACTTCTACATAACACACTCACGTCATTTACTGATTTTGGGTTGATTTGGCAATTATGTGGGTGCATGTCAGAAGGGGTAGGTGTCGTGTTTCTAGTGGTGCTAAGTGGCAGTGATGTGACATGTCGTTAGTTTTTGGACAGAAAATTTGACTGGGATACTAATTTGGTATTTTCTCAAAATGGAGGTATCATCTGTGATGCGAATTGAAACTCAAGTACTAAAAAAATAAAATTTCTAAAACTCAGGTACAAAAACATATTTAACCTATTATATTATTCTGAGTAACCAAATTTGATCCAAGGTGTTTTTATTGTGCACAATAATAATGAATAATATAGAATAAAAAAGAGAGAGCAAGAAAAAATCAAAACATAGATTTACGTGGTTCAGTAATGTGCATACGTCTACAGAAGTACAGCTATATTTTATTATATGATTTAGGGTTACATCATAACATACTTATAAAAAAACCCTAATTGTACATACGTATTTTGAAAAACTCTAAAATACCCTATATCATACCGCAGGGCGTTGTTCTCGCACCCCCACAATCTATTCATCCTCGAAATGTTTTATTTGTATATCATTTTAGTGCATGTACATCACCAAGACACATTTAGTGTGGAATCCATGCATGTGGAACCCTTCTATATGCATGTGTCCCACATCAAATATGTCTCGGTGTATACTTGATATATTGATATTTTAATATTATTTTCTATACTTAAAAAAAATATGAGCCATTTGTTCCGACCCGAAATATCTAACACTGTTTGAGGTCTAAGAAAGGCTTTGATCCAATCGGTAATAGGGAGAGATCCAAAGCTGCTAGCTAGTGTCCAGTGGGCCAGTGGCCATTTGACATTCCTCCAAATTATCCTTACAAGAGGACAAGAAAGCAGGATGTGCTTAATAGTTTCAAGAGGGCCGACAAATTGGACAACAGCTTTCTTCCTAGTCAACATTTGTACAAGGCTCCAATTTATTTCTGCATAAAATATTTTTTATAAAATGTTTTTAAGTATATTTTTTTTTGATATTTAGTGGGATTAAAAATAAAAGTCAAACCGAAATATTTTCTATTTAATTAAAAAAGCTTTTTTAATTTTGAAAAATGGTTATCATTTTTAAATTTTGTAAATCATTTTATAAGTTTGAGTTTCTCTTTCTCAAACTGTCGAACCATCACTGAGCCACCCCTGGACCACCACCAGGCCATCTTCGGCCACCGCTAGACTACCGACGGGCCTTTGCCAGACCACTACTGTAACTCAAATTATTAGGTTAATTTATTTTTATGTTGTGAATAAAAAATATTTTATATCTATATTAATATTATTGAATAAAAATATAAAAAATATTTTTGATTTTCTGTACGCGATAAATGCCGAAAATATTTTCAGCATAAAATATTTTTCTAAAAGATAATTTTTCTAAAAACATTTTATACCAAAACAAACGAAAGTTAAATTTAAATATGTTTGATTTAATTGGCAAGATTTTCCAATAAATTTTCTAGAGAAAATGTTTGAGCCTATGCTGAAGCTTTAGACTCATTATGGTATTCCATTTTATGGATACCTAAACCACCAATAGCTTTGGGGCAACGGTCAAAACTCCACCAGAATTTTTCAAAAGGTTAAATAGCCTAAACACTCATGTGCTTTACAACCTTTATTTTTTGTCCTTTCAGTTTTCTTTTTTTATCAAATTTGGTACTTGTGGTATGGTAAAAGACAGAAATGGTACCTCCGTCCAAACTAACGTCCAGCCATGTCATCCTACAGGTGTTAGCATGCATGAGCGACACCTATCCTCGTGGTACACCTCAGCGCTGACGTAGCTATCATTTTTTTTTTTTATTATTATTATTTTAATGATTTCTTATATATATATATATATATATATATATATATATATATATATATATATATATATATATATTTCTTTGGTGGCTTAGCCACCCCCAAGGGCCAAAATGGGGGTGGCCGAAACCACCCCATTTCGCTTGGGGGTGGCTCGGCCACCCTAACAATTTTTTTTTTTATAAAAAAAATCCTTTAAAATAATAATAATAATATATATGGTACAAAATATATTGATTTTATTTTATTTTATTTTTTGACATATCCATACAAGAGGAGGATGAGGGATTCAAACTAGTAACTTCCACTTTATGAGGCATGGTCCCCAGCCGATTAAGCTATCCCTTTGGGACAAAAATATATTAATTGTGTACAAAGTACCATGTGTGATATATTTATAAAACCAAAGTACCATTTCTGATACTTATTTAAACCACATAGGGCATATCATGAAATGTATAAAACCACAGGGGTATATATTGGGAAAAAAAAATGTTTTTAAGTAACAAGCATTTGGTCATTTTTTGAGTTATATCAATTGGTCACGCAAATTATTTTGTGTTTCCAATTGTTACACAGGATTGAATTTTTTTTTTTTTTTTTTTTTTTTTAATGAAGGGTTCAATTATTGTCAACATATTATTTTGATACACGACAGGCATATATGTTACTTTTGGTTCAAAACAGGTATACCGAATATACCAAATATTGTTTGTGTACAAAGTACCATTTGTGATATAATTACAAAAACAAAGTATCATTTCCAGTACTTAATTAAAACCACATGGGGCACATCGTGAAATTTATAAAACTACAGGGGTATCTATTGGAAAAAAAAAACGTGGTTTGGCCACCCCCATGTGGCCCAAAGGGGTGACTGAGCCACCTTAGATTTTTTTTTTTCTTTTTTCTTTTTTCTTTTTTCTTTTTTCTTTTTTCTTTTTTCTTTTTTCTTTTTTCTTTTTTCTTTTTTCTTTTTTTTAAAAAAAGCCTTAAAATTAAGAACCACAATTTTTTTTCATAAATACCCTGTAGTTTTATAAATTTCACGATGTGCCCCATGTGGTTTTAATAAGTACCAGAAAATGATACTTTATTTTTGTAATTATATCACAATTGTACTTTGCACACAAACAATATTTGGTATATTGGTATGCCTGTTTTGAACCAAAAGTAACCTATATGCATGTCGTGTATCAAAATAATATGTTGATTAGGGCTGGGCAGGTTCCGCGAAAACCTGATCCGCACCTAAACAGCCTCTACCCGCACATGTGCTAAACGGATCCCCTTTTTTGGTTCAGCAAACAGCATGGTGCAGTACGGTTTGTGGGTTCGGATTTGGGAAAATCCTAGGGCTCCGCCCCGCCCCGCACTGTACGAAATTATTATAAAAAAAAAAAAAAACGTAAAATTGAAAAAACCCTAAAGTCCAAACTCCAGAGAGTTCACCACGGCCCCCTTCGGCAGATTCGACAGTTCCACGCCATCAGTGCCCTCAACCCCTCACAGTCTCACATTGCACCGCCGCTACCACTACCAGTCTACCCCTAATCCCTACACTCAATTTCGTTAGGGTTTTGGTCCTTTTGGAGAGCTCTCTGCCTCTATGGACTCAACTCTTTTCTCTACGCCAATCTTCGTTTCTTGGTAGTCTTTTCTCTTTTCTCTGACACTGATATTTATTTGTCTTTGCTTTTATATTTCAGTTTATTAACTTTATTTCATGTTTGAATTTATTGTAGCCTGCAACTGCACGGCCAAGGGCTCCAAGTCTCCGACCGACGACCGCAAGGTACCTTCTAACTTCTAAGTTCTAAGATTTGTTAATGTTACTCCAAAAAACCCTGTTGTAAACTTGTAAATATTTATTACTGTTACTCTTAAGAGTCAATCTTTGTTTCTTTGTTACTGTTATTCAAAAGATATTGACATATATCATATTGATTCATATATGCTGTATTTAGTGCCGAAATAAATAATGCTTGCCAATTAATTCAATATCATCCAAAGATTTTTCTTTTGCTTGTGGGTAAAATTTCAATATCTTAAACATCATCTTGCAATTCATCTACTTGACCTGTTGTAGGAAAATGGACATAAAGGTAGATCTATTTTTTTTTTTTTTTTTTTTTTTTTATAAGTAATTTGATTTAAAGTTCAACTTAATTAATAATTATGTTTAGCTTGCTGTTAATTTTTAGGGGTAATTACTTTTTCCCCCCATGAACTACCAAAAAATGCGCAATGCCCTTATGACCTACCAACTCGACCAAAATAGAGTATTCAACTACTAAAGACAACCATTTTTCCCCCTTCCGTCAGTTAGAGGGGTTAAAAGAAACAGTTAATGGGTCATGTTGAAAGATAGTGGTAGCTCATGGGGGGAAAAGAGGAAGATGGTGGTAGTTCATGAGGGGAAAAGAGGAAGAAAATGAGGGTAAAACGGCGTGTGACGGTCATGTGACCCGTTGACCGTTTGTTTTAACCTCTTTGACTAGCGGAAGGGGGGAAAAGGGTTGTCTTTGGTAGTTGAATGCTCTATTTTGGTCGAGGTAGTTTGTGGGGGCTTTGCGCAAAAGTTGGTAGTTCATAAGGGGAAAAGGTAATTACCCCTAATTTTTATATTGCTGCCTTTGTTGGTCTAAATCGTGTTTTTTACAAGTTCAAGTCCATAACTTTGTTTGGTATGATTTAAAGTTCAGCTTAATCAATAATTATGTTTAGCTTGCTGTTTTTAATCTCTTAAATAAGATTATAAAAGTTCAGCTTAATTATGTTTAGCTTGCTGTTGATTATGTTTTTTTTTTCCCACTTAATGTAGAGTTGTAGACTCAAGTCATGGATGATAATTCAACTGGTTGTCATAATACTATTGGTTCTAGTTCTGCGTCATCTGCACCTAGTCTTTTGGACAGTACCATGCCTCCCATGTTGAATGATAATGTTGAATGTGTTGGGGTTGGGGTTGGATCTACAGGAACTATTGGCTCTCCAAATCCTAGTTCAGCTCTCCCACATAAACCTAAGAAATTTGAGTAAACATCAAAGGTTTGGGAACATTTTACTAGGTTAGAGGAGAGTGATCCCAAGGATCCTAAATCATAATGTAAGTATTGTAAGACATTGTTTAGTTGTCACCCTAGAAGCCGCGGCACCTCATCCATGCTACAACATATCAGGAAAAGTTGCAAAAAATATCCTGGTAGGCTTGATAAGTCCCGAACAAAGTTGAGTTTTGAGGCTAAGAGGGAAGGACAAGGGGTAGTGGGCGAAGGGACATATGGTAATCTTGTTTTTACCAAGTATAATGCTACAAAAATAAGAGAATCAACTTCACAGATGATTATTGTGGATGAGTTACCATTTAGATTTGTGGAAGGTGAAGGGTTACAGAACTTCATGAAGACAGTGGAACCTAGGTATTCAATTCCTTCCCGTTATACTATGATGAGAGATTGGGTTAGGCTCTATATGTCTAAGAAGGAAAAATTGAGGGCAATGTTCTTGACATCCGATATTCGGGTTTGTCTTACCACTGATAGTTGGACTTCGGTACAGAACCTGAATTACATGTGCATCACTGCTCATTTTATTGATAATAATTGGAACTTGCACAAAAGAATTTTGAACTTTTGTTTACTTTGTAACCACAAAGGTGAGACCATTGGGCAAAAGATTGAGTCGTGTATGCTTGAGTGGGGTATTAGTAGCATTTTCACTATCACAGTTGACAATGATTCTTCTAATGATACTGCTTTGGAATACTTGAGGAAGAGAACGGCTCATAGGACTGGTGCCATATTGGAGAATCAATTTATGGATGTGAAGTGTTGTGCATATATTTTAAATCTTATTGTGTCTGATAGTTTGAAAGAAGTTGATGAGTCCATTGTGAAGGTTAGAAGTGCAGTGAAATATGTGAAGTCTTCTCTCCAAAGATTTGAGAACTTTAAATATTGTATGGAAAGGGAAAAATTGCTTTCAAGGGTTTATTGTGTCTTGATGTTCCAACTAGATGGAACTCCACCTTTAAGATGCTAGAAGGTGTTGCAGAGTGCTTTTGATCTTTTGGAAGAGTATGATGGGAATTATGTTCTTTCGTTGACTGAGGAAAAGAATGCTAAAAAAGGTTTGGGACCTTCTAATTATGATGACTGGGATCGTATTAGGACTTTTCTCAAGTTTCTCAAACTTTTTTATGATGCCACATTGCGACTTTCACGGTCTTTGTATGTGACTTCTAATATGTATTGGCAAGAAATTCGTGGCATTCAAATGCATATACAATCGTATTGTGATAGTAGTGATTATGTATTGAGTTCTATGGCGGAGAGAATGATGATGAAATATAATAAGTATTGGGGGGATTTAGATAAGGTTAATGTGTTTATGTTTGTTGATGTCATACTTGATCCACAAACCAAATTGGGGTCATTGGAATTTTGGTTCAAGAATATTCTTAATGAGGAGCAATGTACTAATATGGTGAAAAAATTGAAGCACTACCTTCAAAAATTATATGATCACCTCGATGCTGGAGAGACTTCATCTCAAGTTGAACATGGTAGTGTATATGTATGCCCTCAAGGTTCCTCAATGATAGAAGAAACCGATAACCTTTCACTTCACTTCATGAACAAGTTTCATAAGTACCTAATTTTAAAAAGTGATGTTCATAACAAATTGGAGATAGATCGGTATTTGATGGAAGATGTTGAAAAACCAAATGTGAATTTTGATATTTTAAATTGGTGGAAGGTGAACTCATCTAAATTCCTAGTACTTGCCAAAAATAGCACGTATTGTGTTGGCCATTCCCATTACTACAGTTGCTTCAGAGTCGGCGTTTAGCATTGGAGGGCGTGTGTTGGATCCTTTTCAAAGTTCATTGGCCCTCAAAACAGTTGAAGCATTGGTATGTGCACAAATTGGTTAAGATCAAAACCCTTGAGCAATGGCAATGGTTGTGACACAGAGATGGTTGAAGATCCTGAAAGTTATAAGCTCGATTCAGGTAAGATTTATGTTATTCAGTATTCACTTCTTAATTTATTTTGATATTTAGTATTTACAAATTGAAAAATTCTAATTATCGGTTTCAATTGAGAATGTAATTCTTTTTTTCTTTTTCTTTTTTCATTCTTTGTAGAAATTACTTCGAAGAAATTCAATATGTTGCTTGAGGAGGATCAGTGACGTGAAGATTGAAGATTGAAGATTGAAGTTGCCTTTTTTATTCTGCTATTATCTTTTACTTTATTTTTAATGTAACTTAAGTTTTATGTGTTAATGTGTGCTACTAGCCTACTAGCTTGGTTTGTTTGTGTTTTACAATTTTACTGCTGGATCTGTAACTTAAGGTTTTATGTGTGCTGCTACTACTGCCTGGCTAGCGGTTGCATGATGGATTTGTTTGTCTTTTCTACTGCCTACTTAGCTTGGCTGTTGCTTGTTTGGGTGGGAGGTGGGTTGCTTTTGCTTTGTTATGTTTATGTTTGTGTGTGCTTTAATTAGGATTTAGTTTGATAGATGCTGAAGATTTAATGTTAGAATTATTAATATTTCTTGTAGTGAATCTAGTGATGAATATGTATCAGGATTCAGTTTTTTTTATTTCATTAGGTGGATGCTGAAATTTTAATTTGTTGATTTCATTAAGTGGATGCTGAAATTGTAAATTTGTAATATGATGATTTCAATCATTTCATTAGGTGGATGCTGAAATTGTAATCTGTTTATTTCATTAAGTGGATGCTGAAATTGTAATATGTTGATTTCATTAAGTGGATGCTGAAGATTTTGTTAGAATTGTTGATTTGTTGATTATATTATTAACTTTGAATGCTGATTGATATTTACTTTAAAAAAAATATTATGTTTACTTACATTTACACTGCTGAGTAGTGAGTGCTGAACTACTGATTTATTAAAAAAAAAAGTTTAATTATTGAAGTGGGCTTTTAAACTTTTAGTTTAGTTTACACTTTACATGGTTAATTAGGTTTCTATATACAAAAAGAATAATTTTTTTTTTTTTTTGGTAACAGCAAAAGCCAATATTTCTTTAGTTTTATGGTTTTAAAATTCAATAAAAAATTATGTAATTGCCCCTATTTAACCCGCCCCGCCCCGCCCCGCCTCGCAAACCCGCGCCCCCCCGCCCCGTACAGATCCGCCCCGCACGGATACCCTAAAGTCGTTGAGGCTTGCCTGTCCTCTATACTCAACCCGCATGTGCGTGGGGCGGAGCCAAAAAGGGCGAAAAACCGCCCCGCCCCGCCCCTTGCACACCCCTAATGTTGATAAGAATTGAACCATTCATAAAATAATAATAATAATAATAATAATAATTAAAAAAAAAAAAAAACACACACACACACACACAATCAGTCTTGTGTAACAATTGAAAACACAAAATAATATGCGTGACTAATTGATATAACCCAAAAAATGACCAAATGTTTTTTTTTTTTTTTTTGTTACTTAAACACAATTTTTTTTTCCAATATATACCCCTGTCGTTTTATACATTTCATGATGTGCCCCCTATGGTTTAAATAAGTAACAGAAATGGTACTTTGTTTTTATAAATATAT
Source organism: Alnus glutinosa (assembly GCF_958979055.1). Taxonomy (NCBI): domain Eukaryota; kingdom Viridiplantae; phylum Streptophyta; class Magnoliopsida; order Fagales; family Betulaceae; genus Alnus; species Alnus glutinosa. The sequence continues at coordinate 20,400,596 of NC_084897.1, read as the reverse complement.
CACACATGATAGTTTGTACACAATTAATATATTTTTGTCCACCAATAGTAGCTCAATCGCCTGGGAACCACGCCTTATGAAGCGGAAGTTACTAGTTTGAATCCCCCCTCCTCCTCTTATGTGGATATGTCAAAAAATATGTTAGTTTGTAATTGGCCTCATTCTAAAAATCACTTGTTTGTAAAGATGCTCTCCAACAGGGATTCCGTTATTCAGAAGTGTTTCAGAAGATTCTGCACTGCTTGCAAGTCAGAAAAGTCGATTCCCTGTCAGCCATCCGGATGACGTGTCATCCCGTCCGGACGCTCATCTGTCCACAGTTCCAGCCGTCCGGACGACGTGCCATACCGTCTGGACACCTAACAGACCAAGCATCATCCGTCTGGAAGACGTGGATTTTCGTCAGGACGCCTCTCAGTATTCAACCAAGCTTCAGATTCTTTCCAAGTTCATATATGGGAAGATTGCTGCAACCGTCCGGACGATGTGGATTCCCGTCCAGATGCACTTCTCCTTAAGGCAAGAATCGCAATTCAAATATAACCGTCCAGACGTCTGTCAGCATGGTCCGGACGCGCATTCAATAGATATGGAAATTGCGGATTTAATTTCAACCGTCCGAACGCCTGCCTATCATGGTCAGGACGCACGCGCAACAGATATGGAAATTACGTGTTGAAGATTAACCGTCCGGAGGGCCATCCCCCATGGTCCGGACGCGCGAAGCCTTATATGAAAATTACTTGTAGCTGACGAGCGACCGTCCGGACGACAGTGCCTCACCGTCTGGACACGGCTCTCAAACAGGAAAGATTTTCAGCGAAAATCTCAGAAATTCTAGTCGCACAGTTGTCCATCCGGACGGCCCATGTCCACCGTCCGAACGGCACCTGTATATTTCACAGCAGTTGCCCATTTGAACCTCAGCCTATAAATAGAGGCCCTTGGGCATTGATAACTGCAAGAATTCGGTATTGAATTCCACCAGAGCTTAGAGAGTATTTTGTGAGATTATTGGAGCTTATCTGTTCTCTCTAAAGCCATTGTTGTGTGTTGTTGCTGAGCTATAAACTGAAGTCTATCTTAGGGGTCGGCCCTAAGGTAAATGATTCCATTGAAGACCCCTTCAGGTAGGAGACCTGGTTGGAAAGTGTTTGTGTTGGGTTACACGTTAGAGAGCAAGGTACGACCACTGCATCAGGGGTATGTGAGTGTTACTGCTTTGTATCTAGCTTTATCTTCTGAATAGTAGATATTTTGGTTTGGTTGCCCCGGAGTGGTTTTTCTCTTAATTAAGTTTCCACTTCGTCAACAAAATATGTCTTCTTTAATTCTGCATTGTGATATTTTGTTGCACATTATTGCACACACTGGTTATTTATTTTAGAAGTCAATTTCAATTTTCAATTGGTATCAGAGCTTGGTACACTCTGTTAGGATTTATTTCCTGAGTGTGATCCTTATCTTCTGTGACTTCTATTTTTTTTATTACACATTTTATCATGAATTCTTCTCAGTTATCTAATAAGGATTCTGATATTAAGCTCTTGAAGGTTTTTAATAAATTGAAGAATGCTCAACATTCTAAAGTTTCTCATAAAGAGCTTAAAAATGTGAAGCAAGAAAAATAGTATTTAATTGTTCAGTTATCTGGATCACATGCTTTGATTGACTCTTTGAAATCTAAGAATACCATGATATTTGACATTATTGATACACTTGAGAATAAATTAAAAGAATCTGAAGATCTCTTGAAAAAATTCTCAAGTGATAATTTGAAAAGCATGCTTTGTATTCATTCAGATATTTCTAACAAGCCTGCTTTAATTTTTGATGATATGAGTGCTTCTACTTCACATGCTTCTGATTCTGAATTAGATATTAAGCCTGTGATAGTAGATACAGCTTGCTTAGAAAATTATTGCTTAAATAATCATGTGATGTCAAAGTCCAAGGAACCAGGTGATGAGTGCCAAAAAGTGTATATTTGGACCCCTTAATTTACATTAGTTAAACCTTTAGCTTTGTTACTTTCTGATGTTTTGGTTAGTTTTAGTGTTTTTGCGTTTTTGCAGGGTAATAAGAGAAAAATGACAATTTTCAAGTCAAAATACATAGAAAGCTAGATTTTCGGAAGTGCTGAAAAAGTAGATCGATCGAAAAGTAGTTCGATCGAATATTAAGTAGATCGATTGAAAAGCAGATCGATCGAATATTAAGTAGATCGATCGATTTTAAAATCGATCGATTGAATTTTTGCGGGACAGAAACCCTAGCTCACTCTATAAATACGTCTTTTTCTCATTTTCTCAATATGAGGAGCCGCGGCAGAGACCGTCTGGGCGCCCCAAAGGGCCGATTTTGACCTAGCTTAGGGTTCTTGGGTGATTTTCACCTAGAACCACCTTCCTTTGTAAGTTTATTTATGTTTTTATTGATTCTTCTTGTTCATTTACATTTTCTTTAGTGATGTATAACTAAACTTTCGTCTTAGGTTGAGGATGAAACCTCACCATTGAATAGAAACTGAGTTTCATTGCTTGTTTATGCTATTTGAGTTTATGGGCTTTGATTTCTCATGGTTCTACTCCGATTTTTGAGATTATTATTGGATATCTCTTGTGATTTCCGGATACAAGTGATGATTTGATATAGTTTTATTAAATTGATGGCTTGGGTTTTCATGTATGTTGGATATTCATTGTGTTTCATTCTATGGATACATTTGATGATTTAGTTGAAACTAGATATCTTTGTGATTTGTGGAAGAATGGATTCATTGAATAATTTAAATAATTTTTGAAGCAAAAGTAGAACATACCTAAGATTTGCATTTGAAAACCTCAAAATATGTGTGATGAGCATGAGATTAGGTTGTTGTGATTTGGTGAGTGTGGATTCCAAAACCCTAGACCCCTTTATTTTCATTAATTTTGTTTATGTTTTCTTTTATTAAAAACCCCTAAATTTGGAACTAGGTTAAAATAGGATTAGTTTGAATAGAGATTAATTTTCGCAACTCAATTCCCTGTGGGATCAACCTCGCACTTGCATAACACTATATTGCAAAACGATTCGTACACTTGTGAGTAATTATAATTTGCACAACACCAGGAACACGAGGTAAGTTTGTTCCTACCTGTCATAATTGTGGGAAGATTGGTCATATTAGGCCAAATTGTTGTTTGTTGAGATCCCACAGGCCTTGGATTAAGCAGGATGCTTTGAGGAAAAGTGAAGATTCTTCCTCATCTAAATATGTCATGCCACATAGAAGACATATAAAAGGTAAGGGCAATGTTATTTGTAAGAATGCTAACCATAATTCTGCAAAAAATGTCAAGAAGCATTCAAGCAAAAAAAGCTTGCCCACCGTCATCACTGCAGCATCACCGGTCACATCCGACCCAATTGTCCACAGCTCCAGGCTTAGAAGTTGAAGGTCCAAAGGGAGCTGCTAGCCAGAGTTACTTCAGGCACTCTACCTTCGACAGCACATCAGGCTCCACGGCATCAGCAGCAGTTTGTTCCTGCCATTCAAAGTGGCAAACCAAAGAAGAACAAATCAAGGCGCTACAAGAGAAAGCCGCAGAAGCCCATTAGCTACCATGACTATGAAGGGTTTCTGAGTCTGATGAAATGTATGCTAAGGAGAATGGACAACATGGACAAGACCAGCAAGCCATCGCCATGGGTCAAGCAAGTATGGGTCAAGAATGATGAGACCATTCACCCCTTGAGGGGGAGTGGACTCACCTAGTAGGTGAGGTCTCTCATGCCTAGGATTTTGGTTCATAAATCCTAGTGTATGTCAAGTATGTTTGCATTGCATTGTTTATCATGTCATATCTTATTTATGCTTTGCTTTTTGTTTGAGGAACCATTTATTTTATCCCTCATATTTTCTCTTGCTGTCTTGAGAAACATCTGCATATATTTTTTGGGGATGACAGTTAAAGCACGTCGAGCGGCTACTTTTCTGTCTTGGTATTTCTTAACCTCTCTCCATGAGAACAGGTTTGATTTTACCTTACATGCTGGGAAATGTCATTTCCTTTTCCATAAGCATGTCTTTGTTGTTTTTCTATTTATTGGTTTTCAACAAAAAAAAAGGGGGGGGGGGGGGGGGGAGAGAAGATGCGGAATTTTTTTTTTTTTTTTTTCTTTTGATAGCTTTTCAGATATTGCATGTGTTTTTGCCTAATATCTCAGTTCATTGTGCATTGATTAAATATGCTTATATATGATTGAGAGTTTATGCATGATATCTGTTAAGTTTTCTTGTTGCATCTTAATGATAGATAGTTACTTTCCTCATGCGATGAAAATGTGCACTATCTAAGACTCCTCTAAGGTACATCTTTTCCTTCTCTGACTTTTTGCGTCTAGAAATTATAGATAAGAGAAGAGGTTTTTGATAAGATAACCAAATTGACTAAATGCTAGTTGAACCTAGAACCTAAAAATTCTGGCACTCTCAAGGTTGCAGCATCATTAGAATCAAGCAGTAACTCTTCAGTTTTCTGTGCTATATGCTTATATTCACTGCTTATGCGCTGAATTTGCAATATACCTTGCTCTCTATGTGCAAGTAAAAGTTTACCTTGTCCTTCATGGTACAAGTAAAACAATTAGGTGCTGCATCTTAGGGGGAATGTATCAAATGAGGGTGGCTAGGCCCTAGTAAGATAAGGTTTGACTTTTGGCTGATCTTTCATTGATTTTCTTTCTTGTTTGGAAAATCTGGTTGCTTTTTGTCATATCAGTAAATTTCATAACTTATTGAGAAAGTCTTTACACACACGCGCGCATTGCATGAGTTGAGTAATCTATTTAAAATTTTTATTTGCAAGGAAATTTGTGCTTATTGAATGCTTAACTCTTATTTATATCTTTGCAATGCTATTTGACTGTTTTATCAGTTGATTATACATGCGTGGTCTGAAGTTAACTTTAGGAAAAATATTTTTCTGCAAATTTTCCTCAAGTTTCAGATTTTCAGTGTGAAGCATCTAGACGGACCTATTCTTACGTTCGGACGAGCGCAGTCTTGTCGTTCGCTGTCCTAGCAGTAGCCGTTTAGATGGTTAAGTGACTCATCCGGACAGGATCTCTACAGGTTTAAGACTTGTGTCTCTTTTTTTGTCATACACACATCTTTGCATTTTTATTGATTTATCATGGCATGTTGTGTTTTTTTTTTTCCTCGTGGATTTCTCCTGAGATTTTGGCATTCTTTGCACATCTCTTCTCATCCCATGATCTTCATTGTGTCTTCCGTTATTCTTTTAAGTTTTTGTGTTTTTAGAATATTGAATTTTTGTTGGGATATTTTCTTGAGATAGTGTGCATGAAAATCATATTATGTTTGTGTGTTGGGTTAATATTGATATATCTAGGTCATTTGGATTGCCATCTTTGCTTTTGTAATTCTTGGGCATCCAATTGACAGCTATCTTAAATATCACATTTTTTTGGAACTAACATGATCTAATGGTATTTTTGGAGATATTTCTTATTGGTTTTGGTTTAGGAATATGTTATCCAGCAACTCCCAGCACAATATTTGACAGATGGATCATTTGGAAAACTGACAGTTGTTGAAGTCGGATGTTCGATTTCCAAAGGTCTCAGGATTAAGATGAGCTTTTCCTCCAGCTTATGCATAGCTTTCCGTAGCATCTCCCTCAGATCTGCATCAGTTAAAGGTTCAGTATTTATCTTGCAGACCAATTGCTTAGAGGATGTCAATCTGCGGATAAACAGGTTCATGCCTTGCAAAATCAAACAACTGAAGGTTTTTCAGTCCATGGTTCCCGGCTCCCGGAGCTAGAAGCCGAAGTAGTACAAATCCAGCTTTTACGGATTTCTCTCTGTTACTTGATTTCAGTGGATCAGCAGGATTTGGTACTTGGAGGATTTTTGTTCCTCTCTTTTGGGCCACTTGCAAACTCTTCTCTATTTTCCTATTTTTTTGGATTTTAGAACGTTTTTGTCTGTGTATATTATTACTCTGTTTACCCTTGTCCTTCTGAGACATTTAGGGGGAGTATTTTTTTCTTTACTCTATTTTACCATTTGTCCCTTTGTGACAAAAATGGGAAGTAATTTTTATTTTTGGACCGGGAATGTATTTTCAAACCGGTCAAGTGATTTTTGTCCCAGAATGGCAAAATGGGGAGTTTGTTAGTTTGTAATTGGCCTCATTCTGTTAGACAAAATCACTTGTTTGTAAAGATGCTTTCTAACAAGGATTCCGCTATTCAGAAGTGTTTCAGAAGATTTTGCACTGCTTGCAAGTCAGAAAAGTTGATTCCTTATCAGCCGTCTGGACGACGTGTCATCCCATCCGGACGCTCATTTGTCCACAGTTCTAGGTCCGGACGACGTGCCATACCGTCCGGACGCCCGACAGACCAAGCATCATCCGTCCGGACCCTTTACTGTATCGAGAAGCTTCTGTTCCAGCTTGCATCAATCCGAACGTCTCAGCAGCCCGTCCGGACGCCTCTCAGTATTCGACCAAGCTTCAGATTCTTTCCAAGTTCATATATGGGAAGATTGCTACAACCGTTCGGACAATGTGGATTCTCGTCCGGATGCGCTTCTCCTTAAGGCAAGAATCGCAATTCAAATATAACCATATGAACGTCTGTCAGCATGGTCCGAACGTGCGTTCAACAGATATGAAAATTGTAGATTTAATTTCAACCGTCCGGACGCCTGCCTATCATGTTCCAGACACGCGCCCAGCAGATATGGAAATTGCGTGTTGAAGATTAACCGTCCAGACGACCATCCCCCATGGTCCAGACGCGCGAAGCCTTATATGGAAATTACTTGCGGCGGACATGCGATTTTCCGGACGACAGAGCCTCACCGTCCGGACGCGGCTCTTAAACAGGAAAGATTTTTAGCGAAAATATCAGAAATTCTGGTCTCACAGTTGTCCGTCCGGACGGCCCATGTTCACCGTTCGGACGGCACCCGTATATTTCACAGCAGTCGCCCATTTGAACCTCAGCCTATAAATAGAGGCCCCTGGGCATTGAGAACTGCAAGAATTCGGTATTGAATTCCACTAGAGCTTAGAAACTATTTTGTGAGATTATTGAAGCTGATCTGTTCTCTCTAAAGCCATTGTTGTGTGCTATTGCTGAGCTGTAAACTGAAGTCTATCTTAGGGGTCGGCCATAAGGTAAATGATTCCATTGAAGACCCCTTCAGGTAGGAGACCTGGTTGAGAAGCGTTCGTGTTGGGTTACACGTTAAAGAGCAATGTACGACCATTGCATCAGGGGTATGTGAGTGTTACTGCTTTGTATCTAGCTTTGTCTTCTGAATAGTGGATATCCTGGGTTTGGCTACCCCGGAGTGGTTTTTCTCTTAATTGAGTTTCCACTTCGTCAACAAAATATATGTCTTCTTTAATTCCGCAGTGTGATATTTTGTTGCACACTATTGCACACACTGGTTATTTATTTTAGAAGTCAATTTCAATTTTCAAAATAAAATAAAATAAAATCAATAAATTTTGTACCATATATATATATATATATATATATATATTATTTTAAAGTTTTTTTTTTTAAAAAAAAATAAAAAATGTTAGGGTGGCCAAGCCACCCCTTTGGGCCACATGGGGTGGCCGGCCACCCCCATGGCCCATGGGGGTGGTTCGGCCACCTCAAAGGGCCAAAACCTAATTTGTGTTTTTTCTCACTTTGGCCATTGGGTGTGGCCAAACCACCCCCATGGGCCACGGGGGTGGTTCGGCCACCCCTAAGCCTAATGGCCATCCCCAAGGGCTATGTGGGTGGTCGGCCACCCCCAAAAAGGCCTTGGGGGTAGTTTCCCCTTGGCCAAAATGGGAGTGGCCAGCCACCCCCCATGTGGCCCAAAGGGGTGGCTGAGCCACCCCATAATTATATATATATATATATATATAAGAAATCATTAAAATAATAATTATAAAAAATGGTAGCCACGTCAGCGCTGAGGTGTACCACGAAGACAGGTGTCGCGCATGTACGTTGACACCTGTAGGATGACGTGGCTGGACGTTAGTTTTGGACGAAAAATTGGACTGATGTACCATTTCCGTCTTTTCATATACCACCGGTACCAAATTTGATAAAAAGTAAAATTAAGGGGACAAAAAATAAAGGTTGTAAAGCACAGGGGGCAAATAGGTATTTAACTCTTTTTCAAAAGTTGAGATTGTGTAGCTAGGAGTAGGAATGGAGCTAGAAACAGATTTAATGAGAGTAGTTTTGACGGCCTAGGAGAAGAGTTTTGCCTCCCATCTTGAAATTTTTTGATTTTTTTTAAATCAACAAAGCCAGGAATTTTTTATTTTTTGATAGCCTAGGAGAAGAGTCAATGTTTCTGCAGATGATCAAATTTCACCTATCAACAGTTTGTTTGTTTGTTTCTTTTTTTTTTTTGTTTTTTTCTGCAGATGATCAAATTTCACCTGTCAGCAGTTTTTTTTTTTTTTTTTTTTTTAATTATTTTTTTTTTTTATTTTTTATTATTATTATGGGATTTGTATAATATAACTATTAAGACAAGAGTTACAAGAACTCAAGAGACAAGAGTTACAAGAACTCAAGAAACAAGAGTTACAAGCATTCAAGAGACAAAAGTTACATACACTCAAGAGTCAAGGGTTACAAGACGATAAATTATTGTTAGTGTAGATGTAGAAGAAACTTGTAACGTTCATATTCTTTTCTCTATAAATAGAGTATTGTATGCAATCAAATATATCAAGGAAATATGTAATCAACAAAAGGCTTTGACGTGTGGATGTAGGCCATAGGCCAAACCACCTAAAATCTGTGTTTCCTCTATTTCTTTTATCTCTCTTTCAATTATAATGAGTTCTTACATGGTATCAGAGCTATAAGCTAACGCCAGTATTCGATCCTGTGCAATTTTTTTTTTGTTCACTCATCCTTTTGCATCTTCAATTATAACCAAAATCAAAATATCCACAAATATCCATTGTGTGCCATTTTTATTTTTATTTTTATTGAGTTTTCTCATCCTTTCACATTTTCTCATCTTGTACTCGAGCTATTTCTCTTTCCACGCTCACATGAGTCTCTCTCTTTATTAAGATGACATGCCACATTGTCATTGTTTCATTTACTAGCAAATACCACCACCCCCCAATTCTCTCTTGTTGAAAAAAGAAAAAAAATGCCCAAAGAGGTTTCATGCTCATAGTTGGTTCAATTTCGACAATAGTAGCTGTTTCCGACTAAAGTTGTTGATGTCCAAATTTTGGCCATAATAGCCGATGCCGGTTAAAGTCGCCGATGTCCAAGTCTCGGCCATTGTCGTCGAAGTCCAAGTTTCGGTCATAGAAACCGATGTTTCCATTCAGGCCATAGTAGCCACATTTTTTTTTTTTTTTTTCTAGCCCTTTGATGTTCAAGATCAAACCTCAATGTCTGTGTTATACCGCTGGGTTTTTAGGGGCGTATTGAGACAAGAGTTACAAGAACTCAAGAGACAATAGTTACAAGTATTCAAGAGACAAAAGTTATATACACTCAAGAGTCAAAAGTTACAAGATGATAAATTATTGTTAGTGTAGAAGTAAAAGAAATTTGTAACGTTCAGATTCTTTTTCTGTAAATAGGCTATTGTATGCAATGAAATATATTAAGGAAATATGTAGTCAACAAAAGGTTTTAACGTGTGGATATAAGTCTTAGGCCTAACCACCTAAAATCTATGTTTTCTCTATTTTCTTTATCTCTTTCAATTATAATTAGTTCTTACAATTACTAATACAAAAAGTAGTCCGGAAAAAATAAACAAAGTTATAAATGCCTTAAAAGCTTTTCATTGAAAAACAAGAAAAAGAGAATTAAGACCACCACTAACATGAATTCCTAGTGATTATGGCATGAACATATGTTGGTTCTTGGTAATGATACGTCCTACGCATATGGATACCCTCCAAAAAAGTGTTGCAAAACTACCTAATCTTCATGACGTTATCTCAATTCCCAAACCCAAAACCAAAAAGTTAGAAATAACCAAAAAAAGGGGTCAAGATCAAAATGGGCGCTGCCTTTTCCTCTTGCTCCTCTCATTCCCTCACTTTCCCCACTTGCATACTTTACTCCCTACCCATCACTACCTCGTCAAAATCCAATCCCAGATCAAATTCCAACCCATTTTTGTGCCCAACTTCCAAAATCTTCCACACCTATTTGCTAAAACCGATAAAAATCATGGCCCAGACCCCTTTACCTTCTTCAGGGTTGGCTGTGAAGTGTGGGAAAGTTGAGGGTGTGGAGATCCAAGAAGAGGGGAGTGCAAGAAAACCCATGTTTGATTATCATGGGATTGATCAAGATTTGCTTCAGGAGATGGTTTATGATGCTCTTGTTTGGAGCTCTCTCCATGGGCTTGTTATTGGTGACAAGTCTGTACAGGTCAGTGGACAAAAAAGGATTATCATTTTGAATCTCTCTCTTTCTTGTTCAGTTTTTTTTTTTGGATGAATTTTCTTGTTCAGTTTGATGGTGTTGGTTTGCTGACCTTCTGTTCGGTTACATTCAAGTTTTTCATTTCTTTGTAACTTCGTAATTTTTGTTGTAATTCCTGAGAAAATTGAGAATATCAACTTAGTTCAGCATGTAGTGTAACATTGGGAGTATGTTTTTTCATTTGATTTTACTTTCCTCCCAAATTTGGATTGTGTAACTGTCAATCAATTAGAGCCCGATCGTATCATGCCCAGATACTGAGCGTGGAATAATTTTCTTAAAAGCTAGAGATTTACAATATATCTGATAATGATCTGATATGAAGTTGGTTTGCCAGCTAAGAACAAGATTAGTATCTTCTTCTTTTTTCTTTTGGGGGGGGGTGGGGGGGGTTTGGAGGGATGGTATAGGCTTAAAGACACAATGGGCACTAAATTATGCTCTTTATGTTTAATTATCAATACTTGAATTTGATGTTTGGTTGCTTTCAATCATAGAGATCAGGAAAAGTGCCCGGCGTAGGCTTGGTACATGCCCCATTTGCCTTATTGCCCATTCCATTACCAGAAAGTCAGTGGAGACAAGCGTGTGAGTTGGCCCCAATATTTAGTGAACTTGTTGATCGAGTGAGTTTGGATGGCAAATTTCTACAGGAGTCATTGTCCAGGTAGTCTCTCTTTAAAATCTTCTCCCTCGTACACACACAAACAAGTAATTATTATTATTATTATGTATGTGGTTGCATGCAAACAGCCTAATTTATTGAACGGAAAAAAACCTCATCCGACCCACTGGACATGGGTTAAATCAAATAAGTTCCAGTATTTGCCCCTACTAGGTTATTATTCCCATAACAAATGCCTTCTTTGGTTTATCTGCTCATAGTTTTAGCACCTTAAGAGCTGATGGAGAGCGTTTTAGAGCCCTTTCAGCATTTTGGCCAGCCAAAATAGCTAAAGGCTGCTGTGAATGCTCTTATGCTAGGATTTGATTGGGATTTGACTAGCAAGTTGCATATTGGGCTTTAGCACTGCATCAACCTCCTATTTAAGAAAAAAATGTGCCTGCAAACTCTGACAGCATGATTGTCCAACCAATCAACACTTTTGACCTTCATGAAGTGGTTGTTTGTTTTGGTTCTTGATGAGGAACTCTATAGTTTCCAGGCTTTGTTGTAATCTCCATCCAATCATTTCTAATCTGTCCACCATGCTGAGCTTCTGGTCCTTTTTATCTTTTTCCCTTTTTTCAAGGATGATTTGCATCGAAAGTATTTTGCAGGACTATGCCCTTGGTAGATGCATGTCATATTCAGAATAGTTTCACTGCCCCTCTAGCTTGTCCTTAACTTTAGCATATATGTTTCCTCTAAGTTTAAATAGGCCGATTTCACAATACTCCTTTACATTTGTGCTGCTTCCTGTCTATCTTTCTTTAAGTTTGATTTCTTCTACTTATGGCATTTGTTTTTCTTCAGTTTCAAGTTTCTCTGATTGACTGAAGAGATTGGAAACATTTGTGAATTGATGTCTCTTCTATTCTTCACATTGCAGAACTAAGAAAGCAGATGCTTTTACATCTAGACTTTTAGATATTCATTCCAAGATGCTAGAGATTAACAAGAAAGAGGTAAGTGTATATTTTGATAGGGCATATGGATAATTTACCTTCTTTTACGTTTACTTATCAAAAAAGATAGGGCATATGGACAAAAATTATTGTGAGAGGATTTATTTTGATCTTTGTAGAGCTTCTTGGTCATTTTAGTCTGAGCGTCTCCATTTCATGATTATAATGTTTATTGCATAAATTCCATTTTTTTTTTTATAACATAAATTACTTTTTTCATTTAGCTTATAAACAAATTTTTTTGAATGAATTTAGCGTGTTATTATAAATGAAAGGCATTCTAGGATCATAAAAGTGATGAAAGATGAAACAGAATCATTATGGTGTTTATGTAGTTTCTTACACCCCTTACCTATTAACTTCATTTTCTTTATTTCACTAACTATTTGGTGTAAAAGACAGTAATTTTTATGGTTCAGAAGTGGGGAAAATACTAATCTTTGTTTGAATTTTTTACACAGGAAATACGCTTGGGTTTACATCGCTCAGATTATATGCTTGATGAACAAACTAAATTGCTTTTCCAAATAGAACTGAACACAATTTCGTCTTCATTCCCTGGCCTTAGTTGTCTTGTCACTGAGCTCCACAGGTCAACTATTTCTGGAATTTGCATTTCACATCTTATTTAAAAACTTTTTATTTTATTTTATTTTTAAATAAGTAATTGAGATATCATAAAAAGCATAGGGCGGCTCCAGGTACACATGGAGTATACAAGAGAAGCCGCATGCCTAGTAGGAGCAAAAAGAACAAGAAAGTCATAATAACTAATCAGCAAAGGAGAGACAAAAGCAGCTGTCCAAAGATACAAGGCGTTGAAAAATAAAGAATTAATCTCCTCTAAAGTCCACTTACGGTCCTCAAAACTTTTGTCATTCATTTCCCTCCAAAGACACCACAAAAGGCATAAAGGAACAATCTTCCACACAGTAGCACTCCGAGTGTTGCCGGCAATCCACCAACAAGCATACAAGTTGACTATTCGTCTAAGCACAGTAAAGAAGAAGATGGTCCACAGACTCCACATTTTTTTTACACATACAACACCTATCAACCACAATGACGCGCGCTTTTAGAGATTGTCCATGGTAACGATCTTTCCTAGGCCGACCAAGCAAAAAAAGCTACCATCGACGGAACCATAGTCTGCCAAACACTATTCCAAGGTAAACAAAAGCCATCATTACACCCCATGACACTATAAAAGGATTTAACATGAAACAATCCTCTTTTGGATGTAACCCGCAACAGCTTGTCCTCATCTTCCCATCTCAATCGCACTAAATACAACACCCTGAAGAACAAGGCAAAGACATTCACCTCCCAATTATGAATCACTCTAGCAAAGCTCATGTTACACTGAATGGAACCTCTAGAAAGTTCCACATGAATTGCAACAGAAGCATCCTTTTGCGCAAGCAATATCAAATAAAATTGGAAAAACCTTCCTTCTAACTTAAGAATTTCTTGAAAATTAAGTTTGGGTGCTGGGTTTGATTTCTAGTAATGAATTATCCGGAGTATATTCTGAGTTCCTGATTACATGTTGAAAAGGCTGTGAAGCAGGCACTAAAAGGTTAAGCCATTCACCAGTGTACCGGGGTCAAATAAAATGACCTCTGTATCCTTAGCAAGGAAAACTGTCATGGGTGGTTAGAATGGAACAGGGGTTAGAACAGTTGCAATGTCCATGTCCTTATCTATTATATATTTGCCATTCATTTATTGAAAGTAAATGTGGCATACATGACAAGATTTTAGAACTGCTCTAACCACCATCTTAGTCATTCTCCCTACTGCCAGTGTGGGGTGGGGTGGGGTGGAGGTGCCAACCAGCCAACCAACGTCGATGTTTTCCTGCCTGTTTCATTTTGTCCTAGCAGTTGTTTGCCTGTTTATTGGCCTCTAAGACAAAAATTCTAACACTAAGTTGTGCGAGAGACACCATAGGAGGTGGGATATGATTGAAGATTGTGAGCTTTAGGGGCTTAGGGTTGGGTTGTTTTGTGGGCTGTTCCTTGTCGGGTCGGTGGTGAGGCTGTTGCTTCTTGTATACTCCGTGTGTACTAGGGGCGCCTTACGCTGTTTTTTATAAAATTACAATTACTTATAAAAAAAAAAAACTATATAGCGTTCATTGTATTGTTCTGATGCATTTTTCAGAAATGTAAGTACATAGAGTGATCAAGAAGTATTTAAACCTTGGTCATTCTGCAGAAGCTTACTTAATCATTATGGTGAAGTCCTTGGATTAGATCCTAAAAGGATTCCTGGCAATACTGCTCTTAGTCACTTTGTGGAGGCATTTGCTAAAGCTTGGACTGAGTATAATAATCCCAGGTTAGATTTCAAAATATGTTTTCTTGGTTTCTTTTCTGCTGCTGCATTCACTAAGGTGATTTAAGGTGTATGTAACTGTGAATAAAATTGTACAGAGCTGTAGTTATGTTTGTGGTTCAGGCTGAAGAGCGTAACATGTACGACCAACATTGGCTTTCTGCAGTTCTGAAAGAAAGATATCCTCTTTATATCTATCACAGGCTCCCATGTGTAACAGGCTAGTGGTGCCTCCAAGGCATCACAAGGGTTGAAAAACCTTAGCATGACTACTTGTGGGCTATTATATTGTGTTTCTTCGAACCTATATTGATAAAAAGCATAGGAAAATCTTAATTTCCAAAATGATTTACTTTTTAAAAAATTATTTTTTCTTCTCTATCCTAGATTATTGTTGGTGTATCCTTTTTTTTTTTTTGGTGTGTGTGTGTGTGTGTGTGTGTGTGTGTGTGTGTGTGTGTAAGAGAGCCTTTTTGAAGAGTCAGCAAAGAGTTAGCTTCCTTAGCTTTGTAATACACATAGCATTACAACTATTCGGAAAACGATGGCAGAAATTGACACCGAAGGAGAACTTCTACCAGATGGAACACTTCTTGTGTATGTAGCCTTATGCCTTGGAATAATGAGTTTTCTAATCTAGACTTGATGCTTTACTATGTTATCTTTTTTACTTTAATATAGAAAAGACTTTCATTTGCAGGGGTGGTAAAGCAATTGCAGTAATTTATTTTAGAGCTGGCTATACGCCAAATGATTATCCTTCAGAATCAGTAAGCATCTTTGCTTTATTTTCCTGCTGCTCAGAATGATGGTTTTGTCTGGAGAAGAATCTTTGCTTTTCCTTGGAAATGTAAACATTTGTTCTCTAGTCCTAGGAAATTTCTGGTGCTAATGGACAAATCCCAAGTCCTCAATGGCATGAACATCTGTCTTGTTAATCTTGAGAGCGATAATGGTTGTCAGGTAATCCTGCATGTGTCTCTTTATCCTTGGTATAAAGTAGGTAAAGACTACTAGACGTTGATTGGTGGTACACCATGAGAGTGGATATCCAACACCCTCTTTTACCAATCAGGTCATGCAGAGTTGTGAATAGTAAAACTTCCTATCATCCATGGTAGGGGAATTTACTGAATTTTTAACGTTCGCGCATGAGAGTGTATGAGGCAGTTTTTTGAGTTAAACATGATTCATAATTTATGCTTGTATGAAAGGTGCCAAACCATTATCAACTTCATCATCAGTTTCTTCATGTTCTTATCTTAATTCTTAAAATGTTTAAAATCTAATGTCTTTCCAAAGATAATCCTTATGGTCTTTTTGCCTTAAAATGTGAGCATCAAATCTTTGAAATGGTAGAAAGGAAATTTTTTTTTAAAAAAAAACCAGCATCGATATGGCAATATTGAGGTATAATCAAATGACTGTTTGCATTATTCTGATATTGCCTCCTGAATTGTTCCTAAATCTGGTAATGACTTCTAACTTTTAGATTTTTTCTGCTCGATGCTTGCTAAATAATCTCTAACACAACCGTAAGATACTATCCATCTACTAGAATTCCATTATACCATGCCAGTAGATGCGTCAAACTCAGGATATCATGCCTATCATATGATTATTCCATACTCATTCTTACTCGATTCGTAGGAATGGAAAGCTAGGCTACTTATGGAGCAGTCATCTGCCATCAAGTGCCCATCAATATCTTATCATTTAGCAGGAACCAAGAAGATTCAACAAGAACTTGCAAAACCCGATGTACTTGAGAGGTATTGCATGATTACTAATCCTTACAATGTCCATGTCATTTGAGAATCAGTACTACTTGGTGTGTTTGGAAGCAATCTCCTAATAAGATTGGCTCTGATGGCTAAAAGAACGGTTAGTAATAGGTTAATGCGAATGATTTACTGATGGCTAAAAGAATGGTTAGTAATAGGTTAATACAAATGATTTTTCAGGTGAAGTTGAAAATATAGTGTTAAGTTACTTATTTTTAACCCCAAAAATGGCATCTAGTTTCTATCGAAAGAAGGAGGCGACTTTATTTATTAAAGGGACTCAAATCATTAAGTATTGACATCTTTACCAGCTAAAACATGATAGAAGTATTTTTCTCTCTTGCTTATTGTCCTGAAAATTATGAGTTCCTCGTTCTTTTGTAAATTTTAGCAGAACTGGTTTACTTCCAATTGGCTTTTCTTCCTTAAAGCTTCCTTTGTTAGCAGGTTTCTTGACAATAAAGAGGACATTGCCAAACTACGAAAATGCTTTGCTGGATTGTGGAGTTTGGATGACCTGGAAATTGTCAAAAAGGCAATTGAAGTACCTGAGCTGTTTGTTATGAAACCCCAAAGAGAAGGCGGAGGTATCATATTTTTCTGAACTCTGCTCTGCTGTTCTTGCCGTTAATAACATTGTTAACAACTGATTTATCTTTCTACTTCAGGGAACAATATCTACGGTTCCGATGTGAGAGAAACCCTTCTACGATTGCAGAAGGAAGGGACCGATGGAAGTGCAGCTTACATCCTAATGCAAAGGATATTCCCTAATGTTTTCCCCACATTTTTGATGCGCGATGGCATTTGTCATAAAGATCATGCCATTTCAGAACTTGGTATATATGGTGCTTACTTGAGGTACATGTGCTTTGCATTTATTCAACGTAAGGCACCCCCACCCCCACCCCCACCCCCAACCCTGGCAATTTACATGTCTCTCTTTGTCAATCACTTCAATGAATCCATTTTGGCAGTTGGTTTTCTTAACCCCATTTTCTTTCAACATACCAAGCAAGCACTACGAAAGGCATATTCGTCCTGAGTTTCTCATTTGCGAAACACTTGATAATCTTGGAATGGAATGTGCAGGAACAAGAGCAAGGTGATCATCAATGACCAATGCGGTTACTTGCTGCGGACTAAGATTTCTTCATCAGATGAAGGTGGTGTTGCAGCCGGATTTGCAGTATTGGACAGTATATATTTGACTTGATGGAGGCAGCCTGGATGTCACTTAAATAAACTCGAAGAATTCGTCATTGATTTCCACACTTTACATGTTGAAAAAGATCTCAATATCTCATGGTCTCGATACTTGGCAATGCTCAGGTCAAACTGGATGTTGCCTTTATTTTTTTCACAAGGGAAAATGATTGACGTGGGGGACTTTCTTGCCTTCTATTTAACTTTGGGAGCGCAGTTGTAATGTGTGAGTGGAGCTTCTGGCTTTTCCTTAGCCAGACAGGGCTATTATATTAACAATAAACTGTGCGCTTTGGAAGCATTTCGTAGCTCCCTTGTTTTTGTGTGTTAATTATAAGCTAGTAGAAAAACGAAGGCTTGAAGTGGAGAAAAAATAATTATGATTATATTTTGCCGGAAGTTGAAATATTTTTTAGGTTTAGAGGCTTTATTTTTGCTCACTTCGGTTTCTATTTGTATCGTAGATGGTACTTCGTTTATGGCTAAAACGAAAATGATATTTATTTCAAAGTCTGTCTATAAAATTGATGGTAGTTCACGTCAACCCAACAAGAAAATGACACGTGGACATATCTCATATTAAAAATTAATATATATATATATATATATATATATATATATATATATATATATATATATATATATATATATATATTTCCTTGAACAAAGCACTCAACGCTCTAATTTTCATGATTCTTTTTTTATACTATCTTCTTAATTATTATGGCCAATTTTTTTGTTCGACAAATGAGACATTTCGATACAATAATTGCATTGTAGTGGGTGTGGTTTAGTAAAAAAGTGCGATTCGTTCTACTAATCCCTTAATAGTAAAGGGGTCCCTTCGGTTTGTTTGATTAATATTCCGATAAAAAAACGAGAGCTAAGAGCAAATAGAACACCTTTAAGGAGTTTCAATATCGTCACATATTTTAATGAGTTTTTTAATTTTTAATATGAGATATGTTCACATGTCAGTTTGTTATTGGGTTGACGTGAACTTCCATCAATTTTATGGTTGGAAATACTATCTTTGATTTTAGCTATAAGCAAGGTATCATCTACGATACAAATTGAAACTAAAGTGGTAAAAATAAAGTCATTAAACCACGTGTGGATAATGAGCGTTGAAAAAGTAGGTAAATGTGAATGACCAAGCTTGTTAAATATGTTGATCGATGCGAGGATAAAGAGCAAAACGACATTTAGATCCACTGAATACGGCACTTTGCAGGCCTGTGATTTTGTACTTGAAGTGACCTCCCTTATTTCCTTCTGATTATAACTACAAAAAGATCAATAATTACAGTAGAAATCCAATGCATGAGAGGTTGGATTTATTGTAAATAGTATACAAGACCAGTTGAAAAGTAAATAGTGTTAAACGTATCTATATTCACAAGAGACCTCAAAATCAGTTGTACAATGACAAGTCAAAATCAGAAGCCTAACATTAGCATAAAACAAAAACATAATAACTAAAAAATCATGAGCGTGTTCTTCTGTTATCCTTCCACCCCCATTCACGAGCCCGTTTCTCCCACAATGCTGAAAGCTTAAGCTCCTCTGCGAGTTCTCTTTCAGCCCTCGCCCTTGCTTCTTCGCAAGTTTCCACTCCAGCACTGCACTTTTCTGCCTCCTTTTGATAGTGTGAATAGGCTTTCCTAGTGTCCATTATCAATGCCTTGGAATGTTCCATAGTATCATTAGCAACAGCTTTCACTAAACTTAGTTCCTCTGACAGTAAAGCTATAAGATCCTTCTCCATTTCCTCATTCATATCAGGATCATTTTTACCACAGTCTGCACATTGTGAATAAAATGATTAGATGAATATGCAGAAGAAAACTTGTAAATGTACCAGTGAGCATTTTCTTTTTCTTGATTTTATCCATTTATTCTCTAAAAGTGGCTTCAGGTCACTTGCTGAACTCTTGCAGTTGACCTCCAGTTTTATGGAACCACACAATTTCTTAGGTTTTCAATCATAGATCATAAACTCTGTACTGATATATCACAGAAAATGAGTTCAAGTTCTTAAAGAAACTAACTATTCCATTTCAATATCAATGGGTTTCTCAAGGTAAGACATGACTTTTACAAGATGCTCTCAAATTTCCTACCATTTTTTTTCGAATCTAGAAAAAAAGTATTAATGATATATCAGCTATGCATTACTTTCCAGAGAAAGAAGGGGCGGCTGATTTACTTTGGTATGCTAAAACTACTGAAGATAAAGATCAAAAGTAGTATTTAGTAGAAACATTTAAACCATTACTAAAAAAAATGCTATTTGACTATATTTTTCAGTATAATTTGTTTTAAAACATTTTTTTCTGGATGGGAAAATTTTAAAATCATGGGATGCTTCAAAAATTTCTACATATCCAATTAGAAGCTTCAAAGTGCTGAAAAAAAGAAGCAAATACAACTCCGACATTGGCCTTCTTTCTATCTCTGCAGATGTTCAGGAAGATAAGTCGTATAATAATTTCATATGGCCCTTTGGACACATGTTCATCACCACTCTATTCCTGAAAGCACTCAATTAATATCCCACAACAAGACATGCAAGGGTGAATCCTCAACAAGTTTTTGAGGTTCCAAACTGCCAGAAACACATGCTCCCCGTCCCAAATGGAAAGCTTAAAATAACACTTAAACAAAAATAGAAGGAAAAAACATGAACTGACCAGAAAATGAGCTGTTGACGATTCCTGCTAGAAGGATAAAAAACAAAAAACAAAAAATGTATCAACAGAAGTGACAAGCAAATATAACTAATACTACAAAGCTCAAAGATAGACACAGAAAAAGTGATGAAGCCTAGTAATAACAGAAGTACTACTCAAACTTGGTTAATGCCCAATCACAGTAATTCATGATATACCAGAACGGTAAAACCAATTTTGAGCCCAAGTAACATCTACACCATCCACTGAGAGACTATAATTAAAGAGGATCTAATGTCCTGTTTGGGAGTGCGTTTGAAAAAATTTTACTTTTGAAGGCCGAATCACGATTTTACCAAATGTTTAACTGTGTTTTTAAAATCGCATTTTCATTAACTGGGTCTTGAAATTGCTATTTTTTCAACCCCTATGTTTTAAAACTGCTAAACTAAACAGAGACCAAGTACAACTAACCCCAATTCCCACCTCACACTCACACAGAAGTTAAAAAAAGATGGACCAGTGTAAATTTCACTCCTAAGCAACCCAAAGCTTTACTAAAAAGAGACCTAGTAGGGACTTGTTAAACTTATTTCCAAAAAAAAAAAAAAAAGGGATGTCTCTTTCCAGTAAATCCCTTGGCAGACTAAGCTGTAAAAGCAGTCTCCTTCAATATATCAACAAAAAACCAGTTTCAACAAAGCTAAATTTCCAAATTTAACTAGATAAGAGCACTCACAATGGACTTTTCATATTTAGTTTTTTCTCGCTACATTTTTAACAAAAACCACAAAAATACCCATATAACAAACTCTTTAGCAAATGTTAAACATAACATTTGTCAGCTTTTCTCTTTAGATTTAAAGAACCAAAAAGACAATGTTATAATTTTTTTTAATACTACTTATTGCAAACTGTGCCAACCTTTTCCCTCGTGGCACCACAAATGTTTTCATGGCACTTATTTTTGTGATTAAAAAAATAGTATTTATTTAAAGTAGAGAAACATTTAAGAGAGTTTGTTTTTTTAAGAGTTTTAAAAAGTGACTAGCTAAATCAATAGAAGTAGTTTTTTAGAGTTAGATTTGGAAAAATTATGAAGCCATTGTGAGTGCTCTAATAAACTAATAAGTTTTAGGAATTAAATCGAGTACATGCTATACAAATTGGCTACTTGGAATGCTTTCCTACCCAGTTGATGTGGCTTATTTGTTACCCTAACATTTAAAAAAACAAAACGAATATTTTTTCTCTAATTTTTTGAATAAGTCAAAAATTGAAAAGTAGCACTAATATCACACAATATCAGCATTTTCCGTGACTAACGTATTCGAGATATAAAAATAATAGAATTGTAAAACTAATATCACTAGTAACTCTGCAAAGGGACGCATCTGAAGCATAACTGCCAAAGGAGCACTATTGATCATGCCAAAAAGAGAATGTTCTAAAACAATGGTATACCAAATTCTCAAAGTCAGAATGCAAAATGAGTTACGCATAAATATGCAAATGGACCAATGTTTCTATATTTAGAAAGTTTTTAACAGGCCATGAAACTGAAACTCACCTAAAGGTTCGGAGAGGAGATCCTCTGAAGAGCAATCACAAACACATGAAGGACATGAAGCTTGACCAGTTGAATTCCCCTTCAAGCGCCAGTACAGTGGCGGCCCAACTGTGTATCCAACCAAACTCACACCTACCAAAAACAACACCAACCTCAAAGCCCCATTAGTAGCGATCCCATGGTCCGGTGGATAAGCCATCTATTCCCTCCCAAAGAAAAAACCCAAATATGATTTGACCCCAGCAAAATGAAGAACACCCAAGATCAAATATCAAACACCCATTACTCGAAATCCGGCCATAACCCAATCTTTGGTGTCTACTAGAAGAGTGTGATTATTTTAGCAAGAAATGAAGAATGCCCACTATCGGAAACTAGATATGCATTTCAAGATCTGGGTCGCACTTTAAATAAGACCACGACACAATCATTGGACGATTTGGGCGTCTTCTAGAAGTGTGTGTGAACTTTTCTTTGCAAGAATAAAAAGAACACCCAGCAATCAGCATCAGATATTACCCATTTCAAGAACCGGGTCATAGGCGCAGAATTTGACTATAACTAATGATTGAAGCACTTTAACTTCATCTCGGATTTTATATGTGTGTGTTTGTGAAACACGGAGCACTTTAACTTTGTTTTTCAGGGAAAATAAAGGAGACTCAGATCCCGGGAAAGTGTAAAGAAGATATGTTCATGAGATAAGCAAAATGTAGGTAGATTTGTAGCGAGAGAAAGAGAGAGAGCAAAAGAGAGATTCGGTTGGGGGGTTTTGGTTAACCAAGAAGGAGACTGCTTTAATCATTTTGTTGGTTTGGGTACAGAAAACCTTCTGTATTGTGAAAAAATTGCATTGGCCGATGTTGGAGGGCGCTCTCTGATTGGACTGCAATTGGGGCCATGTTGGCACATGGCGTGTCCTCTCTCTGTCTCTCAGTTGGAAGAATTCTTCATCTCTTTCGTCTTGGTGGTTACCAAACTATATCTTGTAAAAGCTTTACAACATAGATAATTTTCATTATGGGGCATGTGATAAGAATTCATTAACTGCTTTTACCTAAATTTTTTAATGATATCAGGCCAAAAAATTAAGAAAAAGTAATTTTTGACTTATTAGATCTAGTGTTAAATCTAGGCCGTTAACAAATTAAGAAAAGTAATATTACCATACTATCAATCAAATTTCATTGAAACACATTGAGAGTGCAAATCAGAGGGACCTACATATATTGATTTATATATATATATATATAACTTAGGGAAGGCTGAATTTTTTTTTTTTTTTTCGAGCACAAAATATATAATAACCAATTTAAGCATATTGTTCAATAGAAATAATATCCAAAACATATGGAGGGTTTCCTTAAGAAAGCATTAATTGCCTCTTGCTCAGGTATAATTAATGCTTCATTGGCGAACCGGTGAGCAGGGCCGGTTGAACTCTTAGGCAACTTAGGCGGTTGCTTAAGTATTTCAATTAATAATTGTACAATAATTTTTATTTTTATTTTTTTTATAAAAAAAATATTTTTAAAGCTCCAATATGGTAAAAAAAAAAAAAATTATTTAGTAGACTGTTATACGACTAAGGTGACATGACAATGAAAATCATCATTGATTGTTATCTAAATGATGTTTTTCCTGCCAGGTCATCTCAGTTGTATGATAATCATATAACAGTCTACAAAATTGCATTCCTCATTTTACAATAAAGGTTCTTTAAAAAGAAAAATTATAAGACTCTAATATGATAAAAAGTTAGTAAATAATCCCACATTCTTGCCACACTGCCATGGCAGATTTACAACTCCAAAGAATGTGGAAGACATCCTCCGTTCCTGCAAGCAAATCGGACAAGGACATGATTGGCTCACAACCCCATCACAACCCCTACCACCATTGTGAGTGGGGTTGTGAGGGAGTTGTACAAAAAGGTTGTGGTTTTATCATTTTCCAATCGGACAAGCCATATCTTGTACGACCTTCCTCCTAAAAAGGTTCCCTTTTGTTGGGAGCAACTCATTACCAACCTTCCACACAAAATTTTTAACCACAGCTGGAGCTCTCAACTTCCATAGCTCCTTCCAAAAAACTTCCTCTTCCTTAGCATGAGAGCTCTCACCCAAACCCCGAGTCCACATATTGTGTTCAAGGTAATACGCACTCCGGACTGTGAACATCCCATGAGGGGTGTGGTTTGAGGAGTGTCCCTCTTTTCTTCAATCTGTACTTCTTGCTTAGCAAGTTTTTCTGGTTTGATCTTTCATTAATAATATATTTCATCTTATCTCAAAAAAAAAAAAAAAGAATTGAAAATGAGATGTTAAAAAACTTGAATATAAAAACATAATTAATAATTTTTCATCTCAAAAAGTGAAAAGAATGATTTTTAAATAAAAATATAATATTAATAATTTAATCAATAATACATAAAATTATCTCATTTAAACTTGTCGCCTTATACCTTAAAATATATCAAGCCAGCCCTAATTTATAACTTATAATTGGTTTTTAGGTTAACTCCTTAGTTTAGTTATGCATTTAGTTAAGAAACGCAATTTCCAGTTTCTAGCTAGGGCAGCCAGGCAACCACTTGGCTTGGCTTGAGCTTGGGTAGGTCATTACCAGGCTTGTTTGCAACTGATCAATGAATAATTAATCTTGCAATTTTCCATCTAAATTTTGATGGCAAAATAGTCCAAACTTGAGCCTGAAGCAAGAAAATGCAAGTCCATGGTTGCACCTTATTAGTTATTTGGTGAAGTGCCTCGAGGTTTTGCATTCAATCATTCAAATACTTAACATCCCATGTCCATGCCTGTAACACCTCCAATTTGTTAGGGGTTAGGTTTTTTATTGTAAAATTTAAGGATTTATAAGCACTATCACACCAATCTCAAGATGTTATATGAGAGTAAGATAGGAATTGAACATTTAGAATTACTCAATCGTAAAAGCCTCGTATGCGCCAAAGTGATAAATAGGGCAACCATCGAACACTTATTGAAATGAGTTTAGAAACTTTATTGAAATGAAATGCAGAAACCAAAGGTTATAAAACATGACATAACATAACAAGTGTTTCTAAAAATCTCTCTTAGATGAAACAAAACATAGCATGATATGATAGGATCATCTCCAACTAAATAAGCATCTGACCTTCTAATTTGTCTCTTCCTGGCTTGAAAAGAGGAAAACAAAATGGGTGAGCGAAAAAGTTCTTTAAAAACTTTTTCTTTGAAGATAATTAGGTTTCGTTTGGTTTGCAGAATAAACACCTGGAATGAAACCAAACTATTCCCTTACGAAAATGAATACCTATTCCTCTAAAAAATGAGAGGAATAGCTATTCCTTTATGAATATACTACATTTTCTAGAAAACTTCACTCATTATTTTCTATTTTCTCTTTCTTTTTTTTTTTTCTTGTTTTTTTTAAAAAAACCAACATATGTTATACTGTGACTGGCCGACTACCCATTGAGCTACAGTCGACCACCCTCGGAGCATTTGGAGGTGGCACAGGCCACCACCTGAGCCCCTCAAGGGTGGCCTAGCCACCTACCAAAGAGCCGAGGATGGCCGCGAACACCCTAGGCTCTTCTGTGGGTGGTCGGCCACTAGCTTTCAATTTTTTTTATATATATATAATTTGAGTTTTTTTTTTTTATTAATTTTTAATAATGTATGGTTTTTAGTATTTTTGATTTGATTCTAATTAAAAAATGTGTTGTCACCAAACTAAAGAGTATGAATAACTATTTCATTCTATTCTCTTTCAATATCTGTAATAACTATTTTATTTTCCATTGGAATACTTATTCCGTAAACCAAACGAGGCCTTAGTTATTAAGATGATAAATCAGACATGCAAAAGGATCCTCAAATCAAAGCACAAAATCCTCAAACATATCAGCTCTCTCTCACGGCAGCTTCTCCCCTTTATTTCTGCAGAATCTTCTCCTTGTTTTACTCTCCAATATCTCCTGATTTCCAGCATATTTCATTCCATGTTTTATGGGATATTGTTCCCTTTACATCTCTATATATTATTCCTCTTGTAATTGAAGAATGTATTGAGAATCAGTAAAGATGTAGCTCTTGAGTTTACCTGTGTTCTTCTCTGTTTTCTGTCTTCCCTTTGTTTTCTAACATTAGTTAAGTATAAGAAAGAAAATTCTTTATGCATCTCTTGATAAAACTTAATTAAGAAAACCTTATTTCTATTTCTTATGTTATGGCATTTGCATTATTGTATACAATTTCTTCCCATATGCTTGGGGTTGCGAGATCCAACCTTCATACAACGATTTGATGATATCTATGGTTGTGGATATGCCTTGGGCCGCTGATTAAATTCTGGGTGCATTAAGCCTAACAAAACATGGTGATAGACCATACTTTCACGTAAATGTCCTTCATTATGGCGTGCCTAATCCCAATTCCGGTATAGTGTCGTGCTTTCTCTCTTTCTCTTTCGCCAAATAATTTCATAAAATATCTACCTTATCATATGCCCTGGACTTTTCTCTTTCTTAAATTCTAATATGAGAGGGAGTTTTCTCTCTTTGAAAATCTTTTCTTTCTTACGAACATAAAAGTATCACGTTTATTCAAATGACACCATAGCATTTTTTTTTTTTTAAAAAAAAAAAAAACAACAACTTATCATCGTGATAATCACATAAAAGAAACATTGCACATGATAATATTTAAAGCATAAATATTTAAATAAACATAAAAATGATGTACGTAGAATGGGTAAGAAATATCACTTACTTCTCATCTACAAAAAGGCCGAACGAGTGTTAAGAGCCTGAATTAATAATTTCATATACGTCAACTTTAACTCTAATAGTCTAATCATACTCTAACCTTAATTAAACCTCTTTATTCATTAAAATCACTTTTATTTAAAATTCATTGACTTTTAAAAACATTTTTCTCTTGGAAAATCAACTAGTCCTATTTTTACTTTAGAAAATTCTAAAAAAAATTCTAAATTAATTATTTGACTTTCCAAAAGGGGGAATTTCCAAGAAAGAATGACCCACTTGGTGTAACATTCAGCTTTAGGGAGTGCGAAAGTAATAAATAATAATAATTTTAAATAGTGTTAGTTTTTTAATAGTGAGTGAATATTTAGTTAGTTACTTTAGTTGAAGTTAATGAATTAGTTAGTTAGGAAAAGGAAATAAATTTAGGAGTAAAGAAACAAAAAATGGATGAATGATGAATGGTAATAATAATAATAATAATAATAATAATAATAATTTTAAAATATATAAAATAAAATAATAATAAGGGTTTAGTAGAAAAATCTAAACCAATGAGAGAATTAATTACAAACTGCTCTTTGCCCTTTCTTCCTATCCCTAATTTGGGACCTAACTAGAGGACCCCTATTTGGGTCAAGAACAAAAGAGAGCCCAATACAAAATGAGGTTCCCCAAACATGTGTCAATGGGCTAGTAAGAGAGGAGCCTAGAATATAGTTATGTAACCTAGATCAGATTATATTGGACTTTGGACAATTGGCTAATACATGGTCATGTCTTCCAGATTATATTTGGCAATTAATTAGCCGGTGTTGGATAGCAGATCAAAGCTGTAACGTCCCGGCTTTTATATAAGCCTTATAACAGAATTATTTAAATTTCACGTAACGCTACTAATTTCTCATACACTCATAGCAGAAGAAGAAAATCAAGTATAATTTTTATTTAAAAACTACAAAATCACTCACAAAGCATACCATAGCTTCTGGTACAATATTTCTCATATATGAAACTTAATATCATTTACATAACGTAAACTACTATTGTTTTTACAACATTCCAAAAGATGCCACTTTGGCATATCTATATAAAAAAATTGACTTAACATTGGCCAGCTCTTCAAAACGTGGAGGCCTCCTATCGGCCTCACGGACAATAGTCCAAACACACGTACAACTCCTCCTCAATCGCCTCCTCGGTGACATATGTAAAATTTTATAATTTTACTGGTAGATATATGAATCCACAACTCAATAACCTCTTGATGTGTGTGACCTAGATTGTTAATGTTATCTCATTCTTAGAGTTTTGGTTTAATTTATTCACCAAAATTGCTTGTGTTAATTGCTTTACAGCTTTCCATATTTTTGATGATGTTCAGCTGGTTCGTTAATTTCTAAAATAACGTTTTTTATTGGTATA
The DNA here is from genome assembly GCF_958979055.1 of Alnus glutinosa. Classification (NCBI taxonomy): domain Eukaryota; kingdom Viridiplantae; phylum Streptophyta; class Magnoliopsida; order Fagales; family Betulaceae; genus Alnus; species Alnus glutinosa. Next base: position 20,372,685 of record NC_084897.1, on the reverse strand, counting down.
CACCTATTCAACACGCTTCCTCGGTGCCCGATTTATTATTTCAATTTCAATTTGAAAATCAAAGAACATATAAACAAAAACAAACAAATTTGCTTCCAAACAAGCCAAAAAAATCAAAACAACTTTCAATTCAAATATCACTTGGATTTCCTTTATCACTCGCTTCGTCATCCTCCGAGTCAGCCAGAGGGTCAAAGAAAGCATCAAGATACCAGGGGCAATCGTCATTCCAGTCACCCTTCTTGGCATGAGCTCGCCATTTTTGGTCTGCTATCATTTCAGAGTCGAGCCCCCATTCTCGCATTTCCTCCTCCGTGTGATGGATTGCTAAGCTATACTCTCCACCGCCTCCCAACTCTATCACTCTGTATTCACAGTTGCCGAGATTGTTCAGGCGCTCAAATTGCTCAACCGTCCACTTGAACCACTTCGTCAGGAAGACGCGCGAGGTTAGCCCATGTGATACAATTATAAGATTCAGGTCATGTTCAGGATCATGGCGAAGCCTGTTCATTTCTATGTCCCTCCATAAAGATTCTAGAAAACCTGCACCATTCATATATCATTTCACTTGCACAAGATTTTGATTTTGCAAATAAATAGAGTCAATAACATATGTCCACATTGATGGTTTTTGAAGTTTTCGGGAATTTTTTTGTAACGACTCAGAAAAAAGCGTAGCCATATATGCGCTATCGTCTCAAAATGACTAATCAATTTAAGGCTTCTCTAGAATTCCTTATAAAGTCCAGTTTTATGCAATGTGAGACTTAATACTCATGAGTATCTTTATAAACCATCAATTCTATATAGGCTACTTATCTCTTTCCAATATGGGACCGGGGTGTACATTTTTATATGATGAAGAACCCCTCCAAGGCAGTGCCACTTCGTGTACCCAACCCTGTTAAGTAAACCTTGGACCTATGTAAAGCACCCCCTCCATACGAATTGGGTAATACTCAGGGTTTGTCGGAGGACTGGCCCCGAGTAATTGTTTGCACCCAAGAGGATTCAACCCTTAAACCTCATGGAACTACCACAAAGACCAATACCCTTACCACTTAAGCCAATTATAAGATGTTAGAACTTTTTCATACAATTCTCTATTGCATAATTTGAATTTGACCAAAATGAAAGCTCCAAAACATGCATGAGCAACCCTGCTTCTGCAACTGATCTACACAGCTTGATTAAGCCTCCAGCACCAGCAGTCTATGAAGGTCTTAACTCTGAATCCACATCTATGTAGTCAATTCAATTTTTTTTTGTACTACTAGATTACATTAATTGATATGCTAAAGGTTTAGTATGTGAACATTTACTGTCTAATATTTTAAATTAAATTTTAAAATACTACTTCTTAGCCACCCTTTTAGACTCATGGATCAGTCCCTTGAATTACCTCCCAATGAGGTTTAAAGCTGAAAAATAGTTGCGGCTTCCAACTTTTCTTCTCCTTCCCAACATTTTCCCACCAGCCAAACAAAACATCCAAATAATTTGACCCAAAGAAGAAGAAAAGAAATCCAAAATCCTATACATACATATATATATATATATATATATATATATATATATATATATATATATATATATATATATATATATATATATATATATATCACTCTGTGTATACCATTCTGGGCTTACCAAGTAGATTTCATCAAATCTCAACAATTTCTTTCAAATTAAATAGTGGAAAACATTTACCATCTCATTCAGATTTAAAAACAATGATTGAAATTCGAACAAATTTAGGGTGAAATTCATTTTTCAAATACTGTTTTTTAGAATTCAAATTTTACTCAGATTTTATTCAACTTTTTCTAATTTTGTCTCAAATTTTCTAAACCACTCAAACATAATTTAAAAAACAAATTCTTTGGATATTCATAATTTTTCAAAAGATGAACAACCAAACTAGCCATTTTAAGAATAACCCAACTCTGAGGGATCTTGGTCTTACCATTTTAAGAATAACCCAACAACTGACTACCGAACTAACTAAACAACAAAAACACAAAAATCAAAATCCTTATATCTATTTAAAAAAATATAATAATAAATTCTTTTAATTCTTCAGAATATATTTTAAAAAAGGAAAGAGAGAACTGCTTCCAATTTCCAAAGCCCATAAACAAAGCAACTGAAAAACAAAGAAAGCAGAGAAAAGAACATACCGCAAACGCGGTCGAAGACATCGGCGGCGGACTCGCCCTCGGGGAAGCGATAGAAGAATCGGCCGAAGCGTTCCCGAGACCGTTTGATGGCTTGCATCCTCTCCTTCTCCTGGAAGTTCCCGAAATCCTGCTCTCGGATCCGGCATTCCTCTCGGACCCCGATCACCCGCCGCTTCGAGAAGGCCCGCCCGACTTCCCGGAGCGTCGATCGGGTGCGGTCGTAGGGGGACACGTAGAAGTAGGCCCGCCACTGGGGGGAGGAGGACCCGGCGATCAGGCCGCGGAGCTGGACCCCGGCCCGGCAGGCCTGGTCCAGCCCCACATCGGTGAGAGGGATTTTGTGGTCCGGGATGGTGGAGTAGGCCGCCGAGTCGAGGTTGCCCCTGGACTCGCCGTGGCGCATCACGATTATGCGCTTCGGCAGGACGGTTCGCTGCTTGTCGTGTGGTCGCATCTCTGGAGATTCTCCTCTACTTTTTGGGTTTTGCTTTTCCGTTTCTCTCGTTGCACCAAATTTCAACTTGTGAGTTGTTTTCTTACTTTTGCAATGTGGATGGGTAATCTATGCATTGTCAAAGTCTTGTGGATAATCGCAAAAGAAAAAAAAATTTAAAAAAATTAAAAAAAAAAAAAAAAAAAAAAAAACTGTTGCTGGTAATTTTTAACCCCAAAAGAAGAAAGGTCGAAGAAATTGGTATGGTATATAATATTATTCATTTGTAAATGTATTTCGAAAAAGAATTTTTATTTTCAGTTTGAAAAAGTGTTCAATACGAAAGTAAAATTTGTTTAAGGAAATTAATGTCTGACCAAGATACTTCCGATGTGTAATTAATTAAATTATTATCTATATAAAAAATATATATATATATATATATTATTGTACGTGCCAGCTTTACAAGTACAAATGCCCTTAATCGTTTGACGAAATCATTAATTATAATCGTTTGATAATCCTGATTGTTTCTGAGCCTAATCAACCCAAGTAAGCTAACGTATTAAAAAAGCAGTTGGATCCAGCTAGTTCATAGCCCCCCCCCCTTCTTTACGAGAAGGGTAAGAAAGTCAAACGATATATTTAATTATTTATAGCGTTATTCAATTGAGAAATGTGAAAGCAGCCCACAAACCTTCCTCCTTTTGACGAGGAAATTGTGGACGGAAGTATTCAAGTCTTCAACCAGTTGAACGTGTTCCCAGCACTCTTCGCCGGCTAGAAAATTTTCACAAAAATATTTAAAATTAGAAATAACTCTGCTCGTAACTCCGAACTTTTATTCTTTTTGAAAAAAAAAAGTACTTAAGGCCCTAAATTTTAAAACATTTTTATTTAGGGTATTTATCATTGGTAAAAGTAATTTCAAGCAATACTTTTGTTTGAAAAATTCACTGATCGAAAAGAAAAAAAGATAGAGGTTGTTATTTATAAACATAAACATAAATCGAAGATCTTAGATGCCAAAGCTAATTAGGTGGGAAGCCTCCTAATTGAAAGGGACTTACAAGAAGAGATCAAGAAGAAATAAAAATTAATTTATTTTCACACTTGTTAAGATGATATCCCTAATAAAGGTTGGAATGTAAGTACGGTGTGTTTGAGATTGCGATTTTGTAGATAAAAAATGCGATTTTAAACCAAATCACATAAAATAAATTATTTGTGAATTGCGATTTGAAAACGCATCGCAGGCAGTTTGGTATATTTTTGAAAACGCTAAATTTTAAGGACTAATTTACGATTTTAAAGATTAAACTAACTACGTTTTTAAAAATCACTTTTTAAAATCATAAACTCAAACGGACTGTAATATCTTTACGAATAACTATATATATTATATATCATAAGGTGAGCTTTTGAGTTATTAAGTCACTGTAACAAATCGACTAGCAATAATAATATTTTACTATGCATTACGAAAACATTTTATAACACATCGACAGATTGGATATCTGAGGTATGGACTTCAATCAGTCTTAAATTAAACATGTTTAAAAAAGCCCATAACTTTTTTGGGATATATTTAAGTAATGAAAAAGGTATTACAAATGTTTTGATCACTTTAATTTGTTAATATTATATCATAAATACTATTAATTATTATAATAGAACAACAACATCCTTAAAATATTAAGATTTTTTTTTTTTTTTTTTTTTGAAATGAAAATATTAAGATAATTAAGTGCAGAAGATAACAAGCGAGTTGGGATAAGTCTTATTTAGTGCAATGCCGAAATAGATGAAATTTTGTCTCGTCTTGAAAATCCTTTTCACTTTCCTTTTTGGACGTACGTGTACGCGTGAGACTCTTTACTGTTGTAAAGAATTCAACACTATTTTGAAATCGTCTATTAATTGGCGGTATCGATCAACACCAATTTTTGTGGTCTTTTCGTAATGGATGCACTACATGTAAAGCATCTCCATTTAGTTCTACCTTTTGCAAATTCAACTCTATTGTGAAACCTGTAACCTTTAAAGCTGCTATGGATTCTATAATAGCCGGATCAGTAATATTATCTCACTACACAAAATTAGAGATTGTTTTTTTAAATAACGTTAACAATGAAACTACTCACACAAACCTATCTCTTAAATCCTTCGTGTTTATGTGTTGACTTTAGGAGAACGTTTGAAGCTTCTAGAGAGAAAAAGAACTTAGTGAAAGATGGCTTTTGTTTCCCCTGACTTGTGTTTAGTGGTGGCTGTTTTCTCTCCCAGCCATTAGGACTGTAGAGCTTTTGGTCTTTCTGAAGCTAGATCCGGTTAAGGCTATTGGTTTTTTCTTTGTTTTGTTGTTGTGTGTCGGTGAAAATAAGAGATTTTCTGATTCAGGTCTGTGGAGAACGGCCAGTGTTGGTGGTTTTCGGTAGAGATGTTGTCAAAGGTAGATCTACAAGACTCAGCTGGAATTTCTTCGACAAGGACCTTCTTATTACGATCGCCGGCCTTCTCTGGTCACAATGGTCACTCGACGTGTTCGTGTGGTTCGTTCTTGTTCATGTGCCGTGGGTTTTCTCTCCATCATCTTGTGCGTGTGGGTCACCGTTTGCTTCTCCGGTTTAAGATGGTGACGATCTAAACTCTTGAAGGTCGTCCGACGTAAGGAGGGGTTTCCGGAGAAGGCGCGTGCTATACACACGCTGGCTCCAGCGGCGGTTTTTCCAGTGCTTGTTTTCGGAGGTTTTCTGTTTGTATTTGGTTGTATATTCTTGTCTTTGGTCATAGTCTACTGTTTGGTTATTGCTTCAAGTCAGGTTTTCTCCTGGTTTATTGGGTAGAGTTTCTTTATCTCTAATCACTACGATGGCCTTCGGGCAGTGTTTCTTCACCTTCGGGCAGTGTTGTTTTGCCTTTGGGCTTTATTGTTTGCCTTGTGTGCTTTATATTTGTATTGGCCTTTTGATTAAGTGTAACTCTTTGGGATCCTTTTCATTAATGAAGAAGGTACTGCTTCAGGAAAAAACCAAAAAAAAAAATACAATGAAACTAACGATGAGAACCATTTCTCGTCGTATTAGATCATATGTTGCGTTACTCGGAGTTGAGTTCCTTGTCACTTTTTTTTTTTTTTTTTTTTCATTTCTACTAAAACGACGTACATTTGACGATGTGTAAATTTAAAGGGCGTCAATTGATTTTGTCATTTTTTTTTTAAAAAAAAGGCACTAAATTTAATAAAAAAAATTATAATATATGTTGGCAAAATCCTTTACGGTTAAGGAAGAAATTGTCAATTTTTTCGACAACCAAACAAGAAATCCAAAACCAAAAACTGACGAAATCAAATCCTAAGGAGAAGCTAGCATCCATAAAAATTGATGAAATTAATCAGGTCCTGGCACTGCCTCGTGATCTCCACGAGAGCTTTGGATTTGAAGCAAATTAAACAGTACTGCCCTCTCGCTCAACGACTTGATGCGCACCTTGTTCTTCAGCCTGAGGAAATCTTCCCTTGTCCATCAAAAGGTGAAGATTGTCGATCTAAGCGAGAAGGTCCACAGGTTTCTCACCAGCTACCACAACCATAGCTTCAAAGTCATATTTATTCAATCCGCTCTGAAGGGCGGTATCCACTATATGGATAAGGAAAAAGATTCTTGCACAATAGTTGTGCAAGAGTTTTACACTTTTGTAGGCACATGAGATGTGATTCATGTAATGGGACCTATCATATGGGTCTTACCTCATATGTTTATAGTTGTGCACAACTGTTATGCTCCAATCAGCTCTCTATAAAAAAACTTTACATATTTCCCATGACTCTTTTAAAGCTTCTGACCCCACATACTTCATGCATCTCTTGCCGCAGGGAAACTCCATAGTACATGGCCCATTGTTAATTTCCTCCTCCAAACAGCATATATATTGGGCATAATGGATCTGGCACAATTTTCCTTTCGAACAAATTAACTTTTGTAGGCAATGCATTATTATAGGCCTTCCACATGAAAATTTTAACAACATTAAGAGCCTGATCCATTTTCCATGTTATTTTTCAAGTATATGTGTATCTAGCTTGAAAATATCTTTTAGTCACATATAAATGTCTTTCTAAATCGAGGCAATCCAAAGTAGTGGTCTTTTCATGACAATGATGCTTTAGATGTACGTAGAGAAAAATTATAGAGGTCTTAGAATTTAGCCTTTTTTTCAAAGCATTTAATTCTTAGGCGGGTTTAAAATTTATCAAATTACTTCTTAAAATATGCTTTGTTATTAAATCATTCCCTTCATACACTTCTCATTAGGTTTTCTAATCGAAATTATATATGACACATAGGCATAAGACTACGTCAAACTCAATATATATAGCTCTACGTGTACAAAAGTGTAACATTTACTTGACACATGGCAAAAAGAAGAAAAAAAGAACAGGAAAAAAAAAAAGAAAAAAAAAAGAAAAGAAAAGTGGGAGGGATCAGCGGGTGGTCATGTGTCAAGTTAGTGTATGTGTTGCTTTGGTTAGCTTACTAGTGGCAGTAGTTCGAATATATACCAAAGCTTTTCGTTGAGAATCTCACTTATAAAGAATAGTAGTAGTATTAGTTAATTAATTTTAAGGCGTTATAATTATAGAAGGCTCACTTAGGCTTCAGTCCAAGTCAGATATATTCGCCGACGGGCCCAATGAAACCCTTTTATTCCTCGAGTTTGTATGTGCCCGCTAACAGGCGAGGACCATTGTCGTCAGGTTAGCTCGCTCTTCCCCAAGGGAGTCACTAATTGGGCACCCCGCAGCCCATCGAATGCTTTACGACAAACAATAGGACCATTGACAATTGACTGTTATGACAAACAGTAAAATCATTCTGACAACTCCATGTAAAAGGGAATATTTGTCGGCCACTACTCACATCACAATAGTCACATCTGTCACACATTCTGGTGGGACAGTTCATATTGACAGGAGAGTCTGTATTAACATAATGTTTCCCAACCAAATGGTACCACGTAATGAGGTTGCTATACCCTCTCCCCCAAGTCGAAATCAGGATTTTAGGTTAGGTGGGTAAAAGGTTGCTTTTAAAAGAGTTTTAGGGATATTTTGAAGCTTGGGGGATGAATGGGAGTCCATTATATTGTAGCATGTAAGTTCTGAAGTTGTTTCTCACATGCTTTCTTGCTATTCCCTTTAAGAATTCATTATTGTCTATGATTTAGGCATTCATGGAGTGCTCTTCGTATAGTAGGTACCTCCCACGAGTCAAAACTGGCTCTGGGTAATTGTGGAGGAGACAAGGAAGGCACCTGTAAGTGGTGAGGAAACATATATAGTTGAAGGCCAAGTTAACTTAATCAAGAAGGAAGGAAATTTAATCAAGATTTGTCTACAAGCTATATATACAAGCCTACAACACTAGTCAAATCTTCTCATATCCAGTCACTCCAGAATTGTGCATTTAAGTTTGTAGTAAAAGCAAGTAGATCGATGTCACAAACTAGATGTAACATTGAGACGTTTAATCCAAATTGGATACCGTTTGGTTCATAATGTTATAGATTTTTTCAAATTTTACTGATTTCACTCGCCCACAATTTAGTGTATAGTTTTTCTCATAACTTTTGTCTCATAAGAGCTCAGGAACAGACAAAATCTAAAAGAACTTACAAACAATAGGTGTTATTGAGAAGAGAGTTTAAGCAAAAACGTCGATATGTCCGAGTGGTTAAGGAGACAGACTTGAAATCTGTTGGGCTACGCCCGCGCAGGTTCGATCCCTGCTGTCGACGTTTTTCACTATATCCTTCCTCTCGGAGGAGGGCCACCGGCTACATACATCACTTTTTTTTTTTCTTTTCAAATTTTGTTTTTTTGGGGACTGGGGATCCAAGCGGGTCTTGGAGGATCTCCTTAAATTGAAAAACAATAAAATTTAATTTTTTAAATTGAGATTAATTAGCCAGTAGTGGGTGTCAAAAATAAAATAATTATGGGTTTGAATTAAATTAAAAAAAAAAAAAAAAAAAAAGACACCGCAAAACGCTTTTGCAAACATTGATTTAGTCAACAGCGTCCACCTGTACCCTAATCCTTGTTGTTCCCCTCTGTTGTGAGCTTCCATGTCAACTTCGCACCAAGTCCCTCTCGTCAACTTTTGATCGAAGTACATGAACTCAAACCTCATCTTATCATCACCAAAACATCTCCACCACTTTTTTGGTTCGATATTCAAAGTCCTCCCTTCAACTGACCAAAATCACATGAATTTCATCGTCTTTCCACTTTTACCAAAACTTTATGCTTCTACACACAAGAATATCCATTTACACGTAGAGATTTCAGATTTTTTCATCAACAAAAAACTACATACGTACATACATATATGTATGTATGTATGTATCATCTAAACAATATATTACAGAGAAAATGGATCGATGGTGGTGGGATATATCATATACGATATTGGTATTCAAAATTTTCTTTATTTGATGGAAGCTAGATGAGCTCTGAAAAGATGAAAGTGAAACTGTGTTATGTGGTAACAGAACCCTTCTAAATTTGGCATTTGGCAACCTCTGTCTCTCTCTGTCTCTGGTCTGCTGGCCGGCGAGGCAGAGAGCCTATTTGCTTGCTGTTGTTTCCAGAGATTCCACTGTTATCAATACCAAATTTAAGATGGGACACATCAACCATCTCTGGTTGCTAAATTTAGCAGATAACACGTTGCAGAAGACACACACAAAAATATACCTTCGTTGTCTCTTGCAATTTCGCAAGTCCACGTGAGCATGCTAAATAATTGGTAACCTCACCCAGTTGTCACACAATGCTGCCTCCAAATATGCAAGTTGTGCTGGTGATGATTGTGATGCTGGTGGTGGCTTACCAACTCGTGACATCTAATGAACCCCTCACCGGTCGCCGGAAACATCCACTCCCCAATCCCCTCTTCTCCCTTCTCTTCTACAGTGTCTTCTTCAATCCCATTTTCTTTTACTTTTTTTTCTTTTACTTCTTCTACCACTTCTACGACTGCTTCTTCTTCTTCTACGACTGCTTCTTCTTCTTCTTCTACGACTTCTTCCTCTTCTTCTTCTTCTTCTTCTTCTTCTTCTTCTTCATCGTCTGTACAATCTTGGATATCGTCGTCTCTGATGAGGTGCAATCTCAAACGCCCATCTTCTCGCGAAGCCCGGAGAATCTCGGTGCGATCAACCCTCACCTCAGTGAGCTCAAGGCGCCCGTCCTTCCTCACCGCACGGAGAAAGAAATTCCGCTGGCCGTTCCGAGTCATCGAGGAAAGCGGCGGGGGAAACTTCTTCACCTCCCCTCCCTCCTTTTTCCATTTCATTCTCGTCGTCGTCGTCCTCCTTTGAAACCCATCATTGCTCTCATTGCCTTTCATCTCCTCCTCAATCTTGTCATCGAACCGCCTCTCGTCGGAGCTCTCAAATCCTAGACTCTCCGTGCACGACATCAACCCGTCGACCCCGCCTCCTATATCGTCGATGAATCCTATCCCGCGGGGGTCTTTCATCGGAGCAGGCGGCGGCGTGGATTTAACCGACGACGATTCAAGAACGTTGGGCGAGCGTTGCATATCACCGCCGGTGGCAGTGATCAATCCCAACCCTCCTGAAAAAGAGGAAGAAGAAATGTGGTGGTGGTGGTGGTGAAGTTTGTCAGTGATGGCAGTAGTAGTAGCGGTGGTGGTGTCTATGGAGGTGGTGAGGCTAAGAAAAGCGTGAACGCTCTTCTTGCAAAAGCTCATAACCATAGTTGGAAAGGCCAAGATTGATAAGCTTGGAAAGAAATAAATAAAGAGAGAAAGAAAGGGAGAGAGAAAAAGGTTCATGAAAATGGTTTGGCGTTTGTGTTTTTTTTTTTTTTCGTTGAGAGAGAGTTGCGAGAAGGAGACGAGGGTATTAATAATATCCGCAGGCCAAAGATAGGAGAAGAGAGAGAGAGAGAGAGAGGTGGGTCTGGTGAAGGAAATGCCAGCGAGACAAAAAGGTGGTGAAAAATGAGCTGGAGTGATAGAGGAAACGGTTCCGGGTCCCACGAAATATGGCCTAAGACTTCGCTCAGATCTCCTTTTCTCTTCCACTCTTTTTTATTTTCCTTCTCGCTTTCTAGCTAGCCATACACTACCTAAGCTAACACATCCTCATCCTTTTTCATCTCTATCTGCTTTTGATTTGCGTGTGTTGGCTAACAAGCTTTGGAGTTTCGGGCTTTTGGCCGAAAGAAATGAAAAATTGAGTAAGGGTAAACTCTCTTATATAACTGTCATATAATTTAATTTAAAGAGTAATGTTATTATGTTAATGATTTATTTTTTTTTATCATCTTTTTTTAATAGCATTAAAGGTAATATGAATTTTAAAATTATCAATGAATTATTATTAAATTTTAATTTAATGATAAATTTAAAGACTATATCAACTTTAGAATGATCAAAAGACAGCCACTAGCATTATTCATAATTAAATGATATAGCAATAAATATCGCCATATATATCATCACTTATTTTTTTTTTTAAAAAAAGAAAGAGAGAGAAGAGAGAGAAATGATATTTGCCATGCAACTGAAATCATATTTTTTAAATAATATATTTTAAATAAAAACATACTTTAAATAGTATTACTCAAAAAAAAAATTAAAAATTAATTTTTACAATCATAACATTCATTTCAATTTTATGAATCTTATAAATTATAATTTTGAAGTTGGCTGGCATGGGTAGCTATGGTTTGCGTGTTTTTCTTGGCAGGTGGAAGTTGTGTAGGCCTAGGTCATGGGCATCCTGCAGATTTTGCCACCCGTAAATATATAGCATCAAGAGGACTGTACTTATTGTGTAAAGAATTATAGGTTAAGAAAAAAAATAAAAAAATCTAGAGAAATCAGTGAAATGGTGGGCATGATCTAGCTGGAAGTTTGGCAAAGATTCATTAATTAATTAATTAATAGGATTTTTGTAGGCCATGGCAGGAAGCTGGAACATGTTGTACGTGTGTAAAACTGGGTTGGAATGCTTCCTAAAATTAGATTACATCGGGGGATAACAACTAATCAATCATAAATAAGAATGGACATTATTTTTACTATAATATCTTTTACATTCTTCAAATTTAATTAATTACCATGTCTGTTCAAAAAAAAAAAAAAAAAAAAATTAATTACCATGTCTCTCTAAGGAAAAACTTTAACCACAAAGTTTAGTTGAGCTGTAAAATGGGGTCATCTCTAATGGTAAATACCTTTCAAGTTGCACCAGGCCCAGCCTCCACGCCAAACAGCTCAGCATAGAAAAGGTAGCATCCATATTGAGATCAGAGCAGCAAATATCCATATTTCTTGTTTTTTTCATTTTGGAAATTAATAGTGCCAAAAAAATCTCGATATATATATAGATATTAAATTTTTTATCCATATTGTTTTAATACCCAATAGGGGCAACAAATAGTGTCACTCTATCATCAAAGACAATTAGAGTTACCATATAGACCCGAGGTAGGCCGATAGTCCATAATTGATAAAATTGATTAAGTAAAAAATATGACTTATTAATTTAAAACGCATAACATCAGCCGGTATTTGCGTTGCTAAAGGACAAACAAGACATGGTTTTGAATTTGAATTACAAAGTTCAGATACATTATTAGAAAGAAAATATAGAGTTTTATTGCAGCGGTGGTGTAATCGACGATGCCAAAACTGCGAATTTGACATGCCACTTGATGTGTGTTTCTCGTGTTGGTGAAGTTATACATGCCATCATGCTCAGTTCCCAGACCAACCATCTTAATCGAGCGAAGGTCCTTGATGAAACAGAAATCAAAAGAAAAAATAATTAAATGAGACAATGCAATATTCAACGTAAAGTACGCACTGAGATTAGGTTAAACTCAAAGGTAGGAACGCAACGTACGTTATGAAGTACGAGCGATGGTAAAAAAATCACATATCCAATATGAGTAACTAAAGCATATGACCTATTAGGTAATTGTACTAGTGTATTACCATAAACAATAGATAACTGAGTCAAGGCAGTGGGAGAATAGGCCATGTGGTTAGTAGTACCACTGTCAAGAATCCAAACAGTATTATCAACAGTTAATGGACCACAGACTACTGCAGATTTACATTATTCAAAATAAGAAGGAAATGTTGGCCCTGATTAGGTGAAAAAGGAAAATTGATGGTAATGGAAACCTAACCCTAAAGAACCCGTCAAAGATATTGCCGAGGTATCGGCTATGTTTTCAATTGAAGAAGTAGAGCTTTCAATCTCTCAAATTTACTACTAGGCTCTAATATAAAATTAGACATAGCTAGTGTGAGCAGTAAACAAAGAATGAAAAAGAAGAAATATTTCATTTCTTCAATTGTATGGTTTCTATTCGGTTACATTACATCACATGAGCCATAGATGACAAGATATGGTGATAGGGTTTTTATCATAGAAGATAAATTCATTGTATTTTGAAATTGTAACAAAAAAAAAAAAAAAAAAAATCAATTTTCTTCTGATTTCATGGCTTTTTATCAGCCAAACAAACACGTACAAGTGCTGCTTTATCTTACAGGAGTTGATCAAACAAGGCCTTTTCTTCTGATTTCCAGTTGGGGCCACTTGGATTTTGATATTTGATTATTTGGTGTAGTGTGTAGGATATTCTTGGAACATGCAGAAAACAAGAATCTTCTTGATATATATATATATGTTAGCTTGGGAAACAGAAACTCATCCATACATATAAACAACCAAATTTTGTCATATGACCGTCACACACCCACGTATGCTCCTATAAACAAGAAGTGGACTACATTTCCGATGCCATAAAACACTTAATAATTGTGTTCCATACTTCTGGTACCTTTCATCCTGTTTGCAGATAATCTTTTAGAAAATACGAGGCTTGGATTTTTTCCCTCTGTAATTGGTGTCAATGATTTGTTTTCCTCCATTTGAGATGGATTTTGGTTCATAAATCCATTTGTTTTCATTCGTCATTGTTAAAAAATAAATAAATAAGCAAATAGTTTGGCATATTGATGGGTGATCCTCATTGGAAAAAGTAATTGCTTTCCATTGATTGTGACATGAGGCCCACTTGATAGTTGACGTTCCTTATCATAAACAAACCCTTTTTGTCCAACGCTAGAAAATCAAAATTATAAACAAGAGGATATTAATTATTCTCCTTTGCTTAATAAATAACCACAAAATTGATTTTTTAGAAATCAAATCTCAACCTTATCTTCATCAGAACTGATATATCTCACATGGAATTTATTTATTTATTATTGTTATTAGTGGTATAAAATAACTCTCATAGAACATATCATAGCTGAAATTATGAATTTTATATTATACAAATTTTTACATTGTACTTTACATAATAAAAAAACAATAATTAAAAGTACCTTATACATAAGAAGATATTCATCAAAAGTACTTAGAACATGTTTAACTATAAGAGATAGGCATTTTCAGGATATTTACAACAAACTAAAGCATAAGAAAACCTTATCCATAGCTGATAAGATAAACATTGTAGAGCTGTTTAATAATATATAATAATAACAATTCTGTTAGGTTTATAAAAAAAAAAAAAACATCTTATGTAATTCATAGCTGATAAGATAAATATTGTATAGCTATTTAATAATATATAATAAAATTCACTTATCTTTTCCATTTCTTTAATACGTATAGTATAGCTTTATTCATATATCAATATACATGTTACTTGCATCTCATAAAATACACATGTATATAAATACAAAGCAATTAAACAATTCGCAAATCACAAAACATATAAATCACTTTATTTCTGACATGCAATACAATCTTTTCTCATTTTCCCATAGGAGATTCTTTTGGCTCCTACCCCCTTCGGCATTCTAGAGAACTTGAACCTTTTCATTTACGGCTATTAGGGGACACATTCGGCTCCTCATTTAAACATTGTTTCTATAAAACTTTATAACTTTTTATTTAATCTGAAAGGTACATTCAACTTTCACAATTAACATAAGAATACCATCTAGCTTTACATTAAGACCTTCTAACTTCTTATTTAACTTAGAAGGCACCTTTGGCTTCCATGGTTAACATATGACAACCTTCTGGCTTCATATTTAATTTATGAATATACCTTCTGGCTTCCTAGATTTATTGTCTATTATTCTCATTAATCAACAATATGCAATAACATATCTCTCTTAAAATCATTCTTTTGTTCTTATAATCATCCTCTTTCATTTCGCAAATAATTTCAACACGTATAAAAATAATTGAAAACATATAATCATGTTATTCATAAAATACTTACGCTCAAGTAATTTTAATAATCATACCTCAAAAGCTTTAAATAGTTCAGTAAAAATAGTATCATTGCAACTCACTGCAATTTACTGCGCCCACGTGCGACAGTATATTAGTCTAATATTAATTTTAAAAAGCTAATATCTAGACCATTAATTATTTTCCTTATACTGTCTAAAAACGGACAGCATAACGACATATATTTAAAATGTCATAATGTCATTTAGGCATCATAACGCCTATATGTAACTTTACCATGTATGTATTTTTACACGAGCATTATTATGACACTAGTATAATATTTATCTAAAATTTATAACATTATTTAGACATTACAACGGCGTTATTATAAAATATTTAATAATATTTAGGTAACACAACGACGCATTAGTAATATTTAAAAGGATGATTGAATATAATATCATTCTCTGAGATATTCAATCACAAATTTTCAAGCAATTTAGGCATTATATCTACATAATTTAAATTATAATAACTAGAATTGACATAAGCTAAGAATAAAAGAATTATACATAGTACTCTCACTTTAAGTAGCTCAAAAGCTTATTAATATTCTAAATATTTATTTCTTTTAACTCTCGTAGATTTTCTGCACGCAAGGATATAAATTTTTAGTGAAAATAATGATGCAGATTCAATCTATTTATCGGCAAGGTTTTGGCCGGCGGGCAAGTTTGAATTTTTTTGTAAAAGCTTTAAGCAGTGGAACAGTATAGTAGACGCCGTGTTTTTAATTTTTTAACCACATGCTTCAGATTTCAGCCGTAGCTCATCTTTACAAAAGAAAACACTAGAGTTTTACTGCGAGTTTCTGCAATCTACTAAACAAAGAGGTGAAGTTATTACAAAGCATGTTTGAAAAGTAATCATTGAGTCGACTTGTCTTATGAGCTTAATTTCTTAACCACGGATGGAATAAGGGTAGGGTGAGCAACTTTAATACCTCTTAAATCAATTTTAGATATTTGCTTCATTATATTAAAGAACTTATGGTGTCTTTAAATAGACACTTACAATACATAGTAGAAGTAAAAGTCTAACTAGAATAAACTACTTATAATGTTATTAATAATGATAACATATTATCTATAACATTTAAATCCTAATTGTAATGTTATTAATAAAGATAATTTCTTATCTGTAAGTTATTCTAATCTTAAATTCCTAATGAAATTATACATTATTATTCTAAATTAAGAGAGTCCTGCTACTACAAGACTTCTTTTGCCATAGGATGTAGACCCGTAACACTCATTTCCCTTTAAAATGGTACTTGTCCTCAAGATCCTAAAATTATTTCTCTGATAGCTGAAAAATAAGTGATACACACACACACGCACATATATAAGCGCTTCTACATGTACACGTTCCACACCTTTTATGTACAAGAGAAAAAAAAAAAAAAAAGCATATATATATAACTACAAGCCCCTAGGGTTTTCGGCTGCTAATCCTTATTAAGGAAAACGTGTCTTCTGTTCGGTGCTGCCAAACCTTCCTAAAGAAGACCTGTGTCTTTTGTCTGCCAGTTATGGAAAGTGAAAATAAATAGATTCATAATTTAAGTGTGTGTGTGTGATCAATTTGTGCAACAAAATATCTAAATGTGTAATTAAAAAAAGACATATTTTGTTAACGAAGTAGAAACTCAGTAAAGAGAAAAATCACTCCGGGGTAGCCAAACCCAGGAAATCCACTATTCAAAAGACAAAGTTACTTACAAGGTAGTAATACTCACATAACCTGATGCAGTAGTCGTACCTTTAACTCTGACACGTACCTATACGTGAATGCCTCCCAACCAGGTCTCCTACCTGAAGGGGTCTTCAATGACCTCCTTTAGTTTAGGGCTCCATATAAACACCCTCTCTAAGCATAATGGAATTCAGTACCGAATTCTGTAAATAATACAAGCCTAGATACCTCTATTTATAAGCTTTAGAAGACCTAATACAATTGTGATTCAGAATTCTCTGGGCGGCGTCCAGACCTAGACAGTGGGTGTCTGGACAACAAGCAGCAACCGACTTCTATTACGCGCTTCACGCGCTTCTTCATTAAATTTCAGCCTCCGCATTCAGACTTTGTTGTCTTAGCGTCCGGACTGTTGCATGCTGTCTTTACCAATTGTGTCTATTGAGTTGTTCAGAATCTTTTCGAACATTAATGGGCGTCTAGACGTTTATCTGGGCCGTCCAGATGGTCAACTGGGGAACCAAATTTGCTGAGTTGTAAACTTCACAGAATCTTCCTAAACTCCGAAAATTGCCTTCTGGATGCTTGTAACACTAATACTTGTCATTTTAAGGCCTTTCCATAGTTAAGAAAATATGTTCTGAAATTTTGTAAGACTCTTAATAATTACGGCGTCCTTGTTTCAGCAGTATACTAATATGGCAATGATTTTGTTAACAGAATATAGCCAATAAAACTAACAGAAAGAAACGTGTAAAAAAAAAAAATTCATGTGCAGCTCTAGGTAAAACAATGCTCTCCAAGGCGCCTCCTCCACGTGTGTTTATGCTGCACCTTCACGTTAGCTTTTACTATTATAGCCAATATTTGTTAATCTTGTGGGTCGAAGTGGGGGTTTAGCTCTTTTGTGGTTGAATAAAAATGCTCTTGATATTTTCAATTACTCCAAGTTTCACATAAATGCCATGGTGAAAGATTTGGATGGGAACGAACAATGGCGATTCACCGGATTCTATGGACAACCAGACAGTGCTAAAAGAATGGAATCATGGGCTTTGCTCAAACATTTAAGCCGGTTTCAGCCTCTGCCTTGGTTATGTGCAGAGGATTTCAATGAAATTTTGGAGCAACAAGAGAAGGAGGGGGCTACACTTCAACGTGAAGCTCAAATGGATAATTTTAGACAATGTTTGGAGGTATGTGGTTTGGGAGATTTGAGTTTCATTGGTCTATGTTTTACTTGGAACAATGGACGAGAGGATTTTATCCAAGAGCGTTTGGATTGAGCTATGGCAAACCGGGAATGGAGTCTCATTTTCCCCTTTGTAACCGTGATTGTCTTGGCTGCATCACGTTCGGATCACAATCCTATTTTGATCCAATATTCTGAATTTCAAGAGGAAAGGCAGCAATATTGGAGGGGGTTTAAATTTGAAGAAGCTTGGACTAAGGATGTGGAGTATAGTAGTATAGTCCAATCGGCTTCGGGAGGAAATAGTGTTGGAGAATCAGATATTCAGGCAGTTTAGACTAAATTATCTTTGTGCCAACATACGCTCTCATGGTGGAGTAAAAAGAAATTTGGCCAATCAGAAGAGAATTTAAAGAGAAAGAAAAAACAGCTCCTTGATCTTCAATCTGTTTCGAGACCGGGTATTGCTGTGGACATTAAACGGATTAAGGCAGAAATTGATGAGATTTTATTAAGGGAGGACTTGCATTGGAAACAACGCTCAAAAAAGAATTGGTATCAAAATGGGGACCGGAACACTCAATTTTTTTCATTCTTGGGCGAATCACCGTCGGAAGACAAACACTATTCGAAGTATCATAGATGGGGCAGGCTGGGTTTGGAGAAAGAAGGAAGATT
The DNA here is from genome assembly GCF_958979055.1 of Alnus glutinosa. Taxonomy (NCBI): domain Eukaryota; kingdom Viridiplantae; phylum Streptophyta; class Magnoliopsida; order Fagales; family Betulaceae; genus Alnus; species Alnus glutinosa. Next base: position 20,354,135 of record NC_084897.1, on the reverse strand, counting down.
TAAGTAAGTTGTTCCTTTGTATTATAGTGATTTGTTTGCCACTAATAATCCTACTGGCATTTCCAATTGTTTACAATTTGTGAATGGCCGGGTTACTCCAACTATGAACAAAAGGGGTCTTCAACCTTTTACGGAGGAGGAGGTTCGGGTGGCCCTTTTCCAAATGCATTCTCTGAAGTCCCCGGGTCCGGATGGGTATTCTGCAGGTTTCTATCAAAAATATTGGGTTGTTGTGGGCAAGGCGGTGATTCGGGCAGCTTTATCAGTGTTGAATGGAGGGTCTATAGAGGCTGGGTTGAATGCCACTAACATATGCTTAATTCCTAAGGTGACTAATCCTACAAGTGTGACTGAGTTTCGGCCAATTAGTCTTTGCAATGTGCTTTATAAAATAATTTCAAAAGCCATTGCCAATCGGTTGAAACATGTGTTGCCCCATATCATCTCACAGGAACAAAGTGCATTCATTCCGGGAAGGCTCATTACGGACAATATTTTGGTGGCTTTTGAAACATTACATACTATGGATACGCGGTTAAAGGGAAGGGAGGGTTTCATGGCCATGAAATTGGATATGAGCAAGGCCTATGATAGGCTTGAATGGGACTTTTTGGAAGAGATGATGAGGAAGCTTGGATTTGGTAATCGGTGGGTCAACCTTTTGATGTCTTGTGTCCGTACGGTATCCTATGCTATTCTTGTTAATGGACAGCCTTTTGGTCAACTTATCCCAACTCGAGGTATACGTCAAGGTGACCCTCTATCGCCTTATTTCTTTATTTTATGTGCGGAGGCTATGTCAACAATGATACAACATTCAGCATGTGAAGGCTCTATTACGGGCATTCCCATTTCTAGAGGAGGTATTCGGATCAACCATCTTCTCTTCGCCGATGATAGTCTCTTATTTTGTCGGGCAAATTTAAGAGAATGGGACCATATACATCGGCTTCTTGGGCAGTATGAGGCAGCTTCAGGGCAGCAACTAAATCGTGCAAAAACATCTCTATTTTTCAGCCACAATACCCGGATGGATGATAGGATTTAATCCTAAATGGTACAGGTCTCAACTTAACAGCAAACTATGAGAAGTATTTTGGCTTACCAGCTCTAATTGGAAGATCCAGGATTTCTACTTTCAATGGCATAAAGGGTAGGATTTGGAATCGGATAAATGGATGGAAGGAGAAATTCCTTTCCCATGCCGGGAAGGAAGTTCTTCTCAAATCAGTCATTCAAGCAATTCTCACATATACAATGAGTGTTTTTAGGCTTCCAAAGACATTATGCAAGGAGATAAATGCGATGATGGGTCGGTTTTGGTCGGGACACAAGGACAATCTATCAAAAATTCCTTGGATGTCTTGGAAGGGGATGGGAAAGAAGAAATTGGAAGGAAGGCTGGGGTATAGAGATTTGATTAGTTTTAATACAGCTCTTCTTGCAAAGCAGGGTCGGCGTTTACTGAAATTTCCACACACACTAAAATAGGTGACCAAACAGTCTAAAATTTATTTAGACAGCTGAGTCTCATACGAACTCTCTCACACTAATTGTCCAAATCACTAACAATTTAAACAACTAATTACTGTAGATCCCTATTCATTTTTTTTATTAGCTAAGTAGCTAGCCCGCCACCGACACTTACGAGGGTTACATCTTATAAAACGTGTACAATTGGTTTGGATGTTTGAAGGAGATTGATGAGGCCAGGAGATCGACAACCTTGACAAGGCCAATACACGATAAAAGATTTCATCTCTTTAATTGATAGGTTTAGATAATTGGTTTGTAAATTGCTTACAAATTGAAAACCCGAACAAATCCATGGCAATGAGTGGGCATCATGTTATTGGGTTATGGTCCACCAACATCTAAAAGGCTCCAAAACTTTTTTTCTTTTTGTGTGGCATGATTTTAAACTCTTGATATTGTCTTACACGAAGTGGACAAAGCTCGATCTTTATAATTATTCTATTCAGTATTGACAAAATCCAGCATTCCAGCCCACATGAATTTTCCAGGAAAGTGTGCTCAACAGTCAAGGCTGGTGTTGAACAGTCCACATCGCCAAACAGTATCAATGATTGGGAGCCCTTGATATTGCATACTTGCTTTGTTTGACCACCACACACATCTTATCCTCGCAGGAAACAACCACGTGTTGAATTCAAGTGGTTCCACCTTTCAAAAGGAATGACACTTTTTTCTTTTTTCTTTTTTGTAGGTACTTTTTTCTTTCTTTTAATCCATCGGAAAAGGCTTTGAGTGAACGAGGGTCAGACTTAGGCCTTGGGGAATCTGGAATATCAGACACATATATGGGCTGCGCTGATCCAGGTAGGTCACGGCCAAGCCGGCTGCTTAATTCTCACACATTTTGTTTGTCTTGTTTTTTGTTTTTGTTTTTGTTTTTGTTTTTTTTATATATTTTTTTGGTGTAGGGAAATGATATTTTTCCCTCTTCCATTCATTTCCATTAATTTTTTTTTTTAAAAAAAAAAAAATCATGTTTTATAAAATAAAACAAGCCCAAATAAAATAGTAAAAGCTCTTACACTATAGTTAAATTACATCATATTGAAGAGAAACCTAAAAGAAAAATATAGCTAGCTTCAATAAGCTTATGAAACATGTCATTTCATGACTTGTCATAAGTTACTATTAATTATAATTGAGTCTACTAAACAATTATAATTACACTCTAATTTATATTTTTGAGTTAATTAATTAATCCCTTAAACAATACTTATGTATATTTAAATCCCCTCCATGAAATATTCCGTAGTCAAATTAAAGTTTATTAAAACGGTCATTTAATTATTTCTCTAGTACCTCTTATTCTTGTATACCCAATTTAATCACTTGATCATTCTTTGTACCTTGTGAAATCTCATCTCACTACATATAGAAAAGGTTTTAGTAATTCTTACCAACATACTCAAGCATGAAATAAAGAACGAACAATCATTCCTATTAAATTTATTTCAAAAGAAAATTCCTTATCTCTTTTATTTAATCAAAGGATCTAGATTCCTTTTTAAAGATAGAGTTCCCACAATATTACATGTGATCATCAAACGTACCGAAAACTTTGACCACATTAAAGGTCTTGACTCTTGAGTGTACATCATTCTTTAGACAGTGTTGAGAAAGAATTTATGTCTTTGATCTTCTATGTCAGTGTGATAATCTCATTCCTCACACCTAAGTCATATTTAGTGTAATTTGAAGACCTAGCCTTACATGTATATGTTTAAACAATAAGCAATCAATAGTAAACATGTTAACAATAATGAGTAATGCTACACACACTCATCTTTCTCCACACTCTTAGTTGACTTTTAAACTTACCATTGGATTAAAATCCAATAGAGATCCATATTAAAACCAATGTTGGGTTTAAAAGCTACCTAATGGTGTGGAGAAATGATGGGTGTGAAGAAGTGGGAGTGTGTATAACATTACTCAACAATAATATATGCCCAATGTTCATTAAGTAAATCAGTAAATAAACAACTTTATTCTATTATAAAATATATAATGCAAAACAATTAGTGTTTAGAGCATACTTTTCAACAAATATAAAAAGGATGGAAGAGCGGGTGACCAAGCTACCCCTTGGCCAAATGAGGGTTGGCCGAAACACCTCCAAGGCCATAGGATGGTTCGGCCACCCCCTCTAGCCGGTTTGGGGGTGGTATGATCATATCGTTTAGGTTTTTCCTGTAATTCTATAAAATTTGCTAATTAACTCCTTCATTGTAGGCTTAACCAATTAAGTACTAACCCAAATTATTTGCACATAGATGCCCTAAAGCTTATTTGAATACTCTTAATAAGGTAACTCCCCTTTTCTCCCTTTCCGCATTGAAAAAAAAAAAAAAAAAAAAACTCTTTTAAGGTTATTGTCAATTAAATTTTATCCACTCATACGTCTTTTCCTAATCAATCTCAAGCCATATTATTCCCAATACAAAATTCACAAATTGACGTATATATACTTGATCTACATGACATATTTAATTTTAATTTATAATTTCTTATAAACAATTAACTAGTAAGGAACATCCCCCCCGGGAGGGGGGGGGGATGGTACGTACTGTTACACATAACATGCAAATTAAAGCATCTGAAAAATCACAATTACAGTACTTTCCTCTTTTTATGAACCAGTGGAAAATAACAATCAACAGTAATTAAACACAACTCTTTTTAAATATTATATGAACCATTTAAACGATTCTGGTTAATTTAATAAAAAGATCTGGATATTATTCTTATTCTTTTTTTTTTCTTTTTTGTTTTATTGGTGCGTGCTAAGAATATGAATACGTTTTTATTACTTTCTTCTGTAAACATATTATGCGCTCCAATCTGATTATGATCCTCTAGTCTTTTCCCCTTCAATTCTAATTATTATGCCATGTCCAACTAAAAAGTGCACCATAAATGGCTCAAAAGTATTCTTAACACTGACATTATGCACTATGAGAAGCAGATCTATTGATATAAAAAGAATAATTGATGTCGTGTGGATTTTGTGGATCGCAAAATCAAACAATATATATACAAGATTAACAATTTTTTTTTTAAAAAAAAAATCAACAATAAAATTAATTGAGAAAAAAATAAGAGAAAACTCAACCAGCCATAGAGTATTTCTTTATTGAAAACTGAAGAAAATATTACATAAATTGCGGCCTTATTAGTCGGAGTACTATTCAGTTTGATTATATAAGAAATAGAATCATAACCCTAATAAAACCTCATTTGGATGAGTATCACGATGAAGCTTCTATTAATACTCTCTTTCAAATGAGGTGTGACTGGCCTCCCAACAAGACGTCGTCTTGGGATTATTACTCGTTTAGATGAGGGTGCAACTGAGACTCCAATTAGCAGATGCTTTTCCCTTATGCTTGTTCGGACATGACCAACCAAGAGCTCTCGGGATTATTACTCGTTTGACGCAGTAAATATTGAAATTAGAAAATCTTCATGTAGCGTGTTGATTTTGGTTGCTTCACTCGTTGCCGAGGTGCATGCATGTAGATCAAGAGAAAGAATTGAGTGATTAAGACTCATGATTAGGGGTGTAAGATGAGCCCAGCTACTCGTGAATTCGGCTTGGTTAAACTCAATTCGGTCTAAGTTCGAATAATAAATGAGTCATTCGTAAACACAATAATATGTTCTAATATTAAACGAGACATATTCGTATAAACTTAATTGGCTTGACTCAGATAAGCTTTTATAAACTCGTATAACTTTATTTTTACAAATATTTTTAGTATTATTTTAATTTTGTAATAAGAATATCTTAAGTGAAAGGGAACTCTTTTCCTAATATGATATATAGAACTTGAATTATTGCTGTTGTGAGTATGTATAGATATATGTGTGTGTGTGAGTGTGCATGTCTATGTAAGTGCATAATGAATTTTTATACATGCATATAAACTCAAGATTAGATTATTTAAGATTTAAGTTAATTTATTTAATTAACTCCAATGATAAAATTTTAACAATAATTAATTAACTAATGATTACTATGAATTTACGAAAAGGCAAACAATCATGATATTTACTTTATATTATAAATGAATAAGTTAATTGTGCACGATAAGCTCAAGCTTGACTTGTGTTCGAAATGAAATTAAATGAGCGAAGCTTGAACATTCAATGCTGCTTGTTTCCACTCGACTAGAATACAACCCTACCTACGATGCATCATATGAGTCAATCTTGCTACACCTTGGTTATTACCCATTCCAGCTGATCAACAATAGGTCTATTAAATGATGTTGAGTTTTTGTAAGAAAATGGTAGTTAAATGCAGCTGAGTGTGATAGTGTTAGTTCATGGAGGAAAATTATAAATGAGTAGTAGTTCATGAGGGAAAAATGTAATTATCTTATTTTAGGAAAAAAAAAAAAAAAAAGAAGAGAGAAAGAAAGAAAGAGAAAATACACTTAGCTTACCACAACTTTTTTATTTACATCATCAAATTAAACTTCAAAAGTGGCATTTGAACACATCAAACTACCATCTCATGTCAACAAGGCCGCTCCGTTAGCGTTGAAAGTTAAAATGGACGAAAAAGTGGTCATGTGCACCGCAAGTGGCTTTTTTGTCTTTATCCCATAATAGCCGATTTTTACTTTTGAAATTCCATCCATTATAATTATTAAAAAAACTTAAACTTAAACTTAATTATTATTATTATTTTTTTAAAAAAAAAAAAATTGAACAAAACATAGGCATTTATGGGGTGGTGCTATTTTAACGGTTGACACTGACAGACTGGCTTTTTTTGAGAAGCAATGGTAGTTTAGCGAACCTAAATGCATGCCACTTTTAATAGTTTAGTGGTGTAAATGAAAAAGTAGTGGTAGATTAAGGGAAAAGTGGTTTTTTTTTTTTTTTTTTTTTACAAACTTGTTTTTCTTGTTTGTTTTTAAAGGCTGATTGACTCATTGCATACAGTTCATCTTCTTCTTGTTCTTGAGTTTTGGAGTTGAAACAAATTAAATCAAAATTAACAACATTTTCACTAATGTTTGTTTTTTCGATCTACTTAATTAGTTCTTTCTTTTGTTCTATTTTGAATTATATTTATCATGTATTTTGCCGGCCTATATATATAGTAGACCAAGATATAGAAAGAAAATAAAATAAAAATTATTTTATTATTACACTTCATTTCAACTCCCTCAAAAATAAATTTCAGGCTCCACGGGAAACACCATATTAATTTTAGGGTTAAATACAATTCACGCCCTTGATGTTGTTGGCCATTTTCAATTTGGATATCAAAGTTTAAAAATTTGCAATACAACCTCCCTAAGTTTCAAATTTTTTTTGAATTTGCCTAAAAAAAGGTCATGTGACCGTCAAACCAAACCGAATGCTTGAATTGAAATTTTTTTAAACTTTGGGAGATGAATTGTAAATTTTTAAACTTTAATAACCAAATTAAAAATGACCGACAACCTCGAAGAGTGAATTGTAATTTACCCTAATTTTATTTATCAGTCATGCATGTAAACCTTGATCAACAAGTAAACTAAACCATTAGTTATGGGCGGCGTCCCGTACCGCCTGCGTACCCAAACCCTTTACGTTCAGTCGGGCAAACTGAGAACAAGAAGCTCGATAAAACTCCGGCCACTAGTGGCAAATATATGACTATCGAATACTCATTATCACTGTCTGCTTCGGGAAAGAAACAAGCTAGCACGTCCGGACTGCTAATAGCAAAAATCAAGAACACAAAGAGGGAGCCAAATGCATGAACAAAGTCTCTGGGTTCGATTTTATACTTCCCCAACTCCTTCTTGATCTTTTCCTCTTCGCCTGTACGATCTTCGTAGTTTAACACGCAAAGCCCTTTGCGCGTGGCAAAACCATAATATAGCTTTTCCTCATATTCGAAGCTGTCGGTGAAGGAAGAGAGGAAACACGTGGCAGCACAAAATGCAATTACGAATCCAACGAGGTACTTGTTGAAGATATGGCATTTTCCGTTTGCGGTAAGAGATGGTATCAGCGCTTGAAACACGAGAACGGTGCCGGTGGGTAAAAGGTTTGCCAGGTTGGCTGCCTTGTGTGCCACGTTTGTTTTTCTTGAGCCACGGATTTGTGGTATTGGCAATGATTCAGGCAGAGTTGAAGGTTGGTTCTTGGGATGGCTTGGGCTTTGGATTGGTGATGGCGATGGTGATCGCGCAGATTTTAGTTGGGTTGGTTGTGCCTCTGACGGGCTTTGTTGGGTTTCTTTCAGGTCGTGGTTTGAGCCAGCCATGGGAAAGATTGGTTGCGGGAGGCAGTTGGAGTCGTGGTTTGGTGACGGCGGCGCCATTGTTGGTGGGTTGGGTTGTGCCCAAATGTAGTAGGAGTCGTGGTTTGGTGGCGGTGGTGGCGCCATTAATGGTGGTGGCCAAATTAGATCGCGAGTGAAGTTCTGGTCCGAGGCATTAATGTATTGGAATGGTATATGTGGTTTTGTTAGAACCACTGTATATTCTGGTCCAGGCGGGGGCTGAACTGAGACAGGGTTCGGTGATGGTACCATTGATGGGTTTGATTGTGGCAAAGATGTGTTTGGATATTGGACCACCACTTCCAGAAATGATTCGGCCGTGGAGGCTTGACGGTTAGCGTCCTGCTGGTTTTGAAGGGGAGGTATAGATGGATTTGGTTGAACAAAATTTGAATCAGCCATGGAGAGAGAGAGAGAGAGAGGGTTTGAGTTTTGTGTTGGTATATATTCATATATATATATGCATCCGAGAGCAAGGTTTATATGGGCAAGATTTAAGAGGTCGAGAGCCTGGAGAGAGTGAAGATTCATTTTTTATTTATTTATTTATTTTTATTTTCCTGGGGAGATCGAGTTTAGATGGATTGTGGTTAGTTAGTTAATTAATCATGTAGATGATAGAAACTGTGACATGGGACCTTTTTTGAGAGGTACAGCGTCGACAGCCAGTACTGCTTCAATGGCGGCCTAATTGCATTGCCATGAGAATCAAGAAAAGCAATAAGTTTCCTCCTTTTTTCACCTGGTTCTGTCAAGACAAAGCTAGTGATGCGCGCAACATCAAGATGCCCATTAAGATGGAATTATAAAATATAGCATTTCTTTTTTCTTTTTTCTTTTTCTTGTGTGGGGGTTAAATCTTCTTCTCCTCTTCCTTCTTTTGACCGATTAGTTTATGTTTTAAAAGTAGGGTTAAATAACTCTCGCGTACAAGTGGTTTAACTTAAAATCAAGTAGACCTCTCAATTTTAAAAATTATCGCAAATAATACATATAAATGCATTATGCAAATAGTACTTTAGTCCATGTTTTGTCTAATATTTTAATGGCATTTCATGCCAAACATTTCATCAACTCTCACGTGTCTCATATGTCTTATTAATATTATTTAAAAATAAAAAAATTTGAAAAGAATTATAAAATTATTAAAACAGTATTAATGAGGTACGTAGATATATGGAACACATGATAGTTGTTGATTGATTTGACGTGACATGCCATTATAATATTGGACGGAAGTATCATACGCGTTGGATCCGGCTTGTGTGTTGTAGTTTTAACTACAGCACACATGCTGTAAAAATAAGCAACGGCTCAGATGAAGTAAAATTATTTAACGGTTTAGATCTAATAAAAGAAAATTTGTTTTTTCTAAGGCCTCACCAATGCAAACGGCTCGGTCTTCCCTCGCCGGAGACCAGAATCTTCAACTAAAATCTGGCCGGAGGCCTCTCCAGCCAAAGAACTTTCCGGCGAACCCCTCCCCGACTCCGCGCCCATCACCAAGCTAAAGCCTAAGCCGGAACTGATCGAGATCTCGATCGACTCGCTCGATGCGTCGTTGGCGGAGGATCTGGTGCCCAGATCAAACAAGAACAAGGGGAGTCTCCGAAGAAGAAGAAGAACAGGGGAAGTCTTTTGAGTGACAAGTGCAAATCTTGTCTTCTTCTTCACATTGTTCTCAACGCAGCTCTCAAGGGATCTAGCACGGAACAGGAAAAAAAGAAAAAAGAAAAAGAAGAGAGACCTAAAAAACCAGACCACCAAAAAAAAGTCCCTCTTCCCTGCTGGAATATGCCGTTTTACGTCTGCCGTCAAGCCGGGGATGGGAGGTGGCGCGTCTTGGCACGGCCAAGATCGCAGGATGCATAGATTTGGACAACGACAAGCCCAGATCTACGATGGCGATGCCCAATCTTGTGTGATGGAGCTTAAAGAATCGTTTTTAACCCAATCTTGTGTGACAATCGTTTGGAGAAAAAAAAAAAAAACTCATTAGCATGGAACTCCTGTGTGTTTTGGACCCTTGTTTATTTGGCATTTATTGGGACTAGAAATTCCAACACCCTTGATGGAGCTTAAAGAATCTGATGGGTCCAAAACAAAGAACCCCATCCCCATGGCTGTCTTTTCTGAACCCTGAAGAAAAAAATCATTCATAATATGAAAAACTAATGGCAAGAAAATGAGAAGAAGATGAAGAGTGTGGGGGAAAGCGAATAGAAAGAAAGTGGTCTGACAGTCGTAATTTTTGTTTTGCATGTAACCCCTCCCCGCTGGCCAGATTTTAGCCGGAGATTATGGTCTCCGGCGAAGGAAGACCGAGCCGTTTGCATTGGTGAGGCTTCAGAAAAAACAAATTTCCTTTTGTTAGATCTAAACCGTTAAATAATTTAATTTCATCTGGACCGTTGCTAATTTTTACAGCATGTGTGCTATAGTTTTTAACTACAGCACACAAGCCTGATCCCATACGCGTTTATAGGATGTATACATATACCAATTAATACCATATCTGCAATAAGTTTTAAAACCGAAAAATCTACTTGATTTCGCTTTAAAAATCCACATGTACCTTAAAAGGGACTTAACCCTTCAAAGTATAGCATTATGTGGTGAAATTTTTGGTGCAAATCTTACCAAGTAAAAGAATAAAAAGAAAAGAAAAGATAAACAACAGAAGTTATAATAAAGTTTAATTGTATTATGAATACAATGTTCTAATATTAAACGAGATATACTCGTATAAACTCGGCTTGACTCAGATAAGCTTCTATAAACTCGTATAACTTCATTTTTAGAAATATTTTTAGTATTATTTGAATTTTGTAATAAAAATATCTTAAGTAAAAGTGAATTATCTTCCTATTATGATTGATATAACTTAAATTATTACTGTTGTGAGTATGTATTGATATATGTGCGTGTGTGTGTGCATAATGAATTTTTATACATGCATATAAACTCGAGTTTAGATTATTTAAGATTTAAGCTAATTTATTTAATTAACTCCAATGATAAAATTTTAACAATATTTAATTAACTAATGATTAGTATGAATTTATGAAAAGACAAACAATCATGATATTTACTTTATATTAGAAATGAATAAGTTAATTGTGATAAGTTCGAACTCGACTCGTATTCAAAATAAAATTAAATGAGCCAAGTTTGAACATTCAATACTTGGTTTGACTCGGCTGAAATACAACCCTACCTACGATGCATCAGATGAGTCCATCTTGCTATGTCGTGGTTATTACCATTCTAGCTGATCAATAACAGATTTATTAAATGATGCTGGGTTTTTGTAAGAAAATGGTAATTTAATGCAGTTGAGTGTGACAATGTCAGTTCGTAGAGGAAAATTATAAATGAGTGGTATTGCATAGGAGAAAAATATAATTATCCCCTTTTAGAAAAAAAAAAAAAAAAAAAGGAAAAAGAAAAAAGAAAGAGAAAGAGAAAATACACTTAGCCTACCACAACTTTTTCATTTACGTCACCAAACTTCAAAAGTGGCATTTGAACACGTCAAACTATCATTTCTTGTCAAAAAGGCCACTATGTTAGCGTTAAACGTTAAAATAGATGGAAAAGTGGTCATGTGCACCGCAAGTGGCTTTTCTATTTGTATCCTATAATAGCCAATTTTTACTTTTGAAATTCCATCGATTATAATTATTAAAAAAACTTCAACTTATTTTTATTTTTATTTTTTTAAAAAAATGAACAATTAAAACAAAGGCATGCATTTAGGGAGGGGGGCGAATCTTTGGGGTGGTTTGGCCACCTCCCCTTTTACATTTTGGGTGGTCGGACCATCTTTTAGGTTTTCTTTTCTTTTTTTAAATGAAAAAAATTAGATATTTAAGTAGAAAGACAAAAAAGTGGCCACATGCTATTTGAACGGCCGTCACTGACAGACTGGCTCTTAATTTTGACAAGCAATGGTAGTTTGGCGTATCTAAATGCATGTCACTTTTAGTAGTTTGGTGGTGTAAATGAAAAGGCAGCGGTAGATTCAGGGCAAGGCAAAGAGTGTATTTTTTTTTTCTTTTGGTTTTACAAACTTGTTTTTCTTGTTTGTTTTTATTGGCCGATTGACTCATTGCATAGAGTTCATCTTCTTCGATCTTGTTCTTGAGTTTTGGAGTTGGAACGACAAACTCAAAATTAACAACATTTTCAGTACTAATGTTTCTTTGTACTTATTCTTTCTTTTGTTCTATTTTGAATTATATTTATCATGTATTTTGCCTATAGTATAGGACAAGATATACAAAGTAAATAAAATAAAAAAAAAATTATTTTATTATTACACTTCATCTCAAGTACTCCCTCAAAAATATAAAAATTTCAGGCCGGCTCCACGGGAAACACCATATTAATTATATTTCTGAGTCATTCATGTCAACCTAGCTTGATCAGCAAGTAATAAACGCCGCCCATTAATTATGGGCGGCGTCCAGTACTGCCTGCGTACCCAAACCCTTTACGTTCAGTCGGGTAACGCGCGAACAAGTAGCTCGATAAAACTCCGGCAACTAGTGGCAAATACGTGACTATCGAATACTCATTTTCACTGGCTGCTTCGGGAAAGAAACAAACTAGCACGTTCGTACCGGTAATAGCAAAAATCAAGAACAAAAAGAGGGAGCCAAATGCATGAAAAAAGTCTTGTTTTTCGATTTTATACTTCTCCAACTCCTTCTTGATCTTTTCCTCTTCGCCTGTACGATCTTCGTAGTTTAACACGCAAAGCCCTTTGCGCGTGGCAAAACCATAATATAGCTTTTCCTCATATTCAAAGCTGTCGGTGAAGGCAGAGAGGAAACACGAGGCAGCACAAAACGCAATGACGAATCCAGCGAGGTATTTGTTGAAGATCTGGCATTTTCCGTTTCCGGTAAGACATGGTATCAGCGCTTGGAACACGAGAACGGTGCCGGTGGGTAAAAGGTTTGCCAGGTTGGCTGCCTTGTGTGCCACGTTTGTTTTTCTTGATGAGCCACGGATTTGTGGTATTAATGGCAATGATTCAGGCAGAGTTGAAGGTTGGTTCTTGGGATGGCTTGGGCTTTGGATTGATTGGATTAGACATTGTTCCAACGCTTCCAGTACTCTTTGTTCCAGAGATGATTCGGCCGTGGCGGCTTAGCTTGACGTTTATATAGCGTCCTGCTGGTGGTTTTGGAGAGGAGGTATAGAAGGATTAGGTTGAACAGAATTTGAATCAGTCATGCATGGAGATCTAGAGAGAGAGAGAGGGTTTGAGTTTTGTGTTGGTATATATTCATATATATATATGCATCCGAGAGCAAGGTTTTATTTATATATATAGGCAAGATTTAAGAGGTCGAGAGTCGAGAGAGAGTGATCGAAGATGCATTTTTTATTTGTTTATTTTTTTTATTTTCTTGGGGAGAGTTTGGATGGATTGTGGTTAATTAATTAATCATGTAGATGTAGAAACTGCATGTGACATGGGATCTTTTGAGAGGTACAGCTTCAATGGCCTAAATATTGCATTGCCATGAGAATCGAGTAAAGCAATAAGTTTGGTCCATTTTTCATATGGTTATGTCATGACAAAGTGATGCAACATCAAGATGCCCATTAAGATGGAATATAATATAGCTTTTTTGTTTTTGGTGTGGGTTAAATATTCTTGTTTCTTCTCCGATGTCTTTTGATTGATTAGTTATGTTTTAAAAGTAGGGTACTTAAATACCTCTCGCGTACACGTGGTTTAATTTATTTTATTTTATTTTATTTTTAACAAATTCATTCATATTATAAAATCACCAGCAATAATTGGAATCAAAACATCGGAACAACAAGTTTCATAATTACAATATCATAAATCTTGAGAGAAATAAAGTATACCTCTCAATTTTAAAAATTATGACAAATAATACATGTATACATCTAATAATTAATGTAGATAGTATTTTAGTCCATGTTTCGTCTAATATTTTAACGGCATGTCATGCCAAACTTATTAACAACTGCCACGTGTCCCATATGTCTTAATAATATTAGTTAAATTTTAACGGCATGGCACATCGTTAAAATATTATACGGAAGTACTATATGCGTTTATAGAATGTATACATGTATCATCTGCAATAAGTTTTAAAACCGAAAAAATCTACTTGATTTGGCATTAAAAAACCACATGTGCCTTAAAAGGGATTTAACCATAGCCTTCAAAGTATAGCATTATGTGGTAAAATTTTAGGTGCAAATCTTACCTAGTAAAAAAATAAAAAGAACAGAAAAAGGTAAACATTAACGTACAGAAGTTACATATATATAATAAAGTTTAATTGTATTATGAATACGTACAGTGGTAAACAAAGACATTGAGAACATATGTCTCAGTAATATTGGGATTTCAGAACCCTGGTTGTGCATTGGAATCATATTCTCTAAGCGAAAAAGTAGTTAGCTAGCTAGGTTTAATTTGGCCATCATCATTTAAATTACCCTCTTTAATTCGCTCATGTTACTTGGAATTTCAGAATATTGTCATAATTAAGCCTGCCAATGAAGTGATCGAGGCATACAATTCCAATTAGTGCGAAAATTGGCTTTGATGAATAACTTTTTTTTTCTTTTTCTTTTTTTTCCTGTAAGTGATTCTTTTTTTATATATAAGTATGGACATAAATTTTTTATAAACCATCTTCTAATAGTGACATGTGATGTCCTCCTTACATGTGAGAAAACGCATATTTGTTTAATTACATTTACTTCTCACATGCATGCTTTTTTAACAGCTTGAATGACACATATATATATATATCGCTTTTAGAGGCTGATTTGTATTAATTTCCTACAAATCACTTTGTAGTAAATTTATGTCCAATAAGTATATTAATTTATCTAAAAACTTAATTGGTTTGCGTAAATTATCCCATTCACGAAAATTAAAAGCTTTGAGCCTTAAACAATTAATCATTCTGGCTTCCACGGTTAACATAGGACAACCTTCTGACTTCATATTTAACTTAGGAATACCTTTTGGCTTCCTAGATTTAATTATTTAATCAAGGTAATTTGTAATTTTAAAACTTTTACAAAAGTATAAGAGACATTTCACCCATTTACCTTTTGATTTAATCACAAACTCTAATGATATGGGTAACATTGCAAAGTTTAAACTTGCATACCCGACATGAGAGTTTTTGTGGTGTGATAGCTGACAATATTGGTGGTCAATTTGGCATTGACTTCCAATCCAATATTCCATTCCCGCAATAACCATATTCCATGCCCTCAATAACCATATTGAGATTGATTATCACATTGTAAGAGCACTACTAACAGTAGATACCCTAAAACATGTTTCCTTCCTTAATTAAATATAAGAAAAATGTCAAAAAAAATTACAAAAAATCAACCGACACCCTAAACCTTTCCTAAACCATTGGGTAACAGTGTAGCTACCCAATGGTTTATTACAATCCTAATCCTAAATAATGTACTCTCTCTCTCTCATCTCACGTCTTCTCCCATTCTCAGTCGATGACAGAGGACCGATCGAAAAGAAGAAGAAGAAAAGATCAAGCTAGTCACAAACACCCCAAAAACTCAGCCCAAATAAAATCAGCATAAAAAAACCAATAACATCCACATGCACACGTACAGATTCGAGAAGGAGAGTTGAGAAAAGAAAAAAGGAAAATGATGAACCAAATAACATCAACACCCGCAAACAGAGATCGTAGAGATCCTCCAAATTAGATCCCCAAATTTAGAGTTTTTGATTCCTGGTGGTGGAAAAGCACCTCGTCAGACTGAAGTTTGAAAAGTAGGTAGCAAATTCAACCCAAAACCATGACCAAAAGCTTCAGAAATCTCAAGAAGTATAAAGAACATTATATTTTTCTCTTTGTTCCCTAAGTTCAAGCATGAATCCCCATTTTTGAAGCTTGGACCAAAGGCAGAGGTTGGTGTTAAAGAGGAAATGAAAGAGAGAAATAGTGGTCGGTGGGAATGAAGGAGACGAAGACAGTGACAAGTGAGAGAAGATGGAAGAAGGGAGATGAGAGTGAGAGAGATCGTGAGAAAAGAAAAAAAAAATGTAAAAAAAATAAAAAAATTTAATGATATAAGAAAAGATTAAGAGAATCTATTGTGGAGTATATTTGGATAAAGAAGTAAAAAGTAGTTTGATTCCTTAAATTTTGTTTTAAAAAAAAAATCGTTGAGTATTTGCTGTTAGTGTTCTATGAGAAAAAAGGATAAACAAGGACTTATTAGCTCAATATATTTGTACTGAGAGATCAAGCGACTGACATTTTCACTAAGACTCTTTCCTCTTCTCGATTTATCATGCTCTATCCATTCGCTTAAGGGCGAGTGTCAGGCAACAGTCAAAATGCCAGCACAAGTCAATTCACCACAAAGAAAACACAGTGATCATCTCATCACCAAAGAAAAGGGAATCATGCACACATGGAAGATTCAATCTTGCCATTAAAGACAAGTTAATAATGAATAATTCTCTTTTCTTATGTAGTGTGATATGCTTTTCTAGAATTATGGAAACATATCTCTCACACATCTTGTATATGTATATATATATATATATGCTTTTTACATGGTAAAAGTAAAAATCACAATTAATTCTTTCCAATTATTTTCACATATCATATATATATTGATGATAGTGTAAAAAACTAGGTTGTATAACCTATGCCTCTGCGTCTAGTTGGAAAAAGTGTGAACAGAAAGCTCGACAATAACCCGGCTCCTAAAGGCAAATTCATCATCAGTGCATTCTCATTGGCTCCTGCTTCAGGGAAGAAACAACTTTGCACATTGGAGTTGCTTAAAGCAAAAACCATGAACACCAACGGTGAGACAAAGGCATGAACAAAATCAACGAAACTGAGTTTGAACTTCTCTACATCTTTAATATCCTCACCATAATTGTAGTTGAAGATGTAGAGACCATTGAACGTGGCGATGCCATAGTAAAGCTTTCCATCCTTGTCGGTGAAGCTATCGGTAAATGAGGATAACAGACAAAAGATGGCGCAGCATGCAATGGTGCATGCGGTGAGGCACTTGTTGGAAAGTTGGCAGGAGCCGTTGTTGGAGAACAAAGGCGTGAGTGCTTGGAACGCGAGGACAGAGCCAGTGGGTAGGAGGTTAGCAAGATTGCCTACACTGGCTAGGGTCTTGTGGATAGGATGGTCTGAGCCGCCGTGGTTTGGCGGTTGTGCAGGAGATGGTTGATCAGCCATGCGGGGAGAATTATGGATTAGCTAGCTTTGGGTTGGTTCATCCTTTATAGGAAATTAGGAGGTGGAGATTGGATGGAATGCATGTGCCTAAGCATCATGAACGTACATGTCAATCATGTGGTTTCAGCTCAAGGACAACCTCTTTTTCAGAGGGATAGCGTCAGGGACTCCTACTTTGGCTTAATTTGTATGCCTTACGAAACACAAATGTTCATGCATTACATAAGAGTTTACATCATCATGGATGGCCGGCCCTCCTTAGTTTGGTGTAATGACGTTAGAATATATCATCCGATTTGATTAATGTATTCAAATATTTTGTCTCTCTATATATATATAGAGACTATATTTTGTATTTTAATTCATCATCAAGAAATAATAGCAAGATGTAATCATTAATTTGGGCTCTTCCCTAATGGTTGATGTAGGAGTCTAACTAATACCGAACCACCCGTAAAATCTCGTCTCAATTTATCTCTTTATTCCGCTTTTTATATTTCATTTCCACCATTATTGTGAAGGTTTAATTTCTCTAGGAAGATGCATGAGAATTTGAAATTAAACAATTAACGTAAGGCATAATATATCAAAAAAAATATTTTCGTCTAGCGGTGACTAGTCGAATAAATTATCTGTGATTGGCACATTAAACTTGTGCTATTTGAATTGATTAGTGAGAACCAATTATAATTTGTGAAAAAACCTATTCACGTCTCTCTAAATCTGGAATTTCACATAGATTTATGTAATTATTTGATCCACAAATTGGGTATATCGACCCAAATTAAGCCTAAGAGTTCCATGTACGTCTCGACTTTCTCTACCACCATACATCAGGACTTAGGAGGCCAGTTTTGTTGCAACGTCCCTGGCGGCCTGTGAAGGCATGGAGGTTTGATAATCTTTGTTAGAATATATTTTTCATATTACGTTGTTTATATTTTATATTACCTTTGATTTATTTTTTTTATCAGAATATTTCTCATTTAGGTTTGATTGTAATCAAATCTTTCTATTTTTTTTTTAGGGTTTATTCAATCTCTTCCTTAATTAGTTTAGGTCTACTTTTCGTTTGCTAGTTCATTACTCCTAATCTATCTCTCTATAAATTGAGAGCATTAGGCGTATCCAGGCTCCAGAAGAGCTTTTAAGTTGGTTATAATAGCCATATTTAGCTATTATTAGGTAATTTACCCTACAACAAAGCTTTTAAAATCAAAGCTTCCCATCCAATTTGCTACAGTATATGAAAGTCTACTGTAGCAACTTGGACTAATATAATAATATTTAAAGAAAGGGAGAGAGAAAGGTGAAAAGTGAAAAAAATAATATTTATTGTATTGAGAAAAATGTAGCTGAAATAGAAGAAATGTTTTTTGAGAAGCTAAAATAACTTTTATTACTGTAGATGCTTACAGTTCAATATACTTAATACAATTCGGTTAAAATGTAGCCCACACATCTCTTTCCGCTTCCGCTATCTCTTTTCTTTCTCTTTCATATTATTTTTTATTTTATATATATTTCTATAACCTTAAAGCTTCAACGTTGTCAAAGTTAGTTGTCAGTAAACTCAAAACACTTATAAACCTACTACAATGCGTGACATGAGAAAATAATATTAAAATTGTCATGATATAATTCAAAATTTAAATAGTCAGAATGGTTTTTCATTGGTGCCCTAAGGCACTTCCTAAAATCATAACATAGCATACTAAAAGGAATATCTGAAAGCAATTTCCTAGGCAATTTATAAAGGAAAATACTCAATTGCTATACGCCACATTTGAAGGCCGATCTCCTTAAAGTGATCAATCATAAGTCCAATCCGTTCAAAGCGATCGATTTATCCTTTTATTTTTATTTTTATTTTTCTGATTTTCGACCGATAGAAACAGTACCTCATATTCCTATCATTTGATTTATCCAAGCACACGGATTTGTGATTGTCGTACGCATGCAAAATTCATCTTTTTGCTGAAATTGGATTCATCGAAGCTTGAATTTCTTCTAGTGTTCGTCCCTTGGTCTCTGGCACCAACTTTGCTACGAACAGGACGGTCAAGCCACATATGCTTGAGAATATGAAGAATGTTCCTGACACACACACAAAAAACAAATAATAATAATAAATAAATAAACAAAAATAAAATTTAAAAGTGATGATATTGTAGTTCGTACCCAAAAAAACAACTCTGTAGACAAGCATTACCTGCTGAGCTCCAATCCATTAGGAAGTTAAAAGCATATGAGATAATCCAAGAACCTAACCAGCTAACCAATGTCACAAGGCTACCGGCCGAGCCCTTCATATTTATGGGAAATATCTGAGAAAGAAATCACTCTGTTTCAGTCAACTATAGGCCTTAATTTCAACTATTTGATCATAAAGGATGAATTTTCAGGTGCAATAAGGTTAACCCACCTCTGACATTATAACCCATGGAATTCCTCCCATGCCTAATGAGAAAGATCCTGTGTACACCTGATTGCAGAACCAAACAGATTGATACAGAATTCAGCTTAATCAATCTTCAAATCTCCAAGAATTTGGCTCAAAACAATAGTTGATAGCAACTGGTATGTGATGTTAAAGATGACCTTTAAAGACAGTACGCAAATGTGAGCCAATTGCAGTATGAATAAGTAGGTGGGGAAGGGTGATGGATGACCAAAATCATTTAAAAAAAAAAAAAAAAAAAGCACAGATTTATGCAAGAATTTATTAACTTTATAGCATTTTTGGAAGTACTGGTTCCTTTGAGGGCAACATTCACACTTCAAAAGAGAAAATTATTTCATAAAATGCCACTGGTAATTGGACTAAACAAGGATTCATTTGGAGCATTAAAAATCATAGGGACTTCCACACTTGAAGAAATAGGAAGATAAAAAATGACCGAAGTTGGAGACAAGCAAAACAAAAAATTTCCACTCTGTTTTTTTTATTTAGTATATGTTATCAAAAACCAAGAACTTTGGTTGGGATGAGTGCATTACCAGGACACCAACAAGTGCTAAAAATGGAGTGATCTCCGTCCATTTTTGAAGGTCCTACACAATTGAAGCATTATTCTTGCAAATAGCGCTTTATTCAACTAATGAAAAAGAATTCAAGAGACATTTTGTTATAGAAAACCTGGAAGAAGAAGGACAACCCTACAAGAAAGCAACCTAAGCATGTTCCGGCCGCAGAAACCTGTGAAGATTAGTATACTTCAGAATTGGTTTTCATTCAACTGCATAAAAAATTATACTTATCAACCTTCTTACCAGTAAAAGCGGCCGTCGGCCAGATTTATCCGTCAAAAGTACGCCCAATGCCGTCATTGGAATCTGTAGAAGACTATCAACATCATCTTAAAAAACATTAAGCATAACCATATGCTGGAATTACACTAAGAGAGTCAAGAACCTGAACAGCAACCATTGCAAGAGTCCCAATACTACCAGAAAACCCTGCATAGACCACATATTCCTATAATCAACTTCAATTTTCTTCTGATTTCGGTCAAATATAGGTACCATTAAAAAAGATCCTTTTCCTACCAGCTGATATGAATATAGCACTTGCATAAAATGCGATGCCATTGACCCCTCCAAACTGTTGTAGTACCATCAGGCCAACTCCAACCTAAGCCGTTTTTATGTCAGCTATAAAAGGATCAAACAAGTCTAAAAAATAAAAAGTTAAAAAAAAATAAAAAATGCCACAGGAATTACTTTAGAAAGCTTACAATGAGTGAATGAGCATATTTCCATTGAAATAAGTCAAGAAAACTAGCTTCTGAAAGCCGTTGAAGGGTTTCTGTATACTCCTATACGACGATTTGAGAACCATGTCAATACTTGTTTCTAAGCAAAATTGTTGGAAAAATTAAAACCTAGGCTGAAGTTTATAATTATGATAGTTAAATTGGAAACAAAGAGTTATTCTCTCATTGACGTATGAAGTGAAGAAGTTACTCTGATCTCAGCAGCTTCCTGGGAGATATCAGCATTCTCCCCCCTAAGGCGCTGTAAAGCAGCTTCACACTCTTTTTCTCTACCAATCTTTGCCTGCAAATAAATGGAATCATCAATTGAGGATGTCATCAATGGTTGACTTTGCCACTTTATACCATTTAGATATGTTTCTTTAATAACATGCACTTGAGTAAAAACATAATATCAGAAGCAATGAATAACACTCAAACGCTTTTATTTTTCCAATATTCAAAGACATATCTGGAGAGCACATCACGAGAATTATGTTTACTAAAATTTTGTACAACTCACCAGCCATCTTGGAGACTCTGGAATGAAAACTAGACCAAAAAGTTGTACTAGACATGGAATAGTTCCTGAAATAAAGAAAAATAGTGCACCCTAATTATGAAATAACCTTCGAATGAAAAGAATACAAGACAAGAGCAGAGAAAATTACCAATCAGAGCTAAAACCCGCCAGTTCACAAAAGCTCCAATTAGATATGTGAACGATACACCAAAACATATCATCAACTGTTGAACCAGCAGATAGTAGGTGAATGAGTGCTGAGTTTACATTGATTTCCATATTTTTGAGACTTTTGCTCTACCTGATGAACAGTTGTAAAGCCTCCTCGAAGATTCTTAGGTGTTATTTCTGCTATATATATAGGTACCTGATTGCAAACAGGAATGCAATTAAATTTCTTGAGCACATTAAAGATAATCCATTAGAATTGCAACTCAATGACTTACCACATAAGAAAGAAGCCCCATCCCAAAACCTACCAGCAGTCTCCCAATGTCAAGACACCAAGGGACCTTTCAACAAACACCAAATATTAACATTATGAACTTATCCTGAGAGAATGTATTTACTTGGTACAAATTGATTCCCAAAACAATTTGGTAGTGTGGTTGTTTCTGAGGACTTATGATCATCTAATATTCCGTTTTCTCTAAGAGCAAGTAGAACCTATAATATAAACATCTTTTCCAAGTAAAATTTTGTGGAATTTCAGGCATGTAAGTTTTAACATACACGAGAAACTAACTACATTTGTTTACATAAGGGCACCTGTCTCAGCATTAATCATTCTGCTTGGTGACCATAGCTTCATGAATTGGAGACAACCAAATGAAGAGAGGAGAGAGGAGGGGACAGGATTCAAAACCTTAGAGAATACTATGGTAAGCCAGCCTGCCAGGCAGAATATCTCTGAGAAGCCCATAGTCTGCCTTGCAAAACAACCGAAAAATTGAAAAGTTGGTGATCATTTTGGAGTTTGACACTTAACAAAACAACTAGATATAATTCCACCGTGATAGAAATACTTACACCTCTTCTACCAATGTAATCTGCTATTTTGCCGCTCACTATTGCACCTATCATTGCTCCAATTGTCAATATTGAACCGAAAAGTGAGTACTGCATTATGAACAAATAATGTCAAGAACATCAGACGCAGAAATGCGTAAGGCAAGCAAAAGGATATAGACAAAGGATTCAACAAATGGATTTTGCATAAAGAAATGTTATACAACATTTCATATGAGGGACCTCAAATAGTGACTTCTCCATGAAGATAGGCCACTCTAAAATTACCTTAAGTCCTGTGCTTAAGGTAATATTTATGGAGAATAGGAGCATAAATACAACAATTTTCACAAAATATCAAGGATACATATCAATCGATACAACCAGTTAAAAAGTAAGCAAAATGTCATTTTCATAGCAGAAACTGTTATTTCTAAAAAAAGATAATTCAAATGCTTGAAAATGCTCTAACAATACATTTTACAAGAGTAATAGAACCTTAAAGTATTACACCCACCTCTGCCACAGTAAGGCCGAGCTCCTCCATGATTCCAGACTGAGCAGGTGATGAATATCCTATCTGCAAAAAAATCAGTTATATACACCATTTTCTTCAATAGTCAGCATATCAAACCACTAGGCATCGCACATAGAGATACCCAGTGTGGTCTTACTCTCATTTAGCATAAAACTTTGCCTACAGTCCATTGAAAAATCTATATGCTTATAGTTTAGATGCATTTTGTTGTGAGCGCACATTGTGAGTTGAGTCCCACATCAAGGAAATGTAGAGAAAGTAAGTAGTTGTAATGCAGCGTGGCATAGTGGAAAGCTAAATCCACAAGCACACAACTCACAACTCTTCCACAAAACTGAGAAAAATTAAGGAATTTGTAGGAAAATTGAAGAAAACTCTCCCTAGAGTGTTTTCTTATTGAAAAACTGGTAACAATACTGAAGTATTGTTTTTCCCATCATGTATAGCTGCTCCATCATACTGCCACAGTTTACCCAACAGTAGATGACAAGCATCCATAGCCACTACATCAAACCATACCTTATCCCTATATTTTGTTCCAATAGAAAATGACATTAGGAAATTTTTTAAAATTTGTTACATTGTTTCCTTTCTTGAGTCACTTCAAACAGTAGGGACTAGGGTGTTTCTCCGTCTCCAACCCCAATTTCTGCATGGCCTCTTCTGACACTACGTTTTCACAACTTTCCGAATCAATCACAAGCTGACACACCTTACCCCCAATAGTACAGGTGGACTGGAAGATGTTATAGCACCAATCATCTCCCTCTGACTTACGGGGGGGGTATAAAACATGCTCTCTTCACAACCAGGAAAGGACCCTCATCACCTTGGACAAGTTCTTCCTCAACATCTGCTTCAACGTCATATTTTGGCCATTGTTCAACATCAACCAATACATTATCCGTTGACTCCCCAGATTCAATGAAACAACCCCTTACCATAATGGTCACCTTTTCTACAATTCACCATACTAAGTCCCGGCTCACCACATTTGAAACGAAGTGGTGGGGCACTAGTTGAAGCCTCCTTATTAGCCTATGCATTCGCCTGCCATTTGTTATGTGTAGGTGGTGGAACGTCATTATGTGCATGGGGTGTCGGATTTGGGCGATTACTACCTCCAATACTCCTTCCTACTATTCCCAGTGGCCTTCTAGACAATGTTTTCTCCAAGCGCAAGGCCCTTTGATGGGTTTCAGATACATTAATAGGGTCAAAGAAATTCAAAGCATCCTAAAATTGTTGTCTCATACCTCCAATGTATCTTGAAACGAATTGATCATCTGACTCTGCAAGGTCAACACGTGCCACCAATTTGTAGAATTCTGCTATGTAATCGTCCATATACAATGGTCCTTGTAGGAGATTCTAAAGTTGCTGGTACAATGTTCCACATAATTGTGGGGTAAGAACGCGACTCTCTTGTGCTTCAATGATTTCTCCCAACTATTGATCTTGGTCTTCCCTTGCCGCATTGACACCACACAACGGCTTTCCCTCTCAATTTGGTTGTCACCAAAGGAACTCTCCTATCTCTAGGGACCTCCTTGAAATCCAAGATTTCCTCCACAATGGCTACCCGATCTCGGAATTCTTCCAGTTGCAAGCAACCTTGAAACTCTGGTGTCTCAATTTTGAACCCCACCTTCCATCTGCTAGCATTGTTTGGCACCAAGGGACGCTCTTTCCTTGCTTTACTTTGCAAACGATTTTATGGGCTATCCTCAACGCTAAACTCGTCATCCTCCGCAAAATGTGACTTTGGTTGATAGCGGCGCCCATTAGCACCACCCATGGCGGCAAATTGCTCAATTAGTGTACCAATTTGATCCTCAAACCGCTCAACCTAATTTTTCTTATAAATATTTTTTTCCTTATAAATAGGTTTATTTGTATTGTAAGAATACTTAAGCCAATAAGAGAAAAATGTAGCCCTGGATATACGCTTCTGAAGCCAAACTACCCCAAAATCTCTTGTCTCTCTGCTTCAACTATTTTCCATCACAATTTATATTTTATTACAAATTTCTACATTTCTCTTTTCTTCTTTAACAATTAATGGAATAATCTCTAATTTTTTACATCAGTGAGTGTCAGCAGTGGGGTGGCGTAGTAGTAACATGAGTGATGAGAGGAATACTTCATGCATTTCATCAGTTGTGGTCAGAGCTCTCGAGCTACTGCTATTCTCTTTATGCTCCGCAATCGGATTTATGGGATATCCTCAACGCTAAACTTGTCATCCTCCTCCGAAAATGCGAATTTGGTTGACGGAGACACCCGTTAGCACCACCCATCGCGGCAAATTGCTCAGTTAGCGTACCAATTTGGTCCCCAAACCATTCAAACTGATCACTAACCTGATCAACTTGTTCTTCCAATTATTGCAAACTTGCTGTCAGTTGTTCATCATGTGTTGTCTCATCACATTCATACACGTCACAAATATTTGCATGTCTTCCTCCTCTACGTGCTCTCTGTGTGCCATGGTAGGAAAAAAACATGGGCTATGATACTAACGTGGCATAGTAGAAAGCTGAATCTACACAGACACAACTCATAACTCTTCCACAAAACCAAGAAAAATCAAGGAATTTGTATGAAAATTGAAGAAAACTCTCCCTTGAGTGTTTCTTATTGACAAATAGATAATAATACTTAAGTCTGACGGCCAAGCTGTCCTTATTAGGCTTAAATAGAAGTAGGTTGGCAAACTTGAAAAGCAAATTACAAAACTACCCGGTCGCGATCTCGGTCGAACGAACATTAAGTTCGGTTGAATAAGACAAAACATCGCATTCTCGATCGAACGAAATTCGACTGAGATATCAATCGAAACTCTCGGGAATTAGTACTAGCAGACCTCATCTCCTCGATCAAACGAACTTCAACCGAATTATCGACCGAAGCTCTTGGGAATTTGTATTGAGCAACATCTCGAAGACTTGGTCGAACAAGCTTTGCATGTCGGTCAAACAAAACTCTTTCCCTCAAATTTCTTCATCAAGTTATTGGCTAACATTAAGCTTGCATATGTTTGAACTATATAATCCTTACAAACATTTTGTACGAGTGTTGTTAGAGCTACTACAAGTCTTTTACAAACTAATCTGGTAATCCGTGTAGCACTTATCTTGTCAGCAACTAAAATGTTGATTGTCACGTGGCACTTACCATTTTTACAAAATGATGTGGCAGTCCATGTGACATTTGCCACACCAACCACTAAAATATGGGCTACCATGTGGCACTCATTTCCATAAAATATTGTTTGTCACTTGAGTTTGTAAGAAAATTGTAATAAAAGTTCTAGTATCCCAAGCATTTTCCATTTTCTATTAAACCAATGCTGACATAGGACCTCATGTTTGTCATTCGAAGATTTTTATTTTTAATTTTTGTACTTTTCTAGAGTAATGTAATAATTCCTTGTTTATGAATATTTCAGATAAAATAGCCTTTACATGGTTTGGTAGCATGATAATTAGAATTGTTTAGTAATCTTTTTCCTTGTACAATAGTTATTATGGAGCCTTTGAATTGGACTACAAAAATCAGAGTTCAATATTCATCAATAAAAATTTCTTTGAGACTTTCTCGATTTTCTGGTAGATTCTATAATTTTCTTTGTGGATTCAAGGATTTTTTAGGGTCTATCACAATGCATATGATGATATCAAGGCCTTGACTAGCCTAATATGAAAGCAGATGACCAAGCTGACAACAACCATCATGTTAACTGCAGACAATGAAGTAAATTTTTTTTGCAAGAAATTCATGAAGAGATCAATAATGAGGGGAAGATTGATCCACTAAAAAAAAAAAAAAGATCTTGGTGAAGGAAAATTTGTTGAATAAGGAAATTGACAACCGAGCCCAAACGCATCACAGTATATTAACTTTTTTGGGTTTGAAAATTTCAATTTGATCATCAATCCTAGCCCCACTGATCTTGTTAATCCATTAAAGAGTGATGTGAAGAATAATTTCGTTACTTCCTAATTTTTACAATTTCGCGAAATTTTCTTTGTTTGTGAGTGTTCTTAGAATTGAGCCATGCATTATGTAGCAGTATATTAATTATAATTGTTTTAGAAATATTTTTCCTTTATATATGACGGTCCATCATAAGGTTCAGAAATTTATTATTCTTTTTACACATTAATTGTAATGATTTGAGCCACATTAATGCAGTGTCTGAACTACCATTCATACAATTATCTGAGATTCATAAACACATCAACATCTATCTATGATAACTCTACATTTCCTAGAAAATGCATGAATTTTGGACTATGCTCCTGCTCCGGCTGGTCACACGTACGTGGACCACGTGGAATATGCTGATGAGCACAGCACGTGTAGGTTATTTTCTTGTTCATCTCCGTACAAAGAATCGGTGAATTTGCAAAAGAAACCATCTGAAAGTAAGTAAGAGCACTTACAGCTGAGCCAAAAACGTAGGAACCGGAGACAGCAACCAAAGTAGTAAGGACAACCGCAGGTGTGGCGGAGGAGGATCCACTCTGCTCACCGCCACCGCCACCGCCACCGCCACTAACACCGGCGTATACTTCATGGTTTTCTTCGGGAACAAGAGGACTTGAGAGTTCTCCTTCTTCTATGCTTTCTCTGCCCATGTTGCCTGATCGATCTTCTCGGATGGCAAAGCACTGGAATGAATTGAGAGGGAGAGTCTCCTGTGCTAATGAAGTTATAATGAGGGCAAAGACAAGACAAGAGTGGACCCACTTTTGTGATGCAGTCTTATGTTTTTGTCCTCATTATTGTCGTCATCGGAATGATACAGAAGTTGTTTGAGAAAATTGCACCGTTGGTTCCTGTGGTATGTCATAATTATTTTTTACTCCCTATGGTTTAAAAAATTACTGGGAAGTCCTCGTGGTATACAATAATTACAAATCGATCTCTGGCGTCAAATTCTGTTAAATTTTTTAACAGATTCTGTCAAATGTCACGTCAGCGACACATGTCGCCATCTTATGGCGACACGTGTCCATCTTAATAAAAAAATATAAATTTATTAAAAAATAAATAAAAATACTTATTTTTTTAAAAAAAAAAAAAAAAAACTGAACGGGTGGCTTGGCCACCCATTTGGGGGTGGCCGGGGGTGGCGAGCGGCCACCCCTGGATGATGGCCACCCTAGGCAACTGGGGGTGGCCGCGCGCCACCCCCAGACAACTCCGGGGTGGCGCGCGGCCACCCCTGGAAGATCCAGGGGTGGCCCGATGGCCACCCCAGGCAACTGGGCCGGCCACAGACAACTCCGGGGTGGCTGCGCGCCACCCGCGGATCTTCCAGGGGTGGCCTTTGGGCCACCCCCATGGGTGGCCAAGCCACCCGTTCAGTTTTTTTTTTTTTTTTTTTTTTTTAAAAAAAAATAATAAGTATTTTTATTTATTTTTTAATAAATTTATATTTTTTTATTAAGATGGGCACGTGTCGCTGACGTGGCATTTGACGGAATCTGTTAAAAAATTTAACAGAATTTGACGCCAGGGATCGATTTGTAATTATTGCATACCACAAGGATCTCCCAGTAATTTTTTAAACCACAGGGAGTAAAAAATAATTATGAAATACCACAGGGACCAACGGTGCAATTTTCCCAAGTTGTTTAGTAAATAATTGTGAAATTAAATATTTATTTGAATATTAGTAAGAAATTATTGATGTGATATAAAATTTGTGAATATTTTATGAAAAAGTGAAAAAAATTTGTTTTGTAGTGAATTTTTTTATTTGAATAATAATAAAAAACTATTGATATAATATAAAAAAGTGTAAAAAAATTAGAATGTTTTTTATTTAATTTTTTTTTAGAGAAGTGAAAAGGGAATTGGAAATTTAAAATAGGTTGTCAAACAGCATCAAAAATTTAATGGTGTGAGTAGGAGTTGAATTTTTGAAGTTAGAATTGAATTTTTATTTTGTTTGTGAATTTTAAGGTTTGATTTTTTAGAAAAAAAAGTTAAATAAAATATGATTTGTTTAGAAAAAATTGAATAAAATAATATTTGTTTTTGAAAAAAATTGAATAAAATATAATTTGTTTTTGAAAAAGTTGAATAGAATATGATTTATTTTGGAAAAAAGTATAATCAAAATCATATTTTGTTTCCAAAATTTATTTGCCAAACACACCATTAATATTATAAAAAATTTAAATTTTTTAAATATTATTTATTTTGAAAGCTTTAGTTGGTTTGGATGTTGAATTTTTTGAATAAGAATAATATTTTGAATTTTGAGGCAATGAAAATGTATTTAGATGTTGAATAGAATTTAGATTCTTTTTGAATTTATGTTTGGGTGTTGAATTTTTTAAATTAGAAAAAAAATGTTTTTTAATGGTAAAAAGTGATTAGAAATGATTGGATTATATGAAAAGTTGTGTATAATGATTTGTGTTAAATTTTTGAAATTGGAAAAAAAAAATGTTTTTTAATAGTAGGGAATGATTGAATTGTATGAAAAGTTGTGTATAATGATTGGCGTTATGAAATTTAATGTTAATAATGATTGAAATAATCGGCATTTGAATAAGGAAATTTAAAAATTAAAATATTTAAATTCGGGTTTTTATTCTTGTTGGATGCGGGTTCCTACATTTTTGAATAAAACCCAATTAGAATATTGAATATTCAAACCAAACAAACCATTTATTAATATTGTCATTTGATTAATATTTTAATATCTATTTTTATGTGTAGGTTCAAACTTTCTTTTAAATAATGTACAATCTCATTTATTAAAATATTTATCATAGTCGTGTGAGTGTAATTAAATTCTAGAGATTTGATTTTTTTTTTTTTTTTTATTTTTGTATTTTGTCATCTACCTAAATTTTCTTATAAATAGTTTCTTTAAGAAAAAAATGTAGCCCAAAAGGGCACTTGCTAATGGGCCAATGGCCATCCCAAAATCTCTTGTGTCTCAACTGTCACTATTTTCCCTCGCAATTTATATTTTATTACAAATTTCTACATTTCTCTTTTCTCCTTTAGCAATTAATGGAATAATTCTTCATGCATTTCATCAGTTCGGTTGTGGTCAGAGCTCTCGAGCTACTACTGTAAAAAACAAATGGATAGTTTGTTTGGGTAAAAGTCAAGTTTTTATTGTAAAAGTTTTGTGAGTAGAAAACTGATTTTATTATTATTCTTCTAAAGTAGACTAGTTTCTTGAATTTGGCTGGCCGGTCCGTAATGGTACGTTTTTACTTTTAGAGAGTTCTTTAAAAAGTTTTCACTTGATCACTAAAATTATTGTGTTTAATCTTTTTACTACTTTGGTTAATTTTGGTAATTGTTGTGTGGTTGCTATTTATAAAGAGAATAACTTCCGTATGGACTTTATACAAACCATGTCCTTCATATCATCCAATAAGAAAATGACACAACAACGTGAAACACAAAACATTATTAAACCAGAAAACATCATATTATTTTTCTCTCTTATTTTCAACCTATAGTCAAAATCCTTAATCCATATTCATTGTTCAAGACCATCGAAAGCCACTTCTCCGCCATACGCCACCGCAAACAGTAACCCCTTTCCTCCCAATCTCTGTACGTAGCATCATTTTTACTGCAGAAAATGTGCCATTGATGCTTGTATTTCTTCCAGAGCTCGCCCCTTGGTCTCCTGTACAAGTTTTGCGACGAATAGAACAGCGAAACCAGAAACGCCGGAGAATATGAAAAACGTTCCTGATGTAGCATAAGCCAAAACCATTCACGTAATTTTACAAACAAACAGTTTACCAAAATTCAAAGTGTAGAAGAAACAGTCACCTGCTGTGCTCCACTCCATCATAAAATTGAAAGTGTATGAGATAATCCAAGAGCAAGACCACTTCACTAAAGTCAAAAGGCTTCCACCTGTACCCTTCACGTTTATAGGGAATATCTGAAATAGAAAGCCATCAATCAATTAAAGGTAGAAAGTCATTTTACAGTGATAGTGCAGATATAACTAACACTTTCCTGAATTGTTACAAAAAAGAAACATAAGAAAGTACACATTGCCATGTTAGTAATTGAAGAAATAGGTGACACGTAGGCTTTGAGTCCTAAATATTATAGAATGTGGAACAATTCGAAAGCTAATTCCATCCAAATTGTCTCTAAACTTAGAATACATTAAGGTTGTGTTTAGTATGCGGAATGACTATTTCATTAAGAAAATAAATAGTTTTTATTGGAAATAGAAGAATGTAAAATGAAATTAGGCCATGAGAAAATTAATGACACTTCCAAGTGTTAGATCCTTACCATATACTCTAGATCTAACACCAAGATTATTCTATTTCATATTCTTCTATTCCTAATAAAAGCTATTCATTTTTTCTAATGAAATAGTCATTCCGCATACCAAACGTAACCTAAGTGATTTGAATGTCCCACATTCTAATTTTAGTTGAGTCCGATATAATTTGAGAAAACTCAATATAGAAATCTTTCTGTTGGTAGTTTTATTATCAATGTGCCAAATAGCACCATCGTTGGAGTGAGCTCCTGCCAAACTAAGCCCAGAACTTCAAGTACTAAAACCCTTCAAAGACCCCAGATACCACGACATTCTAATTGGTCATTGAAGCATTAAATGAGACAGAATTTGGAAATTCAATTTAGAAATCTCTACTTCTTTTTTTCTTTTCTTTTTTCCCTTGATAATAAGAGGAAAAATGGTCTTTCTACTATATTGTATTACCAGGATCGATCCCAATTAGCACCAACACGGGAGTGAGATCTTTCAACAAGTAGACGTCCTGCCCATAACAAAAGCTGTTAAAATATAATCATTCACATATGACATATGCGGAGAATATAACCACAGACAGAGTGGCTCTGAATTTGATTCTGATAGAAACCTGAAAGCAGAATGACAAGCCTACAAGGAAGCAACTCAAGCACATTCCAGCAGCAGAGACCTGCAAGAATCGGTACAGTTTACTGCTATCAACATATTGATGAACTACACCAAGGACTTAAAGCTGACTCTTTGCCATCCTCACCAAAAGAAGTGGTCGTCTGCCTGATCTATCTGCCAACATAACACCCACAGCAGCCGATGGAATCTGCAAAATAATGTTTTCGTGATTGGGAGATGTACCAAGCAGAATCATGCATCCCCTCACAGTCACAGATACAGTGAGCCAAGTACCTGGATGATAGCCAATGATATAGTCCCAATGCTACTTGAAAAACCTAACATAAACCATGCATCTTTCTTGCAAGAAATGAAAGACTTTTCTTATTAAAATATTTATCATAGTTGTGTGTGTTAAATTACCACTTAGGGTGCGTTTGAAATTGCGATTTCGTAGACAATAA
This sequence comes from Alnus glutinosa, assembly GCF_958979055.1. Classification (NCBI taxonomy): domain Eukaryota; kingdom Viridiplantae; phylum Streptophyta; class Magnoliopsida; order Fagales; family Betulaceae; genus Alnus; species Alnus glutinosa. The sequence continues at coordinate 20,321,860 of NC_084897.1, read as the reverse complement.
ATGCGATTTTAAACCAAATCGCAGAACATAAATCGTTTGGAAACTGAGTTGTTAAAAATTGCGATTTAAAAACGCAGAAAATCTGCTTTTTCAAATCGCATGTGAGATGGTGCTTTTTTGAAAACGCAGAATTTTAAAGGCTAATTTGCGATTTTAAATGTTAAACTGCGATTTTGCCAAACGCTTAACTGCATTTTTAAAAATTACTTTTTTCAAAAAGCACATTTTAAAATCGGGATTTTAAATCGCACTTTTTGAAATCGCAAACCCAAACAGACTCTAGATCATTTGGAAACTGCGTTTTTTAAAATTGCGATTTGAAAACGCAGAAAATATGCTTTTTCAAATCACAAATAAGATGATGCTTTTTTGAAAATGTAGAATTTTAAAGGCTAATGCGATTTTGCCAAACTCTCAACTGTGTTTTTAAAAATCATTTTTTTCAAATCGCATATTTTGAAATCGTTATTTTAAATCGCACTTTTTGAAATCGCAAACCCAAACGAACCCTTATTCTAAAAGTTTAAGCTTATAGAATAAGTGGTAATTTAACATAATATCATAGCAGAGTCCTGAGTTCGAATCCTGTCTTTTTCATTTACCTCCTGTTTCAATTACATATTTCACGTGTTGGGCATCACATATTAAAAGAGAATTTGAACCCACGCATAAGGGATAATGTTAAAGTATTGATTAAATTATTAAATTAATCTCTTCCTATCAACTTAAACTTTTAGGATAAGTGGTGATTTAACATAGTATCAAAACCAAAAGTCTAATTAAATTATAGAGATCTGATTACTTTATTTATTTATTTATTGTCATCTACCTAATTTTTCTTATAAATAATTTTTTCTTAGAAAAATGTAGCCCAAAAGGGCACTTCCTAATGGTGGACACACTTCTAATGCCAAACTATGATCTATCCCAAACTCTCGTCTCTCTACTTCCACTATTTTCCTTAACAATTTATATTTTATTACAAATTTCTACCTTTCTCTTTTCTCCTTTAGCAATTAATGGAATAATCTCTAATAGTGGGGTGGTGTAGCAGTAAGATGAGATGAACACTTCATGCATTTCAAATGGATCGTTTGTTTGGGTACAAGTCAAGTTTTTATTGTAAAAATTTTGTGAGTATAAAACTGGTTGAATTATTAATCTTCTTTAAGTAAATTAGTTTTCTGGATTTGGCTGGCCGCAATAATTTTACTTTTAAAGAGTTCTTTAAAAAGCTTCCACTTCACCATCAAAATTACTGTGTTTGATCTTTTTACTACTTTCGTTAGTTTTGATAACTGTAATGTGGTTGCTAATTATAAAGAAAATAACTTCTATAAGACTTTATACATACCATGTCCTTTATGCCGTCCAATAAAAAAATGACACATCAACGTGGAACACAAAACATTATAAACTGAAAAACATCATATTTTTCTCACTTATTTTCAACCTATAGTCAAAATCCTTAATCCATATTCATTGTTCAAGACCATCGAAAGCCACTTCTCCGCCATACGCTACCGCCCTCTGTCCCTCCCTCCGCCATACGCCACCGCAAACAATAACCCCTTTCCTCCCTGTGTCTTGAACATCATTTTCTTTCCTCCACATCTATTGGAAAGAAACACTTCTTATTACAGAAAATGTGCCATTGTTGCTTGTATTTCTTCCAGAGCTCGCCCCTTGGTCTCCGGTACAAGTTTTGCGACGAATAGAACAGTGAAACCAGAAATGCCGGAGAATATGAAAAACGTTCCTGATGTAGCATAAGCCAAAACATTCGTGTAATTTTACAAGCAAACAGTTTTACCAAAATTCAAGCAACAAACAGTTTACCAAAATTCAGAGTGCAGAAAGAGTCACCTGCTGTACTCCATTCCATCATAAAATTGAAAGTGTATGAGACAATCCAAGAGCAAGACCAGTTTACAAAAGTCAAAAGGCTTCCACTTGTACCCTTCACGTTTATAGGGAATATCTGAAATAGAAAGCCATCCATGTATTAAAGGTACAAACCTGCTTGTGCAAAATCAATAATTCTGCAGCTGCTAAATAAGTATGTGTAAGATTTTTTTAGACAATTAAAGTTTTTTTTTTTAACTCTCAAGAATTAATAACTCATGAGATATGAAATTCTTAGTAACAGAACTAGCCCTTAAAAGAAAAAGAAAAAGAAATTTGTCAAAGGAATCAGAGTTCAATAAGTTACATACCTCTGACATTATAACCCATGGTAATCCTGCCATACCTAATGTGTAAGCCACACTGAACCCCTGCGTGGATTATTTAACTGTCAATCACATGCATCTCAATTGGATCTATGACTATGTAAATCTTAGTCCAGCATTGGAGTAAAAAGAAAAACAGTAAAAACCCACTTCTTACCTTTAAGAATTCAAAAGGAAAAGTGTAACACCCAATCCCATATTGGAAAGATGAATAATTCACATGAGCGAGTAGATTATAAAAACACTCATGTGTGCTAAGTTCTACATTGATTCTTTACTAGGTGAGACTGGACTTTATAAGTGATTTCGGAAAACTCTAAATTGACAAATCATTTTAGAGTGATAATGCAGATGTGGCTAGTTCTTTTCCTCGATCATTACAAATGGTATCAAAGCTAGGTTGTAACATCATATGGTACTGGAGCACTGCATGACATAGCTCTCACGAGGACTTCAGGAATTTAAGAAGGGAAGAATCAGAGATTGTAATATCACAATCTCATATTGGAAAGATGAATAGCCCATAGAGAATGGGTGGATTATAAATGCACTCATGGATTTTAAGTCCCATAATAATTTATTATTAGGTGAGACTAGACTTTATAAGTGATTCTAGGAAAGTCCAAATTAACTAGTCCATTTTGAGTGATAACATAGATGTAGCTAGCGCTTTCTCTAGGTCATCACCAAAAGAAATGTAAAAAAATATACAATTTGCCAACTTAGTAATTGAAGAAATAGGTGACATGTAGTCTCTGTGTCCTAAAGATTAGAGAATGTGGAGCAATTAGAAAGCCAATTCTGTCCAAATTAGCTCAGAACTTAGAAAACCTTAAGTGCTTTGAATGTCCCACATTCTAATTTTAGTCGAGGCATAAATCAAATATAATGTGAAAAAACTCAATATAGAAATCTCTCTTTTGGTAGTTTTTATTATCAATGTGCCAATTAGCACCATCGTTGGAGTGAGCTCTTGTCAAACTAAGCTCAGAACTTCAAGTACAAGAAGCCTTCACACACCCCGAAAACACCGACATTCTAATTGGTCAATGAAGCATTAAATGAGAGAATATTTGGAAATTCAATTTAGAAATCTCTTCTATTTCTTTTTCTTTCTTTCTTTTTTTTTTTTTTGGTCCTTGAGAAGAAGAGGAAAAATTGTCTGTCTACTATATTATATTAGAGCACTCCCAACATTTTCCCTAAACTCTCTTTGCTTTCCTAAATTTAGATAAAACCCCCTAAAATTCCTCTTCAGCAGCTTCCCTATACATTCTCTAAACTACCATCTAGCTATAATGTTTTCCTATATATTAGGTGGCACTGTAGCTCACCCCATCGGTAGAATTGGAGTCATCAATTCAAGACCAAACCAGGGTGAATTATGGCGTGGCAGATTGTAAGAAATGAGAGAGAGGAGTAACTTAACATGCAATCAAGAAATGCCCAGAGAGAGATATGGTGCACTAGAGGGAAGAGAGAGAGAGAGAGAGAGAGAGAGAGATGGTTTATTTAATTTAGATTTGATGAATAATTCAATAATAAAGACAAAATAAATAAAAAGTAAAGACAGAATATTTAAAGGGTATATGGAAAAATAAGAAAATTATAGTGGAGTGTATTTGAATATTAAAGTAAAAAGTAGTTTGGTTCTTTAAATTTGGATTGAAACTTAGAGAAGCTGTTGTGAGTGTTCTTACCAATATCCCAATTAGCACCAACACAGGAGTGAGCTCTTTCAACTGGTAGATGTCCTGCTCATAACAAAAGCTTTTAAAATATAATCATTCACATATGCGGAGAACATAACCACAGATAGAGTAGCTCTGAATTTGGTTCTGATAGAAACCTGAAAGCAGAATGACAAGCCTACAAGGAAGCAACTCAAGCACATTCCAGCAGCAGAGACCTGCATGAATCGGTAGAGTTTACTGCTATCAACTTATTGATGAACTAAACCAAGGACTTAAAGCTGACTCTTTGCCATCCTCACCAAAAGAAGTGGTCGTCTGCCTGATCTATCTGCCAACATAACACCCACAGCAGCAGACGGAATCTGCAAAATAATGTTTTCATGATTGGGAGATGTACCAAGCAGAATCATGCATCCCCCTCACAGTCACAGAAACAGTGAGCCAAGTACCTGGATGATGGCCATTGATATAGTCCCAATGCTACTTGAAAAACCTAACATAAACCAGAGCTAGTAATCATCATTTCTTCATTTTTCAGTAGTTACATGAAACAATTCTTGAAGCCATTAAATTTACCAGCGTCTAAAAATATGGAGCCTGCATAAAAAGCAATTGCATTGCACCCTCCCAATTGTTGCAGTATCATCAACCCAAGTCCAACCTAAACCAATTTAAGTAAAATATATATAAAGAGTGAACAAGCTATGAAAAGTAAAAGTATCACAGTGAGGAGGCTTACAATGAGGGAATGAACATATCTCTGTTGGAACAAGTCCAGAATTCTAGTTTCTGAATGCTTTTGAATGGTTTCTGTAAAATCCTGCAAGAAGGAAGGAGCATATCTCATTTTCTCATGGCTGTGCCAAAAAAGTTAATAAAAGATAACCAGTAACCACTAAGAAATCTTTCCTCTAGTTAAGTTAATAGAAGATTACCCTGATATCAGCTGCTTCTTGTGAGATATCAGCATTCTTCCCCCTAAGACGCTGTAGAGCAGCTTCAAGTTCTGCTTCTTTACCAATTTTTGCCTGCAGACCACTTGTACTCATCATTTCAACATCCTAATGGATGCTCACGTTTTCAAGTGAATGCATACTTGAAAAGGTCGTGAAAAACATATTAAAGAATTCATCGCATTCTTTTTCATCATACAACCAAAATTCCATATAAATAATTTCAACAAAATATTTGGACTCACCAACCATCTTGGAGACTCTGGAACAAAAAATAATCCCACAAGTTGTACTAAACATGGAATAGCACCTGAAAATAAAATCAATGTGGATAGAACTATATCATTTTAGGATTAATTTATCTTCAGATTAAATTTACACAGAGAAGGACCAACAAACAAGGTACCAATTAAAGCCAAGTTGCGCCAGGTAATGATATTTCCAATGAAATACATAAGTGACATGCCGCAACAGACCAACAGCTGCATACTTGATGAAACATAGGTTTGTGAACAATGAGTTGGCTATTCACTTTAGAGCTATAATGATTTAGTTATACCTGATAAGCTGATGTAAATTGTCCCCTAAGATTCCTAGGTGTTATTTCTGCAATGTATACAGGGACCTGTTTGGCTATCAGAAATTAATCATTATTTTTTGTTTTTTAAATAGGCAAATCAACTATAAAATGTAAAACTGATGAATTACCACATAGCAAATAACGCCAACGCCAATACCAAGGGAGATTCTTCCGAGATCCAACCACCAAGCATTCTACATCAAGCATTAAACTCTATTAGTAACTGAAACCCAGAAGAGAGCAATGTCGGTGGAGTAATTTCCTTTACTTGGTTCATACTGATTTTGAAAAAAAAAAATTCTTATCTGCCCCTTCATCAACATATAATAAAATAACAAAAAAGGAAGAAACTTCAAAGACTAATTACAATAAATATTAACACTATTGTTAGAATATATGGAAAATATAATATATTCTTCTTCTTTTTATATAAGTAATGTATATTTCACAAAAACGCAGAGGGGCGCAACCCAAAGTACACGAGATGTATACAGGATACCCCTAATCCAAAGAGAAAGAAGAAAACAAATCTAAAAACTATGATATCCAGTTTCCTAACAACTATGATTTCCATATATTCTAACAACTATGATTTCCAGTGTCCTATTTTAGGGAATGGTAATTGAAAAAAGTTGAGATTAGAAATTAATTAAAGTAAGGAGATATTATTTGTAAAACTTGGTTGGGGATTGGAACTCATTCTATGAAAAGTTGCTTCTTCAACATCATTATTTTCAATCTGGCTTGAAAGAGGAAATGTGAAGACAAGATAAATTGGGAACATTAATTGAACATAAAATGCAGCATTATTTAGGGGAAGGTTAAAAAAAAAAACCTTTGCAAATGCTACAGCAAGCCAACCTGCAAGGCTGAATATTTCAGAGAACCACATCGCCTGCATTACAATATCAACAAGAAAAAGAAAGAAAAAAAAAAGTTTTAATTTACAGTAAGCCCTGAGAAACAAAAAAAAAAATGACTAAAGAAACTTACACCTCTCCGACCAATAACATCTGTTATCTTCCCATTTAATAATCCACCTATAACTCCTCCAATAGTCAGAGCAGAACCAAAAAATGAATACTGCAAAAGGCAGAAAAAAGTAGAAGATTGATTGGCAACAAAATGAGTTCTACTTTAATCAGCTAAATGCCACATTTCATTCCCACTGAAGTTCAGCAAAAAGAAAACGTTTGGTGATATGGGCAATTCCTCAAAGGTGTAAAATCCAAAGAAAACTCCATATAAATCTGCATTTGTGCATGTGGCAAAACTATACAGATTAGTCTAAAATTCTTATTCTTTCATTGCTCATATGATGTGTAAATTTATCAACGTACTTAGAAACACTAATAAGCACATGATTATATGTGTGAATATATATATATATATATATAATAAAAGAAAAATAAAAAATCACAGTGATGATTTAGTACTTACAGCAGCCACAGACAGGCCCAAATCTTCCATGATTCCGGATTCAGCAGATGATGTATATCCTGTCTTCAAACCAACCATAATACATATATTCAGACCAAGTTAATTAGCCAACCCCACAACTAATGCTCCATAGAACAGACATTTTTGTTTCTATAAATAGGAACCTATGATTAGTAGATACAGTACACTGTACACTGCAGCGAGTATAACCGTATAAAGCAAACTGTTCATGTGCTTAACCTTTCTTCAGTTCTTCTTCTTCTTTTTTATTTATTTATATTTATTTTCTTTCTGTTTTTATTTTTGTTTTGTTTTGTTTTTTTGGGTTTTTTTTTTTTGTTAAACAGAATCTGCCCAATGGGCGTATTGTATAGAACGATGCTCACCAATGATGGGCTGAGCAACCTACACAGTCCCGGCCCATGGTCACCTCCTCTCATAACCAGGGCTGGCTTAATAAAAATTGTGGCTTAAGGCAAAAAGCTAAAATAATGCCTTTTTAATTCTAAAAGATTAATATAATACATTTTTGTATTCAATATAAAAATTGAAAAAAAAAATGATGAATAACAATAATTTTATTGAAGAATAAGGAAATTCCTCGTACACGAAGAATATACAACAAAAACAAGAGCACTACAAAACTAGCTGCTATACAAGAACAAGATCACCGAAGAATATTTTTCTTTTGTTTGAAAAATATATTTATCTTATTTGCCTGATCTCTCTAACTCTTAATTTTTTTTAAATTTTAAGACAAAACCAAAAGAGAAATGGAATTTCATTTAATAAAACAATTTAAGGGTTATATTCAAAATCAAAATCTTGCCTTTCAAATAAAACTAACTCGAGCCCCTCTAGTTCATTTGAACCGAAGAGAATCCTTGTCCTGAAGGGCTTAAGCGGTAGCCTAAATGTCCTAGCCATGGAGCCAAACTTGACGGTCCAATATAATTATAAATTTTTCACCAAAAAAAAAAAAAGAAAAAGAGAGAGAGAGACTAGAGTTTAGGTTCGGTTTTAGTTTGCGATTTCAAAAAGCGCGATTTAAAATAACAATTTTAAAATGTGTGATTTCAAAAAGTGAATTTTAAAAACGCAATTAAGCGTTTACAAAATTCGCAGTTTAGCTTTTAAAATGACAAATTAGCCTTTAAAATTTTACGTTTTAAAAAAAACATTATCTTATTTGCGATTTGAAAAAATAAATTTTTTGTATTTTCAAATCTCAATTTTTAAAAATGTAGTTTCTAAATGATTTATGTTTTGTGGCTTAATTTAAAATTGTAATTATTGTTTACGAAATTACAATCACAACCGCACCCTTAGCATATAAGAGAAATGGTTGTTGGTAATGGCACTTACAGCGCAGCCTGAGCACAGTGAACCGCAGAGGGCGACCATGGTGCTGAGTACAAGGACAGACGTGGCTGAGCCCGTGTCTCCCACATATCTAAGGGGATTGGCTTCGAGCACAATTGTAGACCTTGGCAATAGTTCTTCCTCCATGCTTTCGCTCACCATTTTTCATGGAAAGTTGGAAAGCATGAAGAACAAGACGAGAGAGGTCATCAAGAACTTATATTGTCACAGAAACAGAGTGAGACAGACAACCGAGAAATAGTGTTGGGGATAGTTTGTTGAGACCAAACATTTGAATTAGTGGGAGACTTTCAGATGGGCGGCCAATAGTTATGCATTTTAAATTAAGGCAATCACATCGCATGCTTATCGTTTCTCTTTTCTAATGACTTGTTAATTAATATTCTTAATGATCAACGTGCGATAAAGATTGAAGACTTTAAGACTAATCTTTTACCATGGTCCATAGGAGAAGCCAATCTCCGGACGCATGCACATGTTTTCAAATGGGCCGTTTTTTATTATTGTTACGGAAACATTCTCGATCACGTCTCTTTCTTTTCTTTTTTCTGTTCGCATCAAGAGTGGAAAAGACCCGCTTTGACATTTCTCGTTCCCGGTTGTTTCTCATAAAAGAATAAATGAATAATTGTTGCGCTTTTTCGGGCCAATGAATTTGTAATCACAAAAAGAAGTTTAATTTTTCTAATAACATGCTTGAGATATTTAGTTGTTCTAAACTCAAACTTATTACAGAACATTAGTCATATAAAAATAATTGGATCCGGTAGAAGATGTGAATCATGTGAATATATGCATGTGAGGGACAAATGCATCACATGCATGTTACTAATTTCCATTAATAATAATTTTATTAGAAATTGGATGAAAGTAGATCATTCAAATAATTGAATACCACATGAGATATAATTATAAACCATTAATCATTATAAACCTAGGTGTCAACAGACTGAATAAAACTACAGAGAACAGGCATTCTACCTTTCTCCATCAACACCTCCCCCCCCCCCCCCAAAAAAAAAAAAAATAAACACCTTCTAAAATGTAGCATTAATTAGTACATATGATTATGATAGACGGTCCCTTAATAGAATGGGAAGTTCATTTTATTGGACGAAATGGGTAATCGATGCATGTATTTCTTCAAGCACTCGGCCCTTTGTTTCTGGTACAAGCTTTGCAACAAATAGAACAGCTGAACAACATATGCCCGAGAATATGAAAAATGTTCCTGAAGTAGCGTAGCCAAAAGTAGAAAAGAAAAAAAGCAAAAAGAGAACGGGGAACAAAGAGTGTCAGAAAGAGCGTTAAAATATAAACTAGATGATTAAATTTATATTTTCCTTAATCGTTTTTAATAAGTGATGATTTAACATATAGTGAGCGGGAGGAGTTCAGTTACCTGCTGAGCTCCATTCCATCATAAAGTTGAAAGCGTATGTTACCATCCAAGAACAGGTCCAGTTTGTTAAAGACACCAGGCTTCCAGCTGAGCCCTTTATATTCATGGGAAATATCTGTAACGAAACCTGACCCTTCAATCTAGAGCTAAAAACCTTCTTCTTCTGTCAAACTGTTGTTAAAATTACTAATGGAAAGATTCTTACTATTACTTAAAAACAAGTAAGTTATGTACCTCTGACAATAACACCCACGGTATTCCTGCCATGCCTATTGAGTAAGAAACAACATACCCCTGAGCATTGGTTTTAATCAGTAATCGTCAAATTTCATGGTCATGATTTAATGTTGTTGTATCTAACGGTATAAATGATATTACATCATTTAAATTTTTTGAATGACGTGCCAACATAACCGGTGATTGCAGCCACAGGCAAAGTCAAAGAAGCACAAGAAAGTGAAAATAAAATAAGCACTGGGTTTCCTTGTGAAGAAAGGGAATAATTGTATATACCATTATGCCAATAAACACCAAAATGGGAGTGAGCTCCTTCCACAGGTGGAGGTCCTGCTCACAACAAACTTATCTTTCTCAAACGATGATCTTTTACCAACAAAAGTAAAGAATGATATTTGGATTCGGGTGAAACCTGAAACCAGAATGACAAGCCTACAAGAAGGCAACTCAAGCACATTCCAGCAGCAGATACCTACAAGAAATGGCAAATTTCACTATCATTTAATCAATGAAATAAATTATTACCTTAAAAATGTATCCTTTTCCATCCTCACCATTAGAAGCAGTCGTCTTCCTGATCTATCTATTAAGAGTACACTAGCAGCAGTAGCTGGAATCTGCAATTGAAAATTTACACTTGGGTAAAAATGCATTAACCAAAAGCCTTGATTCATTCTGCAGTTATATGCATCAATTACCTGGATAATAGCGATTGATATTGTCCCAACACTACTAGAAAAATCTGTCATAAACCAGTGATCCATATCATCCTTTTTCATGTCTTCTATATGATCATTAACTATGGAAATCAGTTCTAAAAGCCCTTAATTTACCAGCTTCTTTGAATATAGAGCCAGCATAAGTAACAATGGCATTGTTCCCTCCGAACTGAACCAGTAACATCAATCCGACTGCAACCTTGTATGTGATACAGTAGAAACATTAGACATGTTTTGAAAGGAAAAGTTAAGTCCAAAATCTTTTTTTTTTTTTTTCATTTCTGGTAAGGCTCACAGTAAGTGAATGAGCATATCTCCTTTGAAACAAATCTAGAAATCTGGTTTTTGAATGCAGCTCCAAAGTTTCCGTATAATCCTGCAAAACAGGATCACATCTCATTTCTTATTCTTTTCCTAATGAATACTCAAACATAAGAAACCAAAGATTATTCTTCTTGAGGTTGCAAAATTTACCTTGATGTCAGCAACTTCTTGAGAAATATCAGCATTCCTTCCTCTGAGGCGTTGTAGAGCTGTTTCAAACTCTTTCTGCTTACCAATTTTAGCCTACAGGTAATTGTATCATCATTTGAACATTCTAATGGATCCTCACTTTTCCTTTGCTGTGTATGCTTTAAGATAAAGGCGAAAAGTAAGGCTTTGTTTGTTAAAATTTTCTTATTCTATTTTTTGTTTTCTGTTTTCAAAACAAAGCATTACCAAACAACTCAAAACATAAAACACTCAAAAACTGTTTTCACATCAAAATATTTTTTTCAAAGAAAAAATAAAAAATACCCCACAAAAATACATTAACAACCATACCCTTATCCATGCATATTCTTACAATAAACAGAGGCAAGTTTTAAGATGTTATCCTCAAAAGCATCCTTTTTTCTTAAAGCCATTAAATGAAATAATAATAATCTTTCTCTTTTACACTTTAGATGCATCATAAACATAACACTTTCACTAGAACCTTTGAGTTGGACTCACCAGCCATCTAGGAGATTCTGGAATCAAGAATAAGCCTATAAGTTCTATGAGGCATGGAATGATGCCTGAAAGTTACAAATCAACACAAATTGAATTGACTCATAGAAATTTTCTTCATATAAAATAAGTAGGGAAAGGTACTAAACTCATCCCTAAGGTTTGGGATTGTTTCAAATCCATTCTTGGAGTAAAAAAATTATCCTAAAGCATCTTATGTAAGCCTTCTGTATCATATTGATGATTTCATCTATTTTTCTGACGAAGTCCTTGTAAAATCATAATTTTAACCCCTAAGTTAAAAGATTAAAAAAACAAAAAAAAAAAACAAAAGTACAATTCAAAAAGAAAAAGAAAAGAGGTGGCCGCCCCTCACATGCGACCCACCCCTATGTGAGGGGCAGTCACACCTCACCAGATGAGGGGCGGTTCACCACCCCTATATGAAGGGCAACCTCCCCTAACAAATGAAGGTTGCTCCCTCTTTTTTCTTTTTTAATTTTACTTTTTTGTTTTTAATTTTTTATTTGGGATAGAATTGTAAGACTCGGTCAGGAAAAATAGATGAAATTTGTATAGAAATTAGACAAAAGGATCACTTTGATACAAACCTAAACCTCATAGAACTAATTAATAATTTTCTCAAATAATTAAAGTAATGGAAATTTTGAAACGAATTACCAATTAAAGCCAAGATGCGCCAAGCAGTGACACTTCCAATGAAGTACATCAGTGAAATGCCGCAAGTAATCATCAACTGCACGCTTGATGAAAATATAGTCCAGTAAACAAAGAGTTAGCTATTCAGTCCAAACACCATAATAAGTTACTCTACCTGATTAGCAGATGTAAATCCTCCCCGAAGGTTCTCTGGGGTAATTTCTGCAACATATATAGGAACCTGTCTTGGTGACAAGAATTGGATTACTATTACTATCAAGTGTTTCACAGATAGCTAAATTATTAATTAGGAATCAAAGATCTTATTATAATTACCACGTAGGCAATAAGCCCATTGCTAAATCCCAGAGACAGTCTTCCAAGGTCCAGCCACCAAGCATTCTACAGGAAGAATTCAAATGATCTGCTATTAATCTAAACCTTACATGCAAATGAAATGGAAATGTGACAAGAGATATCTGACTGAGTTGCTCCAGAATGATATATGTTCAACAATCTTTCAATGGTTTCGCCTTTCCAGAACATCCAAGAAACAATAACCATTTTGATAAGGTTATTATTGAAGTTACCAAAATGATTCCCATTCCATATGTAGACTGTTTTTTTAGTAGAAGTTAGTGGAAAAAATGACCATTTAACTCAGCCAAATAGACATAATCTTATTTGAAGTTGCTTCCATAAATCAAAGGACTGCAACATTATTGAGGGGGAGGAAAAAAAGGAGAAGAGGAAAAACCTTTGCAAATGCTATGGCAAGCCACCCTGCAATTGTGAATAACTCAGATAACCACAATGTCTGCATTACAATATCATAGAAAAGTGTTAAATCATCGGCCGATAAAAAAGAGTAAACTTTGTTTTAACAAGTGAGACCCAACACGTGAAATACGTAATTGAAATTGTTGTAAACTTTAGAGTACTCAAGGTTTGAACTCGAAACTTTACTTTAATACCATGTTAAATCACCAATAATCTCAAAAGCTTAAATCGATAAGAAATAATAAATTTAATCATTCACTTAATATTTTAACAAAAAAATATTAAGTCCTTAAAAAGAAATACCGGAAACTAATGCACATGAACCTGTTTACCAAAACCTTTTTATTTTGATACCATGTTAAATTGCAAGTTATATCAAAAGTTAAAATTGATAGAAAATGATGAATTTAATCAAAAAACAATTCGCTACAATTTGGGGAAGTTAAAAAAGGTGGCCAAAGAATCTTACACCTCTCCGACCGATGACATCTGCTATCTTTCCATTAACAAGTGCTCCTGCTATTCCTCCTACTGTCATAATTGAACCGAAAACTGAATACTGCACAGTGAGGTTGGGGAAAAGTCAAGCAAGTAAATAAGACACAGATTTATGTGAAATAATTAAGACAAGTTGATTAGCAAAATCAAGATAACCAGTTCTAAATTAACAAATAAGTGCTACATTTCACTAAAGTAAACTTAGCTGTCCAATTCAACAAATGTGATCATTAATGATCACAAATGGTTCAAGAGCACTTGTAGGTATTGCTTTTCATTGTTCATATAACGCATACAACATCTTTCCTTTTGCATTTCGTATAAGAAATTACTCCTTCACTATACTATGGACATTGATTTTTTATTTTTGCTCTCAGTGTAAGGATATGATATAAATAGCTAAATCTAAAGTTTTTTTAGGGTTTGTTTGGTACATTGGAATGATAATCGCATAGTAATAGAAATGGGTATGACTAAGAATACGAGAAGTTGGAATTGAATGACAATTCCTATTCATTCTTTAGTGACAACACATAAATGGAAAAAAAAAAAAAAAAAAAAAAAAAAAAAAAAAAAAGGGTTAATTGAATTAAATCATATTTCAATCAAATTTCCTAAAATACCCTAGTTCTAAATAAAATTCCAAAAAATTATTCTTTTTTATTTTTTTATGGGCACCCAAAAAAAAAAAAATAATCATCCCCTATAGGTGGCCGATCACCCCTGAGCTATTGGGAGTTGTGTGACCATCCCTAGTGCTTCTGTTGGAGTGGCCGTTTGGCATACCCACATGATGACTTTATGGTGCCCAAAACTAAAAGAATAGTTTTTAGAGAAAACATTTTTAGGGTTAATCCATTTGTGAAAGAAATGTTATTCTTTGCCTTTTTTAGATGAAGCGTCAGTCCTCATTTTAGGAGAACAGCTTTTCCATTAGAATAGTTATTCCTAGTAATGGTGGTGCAACCAAATTATAAAACAATTATTCCATTTCTAGATCTATTCAGAGAGCCAAAACATGCCCTTAGGTTTTTAGGGTAAGCTATAATTATGATGGTTTTAAAAGCCTGTTTAAAATTGCGTTGAAAATAAAGCTTTTAAAGTCAAAAGGAGATTTTTTTATAAAAAGTTCATTTTTAACCATTTTTAGAGTAAAAAAGTCGAAGGGATACTTTTCAAGTTTTTTTTTTTTTTTTTTTTTTTTTTTTTTTTTTTTTTGCCAAATATACAACTTTTTGTAACCTCCTTTTATGATGGGACCAGGATCCTCTCCGGTTGAGAGGAACCGGAGAGGATCCTGATGCCCTTTTATGTAAATTCCTTAACTCCACAAGGGCTGTTGGTTTAGTTGGGCCCTCTCATTATTGGACTTCTGCTATTATTAGTGGGCCTGCTTCTATGAAGATGTCTCCAACGGTTTGCATTATGAAACTTCCACAAACAAATTTAGCACTCTCTCTCTCTTACACAGAATGGAGCTAGAATTTAGGATTTGGGGTCAAATTGAAAAAATAAAAAATAAAATAAAAATTGGAGGGCCAAAACTTAAAAAAAAAAAAAAAAATTTA
The DNA here is from genome assembly GCF_958979055.1 of Alnus glutinosa. NCBI lineage: Eukaryota > Viridiplantae > Streptophyta > Magnoliopsida > Fagales > Betulaceae > Alnus > Alnus glutinosa. The sequence goes on along the minus strand of NC_084897.1, from coordinate 20,306,722 downwards.
AGGATAAAATTTTAATTTTCTTTTTTTTTTTTCTGAAAAACCTCATGCCTTGGCGCTGGATAGCTCCGCCCCTGGTTCCATATATTTATATATGTGTGTGTGAAGGAAATGCTTATTATTAGTACTTACAGCAGCAAGAGAGAGGCCCAAGTCTTGGATAATTCCAGATTCAGCGGGCGATGAAAATCCAGACTGCAAACCAGTAACACTGCAAATGTTGAGACGAAGTTGCTGCTATTCCTCTTTCTTTCTTCCGTTTTGGAAGAAAATATAACAATTAACAAGATCGACCAAGCGAGTTTGGAGAATTTAGTGCTACTTACAGAACACCCAATGGAAAGTGAGCCGCAGAGGGCGACTATGGAGCTCACTACAACAACGGGTGTGGCTTTCCAATCACTTGGCACCACGTCCTCCTCGCAAATCACATTAGCCTCTGCTGTTAAAAGTCCATCTTCCGGCCTCTCTCTCTCCATTTTCTTTCCTTTTCTTCGTTGAGAGAGAGAGAGAGAGTTGGTAATGGTGTCGCTTTCGCTATATACACACACACAGAGAGAGAGAGAGAGAGAGAGAGAGCGAGTTGGTGGCGCCTGGGGGTTGGTCTTTAAAATTGCAATTAGAGTTTAAAATTGCAGTCATATAAGTTCGATATAATCGTAGTTTCATCTTTAAAATTATAATTAATTTTTAAAATTGAGTGTTTTCTTATTTGTTAGCAATTTAAAAAATTAAATTTTTTATATTTTTAAATTAAAATTTTTTTAAAAAGTAATGTCAAACTATTATTTTTTGTAATTTAATTTAAAATCACATTTTTTTGTCTATAAAATCACAATGTTAAACACACTCCTAATATTAATTTCTTCTATATTCAACGATAATTTTAAAAGTTACGTCAATTTTAAAAAGATAAAAAAATAATTTCTAACATTATTTTTCTTTCCTTCTTTTACTTGGTTGGATTGATGTTATCGGGGTTTTTTTTTTATTTTTTATAATTGATGTTGTTTTTGACTTCTTAGATTTTTTTTTTTTTTTGGGTAATAAGTATGGATTCAAAAACGAATAAACACGGACACATTAGTCTAATAAAATAAGAGTACAAAATTTAGTATTATTGTTGGTCTAATAGCACAACTTGATCCGCTTGGTACGGTTCCTGTGTTATTTTTTTCCTTTATATGCTAGTTACCTTCCTATAATAATGTTATTATTCACACGTATGTATTACAATTAAACACCCATATTATATTGGTTAATACGGCACATTTTCAATAATTTTTCACATGTTAATCATTTAAAACACATTAACAAAAAGAACTAATTTTTTTTTTTTTTATCTCAAAATTTAAACTAAAATCATTACGGAACATATTCATAATATCACATTTTTAATGAGTTGCTCGACTATTCTTCCAATTCTCTAGGAGTGAACAATAATCATTATTGAACTAATCATATTGTCCTTTTCATCTTTGTAAGGTTGACTGCCTGTTGGGGATACGAGCCAGTGTATTATGTGGGTTGTTGAAAAACGTGACTAATATTTGGTTAGACAACGAGGTGACTGTGGTAGCTTTTGGAGACCTGTTTATTTATTTTTATTTTATGTTTTTTTTATGTTTTTTTAAAACTTCACTTACCCCTCTTTTAATGCGTCTCTTCACAAGTTTTAAATCCTCTCAATTTAGTATATTAAATTTTTTAAATTTTTGTATTGTCTCCCATCTATTAATATTTTTTTGTTAAATTAAAAGGCAGAAGAGTAAAAGGACTTTTTATACCCTGTGGGTCACTTTTTCTTTTTCTTTTTCTTTTTTTTTTAAAAAATAAATAAATAAATTATTGTAAGTAAGGATAAATTTGAATTTTTATGAAATTTTCAGGGATATAAATGTCATTTTACCAATTTTTCGTCAAATTTAACCAAACCCTAGCGGATGGAGGGTATTGCAAAAAATTAAAAGTTTGATACACTAAATTAAGAGGTTTTGAATTTTATGAGGGACATTACAAAACTGGGTGACAATTCAAAAAGGTTAAGTGGAACTTCCCCCTTCTTTTTATTTTATTTTATTTTTTTTTCATTTGTTTGGTAGCTTTTGGTAACCTTAGTCATCACACCAAACACCCTTAGCATATTTGAAGTAAAGGACGTTAGCTTGAAATGGAGAAGATTCTATTCTAACTCAGGCAACTCCTATAGCAGATATCGTAATGGACATAAATTTTTTACAAATTGATTTATAAGAAATTTCATATCACCCACATATAAGATTGGCATATGTTCATTAGCATGTGAGAATCACATGTTGTTTTAATAGCATGTGCTTCTTACATGTTTTTTTTTTTTATAGCATTAATAAAAAAACATGTGCTTCTCACAGTTTAAATGACACGTGTACGCTTTTATATGTTGGTTGTATGAAATTTCCTATAAACCGATTCGTAAGAAATTTCTATCCTATCGTGATTAAACACACGTTATGAACGATGTGGAAATAAAAAGATACACTGACATGGCTCTTAAAATTACTATTAGATTAAAATTAAATAATGATTAATCCTAAATCTAATAATGATTTTAAAAGTCACGTAAAAAAATGTGGGAGTGAAAGCATGCATCAATATTATTCATCAATTAATACAGTACCTACAAAGATATCTGATCAATTTTTATTTATTTTTTTACTAAATTGCTATTTAGAGGAGGTTGACTTTATATCTTGTTTTTGGAATGAATATAAATTTCCTATAAATTGGATCCCAAGAATTACCCCATTCAAATTCAATAAGTTAATGCAATATGGTTTTTCGTAATTAATTAAGATATATTACCATTTCTGATCAAAAGGTGTAGCTATATAAACATAAGTTGGACAGCCCAAGTTATCACAGAGCAAAATTAAAGAGTGCAACCATTCTATTTGCTTTCTCACCAACCCAAGAAATATGGAGAATTCTTCACTAAAGTTGGCTTTCTTTGTAGTATTCTTGCTTGTTGGCTCAGGTAACACTCTTTTGTCTTTCTCTAATTCCAATGTCTTATTTTGCAATAGTAGGATGGAGGATGATTTGCTTTTCTTTTTTTCCTCTCCTAAAGTATAAGCCAAATCTGATTTGATACACACCAAAAGCACAAAGACCAATTTTGTATTTAACCCTAGTATTTAAGCAATTAAATCCTTTATTTCCTATTAATTTATGTTTTCGACAACAAGTATTAATTTATAATTATATCAAAACAAACCGTCTTGATTTTAGACTTTTAAAGTGATAATTTATCGTTAATTTTGCTAAAAAAGCTGCTTCTCTAAAAACAACAGATGTCCTTTAACTTATAAAAAAAATGTGTTTCTCATATTTTGAGGACACATGTCAATTTCAGAGGCTTGTAATAAAATTTATGTCCTAATCCAAGAGATAGAGATTATTTAGTTTCCATTTGTGGCATCAATTCTTATATAGAGATTTATCGGTGTGCATAAGTGTGAGCGGTTAAATTCCACGTTGGATATTAATTAATATGAGTTGTATTTCACTTTATTTATAAATATGGTGCAGAGTTGGAGCTGGGAGCAGAAGCAAGGAACATACAAGGCCCGTTTTGCAAGACTCCTCAAGACTGCATTAATATTTGCCCTCTTTGCAACAGCTGTCGATGTGAACATCGCCAGTGTTACTGCACCGGAAGCCCCCAAGACTTCATTGCTAAAGGCCTTGTGAAACTCAGTGGAGCATAATTCAATGTCATCACCTTAAATAACTGTGCAACTTTATGATTAAATAACACAAGTTCATAATACACTTTTCATGGAAATTTTCTTCTTCAAAAGATGTTCAATTTTCATTGGGATTATTGGGTTGATAATCATGTTCATCACTACAGTTCGATAAATCACAATGCCAGATTAGATCTGCATTATGTTTCCTATCTAATTTTATTTTATTTTTTAATTTTTTAAAGTAATGTAATTCATTTCAAAAAGTGTAGAGGGACGCAAGACTAAAACTGGGAGTATACAAGAGAATTAATGCCTAAATAGAAGAAAAAATAACAAGAAAACCATTAAAAACTAATCACTAATGGAGCTAAAAACGCAGTGAATATCCCTGAAATGGTGTACCAAGAACAATCATTACAAAAAGAACAAAGAAAACCCAAAAAGAGAGAGGGAGGACTAATTACCTGCTGAGCTCCATTCAAATGAAAAGTTGAAAGTGAAAGCAATAATCGATCCAACAACCAATCGAGCTGACAAAAGTCACAAGGCTACAAGCGGAAACCATTATGTTTATAGGAAATATCTGAAACCCACCCCCCCCCCCCCCCCCCCCCCCATTATTCATTTTCAAGCTATAACACCTTCTTGTTATGTCATTCTCGCTTAAAATTTTAATAGTTTGCTGCAAAAATGAAGCCTACAACGTACCTCTTGACATAATAATCCATGGTATTCCTGCCATGCCTAGCTGAAAAGAACCCAAGAAAACCTGATTGCATGCATAATCATATGATTAATACAAACTGGAAAAGAAAGGCATGAAGCAAGTATTCTATGTGGAAGGCAGGGGTGAGGAAATTAAAAATCAACCATTTCTACTTGTTTCCTTATGCCAGGAGTGTTTGTGGTTTTTCTGCTTTTAGGTGTTGAGGAATAGCATGTATTTAGGATAGGTGTTTGAATCAAACAAGTCTTAGGAAGAAGGAAGAAAATGGATCTTTGGTGTTAATTAATCATATGTTGTGAACTGCACAAAAGGTTGGCAGTTCAGAAGATCAACCAGCAATCCTACTTTAGGGATGAAAACACCATATCCTTCAGCCAAACCAATCCATCGATCACTTTTCTCATCCCCACTTCGACGAGGTTTCCACATAAATTATGGCCATCACTTTTCTCATTCACACTGCCAATTTGATTCCCGTGTCCGTCGATTCTGTACCACTCTCTGCAAGAATGGTTTTCGATTTTGCCGAAGAATTGTCGGTTTTTCCAATCCAATTTGTTTCACAGTTTGTGCGATTGGTTCGATTTTGTGCACCAAGATCTGCCAAACCAAAGCATATTCCTTTCCCTTGATTATGGTTTCTCTTCATGTATATACGCATATATTGTAATGAACCACTTGGAAGATTTAATCCAAACTCTTTCTGAGAAGGCTCCACACGTTGCGACAACAAGGAGTCAAAATCTTCCATTACTATTTATGTGGTTGGGCTGTTTGTTTGTGAGAACAATTCTGGGAGCAATTCTTATGCGATGGGTAATGGTTGGGACAAGGTGTGAAAGTTTGGATTTTTTATTACGAATATGCCTTCAACACCTCAGCTGGACAGCTGGATTCTTTTGTACATATGGCATTCTTCTTGATTGCTTACATGGCAACTCCTGCATCCATAAAGATGCTTTTGCTAGAAGATTGTAGAAGTTTATTTTGTTAGTTTGTTGTATTGACAATTTCATTCTGCGCCTTCCTCAGGTATACCATACCCTCTCTCTTCCTATCTCTCTTATAAAAAGCTTTCTCATGCTCATAGTCGTTTTAGCTTGTCTGTTTCGTTTGTTTTTGAGCCTCAATTCTTTCATCAAGCCATCAAATATCCATATTGGAGAGAGGCTATGCAGACTGAAATCACTGCTCTAGAGGAAAATCACACTTGGACCTTGGTTGATCTTCATTCTCATAAGACCCCCATCAGCTGCAAATGGGTTTACAAGGTCAAGTTCAAATCCGATGGTCAAATCAAAAGATATAAGGCTCGTTTGGTGGCTAAGGGATACACTCAAAGTGAAGGTATTGACTACCTTGAAACTTTTTCTCTCTTGGCCAAGCTCACCACTGTCAGATTGTTCCTAGCTCCTGCTGCTGCAAAAGGTTAGCATCTCCATCAACTAGATGTCAACAATGCCTTCCTCCAGGGTACTTTGGATGAGGAGGTTTACATGAAGTTATCACCTGGTTTTTCTTCTCAAGGGGAGTCCAAAGTCTATAAACTTAAAAAATCCTTGTATAGATTAAAACAGGGCTCTCGCCAATGGTTTTCTCAGTTTTCTTCTACCTTGATCACTCATGGCTTCGCTCAATCAAAATCCAATTACTCCCATCTTCACAAGACTTTAGGTCAATTCATTTGTTGCTCTCCTTGTCTACGTTGATGATATTGCCATCACTAGCAATGACTTGGATGCTATCTCTTATCTCACTGCATTTCTCAATTCTCAATTTCGGCTCAAAGACTTAGGGACAATCGAATATTTTCTTGGTTTGGAGCTTGCCCGTACTACTAAACGCATCTCTGTCAGCCAACGCAAATATTGCCTTAACATTATTCAGGACAGTGGTCTTCTTGCTGCTAAGCCCGCTTCTTTTCCTATGGAATCAAATCTCAAACTCTCTCAAGATGATGGTGATCTTCTTCCTGACCCTACTTCATACCGCCGGTTGATCGGCTGGTTAATTTACTTAACCCTCACTTGGCCTGACATCTCATTTTCTGTTCAAGTTCTCAATCAGTTCATGCACAGCCCTCAGCAACCACACATGGCTGCTGCTTCTCGCATTCAACAATATCTTAAGGGTTTTCCAGGACAAGGTCTTTTTTACCCTGCTTCTTCAGACTTTAAGGTTAAAGCCTTCTGTGGTAGTGATTGGGCTGCTTGTTCTGATTTTAGATGATCTATTACTGGCTTTATTGGAGACACTCTTGTTTCCTAGAAATCCAAGAAACAGCACATTGTTTCTCGTTCTTCGATCGAAGCAGAATATTGGTCCATGGCTGCTTGTTCTTGTGAACTCACTTGGTTATTCTCTCTTCTTCGTGATTTTCATATTGATCACTCTCACCCAATTCTTTTATTTTGTAACAGCAAGGCTGCTCTCTGCATTGCAGCTAATCCTATCTTTCATGAGAAGACTAAGCACATTGATATTGATTGCCACCTCGTTTGTGATAAAATCCAACAAGGCTTACTTTGAACCATGCACATTAATACTCAGCATCAACTTGCTGATATTTTTACTAAGGCTCTTGGCCGAGTTCCTTTTGAATACTTGTTTTCCAAGATGAATCTAGTTAACATATATTCATCTTAAGGGGGAGTACTATGAATATGCCTTCAACACCTCAGCTGGACAGCTGGATTCTTTTGTACAGATGGCATTCTTCTTGATTGCTTACATGGCAACTCCTGCGTCCATAAAGATGCTATTGCTAGAAGATTGTAGAAGCTTATTTTGTTAGTCTGTTGCATAGATTCCTTTCAGTTATTTTGCTATTTTGATCTTCTGCAGCTGTACTCTTTTCTTTTCCTTGTATAACATTCTTTCCTATATATGCCTGCAACCTGCTCGATGAAATGACATTTATAATTATTTTTCTCAATTCCTATACATTCAATCTTTCATTCCAATATTTCACATTTCTAGTGAAAATTACATCTCACCTTACTTTAAGGAACAAACCAACAGACAAATTGGCGAAAAATTGCAACCCGAAAGATGGTGGTGTTGGACAATGCCGATGGCAAATTTCGATAGCGGCATTCGGCGGAAGAGATGGTGGGTAAATTTACGATGGATAGGGCGTGATTAGAACAAATAGGAGAAAATGGTTTTTTTCTTTTTTTTCTTTTTTTTTTTGATATATATATATATATATATATATATATATATATATATATATATATATATATATATATATATATATATATGGTTTAGGCTTAGTGTTTTGTTGAAGGCTATAAAAGTGGTGTTTTGCAGTCATACTAGATTGTAAGTTTTCTCCTTTTTTATTTATTTTTTTTAAAAAAAAAAAAAAATTCTCAAACATATGCCTCTTCTCATTTTATTTTGGAAAAATTACAATTTAGTCTCTCAAACTGTCAGTCATTTTGGAAGTAGTCCCATGAACTATCAACGCTTAGACTCTGGCCCCTCAAACTACCAAAACGTTTCAAAAATACCTATTTGGTCAAAATATGTTTATAATAATCCTGTTATGTGTCATTTTTCAATAAAAAAAAATAATAAAAAATAAAAAATACAAACTAAAAATAATAAAATATATATATATATATATATATATATATATATTTGGGTAATTACCTTTTCCCCCTATGAACTACCAGCCTATGTCATTTTGCCCCCACGAACTATCACATCGACCAAAAAAGAGCATCAAACTACCATCTTTACTGCTTTACCCCCTTCCGTCAGGGAATCCTGTTAACTTGGATGGAATATGCCATTTTTTACCGTTAAGTTTGATTTAAAGACCAAAATGCCCCTACAGTAATTAATAAAAAATATTAAAATTAATATATTAAAAAAAAAAAAAAGACTGAAGGAAAAGGGGTGGCTGTTGAGGTGGCCGGGTGGCTCGCGGCCCACCTTGGCCTAAGGGGTGGCCGGGTGGCTCGCGGCCCACCCCGGCCTAAGGGGTGGCCGCGAGCCACCTCGCTCGCGGGCCACCCAAGGCCTTTGGGGTGGCCGCGCGGCCACCCCTTAGGGCGGGGTGGCTTGTGCCACCCCCTTTTCCTTCAGTTTTTTTTTTTTTTTTTTTTTTTTTTTTTTTTTTTTTTTTTGGTTTAAAATGAGGATATTTATGTAATTTTTGAAATTGAGTTAAGGCATTTAAGTCTTTGCATGAATTAGACTGACGGAAGTGGGCAAAATATGTAAAAATGGTAGTTTGATGCTCTTTTTTGGTAGATGTGGTAGTTTGTGGAGGCAAAATAACATAGGCCGGTAGTTCATAGAGAAAAATGTAATTACCCCTTATTTTTTTTGTTGGGGGTGGCTACCACTGAAGGAGGGGGGGTGGCCTGAAGGGCCAAGGGCAAACACCCATATTTTTTTTAAATAAAAAAAAAAATTAGTTTTTTTTTTAGTTTTAATTTTTAATTTTCTTTTAGCTTCTAACTTTTTTTAATTAAAAAATGACACGTGGCAGGGATATTATAGGCATATTTTGATAAAATTGACATTTTTGAAACGTTTAGGTATTTTAGGAGGCCAGAGTCTAAAAGGTTGATAGATTGTTAAGCTACTTACAAAATTACTGACAGTTTAAGGTGTTAAACTATAATTTTTCCTTTTATTTTTGTTAAAAGCTTTAACATTATTTTTTTAATTTTTTTTTTTGGGACAGATTTAATGTGAAATGCTTTTTTGTGGGGGCATTTTCTGATTGAGTAAAGAAAAATCTTATTGGCATCCAATTTGAGGGACATACTTTCGTACCTCGAAAAACCCCGGGGCACGTGGGAAACGAGGGATGAGTTGTCAACCACATATAAAACCTGAACTAAATTAAAAAGACAGTAAGAGGAGCAGAGATGAAATTAATTAATAATTTGATTTGGGGGGCCGATTTGTATTGTTTTTTAGGAACCAAAGTAAAAAGAAACCTAAATTATTATTATTATTATTTACAAATTTAAAGGCTAAATTATTGTTCATCCACATTCCGGATCCACAGACACAGACGCACGCAAGAAACAGAGAGTTTAGGAGGAAGCATGGAGGAAGAAGGAGCAACAGTAAGAACACTACTTCTGGAACCAAAGCTCGCCAACAGGGATCACGGCGGGGTTGTGGTCGTAACAGGAAGTGAATCCTCTTCACCGACCACATTTATTCTTGTCCTTGGCACCTTAGTCGCCACATGCGGATCTTATACTTTTGGAAATGGCGTAAGTACACCATCACTGTCTTTTAGATTTAGTTCAGGTTTTTTTTTTTTTTTTTTTTTAATTTTTTTTATATACTTCTTTTTATTATAAACTACACACATGCGAACAAATATTTTAAAAAATTTTATTTTTTTTTGGGTTAAAATAAAATTAAGGGTCTTATTAATTTTTATTGTCTTTTTATTAAAAGATGTGTGATAATTTTTTTTTTTTTACAAACATTTTTTAACCTATAATAAAAAGTACGATAAAAAAATATTTAAATTCAAAAACTAAATTATGATGAGGAGTCTCGCACAAAACGGTGGTTATGAGCTAATTTTATTTAATCATAAAGTTGCACAGTTATTTAAGGTGATGACATTGAATTATGCTCCACCGAGTTTCACAAGGCCTTTAGCAATGAAGTCTTGGGGGCTTCTGGCGCAATAACACTGGCGATGTTCACATCGACAGCTATGGTAAATAGGGAACATTTTAAGGCAGTCTTGAGGAGTCTTGCAAAACAGGTCTTTTATATTCCTTGCTTCTGCTCCCAATTCCAACTCTACACCATATTTATAAATAAAGTGAAATACAACTCATATTAATTAATATCCACCGTGGAATTTAACCGCTCACACTTATGTATCGATAAATTTCTATATAAGAATAGATGCCATAAATGGAAACTAAATAATACAATAGCATACATATCCTGGACTGAGACATAAATTTTATTACAAGTTAATTTGTAAAAAATTTCTTGAAAAAATAGCCTCTAAAAGTGACATGTGTGCATAGTATATGAAAAATACATGTTTTTTTAATAGCATATAATTCTCACGTTTTTTTTTTTTTTTTTTTTTTAAAAAAAAGTTTAAAAATCACATGTCACTTACAGAAACTGGTATATAGGAATTTCGTACAAGAAGTAGCTTTCTTAGCAAAATTAATGATAAATTATCACTTTAAAAGTCTAAAATCAAGACGGTTTGTTTTGATATAATTATAAATTGATATTTGTTGTCAAAAACATAAATTAATAGGAAATAAAGGATTTAATTGTTTAAATACTAGGGTTAAATACAAAATTGGTCTTTGTGCTTTTGGTGTGTGTCAAATCAGATTTGGCTTATGTCCTGTAGTTTTTTTAACAGTCCAGATTTAATTTCACCCTCTTTCTCATAAAATACTTGAAATTAAATCGGGGCCATTGAAAAAATTAGAGTACATATGTTAAAAAGAAAAGCATATTATCCTCCATACTATTGCAATTTGCACAATAAGACAATGCACTTAGAGAAGGACAAAAGATTGTTACCTGAGCCAATAAGCAAGAATACTACAAAGAAAGCCAACTTTAGTGAAGAATTCTCCATATTTCTTGGGTTGGTGAGAAAGCAAATATAATGGTTGCACTCTTTAATTTTGCTCTGTGATAACTTAATTGGGCTGTGCAACTTATGTTTATATAGCTACACCTTTTGATCAGAAATGGTAATATATCTTAATTAATTACGAAAAACCATATTGCATTAACTTATTGAATATGAATGGGGGTAATTAATGAGGATCTAGTTCATCCAAAATTTTATATCCATTCCAAAAACACGATATAAACTCAACCTCCTTTAAATAGCAAGTTTAGTTAAAAAATAATGATAAGATATCTTAGTAGGTACTATATTAATTGATGAATAATGATGCATACCCTCACTCTCACATTTTTTACGTGGCTTTTAAAGTCACTATTAGATTTAGAATGAATTATTAATATTGAATTTTGATATTATAATAATTTTAAGAGCCACGTCGGTGTATCCTTTTATTTTCACATTGTTCATGACATGTGTTTAATTACGATATCTGTTATACGAGTTGCCCGAGTTGAAATAGGATCCTATCCATTTCAAAGCCAACGTTGTTTACTTCAAATATGCTGCGGGTGTGTGATGACTAAGGTTACCAAAAGCTACCAAACAAATAAAAAAAAATTAAAAAAGAAGAAGTAAACTAACTTAACCCCTTTGATTGTTACCCAATTTTGTAATGTCCTTCTTAAAGTTCAAAACTTCTTAATTTAATGTATCGAACTTTTAACTTTTTGTAATATCCCTCGTTTGCTAAGGTTTGAGGTTAAATCAAATGACATAAGGGTAAAATGACCTTTATATTCTTGTAAATTTTATAAAATTTCAACTTTACCCTTACTTACAAATAAAAAATTAAAAAAATAAAAATAAAAAATGTGACCAATGGGATATAAAGGTTATTTTACTATTTTGACGTCTAATTTAATAGGGAAAATGTTAAAATTACAATCCTCCAATGGATCCCACCCCATTGTGCCTTGGGGTTGTGCAATAGTTGGGTGGAGGTTGTATGTGTATCAAGGCCCATTTAATCGAAGGGGGGACATTGTAAAAAGAAAAGAAAAGAAAGTTTGATATACTAAATTGAGAGGTTTTGAACATTAGGGAGAGACATCACAAAAGATATGACAATTAAATGGTAAGTGAAGATAAAAATCCTAGCTTTCACACCTTGTTCCATTACCCATCGCATAAGAATTGCTCCCAGAATTGTTCTCACAAACAAACAGCCCAACCACATAAATAGTAATGGAAGATTTTGACTCCTTGTCGCAACGTGTGGAGCCTGGCCTTCTCAGAAAGAGTTTGGTTTAAATCTTCCAAGTGGTTCTGTAACAGGTCCTTAGTAGCCGGATGGGCTGAATTGTAATAAGTGGAATAGTTGGATAGTTAGTTAGTCACTTGATTAGTTGAACGGTAGAATGTAGTTGGCTGTTATGTTAGTTGTGTTAGTTGAGTCTTGAATCTACACAAGTGCTGATATTTGCTAAATAATTCTTTAGTTCTGTCCGCACCATATCTAATTTCAACAAAAACAAAAAAAAAAAAATATGGATCATTGCAGTGCAGTTCAACATATTTCAATATATTACGCGAGGATCCTTCCCACTCCTGATTTAAAAAGAAGAAGTGAATGATCCTACAAAACAAACTATAACAGTACTGAAATAATTACAAATAGTAAGAAATTGGTCAAACAAGTAACCCGCTCCTCTCACACTTTATATATTTGTACATAACTCCTCTAACACTATCCGGTGATAATGAAGATTAGATACACGAATTTCATGATGCCATTTTATAACCTTTTTTTTTTTTTTTTTCCCTATTGCAGAGTATGAGTTTGGATTTCTTCTAGTGCACGCCCCTTGGTCTCTGGCACCAGCTTAGCAATAAACAAAATTCCCACACCACATATGCCTGAGAATATGAAGAATGTCCCTGAAATGGTGTACCAAGAACATTCATTACAAAAAGAACAGTGAAAATCCAACAAAGAGAGGGAGGAGTAGAACTAATTACCTGCTGAGCTCCACTCGAATGAAAAGTTGAAAGTGGCAGAAACAATCCAAGAACCAAACCAGCTGGCAAAAGTCACAAGGCTTCCAGCGGAAACCATTATGTTTGTTGGAAATATCTGAAAAAAAAAACCCCCCATTATTCATTTCCAAGCTAATGCCTTGCTGTTATGTCACTCTCGCTTAAATTTTTAGTAGTTTGGTGCAAAAATGAAGCTTACAACGTACCTCTGACATAATAACCCATGGTATTCCTGCCATGCCTAGCTGAAAAGATCCCAAGAAAACCTGATTGCAGAATCATATTATTGCATGAAGAAAGTGTTCTATGTGGAAGGCAGGGGTGAGGAAAATCAACCATTTCTACTTGTTTCCTTATGCCAGGAGACAGGCGTGTGTGTGTGTTTGAATCAAATAGGGCTTAGGAAGAAGGAAGAAAAATGGATCTTTGGTGTTAATCATATGTTGTGAACTGCACATAAGGCTGGCAGTTCAGGAGATCAACCAGCAATGCTACTTAAGGGGGAGCGACCTGCTTGCTTGCATTTTGGCCTCTGTTTCTTTGATTTTTTTAAATTGCAATTGTACAACATGCTCAATGAAATAGAAAGAAAAAAATGCATAAATTCCAATTTCAGATTTTTTTTTTTTTTTTTTTTTGGAGAAAATAGAGGAAAAGTTGTCCTCGTTTGGTTAGCATTCATTACCAATACACCAATAAGGACCAAAATCATAATGAGCTCCTTCCCACCATGAAGATCCTGCAAGAAGAATGAAAATCTAGTGAGAGTGTGATACTTCAAAAGAATATAATTAAGCAAAGTATGTAGTTTTATAAATTTTGCTTCAAAAATAACCTGCAAGAAGAATGAAAATCCAGTGAGGAAACAACCTAAGCATGTTCCGGCCACGGATATCTGCAATCATTGGCAGACTTCAGTATGGGATTGTCAATAAACTACAAATATAAACATAAAATTGCTTGGTTCTGACCATTAGGAGTGGCCGTCTTCCACACCTATCTACGAGGAGTACTCCCACTACTGTCATTGGAATCTGCATATAAATGACTACTTGATCTTAGAGAAGGAACAAGTTATACCAGATATATGAAGAATCACAGTGAACCTGAACTACTGCCGCTGCCATGGTCCCAAGGCTACTTGAAAATCCTGTCATACAACAGCTATTATTAGTGTCTTCCTTCCTCTATGATAAGCTTCTTTCAATTAGGTATGAGTAATTACTACAGTCTCATAACTTACCAGCCGACTCAAATATCGCACTTGTATAAAATGTAAACCCATTAAGTCCCCCAAATTGTTGGAATACCATAAGCCCGACTCCAACCTATGACAGTTTCAAAATGTCTAGACATCACACAAAGACGCAAGATATTGAACAAAAAGGCTAATTTAGAGTGCTTACTTTTATTGGATGAACATATTTCCGCTGGAATAGGCATAGAATTCCGTCTTCAGATATCAATCGAACATTTTCTGTATATTCCTGTAAGACAAGGAAAGCTAATTTCATAACAATAATAATAATTAAACTTTTGGGATAAGTGGTAATTTAACAATAATAGTTCAATAATAGTAACTCCATTAAGTTTGATAAATTAAGAATTACTTTGATGTCAGCTGCTTCTTGAGAAATATCAGCATTTTCTCCTCTGAGGAATTGCAGCACAGATTCAAAGTCTTTTATGCGACCATGCTTGACCTGCAAGCAATCAAACTCAGAGCATAGTAATAATACTATTGCTACAATGCTAAATTTGATTTTTATTTGTTATAGGCTTCATATTTATGTAACATGTAAAAGAAAAACAACCCTAATTTTCTCCCATTCTATTAATGCACCATGTACAATCCGTCCTAAAAGACGACTTCAAGCAGAAGCTTGAATTGGACTTACCAGCCATCTAGGAGACTCAGGAATAAGAAATAGGCCAAGCAGATGTAGTAGACATGGGATAATTCCTGAGAATGATATCACATAGAAGCCAATTTTAAGGAGCTATCTTTTGACTGTATCAGCAACAATACAAGCTGAATAAATAGATGACCTATTAGAGCCAAGGTGCGCCAATTGACAAGAGAACCAATGAGAAATGTGAGCGCTTGGCCAAAACCTATCATCAGCTGCATATGGACAATACATAGGCACATAAAGGATGGAGCTGACATTTAATTCAAACCTATGATCAGAACATCTACCTGAGAAAGTGATACAAATGCTCCTCTAACATTCTTAGGCGAAATTTCTGCAATATAAACAGGAACCTGTACAAGAATATATTATAAAGATCATTATCAATCACAAGAATAAGTGATCATATTTGAAGTCTAAACCTTGTAATTGCAATTACCACATAGGAAAGAACCCCAATCCCACATCCAACTAAAAATCTTCCAAGGTCAAGCCACCAAGCATCCTGCCAACAAGAATACACATTTAATGTTATGAAATCATTCACTTCAGTTTCTAGTTTATTCTCCAATATAGTTGCTGGACCAATTCAGACCTTTCATTTTTTGTCTTTCATTTCAGTCTCTTTTTATATCGGTCTTTATACGATCATATACTGCATTTGGAAATTTCAGCTAATAAAAATTGTATCCAAATTTCAGCAAATATGCTTCATGGGGCATCTTCTCTATTAATATAAATAGAACTTGAACATGAAACACCAACAGAAACAAGAAAGTTAGTATAACTATCTCTTTCTAAAGCTTTCTTCTAAAGTTTCTTGCTGACAATCTACTTGCCTACTAATCCTTGTTGCGAATCAAATTGCATGAAATAATATAGTCTAAGATATGAGACAAATATAAGCTAATCAAAGAAAACCTTTAAGTAAATAAAAGGTAGGAAAAGAAATAGAAGAATGAGAAGAATAAGAAGAATAGGAAGACCTTTGAAAATAATATTGCAAGCCACCCCAGGATGCAGAGTATTTCTGAAACTCCCATTGCCTGCTTTACAAGATTAACTAATACTAATTAACTGAAAAGGTTGGTAGGCTGAAATCGAAATTTTAGGCCATGCAACGAATTATTTAGAGGGTAACTAGAAGACTTACACTTCTCCTGCCAATGAAATCCGCAATCTTCCCACTAAACATTGCTCCTAACATTGCTCCAAGTGTTAATATTGAACCAAAAATTGAATACTGCACAACGTGTGAAAATAGGAATGAGGAAAAATGGAATATAACATGAAAGACAGCACAAAATATAATTCACCCAAAAAAAAAGAACACAATATTGTGTACCTACACCACTTTGATTAACCCTTCAATATATTGTACCAATCAACAAACACTTCCCCACAATCTGTAATTTCAGATAATTTTGTGTGTGTGTGAGCATATATATAAGGAGGGGGACAAATCAAATACACTGCATAAAAAAAAAAAAAAAATTTAAAAAAAAAAAACACCCTCTTAAGTGTTTTGGGTCATTTTGGATTTTAAGATCCCAATTTTAATTTTTAATACTAAGAGCTGTGTTACAATACAAGACTTGAGTTAATATTTTTGTTCATTTTTAAAATAAAAAGTATTTTCTTTTAACTTATGCATTCTAATTTCTCTCTTTCCTCTCCCCACTTTAACTTTCCCTCTCATCTCTCTACCCCTATCCTTCATGGTTGTGACTTGACGTCATGGAGGTTGGACCTTTATGGCCATAGAGATTGAGCCACAACAACCTCCATGGCCATAAAGCTTGAGCAACAGCCATGCTGGTTGTCGTGGCTCAACTTCCATGGCCGTGCAATGCAACTAACGTCATGGCAGTGGAGGATGAACCATGGTATGGAGGGGAGAGGGAGAGAGAAAAGAGAGAGGGTGGAAAGAGGCAGAGAGGGGAGAGATGATAGAGAAACTGGAAGGCATAAGTGGAGGGAACAAATATTTCTAGAAAAATGTACTTACCCCCAAATTACCACCTTATTTATATAAAACATTTTTCATCGTTTGGCTCATATAGAGGGAAAATCAGCAACTGCAATGGCGACGGCGGCAAACGCAAACAATGAACTGCAAGAGAGAATACGTGCAAAAAAGAGAAATTCAAACTCGAAAAATGATTTACAAAAATAAAAAATGGAATGCATTTTCCGTAACTTAAAGGAGGTTTATTTAGTCAACTGAAAAATGTTTCATTTTAACCAAAATTTTCGGTCATACCAAAAATCGAAACATAGGAAAAGTCTTTTTCACGTTAAACCTACTACATAGCCTTAACAGAATTAAGAATATGTTTGATAATGATTTTGAAAAGTGTTATTTTTTAAGTGTTTTAACTTTTAATGTGATAAATATATAAAAGTGAGAAGTATTTTTAGTGGAGTCAACATTTAAGAAAATTGTTTTTAATTAATTAAAAAAAAAAAAAAGACTAGAATTTGAAAAAAAGGCGAAACTGCTATTATGACATTAATCTTGATAGAAATGCTTGTGCGGCCACCTCTCTCTAATTTTTTATTTTTTAAATATTTTTAAAGTAACAAGTTAGCTCAACCCTCTCAAGAACAAATTAAGCACCCTTTTTTTTTTTTTCTCAAAATATATATTTCTATAAAAAATAAAAAAATTGTGAATTTTTTTTCTCTAAAAAGTGTTATATTTTGAAAAACGTTTATAAAGAAGTATTTAGGCAGTAGAATATATATATAATTATTTGAGTCGTAGCGAAAGTCCACGTCTTAACATACGGCTAGTTGCTTGCTCCTAATTTAATTCTTTTGTCCCAAAAAATATAAATAAATAAATCAGTAGTCACCTTCCCTTTGGTCTTCAAACCTAGGCCTAATTAACCCGCCCTCAGGCCTCACCTTAATTATAATCTCAGATGACACTAAATATGTACCTAATTAATACCTAATAGAATAACAATATGTTTAATTAAATTTAACCTCCGCTGTGGTAAGCCCAAGCTCATCCTCTATTCCGGACTCAGCTGGTGACGAATACCCCACCTGCCACCAAAACAATCACTTGCAATCAAAAGAATAAAAAATTAAATATATTAGCAGTGCCAAATGAGGGCGGCTAAACCATCCCATGACTATTAGGAGTGTTCCGGCCGCCCGACTTTGGGGTGGTTCAGTACCCCGTACATGGCCAAAGGAGGTTTCCGGACCACCCATTGCGTTTTTTGTACGACACATTTAACAACAGAACTACAAAACCTTAAACTAAATCTAAAAGACAGTAATGATGATACTTACCCCATTTCCAAAAGTATAAGATCCGCAAGTGGCGACTAAGGTGCTAAGGACAAGAATAAATGAGATCGTTGAAGAGGATTCATGATCACTTGTTGTTAGCACCACAACCCCACCGTGATCGTCACTATTCTCGAGCTTTGGTTCCAGAAGTAGTGTTCTTGTTGTTGCTCCTTCTTCCATGCTTCCTCCTAAATAAATTGATCAGTTTCTTGCGAGCGTGGGTGTGTCTTTGACTGTGAGCGCGCGCGAGCTGGGGTGGGGGGAGGGATCGATATTATTATCTGTATACATGGGATGAGCAAGAATTTGATGAGCTAGACTGACGGATGCAAACGAAAGTAAGTTGAAAAATGGTTGAGGAGTGCGTGTACGAGAGAGAGAGAGAATGAGACTTTTAGTACTGATCGAGTGTACGAGATGCAGGGAACTTCTATGAGGAATTCGATGAGACTTTTAGTACTGGTGAAGTTAAATATTTAAGTAGGTGGGTTGTGACGTCTGAAGGTGGCTGCCAAGTTTTTTTTTTTTTTTTTTTCATTTTTA
Source organism: Alnus glutinosa (assembly GCF_958979055.1). Taxonomy (NCBI): domain Eukaryota; kingdom Viridiplantae; phylum Streptophyta; class Magnoliopsida; order Fagales; family Betulaceae; genus Alnus; species Alnus glutinosa. Next base: position 20,287,867 of record NC_084897.1, on the reverse strand, counting down.
TAAGTACTAATAAATAGGTTTTGACATGTTCCTTCGTGTCTGTCTTGGATTTCTACTCCAGCTTGCATAACATATATGGTAAAGAAAGTGTTTCGGCAACCCCGAGCTGACAACCTGACAGGCGACAGGAGGGGGTGGCCGAATCGCTTTTTAGGTATTAAAAATTGGCCTTATGATTAAAATTTGGATTGTAAAACTTTTGGTATAGAAATTAGGGTTAAATATCTTTTTAGTCCTTGAATTTTGATAATTTTATTTTTTAGTCTCTGAGTTTCAATTCGCATCATAGATGATACATCAATTTTAGGAAATGACCAAATTAGTACCTCGGTTAACTTTTCTGTCCAAAAATTAACGGTCCGCCACGTGTCAACCTCAAAAGTTGACACGTGGCGCTATATAAAAAAATAAAAAATAAAAAATCTTTAAAAATTAATTAAAAAATTTAAAAAAAATTGAAAAAACTAAAAAAAAAAAAGGGGGCCACGGGGGTGGTTCGGCCACCCCCAAGGGCAAAACCCTAAACCCAATTTTTTTTTTTTTTTTTTCGGTCCAGGGGGTGGCCGAACCACCACATGGGGGTGGTTCGGCCACCCCAAACCGGCCGGCCACCTCCCTGGCCAAAATGGGGGTGGCCGGCCACCCCCTTGGTGGCCAAGGGGGTGGCTGAGCCACCCCCTTTTTTTTTTTAGTTTTTTCAATTTTTTTTTAAATTTTTTAATTAATTTTTAAAGATTTTTTATTTTTTATTTTTTATTTTTTATATAGTGCCACGTGTCAACTTCTGAGGTTGACACGTGGCGGACCGTTAATTTTTGGACGGAGAAGTTAACCGGGGTACTAATTTGGTCATTTCCCAAAATTGATGTATCATTTGTGATGCGAATTGAAACTCAGGGACTAAAAAATAAAGTTGTCAAAACTCAAGGACCTTAAAGGTATTTAACCCTAGAAATTAAGGTTGTCTTTTTCGTTGGAGTTGAGAAGTCGTCACCATGACATGCTAGCGTGAATCGTGGATAAAGACTTTTCAAAAACCAATCCGAGAGCATCGTGGCCTTGACGTGCTGACGTTGTCTGCTCCAGTAGATTCTCGAGAACACCGTGATCACCTTGATGTGATGACAGTGGGCCTGGTTAGTAAATAATTGTGTTGTGGAATATTTGTATGTTGTATAGTGAGAAGTGATTGATGTGATATAAAATTTGAGAATGTTTTATAGAAAAGTGAAAAAGTTTTGTTTTGTAGTGGATTTTTTTATTTGAATAGTAATAAAATATTATTGATGTAATATAAAAAGTGTAAAAAAGTTAGAATGTTCTTGATTTGATTTTTTTGGGAGAAGTGAAAAGAAAAAGAGGGAGAGTTGGGAATGGTTTGTCAAACAAGCCCATTGTCTGCTCCAATGGACTCTCAAGAGCACGGTTACTTTGATGTACTGATGCTGCAGCAGAAGCAGGGCAGTTGATGCAGGATAAGAAAATAATATTTAGTCCTTAGATTTATTTAAGTTTTATTGATTATTTAGGTTTAATATTTTAATAGTTAGTGTATTTAGCAATTTAATAATAGGCTTGGCTCAAAAGTCGATCAATTTAAGGTTAGGGCTTCTTAGAGTCTACTTAAGTGTTCTTTTGTACTCCTATGAATACATACTATGATTCAAAATATGATGAATGAAAAATAGATTTGTTGAGATGTGATTTCTCTTTTCTTTTAGCGGTGAAACTCTGTCAATGCCAATGAAACTCTAGTTTAACTTACCATCTTTATTATTTTGGTGAGATTCTCTGAACTAACGTAAGAATTATTTTTATTTTCTATTGTTTTTCTTTCATCCTGCGTCATCAGTTCTTGAATCTTTTGAAAGCAACTTGTAGAGTATAAAAGCATCTTCTTCAGTGACGTCTAGTTTAGCTACTCAAAATACCATTTTTTTTTTTTTTTTTTTTTAACTACTAGCTTTTCACTGCTAACTCCACGAGACTATCTATTTCACTATGTACTTTATTTAAATATTGCTTTTTAATCTTTTTTTTTTTCTTTTTTTTCTTTTTTTTCTTTTTTTTCACACTCTCCCTCACTACGCACACACCCCCCCCTCCCCTGATTTATTTTCCAGCCCAACTCCCCTTTCCCCTCGCTCACCCTTGCTCACAGTCACCACCATGGAACCAGAAATTGCAGAGAAGAATTGATTTTGCCGAGTGTTGGTGTTGAAGAGCTGGAGATCGGAGAAAGAGAGGCGTTGAGGGACGATTTGGTTTGATGGGTATCAATTTTGGGTATGATTTTCAGATGGGTATCTATTTTGGGTGTGATTCTTGGATGAATATATATTTTGGGTACGATTTTCGTATGGGTGTCGACTTTGGGGTGTGAATTTTGGATTTAATGAAGGGAGAAATGATTATTGCACATCTTTCTGAATCGTCATGAATCCTACAAATTCAATGGTTGATTTAGAAAAGTGATTTACAAGAAGTGCATGTATTGTGACTCTTAATCGAGTAAGAGTTTTCAGTTTTTGGGTTTGTTGTTGTTGAGGAAGACGAGCGAATCAAAGAAGGAGAGGGAGGGAGAGAGAATAAAAAAAAAAAATCCTACAAGTTGCTATAGCAAACTTTCATATTTGAAAGTTTGATGTAGCAAATTTTACCAAAACTTTTATTTTGAAGCGACTATTGGAGATGCTCTAATACAACCAAGTTAGTGAACTTTATCTTTCCTAGTCCCAAGAGAGAGTTTTTTTTTTTACATTATTCTAATTTTTCTTTTTTAAAAATATATATATATATATATGCAATATGCGGTTTGATTTTAGGAAAATTACACATACTCTCATCAAACTACTATCATATTGTCAATGTCCTCCCAAGCTGCCAATTTTGTCAATCTCTCAATAAACTACCAAAACAATGTCAATGTCCCCCAACGACAAAAATACCATTTATAAAATTTTAAAAAAAAAAATCTTAAAATTATAACAAAATACTTATAAAAAAAAAAATCTTAAAAAATAACTAAATAAAATAAAAAACCAAGACAATTAATTTTTTTTTTTTATTTTTTTCTTCTAAAAACTGATTTTTTTAAAAAAAAAATCACAAAAATAAAAATAAAAACGAAAGAAAAAGAAAAACCAAGGCAATCATTTTTTTTTTTTTTTTAAAAAAAAAAAAAATCGTTTTTTTTTTAAAAAAATTTGTTTTAAATTTTTTTTTTTTTTTTAATTTATAAGCATAATTTTGTCCTATTGGAATTTTTTTAAAATTCATTTTTGTCTTTTTGTTGACCTTGAGGGGATATTGACATTGTTTCGTTAGTTAAAGGGAGATTGACACAATTGTGAGTTTGGAGAGAACATTGAGAATGAGGTAATAGTTTAAGAGAGTTATATGTAATTTTCTTTAATTTTTTTTTTATTATTTTTTTATTTAACCTCGTTTATACAATAATTAGCAAATCAACTTATCAACATTTCACAATTTTAATGAATCATCAGATAAACCACTAAATTACATTTTCTTTCTTATATTAGCAATTTCATATTACTTCGAACAAATTAGGTTTTGGTTTTGGCATGTGCCATCGTAAGCTACCATGCAATAACACTAAGAACCCGGTGGTCATCACAGCACCCAAAACTTTTGCGTCGCAAACATTTTACGTTGAAACAAAGTCTTATGAAAAAATAACAATATTACAGAATTAGTTGTAATAGGTGTTGCATTATCAGTCGCAAACATTAAGGCCGTAAAATAACTTTTCATATAAGAAATTTTCGTTAATTGTCAAATTAATCTACCATAGTTCATAAAAAGTTATGGTATTGGTGAATATGTACCTAATTAATACCTAATAGAATAACAATATGTTTAATTAAATTTAACCTCCGCAGTGGTAAGCCCAAGCTCATCCTCTATTCCGGACTCAGCTGGTGACGAATACCCCACCTGCCACCGGCTAAAACAATCACTTGCAATAAAAAGAATAAAAAATTAAATATATTAGCAGTGCCAAATGAGGGCGGCTAAACCATCCTATCACTATTAGGAGTGTTCCGGCCGCCCGACTTTGGGGTGGTTCAGTCCCCCGTACATGGCCAAAGGAGGTTTCCGGACCACCCCTTGCGTTTTTTGTACGACACATTTAACAACAGAACTATAAAACCTTAAACTAATTAAATCTAAAAGACAGTAATGATGGTATGCTTACACCATTTCCAAAAGTATAAGATCCGCAAGTGGCAACTAGGGTGCTAAGGACAAGAATAAATGAGATCGTTGAAGAGGATTCATGATCACTTGTTGTTAGCACCACAACCCCACCGTGATCGTCACTATTCTCGAGCTTTGGTTCCAGAAGTAGTGTTCTTGTTGTTGCTCCTTCTTCTTCCATGCTTCCTCCTAATTAAACCGATCAGTTTCTTGCGAGCGTGGGTGTGTCTGTGACTGTGACTGTGAGCGCGCGCGAGCTGGGGTGGGGGGAGGGATCGATATAAGCTGTATACATGGGATGAGCAAGAATTTGATGAGCTAGACTGACGGATGCAAACGAAAGTAAGTTGAAAAATGGTTGAGGGGTGCTTGTACGAGATAGAGAGAGAGAGAATGAGACTCTTAGTACTGTGTGTACGAGATGCAGGGATACTTCTATGAGGAATTGGATGAGACTTTTAGTACTGGTGAAGTTAAATATTTAAGTGGGTGGGTTGTGACGTCTGAAGGTGGCTGCCAAGTTTTTTTTTTTTTTTTTTTTTTTTTTTTTTCATTTTTATAAGTACTAATAAATAGGTTTTGACATGTCCCTTCGTGTCTGTCCTGGATTTCTACTCCAGCTTGCATAACATACATGTCCCTTTCTTTACTGGTAAAGAAAGTGCAACCCCAAGCTGACAGGCGACAGGAGGGGGTGGCTTTTGTCTTCTCCAGTGGAATCTCGAGTGCACCGTCACTTTGATGTACTGATGCTGCAACAGAAGCAAGGCAGTTGATGCAGGATGAAAAAAAAAAATAATTTAGTCTTTAGATTTATTTAAGTTTTATTGATTATTTAGGTTTAATATTTTAATAGTTAATGCATTTAGCAATTTAATAATAGGCTTGGCTCAAAAGTCGGTCAATTTAAAGTTAGGGTTTCTATCTATTTAAGTGTTCTTTTGTATTCCTATGGATATAGACTATGATTCAAAATATGATGAATGAAAAATAGATGTGTTGAGATGTGATTTTTCCTTGTCTTTTAGTGGTGAAACTCTGCCAATGCCAGTGAGACTCTAATTTAACTTATCATCTTCATTATTTTGGTGAAATTCTAAACTAACGTAAGAATTATTTTTTTTTTTCTATTGTTTTTCTTTCATCCTGCGTCATCAATTCTTGAATCTTTTGAAAGTTGTGTAGAGTATAAGAGCATTTGCATCAATGATGGCTAGTTTAGCTACTCAAAATACCATTTTTTCTATTTTAACTACTAGTTTTTCACTGCAAACTCTACAGGACTATCTATTTCACTCTCTACTTTATTTAAATATTGTTTTTTAATCTTTCTTCTTCTTCTTTTTTTTTTTTTTTTCCACTTCTCTCTCGCACTCTCCCTCACCAAGCACACACCCCACCTCCCCTGATTTATTTTCCAGCCCAACTCCCCTTTCCCCTCGCTCACCCTTGCTCACAGTCACCACCATAGAACCAGAAATTGCAGAGTTCTTATTGACTTTGCCGAGTGTTGGTGTTGAAGAGCTGGAGATTGGAGAAAGAGAGGCGTTGAGGGACGATTTGGTTTGATGGGTATCAATTTTGGGTATGATTTTCAGATGGGTATCTATTTTGGGTGTGATTCTTGGATGGATATATATTTTGGGTACGATTTTCGTATGGGTGTCGACTTTGGGGTGTGAATTTCAGATTTAATGAAGGGAGAAATGATTTTTGCACATCTTTTTGAATCATGTGAATCCTGGTTGATTTAGAAAAGTGATTTACAAGAGGTGCATGTATTGTGTCTCTTAATCAAGTAAGAGTTTTCAGTTTTTGGGTTTGTTGTTGTTGTTGAGGAAGACGAGCGAATCAAAGAAGGAGAGGGAGGGAGAGAGAATATAAAAAAAATCCTACAAGTTGCTATAGCAAACTTTCATATGTGAAAGTTTGATGTAGCAAATTTTACCAAAACTTTTATTTTGAAGCGACTATTGGAGATGCTCTAATACAGCCAAGTTAGTGAACTTTATCTTTCCTAGTCCCAAGAGAGTTTTTTTTTACATTATTCTAATTTTTCTTTTTATATATATATATATATATATATATATATATATATATATATATATATATATATATATGCATTTTGTTTTTAGAAAAAATACACATACTCTCCTCAAACTACTATCATATTGTCAATGTCATCCCAAGTTACCAATTTTGTCAATCTCTCAATAAACTACCAAAACAATGTCAATGTCCCTCAACAGCAAAAATACCATTTATAAATTTTTTTAAAAAAAAAAAATCTTAAAAAATAACTAAATAAAATAACAAAATAAAATAAAAAACCAAGACAATTAATTTTTGTTTTTTATTTTTTTCTTCTAAAAACTGATTTTTTTTTTTTTTTAAAAAAAAATCACAAAAAAAAGAGAAAAACGAAAGAAAAAGAAAAACCAAGGCAATCATTTTATTTTAATTTTATTTAAAAAGAAATCGTTTTTTTTTAAAAAAATTAATTAATTTTTTTTTTGTTTGGAATTTTTTTTTTAATTTATAAGCATAATTTTGTCCTATTGGAATTTTTTTAAGTTCATTTTTGTCTTTTTGTTGACCTTGAGGGGGATATTGACATTGTTTTGTTAGTTTAGGGGAGATCGACACAATTGACAGTTTGGAGAGGACACTGAGAATGAGGTAATAGTTTAAGAGAGTTATATGTAATTTTCTTTAATTTTTTTATTTTTATTTTTTATTTAACCTCGTTTATACAATAATTAGCAAATCAACTTATCAACATTTCACAATTTTAATGAATCATCAGAGAAACCACTAAATTACATTTTCTTTCATATATTAGCAATTTCATATAACTTCGAACAAATTAGGTTTTGGTTTTGGCATGTGCCATCGTAAGCTATCATGCAATAACACTAAGAACCCGGTGGTCATCACAGCACCCAAAACTTTTGCGTCGCAAACATTTTACGTCGAAACAAGCAGTCTCGTAAAAAAATAACAATATTACACAATTACTTGTAATAGGTGTTGCATTATCAGTCGCAAACGTTAAGGCCGTAAAATAACTTTTCATATAAGAAATTTTCGTTAATTGTCAAATTAATCTACCATAGCTCATAAAAAGTTATGGTATTGGTGAATATGTATAGGGACGGCATGGGTTGGGGTATCTGTCTATCACATAATATCCAAACATTTAAACAATTATAATTGAGACATGACCAATCTAGAATACAAATTAAGTCAAATACAAATAATATATATATATATATAACTATTGATATTTAATTATATGATTTGGCGTTTATTATAAAGATCTATCAGTAAATGAGAGTCACAAGCATTCCATTATAACGTTCCCTATGCATTGAACAAACAACAACCTATTAATTTTCGAAAAAAAAAAAAAAAAAAACAACAACAACAACCTATTACCGAAGCCAATCGTTGTGCTTTCAAATATTCCTTGAGCACAAAAAACCCAAGCATTAATTGATGCTCGGATTAGAGTTTTCAGCAATTTCACATTGTGAGAGAGCTCGAACGCACCTGTTCAAATAAATTTTGGCTTGTCCGACCATTTAGTCGGCCAAGATTGACAGTGACCTTATCCCATACTACCTACACTCCATTGCTCCAATTAATGTAGGAGTGGATCTCCAACATCTTCACAACCTGGTCCATTGTCGGCCTAGCATGTAGTATTGGATGAGAACAAAGAACTGCAACAAAAATATAATGTTCCATAACTTGGTTTGACCCCAACTCAGGCATCCCTTCTTCAATGACATCCAATGCTCTCCCTTTCTGCATCAGAGACCAAGCCCAATCTGTCAAACGGGAAGCCTTTCCCTCTTCTGTTTCAATTGCTTTTTTCCCACTCAGAAGCTCAAGCAGCACAACCCCAAAGCTGTAAACATCACTCCTCTCTGTTAAAATCCCATACAGAGCATACTCTGGCGCAACATAGCCAAGAGTCCCAGCCACCCTGGTGCTCAAATGTGTCATTCCCTCTGCATAATTAAACCTTGCAAGCCCAAAATCTGCCAACTTTGGCTCAAACGTCTCGTCCAAAAGTATGTTGCTGGCCTTGACATCCCTGTGGATGATAGCCGGCTGTGCTCCATAATGTAAATAAGCCAATCCGCGGGCTGTTCCAAGGGCGATCTTCTGACGAACTGGCCAGCTAAGCTTCTTCGTTTCTGATCCAAAAAGATGGTCATAGAGGCTTCCGTTAGGGATGAAATCGCATACAATTATTCTCTGGTTACCCTCCCGAGGAACCGTTGTGGTACAGTAGCCTTTTAAAGCAACAAGATTAACATGCCTAACGCTTGCAATAACCTCTACCTCATGTGAAAAAGTTGCATCCCCTGCAGCAGAGGCAGAGCAGTTCTTGAATCTTTTGAAAGCAACTTGGGAGTGGGATCCATCCGGCAATATACCCTTATAAACATTCCCATATCCTCCCTTCCCAATAAGATTCTCCCTAGAAAAGTTCATGGTAGCCTTCTTAATGTCTTCATATTGGAATTTCACCAAGTGGGTAAGAATCAAACCGGTCTGATCCTTAGCAAAACTCGCCTTCGTCTTCTCTCCCTTACAGTGTTTTCGTTTCATCCGAAGAAACAAAACTGCAAAACAGGCCCCAGAGAACCCAACAAGACAACCTGTCAAAGCACCAGAAAGCACAATCATACGCCGCTCAGTGTTAGAAGCCCGCAATGAAAATTCAAGCGAGAACAAACACTTTGCAGTTGCTGTATTTCCAAACCCATTAACCAGAGCAGCTCCATACATAAAAGGATATCCCGTACAATCTGAGACATTTCCAATATCAGGACCACGCAAGTATGATTCAGCAACACCCGACAAACTTTTTCTACACATCTCACAAGCAGAGCTATTGTCAAGAGACTGGTTACAGTAACGCTTAATTTCCTGCATTTTGGATTCAGGAATTAGGCTCTCAAACTCCGCCTGAGATGTAATATTCTTACACCCCATAGAAATCCATTCTGGATGATACCCACAAGTAGTTTGGATATCAAAACCACGAAAATGCCGACCAACTAAGCTCCGGTATGATTCCCAACATGCCTTGGAAGCGGTGGAAGGAGGAAGAAAATGCCCGTCTGTTCGAAGATACTCAGACCGAACTAGACGGATCCCCTCATGAAGGTATTGGCACTGTCTTGGCATGTCAAGAAATACAGGCACAGGAGCACCTTCAGTCAACAGTTCCCCAAGAGAACGGAAGTTCAGAGGACAAAAGGATTCAGAAGGGTCTCCGTGCAAAATTTTCCGGCTATCGGCAACTGAAAAACTAAAGCCAGAATATGCTAAGCCTAGCACTGATAAGGCAAAGCAAGTAGATAATAAAAAGGAGGACATCTCTATTCTCATTCTCAAAGCTAAGGTTTCTCGGGATTGAGGAAACCTTAAACCTCCTCAATGTCTTTATATGGGCGCCAATTGAAGGTTTGAAGGAGTCTTCAAATGATTTTTAAACATGAAAGAATCTTTTATTTCGTATAATATGTAGCCCGCTTGGTTTGTTCAGATACACTGATATTACAAAAAAAAAGAAAGAAGGAAACTTTCAACTTGAAGTCACATAATTCACCTAATAAACAAATTTAGGGAATATCCATAAGAAAGCAACTTGGTCTCCCAGATCCTAGGCAGGCAAAACACTAACCTTATTATTATAAACAGATTTAGAGATTATTAATTAGAAACAAACTTGGCCTCTCAGAATGTAGACAGACAGTACAATAATAGCCTTGATATATATCTTTCATCATCCTGTAGATTCACTTTTGCAGTAGCAAATTTTTAAAGCAAGTTGAACACTCTTATCCGGCCAGCCAAACTAACCCAAATGTTAAAATGTGACCAAAATGAGCTGCATTCGACTCGTCAAGTTTGAGAAACATTTGATGAACTGTGACAATGTTCACATTCACTCACCAAATGTGAAAAACAATAACATAAAACTCACATTTAGCTTAACATTTTAACTATCCACTTTCACTGTTCCATTTAAAATGTTTTTTCTTTATCTATTTTTACCATTCCCAAAGACGAGTGAGAATCAGATTGAATATTTTATTAGTTTCTTTCTGAGCTTATGTATGTTCAAGCTTAAGGAGGACTTGTTCAAGGTCTGCTGAACAACCTCCACAGGGCATTTTCAAGCTATAATGGATAAGCATTAGCAACTTCTTTAATCTACTCAGAGGAAAAAGAAGAATATGCAAAAAAGAAAGAGGGACACCATTGTTGTCGGTTTTCCCCTGTACTCTTTGTAGTAAATGAGAGACCACATATACATTAGTCTACACTTGGCAGAGAGAATGATGGAACACCTGGAAAGGAGCAAATAGATCTGCCAAAACACTATAGACAAACGGAAGAAGTCAAGAATACGTGAATCGAATCTGCATTGACAAGACTTAAGTAGTTGAAAATTTGACACATAATTTTTAGACTTTGCATATTATTATATAGTTCTTACATGGACCGAGTATACGTGGGAAGATTTTCTTCTAAAACTGTTTGCAATTGCTGTTAAACTCGCTCTTGAATATCATTCTTCTCGAAAGTTTGACTCTTTCATACAATTGAAATCTGCAGAATGTCAAGAGGCAAGTCGCCCTGTTTGAACGTCAATTTGGTTCACCCTTTGTCAAATTAAAGCTTTAAGACCAACTCAATTTCAATTACGTGACTCTAAATTCAGACACAGAAAAGGAAGTAGAAGCATAAATATGATCTCATATAAACTAAGAGACTTGCACTTCGGTTGACATTTCTAGCTTCCCATCAAGAGGAATCCGGAATAGCGGGGAAGATCTCGGAGAAGGTGGAGGCAATCCTCCAGGCTTGAGTGATGTCCAGCAGTTGAAGAGCAAGGGCAACAGTTAAAGAGTCACCTTTCAAAATGAAATGAGATAAACCCAAAGAAATCGCCAAATTTAGATGCAATATGTTACGTGAATACGTAACAGATCTTGTAACTCACCTTGCAACAGGAAAAGAAGCTGGATTTAGATTATTCTTCCTACCTATTTTGATAGATTGTTAGGTTCTGATGAACCTAGACCTTAAATTCTGAAGGAACCTAGACCTTTTCAAACACAAAGTTTGGATTAATTATTTTTTATCCCTTTTATTCATGACTTTCTTCTCTTTAAACAGATAACATAGCATTATAGGATTGAACCACAGTCCGGTACAATTCCTACTGGGACTCAACTAAGTGGGGATAAGCATCCACTCAAACTAATTATCAAATGACTCCTACTAATCGACTATCAACTAACACGATAACATAAACCATAGTGATAGACTCCTACGTGACCAAATTAACAATAACAACTTAACAAGGACTCAACTAACAAATTAACATAGAAGACTCAAACTAAAGTGATAATATGAACTCAAACTAATCTGGTGCAAAGAGATGGACATCCATATCATAACACAATAGCCAAGGAACAAGCCTGTTTTCTGATACATAACAGAAACTATCACCTGTTTACATCTAGTGATGCCCCCCAATAAGTAAGAGAATATATATTTTCTTTTCTAAATTTCTATGTTTTGCATGTTTACAAGTTAGAATGTCAGACAGGTTGAACAAGTTCGAAAAGAGAAAGAATAAAAGTGGATTCAACCTCAGTAAAACTCGGAACTCGGGCCGGGACTAATTTTAAATTCTCTTATTAATTATAATTAATTCAGAATGAGAACATAAATGGAAATTGATGGCTAGGTCAACAATATCATACAAAATGCTTTAATAAAAAAAATTTAATACTATTTAAATACTATACTGGGATTATATAAATGTAGGTAGAAATTACTAGTTGTCTGACAAATTTAAATTAATCATCTTCCCAAAAAAAAAAAATTTTAATTAATCATATCCTTTTGTATATTAACTTATAATTGTTTTGATCAATATACCCAAATAAGCATTTCTCTTTATTTCTGTGCTTCAAATTTCTCTAATTATGAACTTAGCTGTGGCTAGAACTCTGATACCCTGTCTTTTAATAATGAAACAAGGATACTTCAGGGAATCCTTATACCAGGGCAAACAAATTTAAGAGCATCAAAGAAAATGAATATCTCTAACATTAAGTTAATTATTCCAACAGATAATTAAAAAGTAATTTATCAAACTTCAGTACATCGTTAAACGTTAATACACTAAAGATTTCATCTTTTTGCTTAAATTTTTTTTTTTTTTTTTTTTTTTTTGAGAAATCTTTTTGCTTAAATTACTCTAACTGAATGTTGCTGAAATTGTCAATTGCCAGAATTGCAGACTTGCAGTTGCAGCCTCTGGAAAACAAGAAGGCTTGTGTTGAAAAATGCTAACAAGGCTGAAAGAAAAGATTAAAGGACAATAGCAAAAATAATAAAATAAGAACGTAAGAAATTTTTACGTGATTCGGTCTATGACCTACATCTACAAGATAAAGCTCAAAATGTTACATTATGTTTTTATTCCTTGATTGATTTACAATACAAAATACTCTTATTTATAGAAGAATTGAGATAAGTAAGAATGGTAATCAATTTTGATTGATTTGATTACCATCAAACCTAATTACAATCACTTTTATAAAATGGAAGTACCGTATAATATATTTCCTTTCAATATAGGAAATATATTCAAGAGAAATACTATAAAATATCAATATAATATATTTCTTATATTAATAAGAAATATATTCTTTCTAACAAAGGCTACTATGCTACTGTTGTTTCTCTGCAATCCAAAAGTTCCCCTTCCCAGTAAATTATATTCCTCTACCAACTCAAAAAGACTCCACCTATTTTCCTATGTTGATGTCATTCATACCATGGGAATTGGGAACTGCAAATATGTTATATGGAAAGGGCAGAGGACACCAAATTAATGTGTTAAATCATCTGCTTTTAATGTGCTACTGAGAACTTCCCTCATTGTCCCTATGATTTAGAATGGGATGATCGCTCCTACAGCTAAATGGCTAGTGACATGCAGGGCTGGACATGGAAGTTGAGCCGCTGGACATGAAAGTCGAGCCACCACTACAGCTTGCTGATTGCTCTATATCACCAATCTCTGCTAGAAGCGAAAGAGGGCGATCCGGAATCGAGGGAAGTGGAAGATCAAGTTCCAGTAAATTCACAATTTGAGCCATTGTTGGCCTACAATATGATAGTGGATGAGAAGAAAGAACCCCAACAAGAACATATTTCTCCATTACTTCAGGTAGGCCCAACTCAGGCATGCCTTCATCAATAACTTCCCTTGCTCTACCTTCCCTCACTAATGACCAAGCCCAATCTGTCAAAAGCAAAGGTTTGTCGTTGTCAACTGAAATCACAGCTTTCTTCCCACTCAAAAGCTCAAGAAGCACAACCCCAAAACTGAAGACATCAGTTCTCTCAGACAGTTGCCCGTACAAAGCATACTCGGGGGCAACATAACCAACAGTCCCAACCGCCCGAGTGCTCAAATGTGACCCCCCATCAGGAGTGAACTTTGCGAGGCCAAAATCAGCCAGTTTGGGCTCAAATGTTTCATCCAAAAGTATATTACTAGCTTTGACATCTCTGTGGATAATACTAGGTTGGGCACCATTATGCAAGTAAACCAACCCACGAGCCATTCCTTGGGCAATCTTTTGACGAATCGGCCAAGAAAGCTTCCTATTCCCTGACCCGAAAAGATGATCATCAAGGCTTCCATTAGGGATAAAATCACAAACAATTATCCTTTGGTGGCCTTCCAAAGGCAGTGTTGCATTACAAAAGCCTCTTAAAGTAACAATATTCACATGCATAATCCTGGCAATAACCTCCACTTCGTGTGCAAATATCTCATCCCCAGCAGGAGAACAGTTCTTCAACCTCTTCACTGCAACTTCAGACCCATCTGACAATATTCCCTTGAAAACATTCCCATATCCTCCCCTTCCAATAATATTCTCCCTATGAAAATTATTTGTAGCCGTTTTGATTTCCTCAAATGTGAACTCAGTCACATAATTACTTCCACTCATCATTTCCCTCCCTGAAACCAAACCAATCTCAGCTGGATCAAAATTTCCCCCCCTCTTCCTCCATTTCCGGTGCCTTCTCCAACAAACACAGACCACCAGAACTGACCCAAATAAGCCGATTAAACAACCTGCCAAAACCCCCCAAAATACGATCGGCATTTTTGCTAAGAGACAACTAGATAGATAGGTGGGTTGTGAGTGAACTAGAATGAAAATGACGAATGGAATCGATACGTTTTCCACTTGAGGTAGGAAAGCACCATACACACCAATGTTTGTTTATATCTTTGATGATCTCTGAACACGCGTCCTATCAATTTTCTTAAGAGTTTCTAAAAGTAAATTTGAAATCTTCTCCGAAGACTGACAGCACTTTGATTTCCTGCAAGTCAGATTGAGAAATCAAATGGATGTTCATTCAAGTCTCCGACATCATCTTTGAATCAAATGGTTCAAAGTCAATCGAGGGCTATGAATTTTTTGGCCTCGTTAAGTAGTTCACGTCTACCACACGCAAAGGCTGCTTGACTTTCTTGACTTCTTGAGCTTCTCTATTTCAGACTACGAGTAATGATTCGTTGCTACGTTTTTATATAATTTTTTATCATTTTATTTATGTGATAAGGTGATTTCTTACTACTTTATAAATTTTAAAAATATAATAAAGTAGAAATTATCTTACCACGTAAATAAGATAGTGAAAAATTATATAAAAACTAGCTTGTAACCAGTGCTATGCGCGGGATTCTTCCTTATAATTTAGCTTCATAATAATAATAATAATAAAAAATGGAAGAAGAGAAGCATAGAAAATATAGATAAAAATTGAAAATTGAAAAACACTAATATAATATAATAGGGACAAAAATTTCTTATAAGCTGGTTTATAGGAAATTTTCTACGACTCACAATTAAAAAAGACACGTATCCTTTAAACATGTGAGAAGCACATATTTTTTTATTAATGCTATGTTCGTACATGCTATTTAAATAACATATGATTCTCATATGCTAAATGACACATGTCAATCTTATATGTGGATTGTAAGAAATTTCCTACAAACCGGTTTGTAGGAAATTTCTGTCCATATAATAGTATTATCTTTTTTGTATTACACAAAGTAATAAAAAAATACTCAATAAACATAATACGCTAAAAAATCATCATACCCCGTACAAAAAAAACCATAGGAAACTCTTTCTCACCATCATTTTCTTGAATTTAGTGTAAAATTTACAAAAGATAAAATAAGCAATTTGAATGAAAAATAATATATTAATTACATAGAAAATAAAGAATAAATCAGAGTTTTCTTTTCCATATACTTTTCTGGTTCATATGAAACCTTGAAAATCAATATTGTCTATCAATTAAGCACGTTAACAATGTGCATTATACAGGAAAAAAAAATCAGTGAACAACGTAAATTAAAAAATCATCATACCGCGTACTCAAAACAACAAAAATAAAAAAATAAAAAATATAAATTATCAATGCAAAAATAAGGATAGAAAATCAAATCAAAAAAACAGAAGCACATAAAATAAATACAAACATATTATTTACAATTCAATTGAACACAATCTTGACAAACTTGAAAGGCAAATTAAAAAAAAAAAAAAAAAAAAAAAAAAAGCTATAGCAATATTACAAACAAAAAGGTTCCAACAATAGCAAAAACTTCGCTCTCTTTGCTTTGAGCATTACAATCCGGTAATGTAAACAACATTGCAGTTTTGCATAGCCACAAACCATTACTTCTCCATATATTTATTTGAGAAAGTGAGAGATATTAGAGTGACTTTTGACATTTCCCAAAGGAAAAAAAAAAAACTGACATTTGACTCTTTGAGATTTAGTTTGTAACAGACATTTAGTGGGAGGGGAAGCGGTGTTAGAGTAAAAGATTTTACTTAAAGGAAGAGAAATAGGTAGAAATTAGTGAGGATTTAATGACAAAAAAAAATTGATGTTTCTATTCATTTTTTATTCAATATAAGATAGTTAATTAGTGATATTAAATGCACAATTTATTTTACTTGAAATACACAGATCGGTTTAGTTTTACTTAAATTACCATTTTTTTACTCAAATGGCCGGTTCAATAGTTAAAAAGTATGGATTCATGTCACGTGTCCTAATTCTAGGCCAACTCTAAGTTGGAACTCGGCTTTTATATACATATATGATATGGTATATAAAACATTTAAATGAATTAATACATAAGATCCTTATTTTTAGTTTAATTCATATAAATTAAAATATGTTAAAATATTTGTTCTCATAGGTGTAGTTTAGAATGAAAATAAGTATGAAGAAGAAAAATAGCAAGAAGAAAACCACGATTTTGATTATCAAAATATAAAATAGAAAATTAGTAGGAATTTTTTTTAATGTTGGTGTGATACCTATTATATTTCAATCCTATATAATTCTGAACATTCGAAAAAACAAATGAACAAAAAAAAAATCTCATAAACATTCACAAACAAAATGGAAACATATTTAGATTTCAACCAAAAATATAAAAATACCAAAGAGTCATACTTATATCATTAATTGAGAGAGAGATGCTACTTGTATCATTAATAGAGAGAAATAGAGATTAAATAGACCGGTTATATTTAGATTTCAACCAAAAATATAAAAATACCAAAAGGTCATACTTATATCATTAATTGAGAGAGAGACTATTTGTATCATTAATAGAGAGAGAGAGAGAGAGAGAGATTAAATAGACCGGTTCAATTTTATTTAAAAGACCGGTTCAGTATTTAAATGACCGGCTCAGTCACTAAAAAGTATGGGTTCATGCCACATGTCACTATTCTATGTCATTGTAAGGAAAAACTCGGCTTTTATATATATACTAGCTCATAACCCGTGCATATTCTTCCTTATAATTTAATTTTATAATAATAATAAATAAAAAATTGGAAGAAGAGAAGCATAGAAAATATAAATAAAAAATGAAAACTGAAAAATACTAATATAATATAATAGGGACAAAAATTTCTTATAAACTGGTTTGTAGGAAATTTTTTATAACTCACATTTAAAAAATACATGTATCCTTTAAACATGTGAGAAGCACATGTTATTTTATTAATGCTATTAAAAAAGCATGTACTATTTAAATAACATGTGCTTCTCACATGCCAAAGGACACATGTCAATCTTATATGTGGATTGTAAAAAATTTCCTACAAACCGGTTTGTAGGAAATTTATGTCCATATAATAGTGTTATCTTTTTTGTATTACACAAAGTAATAAAAAACTACTCAATAAACATAATACGTTAAAAAAATCATCATACCTCGTACAAAAAACAACCATAGGAAACTCTTTCTCACCATCTTTTTCTTGAATTTAGTGTAAAATTTACAAAAGATAAAATAAACAATTTGAATGAAAAATAATATATTAATTACATTTTAAAAAAAGGAAAAAAAAAAAAGAAAAAGGAGAGGAAATGAAATAAGAGAACCATAGAAAATATAGACAAAAAGAAAAGAAAAGAAAAATACTAATAGAATAAAGTAGAGTTTTCTTTCCCATATGCTTTTCCGGTTCATATGAAACCTTAAAAATCAATATTGTCTATCAATTACGCACATTAACAATGTGCATTATACAAAGAAAAAAAATATTCAATGAACAATTTAAATTAAAAAATCGTCATACCTCGTACTTAAAACAACAATTAATGTAAACTCTCCCTCTCCATAGTTTTCTTGAATTCAATGTAAAATTTAGAAAAGAAAAAAGAAAAAAAAAAGAAAGAAAGCAATTTGAACAAAAAAATAATATAAATTAGGAAATAGGGACAAAAAAAAAATGTAAAGAAAAAACAAAATCATAGAAAATAAAGTAAAAAAAAAAAATGTAAAATGATAACCACTAATATAATAGAAAATAACTATTTTTTTATATACTTTTTCCAGTTCCAAAGAAATTTATAGGTATAGGAAGAAACTACGGTCAGATAAATATTTTTTAATTCGACCATCATTCTTATATATAGCGTAAAAGAAACTACTTCTTCAACAAAAATAAAAAAAATAATATAAATTATCAATGCAAAAATAAGGATAGAAAATCAAATCAAAAAAACAGAAACACATAAAATAAATACAAACATATTATTTACAATTCTATTGAACACAGCCCTAACAAACTTGAAAGGCAAACTAAAAAAAAAAAGAAGTTATAGCAGTATTACAAACAAAAATGTTCCAACAATAGCAAAAACTTTGCTCTCTTTGCTTTGAGCACCACTCTCCGGTAATGTAAACAACATTGTAGTTTTGCATAGCCACAAACCATTACTTCTCCATATATTTATTTGAGAAAGCGAGAGATATTAGAGTGACTTTTGACATTTCCTAAACCAAAAAAAAAACTGACGTTTGACTCTTTGAGGTTTAGTTTGTAACGGATATTTAGTGGGAGGGGAAGCGGTGTTGGAGTAAAAGATTTTACTTATAGGAAGAGAGAGAGGTAGAAATTAGTGAGAATTTAATGACAACAAAATTAAATGTTTCAATTCATTTTATATTCAATGGAAGAGATTTGATTAGGAATATTAAATGCACCGTTTATTTCACTTGAAATACATGGAGCAATTCAATTTAACTTCTTTTTTTTTTTTTTCTAGGTTTACTTAAAGGAATAGAAAGAGGTAGAAATTAGTGAGAATTTAATGACAACAAAAATTTGACGTTTCTATTCATATTTTATTCAATATAAGAGAGTTAATTAGTCATATTAAATGCACTGTTTATTTTACTTGAAATACACAGACCGGCTTAGTTTTACTTAAATTACCAGTTTTTTACTCAAATGACCGGTTCAATGTTTAAAAAGTATGGATTCATATCACGTGTCCTAATTCTATGACAACTCTAAGTTAGAACTCGGCTTTTATATATATATATAAAAGCTGAGTTCTAACTTAGAGTTGTCATATATATATATATATATGATATGTTAGCAATTCAATTTTACCTTTTTTTTTTTTCTTTTTTTTTCTTTTTTTTTTTTTTCTAGATTTACTTAAAGGAATAGAAAGAGGTAGAAATTAGTGAGAATTTAATGACAAAAAAAATTTGACGTTTCCATTCATTTTTTATTCAATATAAGAGAGTTAATTAGTCATATTAAATGCACCGTTTATTTTACTTGAAATACACATACCGGTTTAGTTTTACTTAAATTACCAGTTTTTTACTCAAATGACCGGTTCAATGTTTAAAAAGTATGGATTCATACCACGTGTCCTAATTCTATGCCAACTCTAAGTTGGAACTCAGCTTTTATATATATATATATATATGATATGTTTCAATAAAAATAAAATCTATATAATTTTGAGCATTAAAAAAAAATAAATTTAATGTTTAATTAACAATTTAGTGTTTTAAAATCATTTATATTCCTTTTGTGCACAATAATCAAATAAAATTTTACCTTTTTTGATTTGAGCATTTATAGCAAAAACTTTGTTCTCTTTGCTTTGAGCACCACTCTCCGATAATGTAAACAACATTGCAGTTTTGCATAGCCACAAACCATTACTTCTCCATATATTTATTTGAGAAAGCGAGAGATATTAGAGTGACTTTTGACATTTCCTAAAGAAAAAAAAGCTGACGTTTGACTCTTTGAGGTTTAGTTTGTAACGGATATTTAGTGGGAGGGGAAGTGGTGTTGGAGTAAAAGATTTTACTTAAAGGAAGAGAGAGAGGTAGAAATTAGTGAGAATTTAATGACAACAAAATTAAATGTTTCTATTCATTTTCTATTTAATGGAAGAGATTTGATTAGGAATATTAAACATACCGTTTATTTCACTTTAAAAAGTATGGATTCATACCACGTGTCCCAATTCTATGCCAACTCTAAGTTGGAACTCGACTTTTATATATATATATATATGATATGTTTCAATAAAAATAAAATCCATATAATTTTGAGCATTAAAAAAAAAAACATTTCAAATTTAATGCTTTAATTAACTCTTTAGTGTTTTAAAAGCATTTATATTCCTTTTGTACACAATAATCAAATAAAATTTTGCCTTTTTTGATTTTTAAAAGCAGAATAACGCGTACAAAAAATAAATGAAAATCGTAAAAATCACATAAAAGAAAAACAAATATCCCATAAAACATTTAAATGAATTAATACATAAGACCCTTATTTTTAGTTTAATTCATATATAAATTAAAACATGTTAAAATATTTGTTCCCATAGGTGTAGTTTATAATGAAAATAAGTATGAAGAAGAAAAATAGCAAGAAGAAAACCACGATTTTAATTATCAAAATATAAAATAGAAAATTAGCAGGAATTTTTTTAATGTCGATGTGATACCTATTATATTTCAATCCTATATAATTCTGAACATTCGAAAAAGCAAATGAACAAAAAAAAATCTCATAAATATTCAAATGAAGAATTGTTCAACCACAAATTTCACAAATAAAATGGAAACATATTTAGATTTCAACCAAAAATATAAAAATACCGAAGTGTCATACTTATATCATTAATTGAGAGAGAGAAAGGCTACTTGCACCATTAATAGAGAGAGAGATTAAATAGACCGGTTCAATTTTATTTAAAAGACCGGTTCAGTATTTAAAGGACCGGTTTAGTCACTAAAAAATATGGGTTCATGCCACGTGTCACTATTCTATGCCATACTAAGGAAGAACTCGACTTTTATATATATATATATATATATGATGAGACAGTAAATCATTACTCCTATTCAGACTATTTGGGGCAAGGTTGAGCTAAGCGTGAAGCTACAAGTATATTTTTTCTTTTTAGATATGCTATGCTGTACACTTTTAAGTTCTATCCCTTTCCTATCCCACCCGTCTCACGTGCACAGCAGTTTTTCTCTTATTTTATTTGTTGACAAAAACGAACCTGCCAACATTTGTTCTCTTATATTATTTTATTTGTTAAAAAAAAAAAAAAAAAAAAAAAAACCAACAATGAATTTAAACAATGTTAGGAAGAATCCATTCGGCCGGCCATTTCGAGAATTTTAAGTTTTTGAGCCCACATTAACTCACTAGTAAATATGGGCCCGTGGCCCACCAGATATGAACTCACAAGAATGAATATACCGGAGCCCCGAAGAGATATTGTCACGGGACCAGTGCAACGGACTGGAGATTCGTTATACACAATCCTGAATGTTTTTAGAATCGCACCCTGTCCCTAAAATTCGAGACTGACACTAATTCTGATTTGTTGCCGCGAATCTCGTTTTTTAGACTGTTAAAGAAAGAACCTCGATTTGAAAGACAGAGGATTCTGAGTCAAAGTTTGATTCTGACGGCGCTCCTAGGTCAAGGGAGAGAAAGAAGACGAAACCCTAATACAGCGAGGGTATTTATCATTCAGCCTATAAATAGGCTGAAACCTCGTATATGAAAACAAGACTGAATTATCGCACTAGAGCATACTTATACATAAACACCAACTTAAGCATTAGATGGAGGAATACCGGCCAACTCCCAACGTATTTTATTGACTTTGTTTGTTTTGTAGCAATTAAGAGACGCGAAGAGCATTCAAAGGGCGTGCTGTTAAGGTCATACCAGAAACTGTATCAACAGGCAGCAAAAGTAAAATAATAATAATAATAAAATTTAAAAGAGACTCTCGTCTCTCTTTATTCATCTTGCCAAAAAAAAGAGAAAGTCTCTCCCGGTGAGAAGGGAGCTAGAGAGTCTGGTGAGAAGGCAAGAGAAAGAAAAAGTTCTTAAATCTTTTTACTTTTGCACTCCGTAGCAGAGAGAGAGAGAGAGAGAGAGGTTGAGTAGTTTTGATTTTTATTAACTTTTTTTCTTTTTTTCTTTTTTTTTTCACGTTAAGCCGGGTGGGATAGGAGAGAGATATAAGCGTACACAATAGCATTTTTCATTTTTTGCAGTCAAACTCTACTTTGAACAACTTGCCCAATATTTCTTTGTTGGAGCCATCGGGAAGCCAAACAATAAGATACATAGTTTCAAACTGTCTAGGGAGTGAATTATGGCATTGTGAGCCGCTCTAGGTCCCTTTGTTCCAACAATAAGATACATAGTTTCAACCTCTAGTTAATAACTATCCTTTTTGCTATAATAAAAAGAAAAAAAATATATATTTTTTTGGTTCACATTTTGGTATTGCTTGCAAGCTTTGTAATGGCCAGAGACCAATGTAGAACCCTAAGAGGCTAAGAGCTCATTTGTTAATTCTTTTTATGATTCAAAAAATAAAAAATAAAAATAACAAGCAATTGAATACATAAAATACTTACAAAACATTCAAAAATTACATTTTATTTTTTTGTCACATTACAATTAAAAAGCATTATTTTAGGACTTTTTAAACCAGTGTTGCCATTGCTCTTTCCAATAGCAGGTGCAAAAGATTCAACCAAAGAGTTGCTTGGGTTAAAAAAACCTTCCCTATCGAAAGATCTAATTGGGCCTAAGTTTAGATAATGGGCTAAGATGCTGATGTGTCGAATGAACAAAAGGTTCAAATGCAGAAGTGCCTAGCTATAGCTAAAGATCCAATTGGGCCTAAGTTGAGATAATAAGCCCGAACTTCTATTACATTTAAGGTCCATTTGATTTTGCAATTTTGTGTGTCAAATATATATTTTTAAATAAAATTGTAAAAAAGTCTCGTTTGAAAAATCCACGTTTTCAATTGGTAGGTGAGGGAGATGTTTTTAAAGATACATAATTTTAAATGTCAAACCTCGATTTACCACACTTAAGTGTTTTTGAAAATTAAGTTTTCATTAATTGTATTTTAAAATCATTATTTTTTTCAAATCATATGTTTTTAAACCGTAAAATCAAACGGATACGGAGTAGTGTTGAACTCTTCAAGAGTTTGAATTACTACAATTTGAACTGAAAATAGTTCTTCCTGTTTGTATAATTGTAAAGATTTTGAGTTCTTTAACCAAGGAAACTTAGAAATAGAAAACAGCAAGTAATGTGGCAAAAACACTTTGTGTTGCGTGGTACCCAAAATGAACCACACCCAAAAGGGATGACAAATAAGACACATTTTTTTTTATTAAATTATATACGATATAGAAAAAGAAAATCAAATTTTGTTAAAAATGCTCAAATAAATCAATTAACACAGTACATGGACTTTTATTTTTTCTGAACATGCACAGTATGGACATGTCTCATCCCAAGAAGCCCTTCTTTTAAGATGGTGTGAAACTTATTTATTGAAGATGATTAAAATAATTAATAAAAATAAATGCTACGAGTATAAATAAATAAACTTCACATCATCTTGATATCCATCTTTTATATATCATTTTCAAATAGCATGTAAACCCAAATATCCAAGCTATTTATGCTGCCTTATTTAATCAACTTTGGTAAACGTGGGCGTGAGATGTGGCCAATGGCTTGTTTGTGTATAAAGGCAGGCATGGGTTGTAGAAGAGTGAACGACTGAACATGTAAGAGCAGCAACCGGCATATCCGGGTCCATATTTGCCTCTGATTGTACAATACATACCAAACGCACATGATAAATTTATTTCATATCTTTTTCGCTGTTAATTAAATATTATTAAGCGTGTGTTTTAATTATTTATTTATATATGTTGGTGCCCGCGCGTGCATGCGGTGTGCGGGCTTAGAGCCCCGAGCACGCACACAAACAAATTAATCACTTATCACTTCCTTAATCTCAATTTGCAATACATATATATATATATATAATAATTAATGGGTCGATGATTAATTATGAAGGAAGCTATGATAACGAGGGAAGGCACGTCGGTGGATAAAACTCCGGCGAAGTCACGGAGCCGGATATTATAGATAAATGGGTCAGAGTTCCTTGATTCCACCGCTGGCCCGTGGGTTGAGGACAAACCAACATTCTTCCACGCTCTCTCTTTCTCTATCGTCTCTCGTGTTGCGTGGGTGCATGCCTTTCAGGCAGCTGGTTTTTACTTTTTAAGCAATAGACCCTTGTACTTTTCTCTATATACAAGTATATGCCCTCAACTACTCTTTTTTTTTTCTTTTTTTCTTTTTTTTCTTTTTTAACACTTTTGTAATCATACTCATAAACTTTAAAAACGTGTCAATCTAATGTATTCATATTTTAATTTTTTTTTATTTCACTAATCTGTTTGAATTTTTGGTGTCATAATTTTCAAAATATTCATTCATTTTTTTAGAAAAAATAAAAATTATTGAGATTTAAGCGTTAATAAGAATTTAGTGAAATTTGCCAAATAATAATAATAATAAAAAAAGATATTTTGAAAATTTTGATAAGATTGAAAAAAAATAAAAAGATAGATATATTAAATTGACACTTTTTAAAGTTTAAGAATATTATTGTAAAAGTGTCGAAAGAGTTAAGTTTTCACTGCTTCTTTTTCTTTTTGTGATTTTTTAATTCTACATTCATGATTATAATTTCATATGATTTATGTAATGAGTTTGACTGAAAATGGGAATGAAGGCCTTATAGATTGGAAAATGATGGTGACTCGATAAAAAACAAAAAATTTAAAATTTAAAAAATCAAGTCTTAAAATAGACTAATACCAAAGCGTGAAGTAATTCTATTATAATGAAAATACCATTTGACTATAAAAATTCATTACCAAATAGACGAATAAAATATATATAAATCTACAAGTGTAATAACGTTAACTAATGAATATCATAAAGCATGCAAAGACAATGATTGATGAGATCATATGTTATTAGGAGATTATTATTGAATTTTGATTCAATGGTAATTTTAAGAGTCACATCAATTTTGAAGGGACAAAATAAGGACAAAAAGATAATATATAACATTATTTCACTTCTTATTACTATCCCCAACTCACACTCCCTTACCAAACAAGGTCATGATTTTTTTTTAAAATAATTAAAAATAAATATCCTAAATAAAATATTTTGGTTTTAAAGGACATGAGTGTACGTTACTGAAAATGAATTAATTTATTATCAATCTACCTACAACGTTTAGTACTTTATAAAAGAGGTCGGCCCAACATTTAATGAAGTCATAAAAGAGGAAGAAGCAAACATGGTATAGAAAAATCAATAGATCGATGAGTGCTTTTTTTTTTTTTTTTTTTTTTTTTAGAAAATGGATATTTATTTTGAATGTCCCAAAAAAAAAGAAAACTATTAATAGTTCAGTAAAAAGTGCAATTTTTTTTCGTTAGGATAGGGGTAAATAAACACAAGTTAATGGAATTTAGCAATAATTATAAAAGGCCTAGATCGAAAGTAGTTACAATATTGAACAGATTAAACTCATAAATTGAAGACACCTACACTGAGTTAACGTATACAAAATTTTATGTATTTATTTTATTTATGGCTTGATAAGGTAAATTATAATGATTTAATTTTGTATAAAATCATAAACCATGCAATTTTTATTTTTATTTTCATTTAAATACATTTAAATAATTTTTTTTTTTTCTCTAGTCTAGCTCCAAAACCACCAAAAATGAAAAAATGTCACGTGTGATTTTTTTTTTGTATTATATTTTATTATTTTTTACTATATTTAAAATTGCGAATGCCAAGAAAATATATTTTTTGAAATTATGTTTGGATGATTTAGAAAACCTGAGACAATTTTTTTTTTTTAAAAAAAAGGATAAAACTTGAATAAAATTCAAATTTAACAAAACAAATATAATAAAAACAAATGTGTTACTCAAATATGCCCTAGTCTTTCCCACCGTGTCGTGTTTTATGGTTGCAATTTATGTTTCCACATATACCTATTTTAAAGAAAAAATAACTAATTAAACAATATTTTTTCAAAAAAAGAAAAAGAAAAAAAAGAGGCTTTTCTAAGCCTCTAGTAATAGGGGAACCAGTTGACACCTTCAAGAAAAAGAGTTTTTTTTATTTTTTTTGAAAATAAGAAAAAGAGTTGATAACTAACTACATAATTCTATATTCTTCAGAAAAGAAAAAATTAATAATTTATAAGCCTTTTTCAGGGAAAGGAATAATGAAACAAGAAAAGAAAAATGTTATAAAATAAGGGAAAAAACCAGAATAAAAAAGAAATCCCCAAAGTGAGAAGTTCGCTATGAGTTAGTGCACTAATTAATTTAACTAAAAGATCGGGGCCCAAAATGAAATTTTCACAAAACACTTTCGTGTTTTATAATTTAACTAAAATAACGCTCTCCCTCTCTCTCCCTCTCTCTCTCTCTGTATATGAAAGTTGAAACTTTCTCTGTCTGTCTGTCTCACTTTCTGTTGGGAGTGTTTAAGGTTCGAGAGGACAAGTCGCTGTAGAGCTTACACCACATGTCAGCATCCCAGTAGAGCTGAACAGCGACCCCAACGGATCAATGTAAGAGAGAGAAGAGAAAAAGCCGTACAGGGGGCTTTCAGAGAGACTATTAAACATTATGATAAATTTCCATATTTAGATTCCGAATTTGTAGCCACGGAAGAGAGAGTTAAAAAAACAAGTAAATGAATAAATAAATAAATAACCGAATAAAACAACATGAGCAGGAACAGACAGGGCTTTATTGAAGCACATTGATGATTGGTATATAATAACCGCTACTTTGGTCTCTTTCTCTGCATTTACATTATTATTTCTGGGTGGCTTTCTCTCCTGTGTGAGTGTGTCCATGGCGAATGGTAGAGAGGATAAAGCTTCTTCCCCATGGTATGCGTGTGTTCTCCTTCATGTTCTCTCAGTAGGGTATGTCTTATATCTTCTTTATATTCAACTCTTTTCTGTTGGTTACTGAGTTTGAGCTTCTGGGTTTTGTGGATTTTGTATGTATGTGCAATGGTTGAGCTTTTATATGTTGTTATGATTGTTTTGTTGGTTTGTTTGCTTTGTCTATCTGACCCCTTTTTTTTTTGTAGATTTTCAGATTTATTTATTTATTTATTTCAGTTTTCTTAGTTTGAGCTTATGGGTTTAGTGTGTTTTTATTTGTGCTATATAATGAAGGATACTCAGAAATTTCGAAACTATGTTTTGCGATTTCTTTTTTATGTGTTTTGGGTGTGAGCTTGTGGGTCTTGTGGATTTTGTACATTTGATGAATAATGGTGCAAATATAGTGGCTGTGATGTTATATTTTGTGTGATTTGTTGTAAAAATCTAATTTTTCTTCTCCATTCATTTAATTTTTTTTTTTTTTTGTTATTATTATCATTTTTTATTTCGAGCTTATAGGGTTCGGGGATTTATATAAAGACAAGTGATGCCATGAGGATTTAGAGGTTTCCTCTTCAACATCTGCATAATCTCCTTATCGTGTACTCTGATAAAAATGTACACCTTTAAACTTTCTGTTTATGACTGATCTTTTTTATGATGTACTTTTCGGTTCTGGATTCTTTAGATTATTTATATTTGTTTGACTACAGAGTATATTTGAAGATTTTGACATATGGGTTCTCTGATAATTAGCTATATGTGCTTTTATGCTTCCTTGTGTTAATAAGTTTAGATTGTCCTTCTTTTTATAAATGTTTTGCTATAACAGAAGATTTGAGATTTTCTTTATTATGCATTCTTCTTCTTGTTCTGTTTTTCTTATTTGTTATTCAACCTTTTCTTATATTGCTTCAAATTTAGCTGACGGGGCTTGTCTTGCACTTTACTGCAAAAGGAGAGGTTGTCAATGGAATTTGTTCTTAATCTAAATATTCTTGAACAATTTGCTTATGGGTTTTGGAGGAAATTATATATTTCTACTATTGGAATAAATATAGAGGTTTTGTACTCCTTCATGCTGTGATTTTTGTTTATGATTAACCATTTTTTCTAACATTATTGAGATTTCACTTATGTGTCCCTCATTTTTTTGGTACGTAAATGCGAAAACATACAGAACTAAACCGTGTGTCTAATAGTTTCTTTGCTCTTTCTGTGTTTATATATATATATATATATATATATATATATATATATATATATATATATATATATATATATTTTCTTGGTTTCGAGTTTAAGCTTGAGTGCTGTCTCAGATGAATCTCTGCTAATTTTTGTTTTTCTTTGGTTCCTTCTTTAAAATCTTATTTACTTAAAACTTTGGTCTTGACCATTTTAGGAGATGGTTTTGAACTTTTCTTCTCTAGGGCCATCAGTTTTATGCAGAATTAGCAATATACTTTCTTGGCCTGATTCTGGTCCTTGTTGTTTTTCTCTTTTCTGTATGAAACAGATGATTTCCTTTAAATTTTTTATTTCCTAAATAGTGACACATATTTTGAAATCTCTCTAGTTTATTTAATCCTTCTAGTTTATTTAAATTTTTACTGATTCTTGAATAGTTGCTCACAATTGGAAATATATTTTATTCAGGGAGATTGATGATGATGCTGGCAGCAAAGCAAAGAAGATCCCCATAGATGGCGCTTTTAAAGTGAAACATAGAAGACAAGATGCTCTGCTTTCTTCCTCTGCTTCTGCGCAAGGTCATTCTTTCTCTTGTCATTTGTTTCACGATAATGCGTAGTTTGTATGTGTTTGTAACTATGTATCTACTTTCCTCGTACTTGTTTTTCTTTTTGTGTAGACCTGAGATGTTTTGATGTGGAAAAGGAGAAAGATGATGTGTCATCTCCTAGAGGAGTTTTAGAAGCCTGCATTAGAGGATTTGAATCTGATGCAGGTTCTTCCAAAAATATCTCTAATGAAATGGACACTCGTTCAAATTCAAGCTGGAGCAAGTTCTTCAACTTATGGAGGAAAAGATCATTTAAGCGCTTAGCCTCTTTCCCTCCTCTTGGTGTATCAAAAGGAAAAGGCAGCACTAGAGAAGACCCGGAACTTAGTAATTTATCAAACTTCAAGTCTTCATTGGTGAACTTCAGCCTCGCTGACCTCCAAACTGCAACCGACAATTTTAATCCTGGTTTGTAATACAATTAAAAAATGTTGGCTTACTTCTTTCAATTTTATAGTAGAATGTACTTGAGCCTTAATTGCAAGATATGAATGCTTTGTTGGAAAATGTTACTTTCTTGTTCATTAAGACGGTTTTATGATGTTGATTTATGGTCCTGTTTCTTGAAGATAATATAATTGGAAAGGGTGGTTATGCTGAAGTTTACAAGGGTCGTTTGCAAGATGGGCAGCTGATAGCAGTGAAGCGGCTGACAAAAGGAACAGCTGATGAGAGAACATCAGGCTTTCTATCTGAGCTTGGCATTATAGCCCATGTAGACCATCCTAATACTGCTAAGTTAATTGGCTGCGGGATTGAGGGAGGAATGCACCTCATTTTTCAATTATCTCCACTTGGGAGTTTAGGATCTCTTCTTCATGGTCTGTTCATATTTTGCATACTTCTATTCTTGAGTTAAAATCGGCCTCTGGTTTATGGTCTCATGGGTTTTCTCTAATTAAATTTTCTAGGTTCAAAGGATAATAAACTAGCTTGGAGCAAAAGGTATAAAATTGCTCTGGGAACATCAGACGGTCTGCTCTATCTTCATGACAGTTGCCAGAGGCGAATCATCCATAGAGATATAAAGGCTGATAATATTCTGCTTACAGCGGATTTTGAGCCTCAGGTATCTTTAAACACGAGAAACCACAATCAAATATTAGAACTTTAAATATTGCCAAAATATCTGTTTTGTATAGTTTTTTTGTAGAACCAATTTCCTAAATCTCAATATAAAAATTGTTGCCGTATATACCTTGACGTGTGATACTTAAGGCCCACCAATTTAAAACAATAGCAAAGAATCGAGTGATCATGTCTATAGATATGGCTTTGTTCTATTCAAAACATGGAAGTATAAAACATGTTGCTGTTGGCACTTTCCGTCGCTTGTGATCCTTGTGCATATTATCTTCTTTCAGTAACACTCTTACTACAATATTTCAAATTTTTATTGCACTCAGAATTCTTGATGACGAAAATTCATTTGAAGTATGCTTCCTAAGTTACCATATTTATTGATGATCTATTGCTGCAATTACACCTTTTTTAAAACAATGTGCCAGAAACATGTAGAAATGTGTTGATTCTTAGCATAAACAATTTCCTGGATATGGGAAACTAAGAATATGATTTCCTAGATACAGGAAGCTGATAATCTTAAGGACTATATTCTGTATAAATCCTGAAGGTGGATGAAGTCATTAATCCAAAGAAAGGCAGATATGAAAGGCTATGCGTAGCATTTCATTAAAAGCAGGTCACATGGTCGCTCACCATCTCTCAATATTAACGTTCCCTGTTTTATGTTGTGTTTGTGAACTAAGTTGACCTGTGAAGTGCCTGGCTGTGGGAGTAGAAAGGTCAAATCCAGATCCCATTTGGTCGGTGGGAGAGTTTGAGACCTAAAGCCATACTAGGAATTGCCTCTGTAGGAAGGAATAGTTTTATTTCATGAAAACAACATCAAGTTTGGTGCTGCGTTTTTGGAGAAGAGAGTTTAAGAATTACCTTAGCTGTTGTATCCTTTTGCTCCAGAATCTGACTATATGAAAGGCGTTGTAGCTTGGTATGGAACATCCGTAGACAGGCAATATATCTGTTGCTGGCTTGAAGTTAGGCAGGTGGACATGTTGAATGTATTAACTACTTTTTTCCAAACCCAAAATAATAAAAATCATTTGTTAGTTTGATCAGTTAGTTAGATTTGAGGATCCCTGAAACAAGGACATCATACCAGACATGTTCTTCCCCTGCACCCCATGAACTTTACTTTCGTTCAGATAGTTGTTACTTCGACCTTGGTCTCTCAATTTTTCCTTTTTGTGCTTCTTTTTTATTTATTTATTTTTATGCAGACTGAGGAACCATAATGATGGCAATATAGTTGTTGAAATTGACATACATTTAAATTTTCCTTGTACATAAATTTACTGTACTTGTTTTATATTACCTCCCTCCTATGACATCAAGCAGTCTCATAAGTTAGCACATTTCAATCCAGATTTGTGATTTTGGGCTTGCAAAGTGGCTACCCAAACACTGGACTCACCACAGTGTATCAAAATTTGAAGGCACATTTGGGTCTGTAAGCCTAAACTTTGGTTTTGGAGTTATTATATGTCTCCTGTTGTAATGTTCT
Organism: Alnus glutinosa; assembly: GCF_958979055.1. Taxonomy (NCBI): domain Eukaryota; kingdom Viridiplantae; phylum Streptophyta; class Magnoliopsida; order Fagales; family Betulaceae; genus Alnus; species Alnus glutinosa. The sequence goes on along the minus strand of NC_084897.1, from coordinate 20,256,452 downwards.
TATTTTGTAAGTGCAGATATTTTGCTCCCGAATATTTCATGCATGGCACAGTAGATGAAAAAACTGATGTTTACTCTTTTGGGGTTCTACTCTTGGAGCTCATAACTGGGCGTCGAGCTTTGGATGATTTGCAGCAAAGCCTTGTGATTTGGGTAAGCTTCTTTTTTTATCATTATTTGGTCAAATCATTGCCTATTGTCCCTATATTTCAGGCGTGCAGCTACTTTTCCAATTTTCTTCCCTGTTGTAGGCAAAGCCTTTGCTTGATAAAAACGATATTAAGGAGCTTGTTGATCCTTCACTCGGTGATAATTACGATACAGAAGAAATGGATCGTGTGGTTTTAACTGCCTCTATGTGCATTGAGCAGTCTCCTATCCTTCGCCCTCGAATGAATCAGGCAAGTACTGAATTTAAAACAGTTTCTCATAGACTTCCTAGTCCCGTGATTCATTTGAGTTTGGTAATTACCATCTCAGTGCATGAGAAGTTTGAGAATTTCACTAATAGAACGGTTTCAATTTTCCAAGAGAAATGACAGGTGTGACCCCTTCTTCTATTGTGACACACTGCAAATGCAAACCAATATTTCACATGAAAATTTCTTTCTTTCCCACATCTGGGACGATGAGATAACTTTTGGTGGTGAGACACAGCATTCAAGGGCTCACCACCACATGAAATCACTAAAGCTGAAAATAGGAACATTGTATGGCCAAATTGGAGAACAAGCTGAATGAAAGGCAATCTACAAAGTCCAAAAAGCTTCACCAATACAAAACATATGAACCACAGGAAGTATTTTGTGTGTGACATCCAAAAGAGAGTGAAAATTAATGATTTAGACCCCAAGTTGTAAAACACTCAATTACCAAACCAATTTTCATAGTGATTAAAACCAAAATCCAAGAAAGTACTAAAAAAAATAAATACCAAGATTTTGGTAACGGATAGGAAATCTTTTGAAAAACTCTTCAAAAGTTAAACTACTTCAAGGGACAGCTAACCCTAAAGGGATCCACTATAGAAGACTTATGTTTCAGATTATTCTACTTACAAACCTTTGCAACTCTAAAGACCCAATCTTATAACCCCAGCAAATGACCCGATCACCTCCTACCATAGTGGCTCTAGAACCTTTGACCTTCTTCTACATGGATCACCTTTACGAATGAACCTCGTTTGCTTCAAACCGGAACTCTAGTGGCTGTAGGCTTTTTATGGTTTGTATGAGGAGAATAAAATAGGAAAAGATTTTAATTTGTTGAAGCTCAAAAGCCATATTAAATCTCTCCAAAACAACTGAGAATTGAGAAACTGTCTCTCTGAGTTTATGGAAGTTGTGGTATGAAATGTTAATATAGAGAGGGTAAAACCACCACATGAAATCACTAAAGCAAAAAGTTGATACATTTCTCTAGTTGAAAATAGAAGCATTGTAATGAACCACACGAAGTATTTTGTGTATGACATCCAAAAGAGAGTGAAAATTAATGATTTAGACCGCAAGTTGTAAAATACTCAATTACCAAACCAATTTCCATAGTGATCAAAACCAAAATCCAAGAAAGTAGTAAAAAAATAAATAAAAAGATTTTGGTAACGAATAGGAAACCTTTTGAAAAACTCTTCAAAAGTAAAACTACTTCAGGGGACAGCCAACCCTAAAGGCATCCACTATAGAAGACTTATGTTATAGATTATTTTACTTATAAACCTTTGCAACTCTGAAGACCCAATCTTGTAACCCCAGCAAATGACCCGATTACCTCCTACCGCAGTGGCTCTAGAACCTTTGACCTTTTTCTACATGGATCACCTTTAAGAATGAACCTCGTTTGCTTCAAACCGGAACTCTAGTGGTGGTAGGCTTTTTGTGGTTTGTATGAGGAGAATAAAATAGGAAAAGATTTTGATATATTGAAGCTCAAGAGCCATATTAAATCTCTTCAAAACAACTGAGAATTGAGAAACTGTCTCTCTGACTTTATGGAAGTCGCGGTATGAAATGTTTATATTGAGTGTAAAAAACATGGTTTTAGGTCAAAGTCGGTCTAAATTAAAATTGCCAGCAGCTGGTCTCGATCGATCGAGTCATTAGGGTTTCGAGGCTAAATTGCAATTTTCCCTATCCTATGATCGGATCTACCGACCCTCTTGGGGTTTTGTATGGGACATGCTGCATTTGCTGAGTTGATCGAGCAGAGACCGAGGGATCAACCGAGCTTTTATTAACTTCAAGTGCATTTCGATCCCGACTCAACCTTAAACCTAGTTACACTAAATTTGCCAACACTAAAATCTAACCGTGAGGAGAGAACTAGACCTTTAGGAGTACTATACTTGCTTATGTTCAGCCCCGAAAACAAGAAAAGCCTCAATGGTATTCAATCAGTATCTTGGTTTGGTTTATGTACCCTCGTTGACCTTGAATATATTTAAGGTTATTCTTTCCTTTAAAAGAAATATAACAGGGAAGGAAAACAAATATGTTAAGGAGTTCACATTCTCTCTCTCTGGTAACTCCTATGTTGTATTGGTGAGTTACTTATCAAAAAAAAAAACTCCTATGTTGTATTGGTGAGTCCAGTTAGGGAGGTCATTTGTCCTTGGTTCTTTGAACTTTGGCCTCCTAGATCTACCTACAATGGAGATGCCATAATTCAAAAAGGAAAAAAAAAAGTTACTCAAATCAGTTATTAAATAGCATATTGATCAATATTCTTCTGTTTAATGCAGGTTGTGATACTGCTAAGAGGTGATAAATATGTCTCGGATTGTGAAGTAAAATGTCAAAGAAGGTCTTTCCAAAGAACATACTCGGAAGAGCTCTTGGATGCACAAGAATACAACTCAACTAAGTATCTGGGCGATCTCAAACGGCACGAGGAGGTTGCTTTGAGTTCTTGAAAGCACCAGATAGGATATTTAAGTATATAGTAGGTATAATAGTTCGTATAGATCTTTTAAAAGGAATAGGGAGAAAACAAAATCTGTTCCTATAGATTTTGCAGCTCAGAGGGGGTGTTTCAATGTTTGGAAGTCCAGTGGAAATGAATTCATAAATATTGTTTTCCATTGCATTTGAAAGCACTAGTTCATCTTTTAGACTTAAGCCATTACTAAAAGTTGAATTGAAAACAAAAACAAATCAGTGATCATCAAATTTCCTTACAAACTTTGGCCTATATGTCTTTTGTCGACAACCTCAAGGACAGTCATATCCATAAATTTGTGTTGATTGCTTTTCAAATATAATAAAAACTTGAACACCCAGACGTGCTTGCTTCAAATTCCATGTAGAACAGTATAGAATGGCTTTATTTCCAATGGACTCCAAAGCACCCCCTACTTAGTTTTTCCTCTAAGCTGTATATATGTAAGGTTGTCTGCTGAAACTTGCAGGAGGAACGTTAAATCTGCATGGAATATAAATTTTTAACTAGTGCAGATTGTATATGGAGACATGCTTTTCAAGTCTACTATTGAGTGTTTTGCTAAAACTCTTGCTGGCCCATTATCCAAGTGTAACTGGGGTGCAACAATGTTGTGATGGATGGTAATAGAAAACAGACCGAATAAGGATTTACTGTAATTAGAGCATTAGCAGCAGATTCTTTTTGATTTTTTCTAAATTTAGGGAACAAAATTACTCTATCCAAATACACTTCATAATAACTTCTCTTATCTTTCTCTATACAATTAAAATATTATTTCTTTATAAAATACAAGTTCTTTACCTATCCTCACATTATTTTACAAAATCCGAACACAATTTCTATTGAAAGGCAAAAAGATGAGAGAAGAGAGATATTTTATGTGAAAATAATGTATATGGAAGTTAAAGTGGTGCGGTAGCATTCCTAATGTTTAGGGAAGTAATAGGGAGGGTACAAGGAAATTGTTGTTAGTGCCCACTTGCTTGAATTGTTAACAATGTGGGGCAGGTAACGTGAGAAAACACACATGGGATCCTTTTATCCAAATAAGTAATTGGACAGTCCAAAATTTATTTAAACTAGTGGGTTTTATCTTTGGACTTTCTCACATTACCGGCTCGAATTGCTATGAATTCTGATGTAAAAAACCGTAATAAGACCATGTTAAAAAAGGGTGCAAAGTCCCACAAGCAGGTGGTATATTCTCTATTGCCAACTTTTAGTCATTATACTTTTCTTGCGGATTAGAAGGCAGAAAGAGGAAAAAAACAAAATGGAGTCGACAACCTTAGTGGCTCCAATCTAAAAAATTGTGTTACGTTGATATGATGGAAAAAAAACCATAGGATATAAAAATTCCCCTCCAATCAAATAATCTTGGATTAGTCTCTCTTTATCTCTCTCAATCAATCTTGTTTGGAAGGTGGCGATGGCAAATAATGCTTGAGCTTGCCCAAAATCAGAATTTTTTTTTTTATTATTATTTTTTAAATTAAATTAAATTAATTTTAATTTTTGGGATAAGTGTATCAAAATTTATTTCTTTTGTGCTTCGGCATCTCGTTTAAGATACTGATATTCCCCATCTCTTGTCGTGACGTAACCAAATCATACGCTTTGGAGTAAGTATTGGATGAAAAGACAGATTAACCCCTGCTCACACCGTTGTTGGTCATCATCCCCACAAAAAGACATTGCTCACCCAAAGGAGAAATCCTCTTAAGAGACGTGCCCAAAAAAGAAAATTATCCAAAGATATTGTTGCTATTTAGGCAGTCTACAACTAAACACCATTTCCATAATAATCAACTAAATTAATACATTTAGTAAATTATTACTTAACTTTAATGAACACTTTTTTCGTATGAGTCTTACAAATTTAATGGTTGATTTGAAAAAAAATAAAATAAAATAAAATAAAAGGAAAGAAAAGAAAAGAAAAGAAGAGGAAAAAAGAAACCCCCCAGGGACCTCATAGACATTTCACGAAACCTCCTAGGATCCCTCTGACATTTTCACAAGTTTTCGCTTCCACTGCAATTAACACCCAGCACAGACCCAACCCAACCCAACCCGAACTCAAAGAGAGAAAATAAAAACGGAGTTAAAAGGGGAAAAAGAAAAAGACAGCGACACGGAGAGAAGCGGCGAGATAGAGGAGGAAAAGAGAGAGAGAGAGAGAGAGATTTCGCATATAAAAAGGAAACCAACCGTCTCCGTAAAGGTCAAACCCAACCACCACCACCACCACCACTACCAAAACGCCACCGTTCTCTCTCCAACTCTTATGCTATATTCGATCCTCCACACTCGGGCGACTCTCGTCGTTGGGGCCCATTCCCGATATTCCGGTGACTCCTCGGTGGGAGGTAAACTTGAGTATTTGACTGATGAAGAGTCACGCCAACAAGGCCAACGGCAATGGCTTTATCCCTAATTCTCTGAAATTCATATCCTCCTGCATCAAAACCGCCTCGTCCGGTGTCCGGTCAGCCAGCGCCTCCGTTGCCGCCTCTATCTCCGGCGATAACCAGGACTACAAAGACCAGGTCCGCTTTTGAATTTATCGGATTTTTGTAATTGCTGTTCTTGAGTTTAGTGGTTATTGTGGTTTGAATTTCTCAGAGTTTGTTTGGAATTGGGGTTAGGAATACGTGTAAGTTCTGTTTGGCATCGGAGAAAGCTGAGGAAAGGAAAAGAGGGAAAATGAAAACTGAGAAGCTTTGTGGTTCAGTAATTGATTTTGTTTATGTGTTTGGCTGCTGAGAAAAGTGAGGGAAAGTGACGAATGTAGAGATGTGGATATATTTTTTTAGATGGATAGATTGCGTTCTCTCTATCTATGTATCTATCTAAAATTCAATATCCAAAGAGACGAAGGGCTCTTAAAATTTTCTGGCTGACATTTTATTTTTCTCTGTGTGTGTGTCTATATTCTGGGATGGTCATGGTTTTAATTTCTCAGAGTGTGAAGTAGATGTGAGCTTTGGGTGTAGAATGGAAATTTTGAAAGTCACAGAATAGTGAGAAGAGAATTAGTGTCTCTTCTTTGGCAACTGGTGATATGCTTACAGAATGAAAATGATGGTAGGGCAGAATGGGCTTTGTCATTTAATTGAGCTAATCTCCCATTTGTTCAATGTCTCCATAGGTTAATAATGACTCCCTTTTCTGCTTGTATTTTTCTTTCATGGGTTCATGTTGCTTTTTGCATGTAGACTCTTTATCATCTAATGCATTGTTTGTAATAGCATGATTTAATTGTTTTTTTTCCCTCCAAAACAGGTGTTATGGGCTGGCTTTGACAGATTAGAGCTTGGCCCCTCTGCCTTTAAACGTATTCTCTTACTCGGTTACTCCAATGGCTTTCAAGTCCTTGACGTTGAAGATGCCTCTAATGTCAGTGAAGTTGTTTCGAGGCGTGATGATCCTGTCACGTTTTTACAGATGCAGCCTCTCCCTGCAAAGTCTGAGGGTCGTGAAGGATTCAGAGCATCACATCCTTTACTCTTAGTTGTTGCGTGTGATGAATTGAAGAGCTCAGGACCTATGCAAAGTGCGAGAGATGGGTTGGTCAGAGATGGCTTTACTGAACCTCAAACAGGAAGCAATGTTAGCTCTCCTACAGCTGTTCGGTTTTACTCGCTAAGGTCTCACAATTATGTTCATGTTCTGAGATTCCGGTCAACTGTGTATATGGTTAGATGCAGTCCTCAAATAGTGGCTGTGGGCCTTGCAGCACAAGTAAGCATTGGTTTATTTCAAGTATCTATTTAAACTTATTTATAGTGTGCTTGTGATTGGAAGTAGATTTCTTTTATCCTCGACAAAATCTGACAGATTGAATGATTATTAACATCCAATAGATTTCCGTGTGGAATAATTCATTAAGTACCTCCAACAAACTTGGGGAATTAGATAGATGGTTGCTGAATTAGTGGTTGTTTGTAAAGACAGCTATCGGAGGAAAGCTATATTGTTTAGATGCAGAAATTATGTAATTTCTATTTAAGCTCATGAATGGAGTAATTTAAACTTTACTAGTGTCTCTCATTTTTTCTTTGAATATTTATTTTTCTGGCAGATATACTGCTTCGATGCTCTCACTCTTGAGAATAAGTTCAGTGTACTCACCTATCCTGTCCCTGAATTGGGAGGCCAAGGAATGATTGGGGTTAATATTGGCTATGGACCAATGGCCGTGGGCCCCAGGTGGTTAGCTTATGCCTCCAACAATCCATTGCTGTCAAACACAGGCCGCCTTAGTCCACAAAGTCTTACTCCGCCAGGCGTCAGTCCATCAACATCACCTGGCAGTGGAAGTGCAATGGCTCGATATGCCATGGAATCTAGTAAGCAGTTAGCTACTGGATTAATCAATCTGGGCGACATGGGGTACAAAACTTTTTCCAAATATTATCAAGAGCTCATACCTGATAGTTCTAATTCTCCTGTATCGTCAAACTCCAGCTGGAAAGTTGGTCGGATTGCATCACATTCATCAGAAACTGATAATGCTGGGATGGTTAGTTTTTTATATATTCTGAGAACCCTAGTATTCAATCTTCCACAATCTCATAGTTGCTGCACAACATTTTCAAAATGGAAATTAGACTATTTTTATTTTGTCTTACATAATTCATTTTGCAATGAGGTCTTTTAAGTTCAGCTTCCCATAGCTGAAAAAGGGCTCGATTGAGACAGTTAATTTTGCTCAATAGTTTGTGGGAATATTAATATATATTTCTTTAGGAGATTACTGAATATTAGAGGGATGTGCCGGATTTTTTATTTTTTGCTTCTTCTGCAACCATTAAAATCTGAGAATATATTCTTATGTAGTAAAACATTTATCGCAGGTTGTTGTTAAAGATTTTCTTTCCAGAGCTGTTGTATCACAATTTAGGGCCCATACTAGTCCAATCTCTGCTTTGTGTTTTGACCCAAGTGGGACACTTCTAGTTACTGCCTCAATTCATGGGAACAATATAAACATTTTCCGGATTATGCCATCCTGCTCACGAAACGGATCATTCAGTCAACCCCTTGATTGGGGTTCTTCTTTTGTGCACCTTTACAAGCTCCACCGTGGCATGACATCAGCTGTATGTTCATACCCTCTCCTTCTCCTGAAACTGTTGTGTTTTATATATTCATGATTGTTCTCTTTTCCATTGTGTTCATTATACAGGTGATACAAGACATTTGTTTTAGTTGCTATAGTCAGTGGATTGCCATTGTTTCTTCCAGGGGCACTTGCCATATTTTTGCTCTTTCCCCTTTTGGTGGTGAGACTGTTCTCCAAATACAGAACTCTGATGTTGATGGTCCTACCCTTTTGCCAGCTATATCTCTACCATGGTGGTCCACTTCATCTTTCATGATAAACCAGCAATCTTATTCTCCCCCACCACCACCACCAGTTACCCTCTCTGTGGTTAGCAGAATAAAAAATAGTAACTCTGGGTGGCTCAACCAAGTTAGTAACGCTGCATCTTCTGCAGCAGGAAAGGTCTCCATTCCATCTGGTGCTGTTGCTACTGTTTTTTATAGTTCTGTGCCTCATGATCTGCTACCTACTCACTTCAAAGCCAATGCTTTGGAGCACCTATTGGTTTACACCCCTTGTGGCCACACAATTCAATATAAACTACTCCCATCACTAGGAGGAGAGCCAAGTGAAGCTGCCTCGAGAACTGGGCAAGGTTCTTCTTTGCAGATACAAGATGAGGAGTTGCGAGTAAAAGTTGAACCTGTTCAATGGTGGGATGTTTGCCGAAGAAGTGATTGGCCAGAAAGAGAGGAATTCATTTCTGGGATTACTCCTGGCAGACAAGGAACTTCAGAGATAGTCATGGATACTTCGGATTTTGAGGATAATGATATTGGAAATAAGGAGTTCGCAAAGTCCAATGAGCGATCTCACTTATATCTCTCCAATGCAGAGGTGCAGATTAGCTCTGGGAGGATTCCAATCTGGCAAAAATCTAAGGTACTTGTTATGGATTTAATTGTGAGACACTCTCGTCACTGCTGGCAAGTATTTTTTATGATCCTTTCATTATTATTTTAGATATCTTTCTATGCGATGAGTCCTCTGGGAGCTAACGAGGAGAGTTTCATTGAAAATCATGCTGGTGGAGAGATTGAACTAGAGAAGGTTCCTGTTCATGAGATTGAAATTAAGCGGAGGGATTTATTGCCCGTTTTTGACCATTTCCTGAGGATTCAGTCCGATTGGGATGACAGGTAATTATCTTTGCATATCTGTGCTCAAGTGGTTATTAATTTCTAGAAATATGTATAAAATAATACCTGAACAATTAGCTGTTGATAGAAGAATTTATTTTTTAATTCCTTTTCTAGCAGGAAACAGATATTAATTTTCACTCACATTCCCTTTTCATATCATTTAAATAGCATCCTCTTGATCAGTGTTGTATTGGCCTCTATTGTTTTTATTGGTCTTATGTGGTATCGGTCCTTTTGATGAATTGTTACTGAAAACCAAAGCATTAGTTTATTATGTGAAGTATCCCATTGGACAATTACTATATCATAGAAAGTCTGTTTCCAGTTAATAACTAATAACAGAACCTTTGTTGTTTGGTTTGCATGAGTAGATTAGAATATTTGGTAGTTTAAAGCATTTCTAGCTAGAATGCATAAGGCTTTTACAGGAAAGCTACGTGCATGTTATATTCTTGTTAAGAAGCAAATACTCTTGGACATCTAAACATGCCCTATATGCATCTAGATTCTAGAACTTTAAAAACAATCCCTTGAATTTGATGCATGTTTGCCCATGTAATCGTAGTGGAAGAAGAACATGGTGGAGAATGGCAGTTATTTTAGTTATTGTTGGAATGAAACAATTTCTGGAGGCTCATAGTGGAGAAATAATATGGTGATTATTTTGGATACTGGACTAGTAGACCAAGTATTGACTTCTTCCAGTTGCCTGGATAAGAAAATAAAGAGTAGACTTTCTAGAGTCATTTGCAAGCTGGACATTGAGAAAGCTTATGACCATGTGAATTGAGAACTGTTCAAGATTATTTGTTGGGTAGTGTGATTTTGGCAAGAAATGAAAGTATTTTTTATTTTTTATTTTTATTTTTTTATTTTTTTATTTATTTTTATAGTATGCCAGTTCCAATTCATATTATTCGATTGCTAGGTTCATGTTCTCCAAACCGGAACCACTGATTTTCAAATTTCATTAACTGCAGAATTTAGTGAGCGGTGCCAAATCTTTCTATGGATTGCTTCTTTTGTCTCTTTCACTGTCAAAGTGCCTATGGTACCAGTTCATATGTTGTTACCCGAAGCTCATGTAGGCACCTACGGCATGATTCGTCAAATTAGTATGGATTTACAAAAATTAAAAAAAAAAAACAATTGTGATATTTACATTATATGAAGAATGAATAAGTTAACTAAGTAGCTTGTGAACAAGCTTGAGTTTGCTCCCAAGCTTAAACAAATTATCGAGCTCGGTGATAAGCCCAAGTTTGGCTCATGTTCAAAAATAAAATAAAATAAACAGAGCTTGAATATTCAATATTTCTGCTCGACTCGGCTCAATTACAGCCCTAGGCATATGGAAGAGTTTAAGATGTCTTAACTTCTTGTTTGCTCATGATACTATTCTATTGTGTGATGATTCTAACCAGTTTAAGTTTTATTAGATGAATCCTCTTGCGTTTTGAGGCAGTGTAGAGTAAACTTTCAGGAGGTTCACTTGTCTCCCTTGGTATCCACTTAAAAGGCGCGTGTGGTTTGGAATTCTATAATTGAGAGAGGAGAGAAGATTGGCTGGTTGGAAGATATTGTATCTTTTGAAGGATAGGAGACTTACTCTTTTGAAGAGTATTGTGTCTGTCTTTGGAAATATTTTATATCTCTTTTTTTTTTTTAGAATTATATTTTATTTCTCTTTTTACCTTGCCTATCCATGGTTCAAATAGAACTGAGAAGCTGCAGTGGGACTTTTTAAGGGTGGGGTTTGTGATGATAAATTTCACCCTGTGGACTAGAATGTGTTGTGTAGCCTTGTTAAAATTCGGGGTTTGTCTGTTAGGAAGTTGAATTACTTCAATAAAACAGTTTTAGGAAAATGGTTGTGGAGGTTTAACTTGGAGTGGTATCAATTAAGGACTAGTTGGGGCCACTAGACAACCAAGGAGGTACGAAAATTGCATGGAAGAGGTTTGTGGAAGCATAGTAGGAGTAGGTGTATTTTTGGTCAGGGTGTGCTGAATTTGCTGTAGGCAATGGTCGAAGGGTCTGTTTCTAGATAAGGATGTGGGGATTCAGCTTTAAAAGATGCCTTTCTTGAACTCTACTAGAAAAAGGATGCTTCAATATTGTAGTAGGGTAGTAGGGTTGAGAGGCAACTTGCTTTTGGAATCCTATTATTGTTTGAACCTTTCAGGACTGGGAATTGGAGTATATTGCTTCCCCTTTTGATTTGTTATTCTAATGCTTACCATCAGGAAGTGGGAAAGATAGAACGTGTTGGAATTGTTGCGGAGTGAAATATTTGAGGTTCCCTTTTTCTATAATGTTTTTTGAGCTTTGGCGATAGATGGTTTCTGATGGAGGAACAATTGGAAAGCTAAGGTTTCTAGAAAGGTCTGTGGGCTGCAGCTTGGGAAAAAATATTGACAGTAGACGCTTTTATCAGGCACCATTTTGATGAAGTAGGCTGGTGTTTTATGTTGAGAATTATGAGAAACACTAGTCATTTTCTCCTGCTTTGTTCGGTGGCTTGAGTGTTGTGGTCTCTCTCTCTTTTCTTTTTCTTTTTTATTTTTATTTTTTATAGATACTTGAAAAGAAATTACATTAAACTAGGATTGGGCAACCCAAAATAAACACAAGAACAAAACTGCACACAGGAAATGTTTCCGAAGATGTGGGCCTATTGATTCTTGGCACGAATGTCAAGAACTGAGGTCACCAATGAAGGTGGTAAATGGCATATATAAGGAATCCAAATGACCCAAACACCATGGGTAACCATTACAGAGAATACAAAGAGGATATATACAACAAAAAAACCAAAAATATAGAAATGCCCAAAAATACAATAGAGGAAAATAAAATCAACAAAGATAACGGGGTAGGAGGATGGGAGTCTCCATTGTCGGCGCGTGGCTTCTGGAGACCTCTCCCCACCCGTGAGAGCCGCACACAACCGAAAACCACCAACAGCAGAGGTGGTGGAGGGCGGAGAGGAGAGATGGCCTTGCACATGCCGGTGAAAGAGAAAAACTTTCTTGCGCGTGCAACCCACGCTTCGGGTAGTGGGTATTGGAATATGATGCGGCTGGTGTCGGTGGAAGCAGAGGACAACGGCAGTCACGGTGGAGAGGTGCGTGGCATGCGAAAACTGGCGGAGGTGCGTAAATCTAGATTCTAAATTTTCGATTTAAAAACCATGCTACAATTCGCAATAAACACAAAGGATGAAGGAGATGGCCGGTGATTGCTTTGTTGATGTACAAGAAAAGAAAGAAAATACAGTGGATCCAGATTAGTGCTAGAGCAAGCTTCAGCCAGATAAAGGCCTCATCAGAGGCAAGAAAGGGAGGGGGGGCAGGGGGGGACGCACAATGCTTCCCTCCTCCCAGGGTGGTTCAGCCGGAAGGCTGGTCAGGGATGGGAGTTTGGAGAGGAGAGTGTTTTTGCCTTAAGGTAATATCTCGATTTGTTGAAATATTTTTGCAATTATTTCTCCCTTTAACAGTGTTGTGGTCTCTTGTTTTCTCTTTATTTGGCATGTAGTGGCATAACGTCATAACCACTTTCCCAATAGAGCTCGGTTAAACAAGAGCAAGTTTCGAACCCCCAAACCGTAGGAAATTGGGGTACAAATCTTGGACCAATTAATTAGATGGAATTTAAACTTTTCTCCAATTCCACCCCACAAGGAATCTCGCTGAAGTTTCTTAGTACGGTTTGCAACTCCAATAGGAATGGGGAAGAGGGATAAAAAATAAGTGGGCCAGTTAGAAAGAGAACTTTTAATCAAAGTGAGCCTACCACCCTTAGGCAAATATAGCCTCTTCCAAGGAAAACAAGAAAGAAGAGTAATTAATCAACTCTCACCCAAAGCTTTGCAAACAAATTCTCAACTCAACCAACTTTGAGGCCCAGAAACAAAGTTCAGCAGATCAACTTCAAAGATCCCTCTTTCTCTTTCTTTCCAGTTGCTTTGAGAGGGCTTGCGAACCTCCAAATAACTTCTGCTCATTTCTTATCCCGGAAAACTAACCATAATATTTGGATACCAAAATCTCTGCTCTACTGAGCATTCTGTTGGTAATTCAGCCAACAGATGCTACTAACTTGCTCACTGCTTAAAGTATATCTTTGTTCAATATATCTTCTCCAGATTTTCAACAAGGCATCCGGTAATTTGTTGTTTTCAGACATTCCATGGAATGAACCAGGTCATCTAATTTATTTAAGTAGAATTTGGCATGGTTGATCTTGTTTCCCTTTGGATTCTGAGTGATTTATGTGTGTTGCATTATAAAGAATAGATATTAAGATCTCCTGAACTGACGCAGTTTGAAATTTGCGTTATGATTCCAGTGGTTTCATGTTTTAGATGGCTCCATTCTGAAAACTGAATATTGCCTATGAACAACATGAAAAATCAAGGCAACGCTCCAATCATGTTGTCCAGAAGTGTCATGCCCTGTAAAGCTTCAACCTGTATCCTACTTTCTTCTGGGGATGAGCTTTTCACAGCTTTCCAGGCTTGCTTTAGGACCCATTAAACTGGAAAACATCACATTTCACATATTATATGCTGAATTTCTCAACTTTCACACGTATGAGGTGTGGAGGCACCTATATGCCTGGATTATCTATCAAAATAATATCACCAAAATGATTTTTTCTTACATATGTTTACCACAAGCCTACTTGCTTGATTGTTTTGTGCAGGAGCATTGTTGGGGAAAGATGCTCAAGTTCATCTTCTGATTCTCATGCAGCTAAAGAAAAGGTCTCAGTAGTTGCTGATATTTGCCACTCTAAGTTGATATCACATGGTGCAGTTGAAAACTCAGATGGTAGTAAGATAAGGCTTTGAATGTGATAAGTTTTGATTCTTTGGAAATGAGTTGCTAATTAGTTTATTTATTTCCTGGCACTTTTTTTCTCAGGATTATCCAGGGAATCATATCCATCCATTGTCCAATCTCGGAATGAGAATAATATGGAGAAACAAGGGAGATCGGTTTTCTCATCACCCCTGCTGAATAGAAGCTCTATTAACAAAACTAGTATTTCAAATTCTGCCGAACAACCCACAACTGGGGTTTCTCTTGTTCGGGGTAGTAATATCACTAATAGTCTGTCCACTTTAACAAGTGACTCATTTCCTGCTGATAGAACTATTGTAAATGAAGTTCAGTCATCAAACAGTGGTGAGGTCAGTGAAGCTTCAAACATAAGCTCCAACCGTTCTGATTTGAGTATGAATATTCTTGATGAGGGATTAGTACATGACTCTCTAGACTTTGAGCAATTTTTTCAAGAGGGGTATCATAAAGCATCGCCTTTGAGTGACTGCCGTGATACAACTGAAGTTGTTACTGATGTGGACAGCAGCAGTAGTCCCTGTGACAGGGAGAAATCTGAGGAAGATGGTGACAATGATGACATGCTTGGTGGAATATTTGCCTTCTCAGAGGAAGGTATGCATTGAAACAATTTTTATTTATTTGACCAAATATGCTTTTGACCCTGCTATATTTGGAATTATTTTATCTGGATCATGTAGCACTTTCAAATGGAGCCTTTTACTAAGGCATCCATAATTAGATAAGGCGGAGCGTCCTTGGCTCAGCATTAGGATTATGAGATATTTTATAACCAGACAGGAAGGTTAACTTACGGCCCCTTTAAATATAGTATTGGACCATATGCCATAATACGATCAAGCGAAATTGTCTAGAAATGTGGTGTTTTTGTTGGAAGATTTACAAAACATTTCAAGGCTTTATATTATTTTTCTTGAGTTAGATGATATGTTTTTTTATGTGCATTTTAACATACATGTGACGATATACTTGCTTATTTCAAAATCTTATCTGAATTATTTGGATATTATTTCATTTCTGTTTCATTCCTTTGTTGAATTATTGCCTTTTCTATTACATGGATTATAACTTTACGGAGATATGTTGCTTCTGTGAACATGGTTATGACTTTGTGAATTGCACTGCAATAATGGGTTCTGAAACTCCATATATAGCATGCATTTTAACGTTTTATTAGGTGGAACCCTACCCAATTAATGTTATTATTTCTGTTACAGGTTGATTTGTGCCTTACTGTGTCTAATTTGTGCTGAACGGATGCATTCAGAATGTTGTGTAATGACTGGCCATAGCTCAGCCTAATGGAGGATGAGATTCTAATGGAGAAAATGGAGGTTATTTCCTTTCGACAATTGAATAGCTACTGACTGATTGATACAAATGAAATGATCTTGGCTCATTAAAGTGTTGCTGTTGCAAATGCCTGGTTTCATCTCTTCTAATCCCATGTACATGTTGTAAATTGAAATTCAATAGTACAAATGATTTGTGTGGACGAGTTCTTTCTATGCTGTGTAACATTATTCATTCTTCAAAGAAAAAGAAAAAAAAAGAAATAAAGGAAAATGAAAGAGAGCATATTACTGTACAAAATGCATTCCTTGTCGGACCTATTCAAAGCGACTGTATCCAAACTTGTTAGTTTGGATGAACTCTCTCTCATTTATGTGGTGCAGGAACAGTGTATTGCTTGGAGGACTCTTGAGCTTCTTCATCATTAAAATTACTCCTGTGATATAGAACAGAAGCTTTGAAATAAAAACAAAAGATGTGATATCAAATATAATATAGGAAAATTTCGGGAATGCGGAATTTTTAATGGTATAATAGAAGGGCAGGATTTGTATAATAGATTTTTTTTTTTTTTTTTTTTTTTTTTTTTTTTTTTTTTTTTTGGGTTGTTTGATAGCTATTTAATAGAAGGGTGATTTGGGGCTCTTCTAAGTTGGATTTTATGAAATAAAATAGGGATAACTTCGTAAAAGCGTATCGAAGTATCGGCCGTTTTGAAAAAACAGTATTGAACTTTCAAACGTCTCACATTATAGTATTCAAGTTTTCAAACGTTTTAATAAAAGCTAATCCGTTAAGATTTGCTGTTAAATTTAGTCAAAAATTTTTAAAACGAAATTGTTTCCCGTCGAGATTCAGTGGGAGCTAGTCACGTACTCCAATATTGTTGAAGTCAATATTAGTTGGAGAAGCAATGACTAATGAGCTAAAAGAAATTGTATAAGAAAAGTATTTGGTTAGAATGATGCATAGTGCGTACGTACGTACCTCGTGAGTGAATCTCTTCTATTTTCTTTATGAAATGTTTTTTGATTCAGGATTTGGCGAAAGTGTTTCCCCACGAAATTCGCTTCTATGTATGTGAATGTATAGCTTGTATCAAATGGGGCATATATAGCTTAATTACCGTGGAGGGCCGGGGACCATTTTATTATTCATTTGAGAATTGAGAGCAACAGCTAGCCTCTCCATAGCCCATGCACGTGCAGCTTCCAGTCTCTCCACAGCCATGTGCAGCTTTACACGGCCTACTTTCTGGTGGTGCAGGATGCATAAGAGTACTGATCGAGGCAGAAGTACTTGTGTGTAATTATTGTTAATGGATTAACATGGAGATTGATGAGATCTATATGTTTGTTTTATATATTACAACCATGCACTAAGAGTACTCTAAGATATATATATATATATATATATATATATATATATATATATATATATATATATATATATATGGGAGGCCTTTGTTGATGTAGTTTGATGAGTTTATTGCACTCCAAGAGGGATTAGAATCAATTTTGAAATCTGTAGTATTTAACAAAATGTGGAAAATAGAGGATAATTCTAATTTGGAAATTAAATTGTTTTACTTATAAATTATTATGTTATTTTCTATACCACCCCCTAGCTGGCCAGATGATTTAGCTTTTTACTTTACTATTCTTTGTATCTATATTTTTATTTATTTACGTAAGTTTAAACCTCCACATCAAAAAAATAAAAAAAAATCTGAGTTCTGTTGGTCTTGAATCTAAGGATTGGTGGTCGGGATTGTCACTTCCATCAAATAATTGTGACATAAAAATATGATTTCTAGTGAGAAATTTATCCTCTACCGACAAAATAAATGGGTGGGGTACGGTCAAGCATGTTTGTTTGGTAGTTTGTTATTCAAAATTTTGGTAAGAACCGATAAAAAACCCGTCAAAACATGAAGGCTGTGATGTACAATTGTTGTGGGTAGTGACAAAGAACATTCATGCAAAGTTTGTTGAGGGACTCTGTTCATTCATGGCTGTGGATACCCGATATCCCAGACCTTTGTATTCTTCTGCGATGCCTCGGCAGTTGGCATCTACATTAATGGCTGAAATCTACGGAGTAGTATTATTTGGCCAATGGCCCCCACCTGGGTGCCCTGGCCTTTATATCAACGTACGTACAGAGAGATTGAATTTAATTACCCAAATGGCTCACAGATTCTTCTCTCTCAATCCATGCATTTCTCTTTCTTTCTGAAAATCTCTGCGCTGATCTACAGATATGTCGGCCGGCCGGCCCCCCTCTGTAGAACATAGAAAGTTGGTAGCTAGTGGCATGCTGCAGCATCCAATAAAGGCGGCGAGGCTAGCTGCAGGGTTTTGTCGTCTACGTACGCCTTGGGATGCATGTCTTACTCGAAGCATGCAGTTGAATAGTAGCATGGGTTCCAACAAAGTTGTAAAACAAATGCCCAAGTTGTTCTTAAGTGGTGACCCTACCTAAGTAGTAGAGTAGAGGCTCTCTCTCGCAGCAAAGGAAGCTGTAAAAATCAGCACTAGCCCTACACTGTCGGCGCCTTCGCCTTGAGGGGACTGGGAGATTCTTTATCGGTCATTCTTGTTAGTTAAAGGTAAAAGGAAGCACAAAAATGAGATGCTCCGAAGGGTGTTATAGTATGGCTTTTTTTAAGAAATTATTTGTCCCTACTAAAAAGGTATGCAAAGGGACTGAGGTTACAATAAATATTTCTTCAGAATAAAATGGTCGGAGTCCAATGTAACAATTTAGGAAAAAGCGCTAGCCAGATCTGTATGTGCTATCACCCCAAAATGACTAGTCAATTTGAAGCTTCCGTAGAATCCTTTATAAAAGCTCAATTTCAACTAGTGACTAGGTAATGTGAGACTTAGCACCCATGAGTATTTTTATAAACCACTCACTCTATATATATGAGTTATTTATTTCTTTGTAATATGAGACCGGAGTGTTACACCCATAATCCTCAGTTTGTTTAAATATTGCATTTTGCACAAACGAAAAAATAAACCAAAATACTCAGATTTTCTATTATAGCAAGAGATTGAGGCTTGAAATTTAAATACAGAAGGTATCAGAAAAAAGAACTAAAGAGTAAAGAAAAATTGTTATCTTTTTTTAATAACTGGACAACAATTATTTTTGTATTGTATTGAATAGCAGTTATTTATTAACTGCTAATCCAACCGTCCATAACTACTAAAATAACAGTCACAAACTGCTATTTCAACAAACACTTAATTGTCACCATCAGATCAAATAACTATCAATTATTATTTAATCATAATCATTAAATTGTTATTATTTAATTTCAACCGTTAGATCAAAGGTGATTTGACTTTACAGTTTACTTTAGTGATGTCCAGTAAATCCAACCACTGGATCTACCAAAGAAGCATTCTATAGTCTAAATCAAACCACCAGATCCAATGATCATGACCATCCAAAATTGAATGTTCATGATTAGATCGCTCTGAACGCCCTCAAGTGCCCCATTAGCACCCTGTACAGGCCACTGCCACACGTGCGCGCATGTGCGTCTGGTACTTCACACTGTACTGGAGTATACACATAAGTGCATACACCCAAACATTACTTTAAATGCTTAAAGAGTGTTGGACCTTATAAATATTATGTAACTACACTTTCTTCCTTTCTTTTTTCCATGTAGACTATCTTCATTTAATGCTCTTTAATACCTTCATTTTAAAACATTATATATATATATATATTAATTTTGAAATGCTTTAATAATTCTTAGTCTACAAAAAGCACATGTACCCACCAATTGGAGAATTGCCTCCATGAATTCTGATAGATACTCATAGTCTCTTCAGCTCTTTTGACAGCAAGACTGCCACTAAAATTAACAGGAATCAATGTGCTCGCAGCATTGCTCACTTGTTGCTACCACCAGTTTGACTGAAAGCTTTCTCACTGATTTGTATCCCTTATTAGTGCACTAGTAGTAGCTTCTCTTAAGCTTTTCCTCAATTTAGTGAACTAAATTAACTACTTGTTCCTTCACTATTTAAATGTATTCCACAATATCTTTCCTAATCTTTTTCCTATACCATTTAAATATTCTTTAAATTAAATGTTAGAGGACGTACAGAAAGATAAAAGATAAATCATTTAAATATTATTTCAAATAAATGCTAGAGGAATTAGAGAAAAAAGAGTTTTTTATTTATTATTTTATATTAAAATAATGTTAATTAAGGGAACCACTTTTCCTTCCATAGATCTATAAATTTTGGTTCTCTTGATATTTCCTTAGACCTTAGTTTAAGGAACAACAAGGGAATCTGATTCAAAAGTTTTTTAGCAGTTTTTTTTACATTTAGGGAAGGACATAAAATTGAAGGAATTGCTGCTGGTACTCTTTGATCTACAATCAAATGCAGATCTGGTTGTATTCTGTCTGGTACTATCTCATTTTTTTTTTTTTTTTTGACATTTGATGGTGGATTAGGGGTTTGGTTTGTAGCTTCAACACCATTTAATTTAGGGTTGGCCATGGTGGTGGGGGGGCATTAGCAGAGGGTTAACATCCACCAACATCAAAATGGACTCCTTAAGGGCCCAGACAAAAAAGGATTCGATAAGGATGGACAGCCTGCTCACCCTGTCTAGTTAGGCACGAAGCTTTTTATATTGTTTGTTTGAAAGTTGAGAGTTAACATTTTGAGAACACTTATATCCCAATATGAAAAACATCCATTCAACAAATCACTCCTTCTGTGCATGAATCTTTGAAGAAAGTTATTATCAAACTATAACAAATTTTGGTTACTTCAATCTAATTAGAACTCAACTAGGATTCATTGAAGTTTGCAGTTCAGGAAGTAAATAGTTGGGTAGGGGTGGGCATAAGAGGTGGTGGAAGAAAAAAAGAGCTTTTTCGCTTTTCACCACTGTTGAAATGACCTCCGACTCTTTTCTGACGAAGGTCATTTCCATCCGGTCTTTCCCTCTAAAATGTCGAAGGCAAAATCAAGCATTAATAATAAGTGAGACCCAATATGTGAAAATTTAATTGAAATAAGAGGTAAATTGACAGAAATAATTAAGGTTCAAACTCTGAATCTTTGACTTTGATACTATGTTAAATGACATCCGATTGATCTTTTCTGACAGCATGTTAAATCATTACTTATTTCAAAAATTTAAACTGATAAAAAAAAAATAACAAATTTAGTTATTTAATTAATATTCTAATATAAGCGCCGGATGAGACGAAGACGTGTCATCTTCGTCTTCGTCTTCTTCCCAGATCTGAGATGATATATATCTGCCTGTACATGCAGCCCTATATGTATAGTTGGGCAGGCAAGCTCAAATAATACAATGACTGTTCTGGGCCACAACAATTTTTCACTCTTATCGTCTATAATTGGAACCCTAAAAACCGTGGCCAATTACAAGCAAAAGTAATTCAGGAAAGAAAGCCGAACATCCTTTTTAAGGTTTCCCGAAAGTCTACATCTTTTCACTAACAAAAACCATTTTAATTTCAAAGGAAAGCTACAACACAGACGGCTTCATATTCACGCTAGGGCCCGCCAATTATATATTTCACCATTAAGCAATTATATTTGTAGAATTTAGTACAAAAATAACCAAATTTAATTAGCTTCTTTTTTTTCTTTTCTATCATTGGGCCCAAACATGATTATGCTTATCCAAAGTCTTTGGTTCCCACTAAGTTAAACATTGACAAAAGTTCCTAAGTGGGTTGGGAAAAAAGAACAAAAAAAAAAGTAAAAAGATGTATGTTTCCAAGTGATAATTACAAAAAGATTTTAAATAACGTGGCATCATTTACACCGTTAAATATAACAAAATAAAATTTTAACCCACTAAAAAAAAAAAAAGAGAGCCTATTGGCGTCATTTACTAAAAACGACCTTTAATAAAAAACGACGGAAATTAACGTCTTTTGTACAATAACCGCCGCATAAAAACGACCTTTGTACGATAACCGTGACAAAAAAAAAATAATAATAATAATAATTAATAGTATTGTTTGGAGCTAAAACGAGGCTAATGATTATTGGAAATGCCCGCTAATGTAGGTGGGGTGAAAGATTCCAACATCACGTAATAATTCGGGGGAAAAAGGAAGATTGGATATTTGGTCCGATATGGGTTGATGATCGAAAGAGTAGTAAGGTTGTGGGGGCAGATATATATATATATCACGCAGTAGTTGTCTCTTTTTTGAGTTCATGACTTAAAGCCAATCATCCAATCAAACGTCAACAGCACCCTAAACAACAAGAAGAAAAACAAAGAGCAGCAGCTATTTTTATAGAGAATCTTGGAAAGGTTGTTGGAAGGAAGCATTGGCGTGATCAATTGTGAAGGGATAAGGGTTAAAAAAAGGAGTTGGTAAAAAAAACCAAAACTAACTGGATATGATCTTTGAACAACATCGATCATTACCAACTTAATCTTTGCAGAAAAAGACGTTATGGATTTTCACCCTTTGTTGCTTAGGTGTGGCATCTGTATGTTTTTTCCACTCATTATCTTTGAGAGGAGAAAAATCTGTCAAAGGATTGATCTCAGAAATATATTGATCGATGTGACATGGCTTCGATCGAGTACTTCCATACCATTCCACACTGAGAATTAGGTACGTTGAAAATGTGGGTTTTGTTTGGCCCTTTTGTGTGCAATAGGCTCGGTATTTTCTTCTAAGCATTGAAATCTTGTCCCTTGAGGATATATAAAATTAATAAAGGGTTTACTGTTTTTTTAGCTGACGTGGTAAGGATCATTATCAAATTGCCGTCTCGGTTAAATAATAACACGTGTGATCTTTGTCTTGAGCCTAAATACCGACATTGTACTCCGGTTCGTGAATTTAATGGAGAGACACGTCAAGTTGACCTTTAAGAACGTGGCAACTGTTCAAGAGGCTTACTAATATTATTTAAAAATTAAGAATATTAAAGAAAATAAAATAAGGTTGGAAGCCACTCCTTTAGCCAAAATAAAGGTGACCGGCCACCTCCAAAGACCTTTAGGGTGGTTTCGACCATCTCCATTTGGCCATTTGAGGGTGGCCAGTGGCCGAACCACCCTCAATGTCCATAGGGGTGATTTTTCCATCCCAAAACTGGCCATTTGGGGAGTGACCGAGACCACCCCTGGCAGGCCATGTCAAGCCACCTTCATTATAAGGATCTCTTTAGCCAAAAAGAGAAAAGGGCAAAAAGAAAAAATCACTTGTTCTTCTTTGCTTCCTTATTGAGTTTGAGGTAGATGTTAGAATACATATTTTTCATATTAGATTGATACTAAAATATTTTCTATTTTTAGGTTTGATTGTAATCAAATCTTATTACTATATTTGTATTCACTCACCTATCACAATTTTCCTATAAATAGAATCTTTATATTGTAAATATAAATTCAAATTAATAAGATCACAATGTAGCCTTTAGAGCAATTCAGCGGATTTCGATCTATTTGCTTCCGATTTGCTCTCCATATTTTATATAAAAATTCTACAAATGTCTTGACATGCATTTAAATTGGTTTATAAAATTTTCGAATTGAAAAAAGAGAATAATGTGTAATTAAAGTGAAAAGAGGTTAAGGAGTACTTGAGAGAGAAGTAAAGAAAACGGAAACACAAGTGAAAAGAGTGCACTTACAAAAAAAAAAGAAAAAAGAAAAAAAGAAAAAAGAGTGCGACTTTATTTGCTGTATATATGCATATATAGTCGTCACCAGAGGCAGGAATCTGAGCGTTTTCTCCTCAGAGAGTAAAACTTATTACATCTCTTCCAGAGTTTTATTCTTTTCAAGGGGGAAAAAGGTTGAAAGAAAGACGAAATGAATCCTTAAGATCTGGAAGTGATTGCAAGAACTTGAGAAGTTGCAATGGATGGTGTGGTTCAGTTGCAGAAGCAGTTAGTTGACTATTCAGCCTCACTCTTTGATGAGGTCAGTACGACATGAACTATGCTCATTTCAGAGAAGCAGGAAAATAGATTAATTTTATCTGCCTTTGTTATGCTCTTATCTTCTACTCTCTCTCTCTCTCACTCTCTCTCTCTCTCCTGTGGCTTGTTGTTTATGATAAGTTCTTCTATGTGAAAAGGGAATTCTGGATGAGCAGTTTAACCAGCTTCAGCAGCTGCAAGATGAGAGCAACCCGGATTTTGTGGTTGAAGTTGTGTCTCTGTTCTTTGAGGATTCTGAGAGGCTTCTCAACGAACTGGGAAAAGCCCTGTAAGGACTAAGCTAGAACTAAGCTTTTCATCTTTCAACAATTCTCTTTTGTGTCTTGTTGATTTTTTTCTTTTTTCTTTTTATTCTTTCTGGGTATGGTTTTACGTTGAGAGTTTTGTGTTATTGTAGATGGGTTCTTCTTCTTCTTCTTCTTCTTCTTATTATTATTTTCTATCTTATTTAGGGAACAGCAAACTGTCGATTTTAAAAAGGTGGATGCACATGTTCACCAGTTGAAGGGTAGCAGCTCCAGGTAACTCTAGGTTTTACCTATTTTTAGTTTTTTTTCCCCACCCTTCAAGGCTCCTTTTGTTTGGATGAAAGTCATTTTCCAATTATTCAGTTGGTTAACTCCTTAGACAAGATCAAAGCAGTTGGTATTTTTTTTCTTGCATAGGTGGGTGATAGATTAGACTTGTTTCATACTAGGTACATATTGTTTCCACTTTCAGAGCCACTTTTGTCTAGCATGAGAAGAAACACATGTATCACTATAGTTGGTGCTTCAATGCTTCCAACTATTTCCTGTCACCGTTTATATACTTTACCCTGCTCCAAGCATATATATGCCCCATTGTTGGTACTGCTAGAAGCCACTTTTCTGATTTGATTACCACACTAATTATCTGATTACAACCAATCTCTTAAAAGGTAATTATCCTATTATAGAACCATATCATGTAATCTAACACCAATTAGGTGAATAAGTTAAAATCAGTTGATCCAGATCTGGAATACAATCCCAGAAAAAGAGAGTTTAAAGCCCATTTGGGCGATAATTCACTTACTGTTTATCAATGAGGCACAAAGGAACTAGTTAGTTCCAACACTCTTGCCCCACATGGAGGAAAACTCATTAACAGTATCACCTTGCCACAGTTTGTAATGAAACAAAAGAATCCTGCTATAGGAAAAAGGAAACTCTTCAACTAGATTTTCATTCGGAACCGGGTTCTTTCATGACAGTATTGGCGCACAGAGGGTTCAAAAACTCTGCATTGGCTTCAGAAATTACTGCGAGGAGCTGAATACTGAAGGGTAAGTTTTATATCTACGTATCTTAGAGTCAACTGCAATTTAATTTTATGGGAATGATTTGTGTTCTAATAGAGTAAGAGCCTTGGCATAGGTGTCTTAAATGTCTGCAACAAGTAAAGCATGAGTATTCTCTTGTGAAAACCAAGCTTGAAACTCTGTTCAAGGTAAGGAGAAGATCTTGCAGAGAACTTATATGGCTATTTCAGCTTCTTTATCTCCTAGCCTCATTTTTCTACTTGTTTGCTTGTAGCTTGAGCGACAACTTATTGCTGCCGGTGGTTCAATTCCTACGTAGTGAGATCAAGTAAAGCTATCTGAGGAAGAGACCATAATGGGGTTTTCGATTTTGTAAAAAATTTCTTTAATTTCTTTCTTCTATTAGTCTGTCTAAGTTGCTGAAGGATTCTATGAACTTTATAGAGCTAGAGCATGTTTCATATTCACTCTAAGAGCAATGATAAAGAATGTGAAGAAATCCTTCTTCTTTTGTCTCCATACTACAGCAAAGCTTATTCTTACTATAACTGTTCTGCAACGTCTACAAAAACAAAGGACAGTCTTGAAAAGGCCTATGGTTGTGGTCGCAAGCCTTGTCAAACATTCCTCCAGATGTATTCATGATTATAAACCTTGTATGGTACCTAGAAATCCCATTAGTTTGTGCAGAATTGTCCAGCACAATAATGGAGACCTGCTCTGTCATTCAGGCTGCCCCATTCAAGGCAAATATGCCTCTATTTTCTTTGGAAAAGACTGCATTTGAAAACGCTACCTAGAGCGACTCTCCTGCTGATGCTTTCAGATATTACTTCTTGTTCGATCCCTATAATTATATTCCAAAACAGGGTATTTCAGTCGCATGAGGTTACTCCAGCATTAGCATTAGATACCGTAAACTTCATTTCATTTTCATTTTCCTTCCCTTCTTTAGACTAAGGGAAAGCTACAGTGCTACCCAATATTTAGGGAAGCACTTTAGCTTCCCTTATGTTTATTTTATTAAAAAAAAAATGCTTTCTCTTTCCTCTTTCTTTCTCTTAGCATTGATTTAAAAGAATATTTAAATAGTATATAGAAATGACAAGGGAAGTTATTGTGAATTGTATTTGAATTAGAAAGTAAAAAGTAGTTTTTGGTTCCTTAAAAATTTAAGGAAAATTAAGGGAAACTAGTGCTAGTGTTAAATTACCACTTATCACAAAAGCTCAAGTAACGTGAGGTTACTCTATATTATTCACAACACAACACGTGAAATATTTAAGTGAAATAAGAGGTAAATAACAAAGACAAGATTCAAATTTAAAACATTTACTCTAATATCATGTTAGACAACAATTTATCTCAAAAGTTTAAACCGACATATTATAGTCCGCAAAACTTCATAATTATATTTTCTTTTCCACCAGTAGGGTAAGATTGGTCATTGCAGTTGCCTTAAAAAAAACTACAGTATCATCGGGAAGCTGAACTGCTATTATCTTAATATCCTGGCTTGTATAGCAGCTCAAGATTAAATATTTTGTATCTCTTACATCAAGGCCATGAGCTAATTCAATCAATGACTTTGGAAGTCATGTTTACAATAGTGGGGTTCTTCCTTCCAGTGAGGACAATCTATATACACTAAAACTAATTAAAGCCACCGACCGCCGACCATTTGTCAATAGAAACCCTACAACTTTGTCAACATATTTTAAGGAGGAGCACCAATAGTTATAGCAATGGATTTGGGTATTGAAAATTAGGACAAAAACCCACGTTGGTAAGGTGATTATTTTACAACCAAGTGTTACCTGTAAGATTCAATGAACAGACGTATTTTATAAGGTCAACTGTATCAAATTCGGGTGGATGTCTCCTCCTCTGCAGCTAAATTTGCAAGCAAAGAAGGACAAGATACATACAGTAGTGCAGAACACCTAACTTTGTTCCTTGTTGGTTTGTGGCCCTGTCCCTCTAACGAACCTTTTTAGATGTATTCTTTTCTTTCTTTACAGTCTAGGATGAAATTTGCAATGTTATTTGAATGTGTCTTCTACTTTATAGGTATAAGATTTTTGAGCGAACCAAATTCGGATGGGGATTTTCTGCAATCTCCTGTCCAAAGAAAGAGGAGGCAGGAGAATTGCATACCCTTGTGAGAGAGCGCTCCCTGCTCGAGCAGAAAGCATGGCAGTGGGCCTCCTGCTCGGACAAAGAGCCATTGTCCGGGCAGGTATCATGCCCCCTCATTTTCTCTGACCAATTATAAAGGGAAACGGGAATTGGACGGGATCTCAAATTGTAAGGGATTCCAGTCCACCATATCCACTTGGGATGTCAAGAAGCTAGTAACATGGTACTGAACCTGCAAAACACCACAGGCAGTTGACATTTTCTTTGATCCATATTATTTGATGTCCTAAGCATGAACATATACCCTAGTGAAAATGATCCAAATATGACCCAATTAGAACCATAAAATTTCCACACCCCTAATTTAATCACAAATCTCAGGGGGGATAGGCCTGGAACTACTCTAAAGCTTTCAAGGAATCTTGAAAGATGGATGCCAATGGGATTAAAATTAAAAAAATAGAAGTGATTGAAGACAAATAATATATTATAATGAGAAGAAAATCAACAACCACATCTAATTCAGAAGTCCTAGGCGGATTCTGTGCTCAAATTTCCAGCTCTGCAGATTCCTCCATTAAATGTGTAACATATTTTAATTCTGAAATGCATTGTTCATAATCTCTTGGTTATATTATATAGAGGGTTATATATTTTTCTTTTCGGGGTTGGTGCATGCATGTAGCAAAGAAATATGATGCATGACTCCTTATTCTTCTTCATATAATCATATTTTATAAATAACTAACATATACCCTAGTGTCCAATCTGTCATTTAACCCCAGTGCTGTGCAAACTTTGAGAAAAATGCCCTAAATATTCCACAAAGATCCCAGAATGTAATGAAGACAAAACCAAGTATATATGAAATGATAATTAATACATATTAGGGTAATAGAAACCTGTGCAGATTCAAGCACATCCGATACATCTATCGAGGCTTAACTATTGAAAAAATTACAACACTTATGCTGAAATTTTTTTTATAGCGCCTAAGCCAAATCCATATATATTAACAAGAAAGATATATTTTTCAAGACTTTGCACAGCTAATTCCAATTTGGAAAAGTATAGAATGCATTACACATATGGTCCACTTTTTCCCCTAATTACCTGATTTTTTTCCTAGATTGAACATGAAGAATTCTGGTCAACGTTTCCGATATCAGACGGAGGTTAGCATGCCTCCAGTTAAAAAAAAAAAAAAAAAAGGTAAAGATGAGATGATTTTTTTTTTTTTTTTTTTTGATACGAGGTATCCCTCAAGTCCTATAGCTGCAATGTACCTCGTTCATTGAACAACTGGCCCACCAAGGTGGTAGTCGAATCTTCCGAGCACATTTACTGCCTGCCAGGACCCAATAACTAATCTCCGGCTCAATGTCCGACGCCACACCAGGCATTGAGCGGTTAAACACCAGCAGATAGTCAGAGGCCCGAAGACCCCCCCACACAACTGGGATGGCTGGCCCCAAGAAATAGTTTACACTTAAAAGATGAGATAATTGAGAGAGAACTCCAGTTATTTTTTCATTGAAAGCAATTTCCGTCGTTTATTTTTTCGTAATAGGATTTCCCTCAATTTTTTCTCTGGAGGCAAGCCATCAAAGGTATATGACCGTTTGAATTAAGGGTCCTAGTCTAATAGTTAGTCATTTTAAATGGATTTCCAAAGTCTAGAGCAAATCTGTCGAAGTCCAAGGCTAGGAAGTTCTCAAGAAACTTCAGATTTTGAAAGAATTTCCAGCTGTGAATCTAAAACAATCTTCAAGATGTCATTCTCAGCCATGTGATCAGTATGCCACTACAAGTCCTCTTCTTAAATTTTTTGTTTTGTTTTTTTTTTTTTTTATAAGTGCTGATCTAAGAACTGATTTTTATTATCACATTATCAAATTGTATGATAATCATATAATAGTATATTAAATAGCATTACCCTATGTTATATATGTAGGGCCCAATACTTGGTTTAATCATGACATAAACATTTTTTTGAAGACCTCAAGTAACACGTTCATTGTAGCATTCCCTTTATTCTTCTAATGCCCTTGTCTATTTCAAAACGCACAGAAATTTCCTACAAACTCACGGTCTTTAGAAATTGACACATCACATGTTAAATAACACATAATTTTTTTTATAAGAAATTTATGTACCTTCAAAACCCGCATCTCAACTATATTCATCATATGAGCTTGTTGCTTTGCTAATACCATAGATTCAATTATTGGTGTAGACCATCAAAACGTTTCATCTACTCCAAAACTAAACACAAACACCAAACTGATTATGTAATTAGTATACTATTTGAATGCCCCATGTGCATGTATGCTTATATATATATATATATATATATTAGGGATAATTGCACCGTTAGTCCTTGAGGTTGGTCATAATTATTTTTCACTCCCTGTGGTTCAAAAAATTCATGGGAGGTCCTCGTGGTAAACAATAATTATGAATCACTCCCTGGACCAATTTTTTATCCACTAAGTTAACAGATTCCGTTAGTCAGCAACTTTACACCCAATAAAAAACCGACACGTGTCCATTATAATAAAAAATATAAAATCTAGTAAAAATATAAATATTTTTTTAAAAAAATAAAAAATAAAACAAAGGGGTGGCCGCGTGCCACCCTTAGCCACCTCTGGGGTGGTGTGTGGCCACCCTAGTGGCCGGGGGTGGCGCGTGGCTACCCCCGGTGGCTGAGGGTGGCCTTCCTGGGGGAGGCCGCAGCCACCCCCACAAGTGGCAAGGGGTGGTGCGAGGTCACCCAAGGCC
Source organism: Alnus glutinosa (assembly GCF_958979055.1). Taxonomy (NCBI): domain Eukaryota; kingdom Viridiplantae; phylum Streptophyta; class Magnoliopsida; order Fagales; family Betulaceae; genus Alnus; species Alnus glutinosa. The sequence continues at coordinate 20,226,895 of NC_084897.1, read as the reverse complement.
ACCGGGGGTGGCCGCGGGCAGCCACCTCTTTATATTTTTTTATTTTTTATTTTTTATTTTTAAAAATAATATATTTATTTATTTATTTTTTTTTTTATTGTAATAGACACGTGTCGGCTTCCTATTGGATGTGACGTGGCTGATTAATGGAATTTGTTAAATTTTGGATAGAAAATGTGTTCAGGGATTGATTTGTTATTATTATTTACCACGAGGACCTTCCCATAAACTTTTTGAACCAAATGGAGTGAAAAATAATTATGACCAACCACATGGACTAACAATGCAATTATCCATATATATTAAACTAAATGACAAGTGTAGTACTATTTTTTCTCTTTTCCCTATTTATATATTTGGGTTTAATATATAGTTGTATTGGGCCTCAACTGGATCAAATTGACATATATCTAAACTCTCCAGCCCTTTAGAAGATCCATATGCATCTTTCATGTCTAGGAAAAATCCTCATTCTTCGAAGTTTTGATTTTTTATCATTTGTTTTTCATCAATGATGGCCCAGTGGAGGAAAGCCCTCATCTATTAGGCCTGGCCCACCTTCTCAACTCTTGGGTCTTTAAGTTCAGCAGCTTTACAAATCAAAAAACGTGGGGGGAAGTTCAAGCAAAAAACAATACTTTTTTTTTTTTTTTTTTTTTTTTTTTTTTATGTCCATGACTCCACACAAAAGGGTGAGGGGGATTCGAATTAGTGACCTCCGCTTCATGAGATGTAGCTAATTAAGCTACCTCTTGGAGACAAGCAAAAACAATACTATATTATATGTTCTTCCCAAAATCAAGAACAAGTCAAGGAGTTTAGGTAAAATAGATATAAAATCACTCTAGTGTGTTTCTTATTAAAAACCAATGAATAACAATAAAAAAGCTGCGGCTATAGTCATCCATAACATATATTTATAGTAACTAGACTCCTAAACTTATTAAAACATTGAAATTAAGTCATTCTTCCGGGGCTTTTTCTTCAATCTAAAGTGGGGGAGGGCATTGAGGACAGTGGGGGAAGGGGGAGAATAGGGCAGTGGAGGACAGAGAAGACTGGATGTGGCGATGGTAGGAGAAGGAGAAGTGGAGGAGGAGGGAGAGCCAGGCGACAGAGGCGTGGTCAAGCAAGATGAAGAATAGAAAGGTTAGGACTTAGGAGGGTCAAGATGATGGCCTTTAGAAGGAGCGAGAGGACCTTTGGGTTTGCCTTTGAAGGTGGGGTACAATCGGTGGTATTTGGCTGTGGTAGTGGTGCTGCGAAGGCAAGGGAGTTTTGGAGTGATTGAGAGAGAGAGAGGGTGGTTGAACCATCCCCAAATTTTTAGGGTGGTTCGCCCTCCCCCCTCTAGTCATTTTAAGGGTGGTCGAACCATTCCAATGCTTGTAATGTCTCGCAAAAGTTAAATCTAAAGAATGCATGGGTTTCCATAGGAACGTAGGATTAAGTAAATAAGTAGATATAATTGTGTAAACATAAAATAAAAAAGGGTAAATATATTTAAATCCCTTGAACTAATACCTATTTTCAATTTAACCCCACAAACTAATAAGTATGACATTTAGATACATTAAATTACTATTCATGTACCTGGACCTGTTTGATAAAAAAAAATCTTAAAATACCCCATTTTTTCTATAAGTAAATAAATTAAAAAAAAAAAAAAAAAAAAAAAAAAAACCAAACCAAAAACAAAACCAAATAAAACAAAAAAAAAAACTAAAATAAAAATTAATTGTTTAAGGGTGAAAAAAACCAAAAATCTAATAGAAGAACAACATGAAAAAAGATTAAAGAAAAAAAAAAGTCCAAAATTGGCTGAACCACCCCCATTTTCTTCCGTTTCTTTTTCTTAGGTAAGGTTTTTTTTATTTATTATTATTAATAATTATAAAGGAAAAATATGGTTTTTCAATTGTCAAATTTAAGTTATTTTTGGTAGATTTTGGTCAAATTCGTCACATGCAAGGCACATGACCAGTTTTCATCCATTCTAACGTCTGGCACTAACATAGTGGCATGTTTTACACAAAACAATAAGGACAAAAATTTTCTACAAACTAGTTTGTAAGAAATTTCATATAACTCACATATAAGATTGACATGTGTCCCTTGGCATGTAAAAAATACAAGTTTTTTAATAGCATTAATAAAAAAAAAAAAAATGTGATTCTCACATATTTAAAGAACATATGTCAATCTTATATATAGATTGTATGAAATTTTTACTCAAACTTGTGGGCTTAAGATTTTGGCGCTTAGCCCATCAGAATAGAATTTGCAAGAAAGATCTGAGTGTCCAAAAACTTGAAAATACATAAAAATCATGCATCAGAAAACGCAGGGCACATATGATTAGATGGACTTATGGACATAAATTAGTGTATCGTAATAATGGACTTGGACCTTCATCTACTGGAGATAAGTAAGCATAATTAATAAAAGATTATGATTTATAAAACCATAGTATAGACAAATGGATCTAGATCTCCAACAATTTCTTTGTACGAACAAAAAATGTGAGAGCATTCATATAAGACCCACCTGCTCTCTAATTAGTAGGAGAGCTGCCTGAGACTTATTCAAACATGTGTACTTTTCATAAGTTTTTTCTCAATTCAAACAATAATAACAAAATTTCTAAAAACCCCTATTCATAGACAAATTGTTGTAAACAAAAAGTACGATCTCCAACAGGACCACCACAATGTTACATGTCTCTATGGGGCACTGGTGTTGTCTACAGGTCACTTAGGACAGCGCCAACCTTACTAAAGAGGGATAAGGGTTTGGAAAGACCATATGGAAAATAGTTATGATTAAATGAATGTGTGTGCAGGCGCGCCTATATATATATATATATATAATTTTTTACATTAAAATATCAATAATTGTTACCAAAATTATGCCTCATCACGTCCATAGGAATACAATTATATTCAAAATCTGATTTAGGGTTATCGCATAACATATTTATAGCAAAACCCTAATGTACAGACAGATATGAAAAACCCCAAAATGCCATGGTACTCTCCGCCAACTGACTATATTACTGGTACTCTTGTATTACTCTCTATGCCCAAGAGAATATGAATCACTTGTTCCAACAATATTTTTGTATTTTATGATGGCAATAAATGAACAATATTAAATTGCATCGTATGACATGGTACACTAGTACATGCAGTAAAACGGCCAGGGCTTACTATACGAGCTGGACCCTATGTTCATAGAGGTTACTATGATGTTATGATGGACCTTGGATCCAATAATTTTTTTGGTGACCGATGCATCATTTACAAATGAAGGTTACGGTTAAGGCTTTGCTAGTAGTGTAGGCCACCCGAGGTTGAACTTGGTCGGACTACTAGTATATGACGGTATTCTTACAATATCTGTGGCACCGGTGTTATATTACAGGTAGAGGTGGGCAAAAACTAGCCCACCTGCCCCAAAAAACCTAGTTTTTAGTTGATTTTTTGCGAGTACTAGTCCAAAAATGATATATCCGTGTAGGTTGGGGTTTTTAAAAACCCCAAGGACCCGCCCCACCCCGTTAAAAGAAAAAAAAAAATAAGGAAAAAAAAAAAGTAAAGGAAGATAAAAGCTTATTATGCTTATGCTACCACTAGGTATGGCTACTTTAGAGAAAAAGCCATCAAGTAATCATCAACTTTTAGATCTAATTTCTTTTTTCTTTTTTTCATTTCAAAATCTGATTTTTCTTTATCTAGTACTAGTAGCGTATGTTTAAGAAAAAGATTCAATATATTGATGCAAAAGCTGCTTGAGGATGTTGGATTATATAATTGGTAGAACAAGATATGTGACTTGCATGTTTTCCTTCTCATTTAAGTTTAGAGAGAAAACTAAATTTTTTCACTTTAGTATGTAACGAGAAGGAGGTTTAGTGTCAATTATCAAAAACCAAATAGCTGAATCATAATTAGGATGTAAGACAAACACATAAATTGTTATACTTCAAGGACCAGCGTTGATGTCGATAAAGAGCAAGAAAAATCCTGTCAAAGAAAACAAGTGGGAAACAAAAACAATTAAGTGAAACGATCTTTTAATGATTAAGGGTGAGATGAAATACTAGTAGCTGATAGAAGAGGTAGAGATAAAATGAATTCTCTAACACATCTCATGTAGAAGAAACAATGTTCAACATTTTGTAATGAATGAAAATAAATAATACATGATAAACCTTCTATTGATGTCAAAGAAATATATAAAATTTGAAATGTCTTCTTTGTGGTATTTGAAGATTGATAATCATTCTAAGAAACAAACTGCAACATGGATTCCATCTTTGCACTGGGGGCAATCAATTTGGCAACCAACAAATGCATGGAGAGAGAGAGAGAGAAAGAGAGGAGTGTAGTTAAGAAATCTTTACCAGACTTTACAGTTAGGATTCTGTGCATAGGCAACATTTGAGTGCTTCTAGAAAAAACTTGTGTAACATTTTTTGAAACAAGTCTCCACATCGATTAGATGATCTAGGCAAGTTCTTATGCACCCTATATACTAAAAACCCATCTTTCTTCCCCCACTTTGTTTCCTCCAACATACTCCATGAAGAAAAAAACTACAAGCTACAACATTATTCAAGTGAGACAAGCTGTAAAGTGGCCATGTTTCTTTACAAACTTTAATTGCATTTGCAATGCATGTATGTATTTTTCCTTGAACTTCATCATGTTCAGAGGAGTGAGGAGGATATAGGATGGGCATCAGAGAGGGACCAAAAGTGGTAGTGGCAAGGTTATTAGTTTGAACTTTATCAAGTTTAGAAACAAGAGGAAGCAAAGTGAGAGGTGAAGAGGAGTGGAAAGAGATATGGGTAAGGTCATTAGCTTGCACTTTTAAGAGAAAAAGGATAGGCAACTCTATCATCGCTAGCAAAAGTTTTCTAATACATTTGCAAGCCATGGATTTTCTTTCACTTTATAAATTTTTAGTTTGATATATAAAAGAAAGGATGATTAAGGTTTAACCCTTACATATTGTATGAAATAGATTTATTCTTAAATTAATTTACTTCAAATAAGTGTTGTTAATAGTTGTGACTTTTGAAACTAGGACCGTTTTCAAGTGAAATGCCTTTTGGGTTAAGTAATATGTTTTGCAGAAATTTCAAGACTCTTTTTAAAATATTTTTTTATGTTAACTTCTGGTTTATAGCAAAACATGTGTATTGGTAAGAACTATATTAGTTTCAATTGGACAAGTTAAAGAGATGATCCGATCCCCTAATCATGATATATTACATCAAAACACCCTAATAAATATGCAAATTTTAATATTTAAATGCAATAGTTATACTATTCATTTATGAAAAGACATTATATATAAATATATATGTATAGATGAAAGTTACTACGGGAAAGCACGTACTTTCATGGAAATGAATAATTGTCTTCCTTCGGCCTTGCCTCCTTCGTAGAAAGTTTATCTAAATGGAAAGTTGTTTTAAAAAAAAAAATAATAACTTTTGATAGGCTAAGATAGATCATAAGTTAAGTGGTCTACTTCTTTTTCTTTTTTCTTTTTTTCTTTTTTTGAAAAAAAAAAAAGGGGGGGGGGGGGAGAAGAAGAAGAATAAGAAGCAATATTGTCCGATGGGTTGGGTTATGAGCTTCCAAGAAAGTTATTATTTAATTAATATGTAACTTGCATAAAAAACCACCAAAACTCGAAAGGTTGGTGTTCGTATGAATATGTGAAGAGCCTATCAAAAGGCCAAAATACATTAAATGAAAGAAAACATTCCAAAGGCTGTAGGGGTAATTTCATTTCAGTGACTACAGTTCCATCTTTAACAAAAGGTACCAGAGTTAGTCCCTAGTAAAAGAAGCATCTTTATAGAATTAAAAGGCTATTGTATTTAACAAAAAATAAATTTAACTCAATAAGAATGGGTAGAATGCGATTTAGATAAAACCGTAGTTTAAAAATATCATTATGAAATAACATTGAAAGAAGAAAAAAAAAAATAACATTGTTTGTGACCTTTAGATGAAAACATGTTTTAACATGGTTATTAGCTTCGACTATGATTTTATTAGCGTCGACACAAAGCCGACGTTGATGGCCTATTATCAGCATTGACTCTAGATGGTTAGGGGACTAGTTGTAGGAGTTTATAGCAATATTCCATTGCTAACTCCGCCATTGTCGTTTATGAGCATGTTGCAACTTGACAAGACGCAAATATCATCTTATTAGAGAAAATGTTTGTTTGGGAGATGAAATTGTAGACAAAAGATTCCATTGCCTAAAATCTTGATAAACCTTTTCACCAGTACCTTGCCATAGTAGACTTTTGAAGTGCTACTTAATTAGAATGGGTGTCGTATGCATGCCTAAAAGGAATTGAAGGCAAGTGGGAGATTGTTAGGGATAGTGTTAAACAAAAATTAGTTTGAAGAGATTTTGAATGAAATTGAATAAAGTTGTTAGTTGACTGTTACATTTAGTGGGCATTGGGTATATAACCTATTTACATGCTTTTTCTTTATAATTATTATTTATCATGTGCACATAAATGGTTCATAGATTGCATTGAATATGGTTTATGGTAAGAGTAATGAGATTATTACCCATAAAATTTTAGACCATAAACCTTGGAATCTAAAAAAATAATGTTCGCAGTCAATAATTGAACTAGGCATTTCATTTGATAAGACTTTAAAACATCAATCCCAATGATCTATATGGATACTAAGCCTTAAAAAATATCGGTGCCCCAGATTTCACATGTAAGGGAATAATATGTGATTAAATTGAATACTAAATGATAAGAGGTGGTGAATTAAAGTGACAATTTAATTAACTTTAATTCATTTATAGAATATTTTATGGAGGAATTAAATATCAAAATAATAATTTTCTAAGGGATTAATTGATTAATTCAAAAATATTAACTAAAGTGCAATTACAATTATCTAGTAAAATTAATTGTAATTAATATTAACATGTGATAAGTCATGAAATTACAATATGTTATGAGCCTACTAATTTTATAAAAGCTTTCAAACGAGCATTACTTATTTTATGATAGCAATAAATGAACAATATTAAATTATATCGTATAACATGGTACACCAGTACATGCGGTAGGACGGTCAGGGCTTACTATACGAGCTTGACCATATCGTTACAGAGGTTACTTTGATTTTATGGTGGGCCTAGCTTGGGTCTAATAGTTTTTTTGAAAACCGACGCCCCATTTACGAATAGGGGTCACAGTTAAGGCTTTGCTAGTAGTATGGGCCACCCGAGGTTCCATTAGTCGGGCTACTAGTATATAACAATATTTGTACAATATTCGGAGCACCAATGTTGTATTACAGGTCCCTTGGGACAGCCTAACGCTGCTGGGAATGAGTTAATATCCTCAGTAGACCATATGAAAAACAGTTACGACCTAATTTATATATATCTATAGCATGTTTTCTTCTATTAAAATATTAATGTTTGTTATCGAAATTATATGTCATCAATTCTTCAAAATAAACTACCTTATATTTGGCGTAATAACGAGGCAACACACATCATTTGTGAAAACCCAAATAAATAGTTCAAGAATAATTAAATGTTACTTAAGGCTTGTTTCGTATCCTGTTTTTGTAACGATTTATTTATTAAGTCGAAGACTTACGTAGTTATTTTTATTTTCCTATCAAATACCTCGGTGTTTACGATTTAACAGATTGCCAGTATTTAGAGCAAAAAAATCATTGGGATTAATACGCCAAGCGAATAGCTCACAGTAGCAGATTTGATTGATTTTAGGCTTATTCTAGAATGATATTGCAAGCTCTAAGTCTGTAATTGATGATACGTGAATAGATGATTAAACTTAATAATCCCATACCATGATTTTCGCTTTCCGCATACCTTTAATCTGATAAGTTTATGGGTAATTCCATCAGTCAATTACCAATTAATTGATTTGGAAGAATTGCCAGTAACTCTTAAAGTTAAGTTACTACAATTATCTAATTTTGAAGGCGTTACAACAACATCCTTATTTAATGCGCAAATTACGAGGAAAAAGAAGAAGAAAGAAGAAGATAAAAGCTTATTATGCTTATGCTACCACTAGGTATGTCCACTTAATAGACAAAGCCATCAAGTAATCATCATCTTACCCTACCACATCAACTGTTAGATCTATTTTATTTTTCTTTCTTTTTGTCATTTCAAAATCTGATATGTTGATGCAAAAGCTGCTTGAGGATGTTGGACTATATGGTTTATGTGACTTGCATGCTTTCCTTCTCATTTAAGTTTGGCGAGAAAACTAAACTTTTTCACTTTAGTATGTAAAATTATCAAAAGCCAAATAGTTGAATCATAATTAGGATGTAAGACAAACACATAAATTGTTATACTCCAAGGACCAGCGTTGATGTCAATAAGGAGCAAGAAAAATCTTGTGAAAGAAAACTAGTGGGAAACTAAAAACAATTAAGTGGAAATGATCTATTTATTGATTAAGGGTGAGGTGAACTAGCATTTGATGGAAGAGGTAGAGATAAAATGAATTCTCTAACACATCTTTTATAGAAAGGTCGGGTAAACAAAAACAAATACAATTTTTGGGAACAGAGTTCACGATATTGTAGATATTAGGTTATACTTATGTTATAAAAATGGAAAAAATATAAAAAAAGCTGCATGAACTAACAGTCGATTTTAGAATAACCTTCTAAATTTTTAAGTGCACCAATGTAACCCATCAAAATATCTAAGTGTGCCAAAAAAGTCATTTTTGTCAAAATATTCCTATAATACTCTTATAACACATGTCATCATTTTATTGGTATTAACGTTAACACTACCAGAATCCGTTAAGTATTTTTACAGAATTTAACTATAATGACTAAAAATTGTTATTTTTTGCCTACCTTGAAGACTTGTGAATTATTTTTTACTCCGCAATGAGCGATTTGTAATTTTGGCCAATTGCAATGATTGATTTTGCATTTATCTTTTTCTTCTTTTGTTTTTTTTTTTTTAAAAAAAAAAATGATAGTTTTTAAAAAAAAAAAAAAAATAGGGGTATTATAGGAATATTTCTACGAAAGTGGCTTTTTTTTTTTTGCACACTTTGGTAATTTGATGGGTCACATTAGTACACTTGAAAATTCAGGAGACCATTCTAAAATCGGTGGTTAGTTCATGAGGCTTTTTTATATTTTCCCCTATAAAAATATTAGTAGAATACCAAAGAAGTGACTTCTATGATTATAATTACTATCATGCATAATAAGATAAAATTATATTGCTATAATTCACTATAGTACATATCCAACCACTTTGATATTATAATTTTAAAAAAATATGTATAGAAATCAACCTTTAGTACGATTTAGGATTCATGTAGAATAAACAATGTTCAACCTTTTGTAATGAATGAAAATAAATAATACATAATAAACCTATTTTATATTTTTTGAACAAAAGATCTGATTATTTCGTTGATCAAAGATCACAAGCATAAAGTTCTTACATCACAAAGCATTAAACTCTGCAAAATCATAGCCACATGATTTGAAGTTACATAGTCATAGATACAAACAAAATTCTTACAATAAAGTGTTATCTATGACTTTTATCTTCCGTTAATCCATGTACAAAAATAGTTAAAGAGCAGATCTGTCCCAAGCAGACTAAATCTAAGACAATGGTAACCAAATATCCTAGAAAATTTTATTTAAACCGGCGTTAGAGATAACCCCTCACACCGAACTATTCATGCCGTGAGAGATATACCCTCACACCTAACTAACTTTCATTTCATAGATCGCCCATAAGAGCAAATCTAAAGAGAATAAAACTTTTATTCAAAGCAAAAATACAAGCAGCAATCATAAGCAATGGCTAGGAAGGAGATGAACGTCACATCATAGAGGTAGATAGATGGATGCATAACGGAGAGGCCAAAATTGCTGATCTGGTCGGAGAAAAAATAACACCTACAAACAAAATAAAAAATCAGAATGGGAGGGAGAGGGTAAGAGCAGAAAGTAGAAAGGAAAAGGGAGAGGAGGAGGTCTCAAATATATTTTTTAAAGGGTGAAGTCTATAATAAACCTTCGATTGATGTCAAAGAAATATATAAAATTTGAATGGTCTTCTGTTGTGGTATTTGAAGATTGATAATCATTCTAAGAAACAAACCGCAACATGGCTTCCATCTTTGCACTGGAGGCAATCAATTTGGCAACCAAAAAATGGATGGAAAGAGAGAAAGAGAATATTGTAGTTAAGAAATCTTTACCAGACTTTACACTTGGGATTCTGTGTATAGGCGACATTCGAGTGCTTCTAGAAATGACTTGTGTAACATTGTTTGAAACAGGTCTCCAAATCGATTAGATGACGATCTAGGCAAGTTCTTATGCACCCTATATTCTTAAAACCCATCGTCCTTTCCCCACTTTGTTTCCTCCAACATAATCCATGAAGAAAAAAACTACAAGCTATAACATTTTTCAAGTGATGTCGAGACAAGCGGTGAAGTGGCCATGGTTCTTTACAAACTTTAATTGCATTTTCAATGCATGTATGTTTTTTTCCTTGAACTGCATCATGTTCAGAGAAGTGAGGATACATGATGGGCATAGGAGAGGGACCAAAAGTGGTAGTGGCAAGGTCATTAGTTTGAACTTTATCAAGTTTAGAAACATGAGGAAGCAGAGTGAGAGGCGAAGAGGGGTGGAAAGAGATATGGGCAAGGCCATTAGCTTGCACTCTTAGGAGAATAAGGATAAGCAACTCTATCATCACTGGCAAAAGTTTTCTAATATATTTGCAAGCCAAGGATTTTCTTCCGCTTTCTAAATTTTTAGTTTGATGTATAAAAGCAAGGATTATTAAGGCTTAGCCCTTATATTTTGTACGAAATAGCTAGATTCATTCTTAAATTAATTTACTTCAAATAAGTGTTGTTAATGTGACTTTTGGAACTATGACTGCTTTCAAGTGAAGTGCCTTTTGGGGTAAGTAATATCTTTTTGCGAAAATTTCAAGATTCTAATATTTTTTTATGTTAACTTCTGGTTTATAGCAAAACATGTGTATTGGTAAGAACTATATTAGTTTCAATTGGACAAGTGAAAGAGATGATCCCCTAGTCATGATATATTACATCAAAACACCCTAATAAATATGTAAATTTGAATATTTAAATGCAATAGTTATACTATTCATTTATGAAAAGACACTATATATATATATATATAGTCCTCCTTCGGCCTTGTCATAAGTTAAGTGGCCTTCTTCTTCTTTTGGGAAAGAAAAAAAATTAAAAAAAAAATGAAGCAATATTGTCTCATGGGTTGGGTTATGAGCTTCCAAGAAAGTTATTATTTAATTAATACGTAACTTGCATAAAAAAAAAAAAAAAAAAAAAAAAAAAAAAAAAAAAAAGAAAAAACTTGAAAGGTTGGAGTTTGTATGAATATGTGAAGAGCTTATCAAAAGGCCAAAATACATTAAATGAAAGCAAACATTCCAAAGGTTGTAGGGGTAATTTCATTTTAGTGACTACAGTTCCATATTTAACAAAAGGTATAAGAGTCGGTCCCTAGTAAAAGAAGCATCTCTATAGAATTAAAAGGCTATTGTATTTAACAAAAAATAAATTTTACTCAATAAGAATGGGTAGAATGCGATTTAGATAACAACTGCAGTTTAAAAATATCATTATGAAATATAACATCGAAAGAACAAAAGAAAATAATAAAATAAAAAATAACATTGTTTGTGACCTATAGATGAAAACATGTTTTGACAGGGAATAATATTTAGGAAAACATAATGTAATCAAAGCCATTTATTTAGGGTAATTTAATTTAACCAAATCTTCCTCCAATCCTTAAATGTAGGGTAACCAAATATACTTTAACATTCCTTCTCAAACTCAAGGTGAAATATTCTAAAAGCTTGAATTTGAAAAGAAGTTTTTTTCTTTTTTGAGATTGTAGGCGGCGGCAACGGTGAGTAGAGATGGGCCTTTAATAACAATAAGCAAAAGATGGTTGAAGGAGCATGTTGGTTGACTGAGCCTGAGGAGGCTATCGACTGCTATAAGTGGTTTGGTTTTGCCATGGATCAATAATGACAAAGCGAGGTGAGATTCTTGTTCTCCAACCAGACGAGAGCAATTTTTTTTCCTTTTCTGACTCGTGTAGAGAGTCACCAAATTGTTGGCAATTGGGCTAGAAGAACAACTTTTGCCCAGATGAACCTAAGAGTAGGGCTGTCAATTTTTTATACAACCTGCGAATTTGACACGAACCCAACACGAAATTAAAAGATTAGGGCTGAAGTCTTGAGGAGTCGAATTAAGGTTAACCTATATAGTCTTATACATATAATTCGACATGACTCGAAGTTGACAGGCGACAAAATGAAAGGTAATTTTTTTACGTAAACTACGAACTCGACCCAAATTCAATACAAAATTAAAGGGTTATGGTTGAGAGGTTTAACCCGTTTAATTAAATAGATTGGGTTATGATTGACCTATATAACCTTATATCAATACCTTGATACGATCTACATTTGACACGCAAACACAAACTACCACCCCTACCCAATAGTTCCTAGGCATACGGGCTGCTTTCTCAATAACTGCAAGTTGTAGAGCAAAGCGAGTAAGCTCTTTTGCGGTGCACGAACCGATGGTGTTGTCAAAGAAACAAAATTTGCATTACTTAAGTGAATTCACGCAGAGAGAGAGAGAGAAAGAACAAAGGTTAAATCGTGTGGTGTGGGTTGGATGAAAGCTTATCTTCAACTCACACACACAGGACCATTTGGGAATTAGAATAGAATAATCGTGAAGAAAATTATAAAGATAAGAGATTTTATGTAGTTCGGTCTATAATGTAGGTTCACAAATTAAAACCCCAAGCACAACATTTTGCTCTTTTTTCTTTTTTTCTCTTGAAGAAAATAACAATGATATTTCATTGCATAAACAAGCATACAAACTAGAGCCCAAAAAGTCCTAAATAACCAAAGACTGTAGCTTTGAGTTCAATACTGAAAAAAGAAAATCAAGAGTAACATTAAACCAAACTCAATCAATGCCTTGTAAGACGCCCTCCTTCGCCAACCTATGAGCTGCCTTATTGGCCCCCTGCTTTGTATGGCAACAATGCCAACTATCAAAACAATGGAGGACCACATCAATATCATGCAGAATTTGCCCATACCTACACCAATTTTCATCCCTATTATTAAGAGCAGTTACCACAATCAGATAATCCCCCTCCAGAATGATGTGAGAAAACCCTCTATTTCTACAAAATTCGTAATGCCTCCAATGACTCCACAATAATAGGATCAATCAAAAAACTCACCAAATGACATGCCGCGGCCACCACCATACCATTCGAATCCCTCACAAATGTAATCATATCCCATACACCCGTTCTGTTTATCAAGAGCAGCATCCCAATTTACTTTATAACTGCCAATAAGAGGTGGCTTACCAAAAATAAGCACAGGAGCAGCAGAAACAGATCGACCACCCTCAACATCCTTCTCCATCACCTTCCGATAAGCAGTTATAGAATCAATAGAGGCTTTAAGAACAAACCTAGGATGCATGAATAACCTCATTTCGCCTGAACCAAATTCTCCAAGCAATCTCGGCATCGAGTTTGACCTCAGCAATAGTACATCTATCAAACATAAACTCCATAAGAGTTGAAAAAGTCGTCCTTGTACTAGAGCTCTTTTGCATATTATTTTTTAACGATATGATTATATACAAAATGCTCTATTTACAGAGGTTACAAATTATTCGAATTTATTCAAGTTTAATCAAATCCATTTATTGAGGGTAATGAAATCTAATCAAATTCCTAATCAGATCATTTTATTTGAGGAGTGATTGTTACACTCACACTCTACAACTCCAGCACTCACACTAGACACAAGGAAGTGGGACCTAGTGTGTGGGTCCCACTTCCTTATGTCTAGTGTAAGTGCTGGAGTTGTGCAATGTGAGTGTAATAATCATTTTCCTTTTATTTAGGGAAGTGATACATGCATGTGAACTCCATCTCAATGTGTCTTAGAGTTGTGCATTTATAGTGCACTTGTTGTAATTCTAACATTTCCCTTTTATTTAAGATAATGTAATCAAATCAAATCTTCATAAAATACCTAAATGTAGGATAATCAAATATGAGAGCCCTAACTATAAGGATGGGCTGTAAAAGACCAGTTTTATAGCCTCCACTAACAATTTGACACATCCTAAAAACACAATACAAAATAATAGGATCAAAACACCCTATCTTTTAGCCAAACGAAAACCTTCATCTCCAACAACTCAACAACTCGCCTGGATCTTGCCGGCGACATCCAGATCTTGCCGGAAACGACCACTACACCAGTCACCGGAGAACACAAAAAGGAATCATTTTCACTCTCTATCTCTACAATCTGTTTTCAAATGATAGCAGTGAGGTGCACAAATGGTTCATGGTTGTGTGGGTATCTATGAAGAGAGGAACCAAGAGACAGGGCTTTTGGTTGTGTGGGCTACATTGACAGTAAACCAAACTATTGGATGTTAATTGAGGGCATGGAGGGCCATCTCTTTTGGGATTGCTTGGTGGTGTTGCCGTTGCTGGTATGGTTCTTACTCTGCCATTGACAAAAGAGGGAGTTTGTGGAATGGGCAGCGAGCATCTATGAACTATGAGTGGGTTAATCCTGTATTTTCGTGTATAGTCTCCAACAATATAACAATCATATAACAGTATGTTAAAAATCATTTCAAATAAATATTATTTAATAAACTGTTATACGATTGGCATATAATTGAAATGACATGACATGACAGTAAAAATCTGCCATTGAAAAAACTTTGTGAAAAAAAAATAATAATAAAAAATATCTCTTACAGTTTCTAACGGTCTATATGGTTTCTAATTTAACCCATACTTGTGGGCTTAAGATTTTGAGGCACTTCGCCCATCAGTGTAGAATTTGCAACTTGAGATTTGAGTGGCAAACACTTGAAATACATAAAAATCATGCATGAGAAAACGCAGTGCATATATTACGATTAGATGGAGTTATGGACATAAATTAGTGCAACGTATGATCAGCACTGGACTTGGATCTTCAATTAGGATCCGAATGTTCTACATTTATATTATTCAAATTGCTAACAATTTAAATAATTTTATAAGGAAAAAGTATACATATTTTCTCCAAACTACTACTCAGTTGTCAATGTACCATCAAAACTATCAATTGTGTCAATGTCCTCCCTCAAACTACGTACCAAAAAATGTCAATGTCTCTCCTAAGACAAACAAAAAGACAAAAATGACCCTAAATTTTTTTGAATAAAACAAAAATGTCCTTATAAATTCCAAAAAAAAAAACTAGAAACATTATTTTTTTTTTAAAAAAAAAAAACAAGTTAAATAAATTAAATAAAAAACGAAAAGATTTTTTTTTTTAAAAAAAAAAAACAAACAAACGAAAAAAAAAAGCCAGTTGTTTTATTAAATTAAAAAAAAAAAAACGAAGAAATAACTGAAAATTATAAAAATATTTTTTTAAAAAAAAACCAGTTTTTAATTTTTATTATTATTTTTTTTGTATAATTTTTTGTTATTTTATATTTTTTAGTTTTTATTTTATTTTAATAATTTTATGAAATATATTTTTGCCATTAGGGGAACATTGACATTTTTTGGTAGTTTAGAAGGGGACATTGACACAATTGATAGTTTGGAGGGGGACATTGATAATGTGGTGATAATTTAAGGAGATTATGTGTACTTTTTCCATTCTATAAAGAGGGATGCTGTAAACCCTACTTACCTTCCATCTACTCCCAACAACCCCTCATCTGCTCAGAACAAGTGGGTTCAGTTATCCCCGCTCTATAAAAGTTTTTGAATTGCTAGTCATTCATCTCTTGAGGTATTGGAGATAAGTAAGAATAATTAATAGGGTTAAATACAATTTTATCAAGTTTAAAGACTTTATTTTTCTCCCTTGTGGTTTATTTTGTATTATTGATTGTACTTCATTTACGACTAAAGATAAAAACGATATTTTAACCTAACTTCCGTTTAAAAATTGATGGAAGTTTATGTCAACGCCTAAATTCATTTCAATTTAGAACAATAGTTTTTTTTTTTTTTCCTGGTTTGAATGAGTATTATGGTGCATTTGGGAATTGCGAAAAAATGTAATTTTAAACCAAATTGCAAAAAAATAAACTGTTTGGAAATTGCGTTTTTAAAAAAGTTGAGATTTGAAAAGACAGAAAACTGTTTTTTTAAATCACAGGCAAGTGGGTGCTTTTTTGAAGACATATAATTTTAAAGGCTAATCTAAAATTTTAAAGGTCAAATTAAAAAAAAAATTTAAAGAAAATATCACTATATTTCATTGCATAAAACAAGCATACAAACTAAGACCCAGACGGCCCTAAAAAGCCAGAGACAGCTTCTCTGAGTTCACAATATTATAAAGAAAATCTGGAATAAAGTTAGCCTAAATTCTATCATGCCAAACGCTTAACTATATTTTTAAAAATTATTTTTTCAAATTACACATTTTAAAATCGTTATTTTTAAATCGTACTTTTTAAAATCGCAAACTCAAACCAACTCTTAAATCTCACAACAATCAAATGGAAAGAACTCTTCTTCCTTTTTTCTTTTTCTTCAAATAATATGATCGAGTTTCTCTCTCTTTTTCCCCTTCATTTTTGTTTTGGTTACCACATTCCACTGAAGGGATGCCCCACAACAACCGGCCCTACAAGATCCCCAATCTTTTCAGCTTTCTAAAAACCTCTCTTACAATTCCCAAAAAGTCCTCAAAAGCTGGGCCCCAAAATTTGAATCCTCAAGGCAACCCTCCATAGTCCATATCCTCAAACGATTTGAATCTCACATTTCCACCATAAAAGAGCCCTAGCAAAACCCTAGCCCAGATATCCATATCCCCAATCCAATTTTCCCTTTCATCACAGCCTCAAAAAAGAAAAAATGGCGAAAAAGAAAGTGACCCGTCAAGCCAAAGAACACAAAGAAGAAGAAGCCGCTCAAACCCAAGACCAAAGCCAAACCCACCAAGCCAAACCCATGGATGATGAGCCTTCCAAGAAGCTCCAGAACCTCAAGTCCCTCAACTCTCTGCTTCTCAAAGAAACCTTTGAGCGTAGACAACAGATTGAGTCCTTGGAGCAGGCCAAGCAGGCCTTGGAGGCAAAGTTGACTCGCTCTGGGAAGGAGAAGAAGGCGCTGGAGGCTGAGTTGACTTGGGTGAGTGAGGAGAGTTTTGGCTTGGAGTTGGAGAAGAGTGTGGTTTGTGCTTTTTGGGAGACCCAGATGGTTGAAATAGGTGCTGGGTTTGATGGGTTGGTGAGAGAGAAGGGTGAGATTGAGAAAGTGAAGTGTGAAAGAGAGGCTGAGATTGGGTTCTTAAAGAAAGAGGCCAATGAGCAAGTGGCTAATCTTGAGGATGAGAGAGGTAGGCTGAGCCGTGTGTGCCGAGAGAGGGATTTGCTTAAGAATGAGATTGATGGTCTGGTTCAGGAGTCAAATGGGTTGAGAGAAAATGTGGTTGAGATGGAGAAAAGAGACAAGAAAAATGTGGAAGAGATCGAAAAACTGAAAGTGGAATGTGAAGGGTTATTGAATGAAAAATCGGAGAGAGAAAAGGCCGTTGGGGCCTTGAAGAGGGAGAAAGAATCGGTCCAGGGGAATTTGGAGCAGTCGGTGGGGGTGATTAACAGTTTGAGAAGTGAGATTGAGGGGGTTATGAGGGCGAAGAGTGAGGTTGAGAGGGAGAGAACTACGCAAGAAGTCCAGATTGGTGAACTGGAGAAAGAAGTGAGGGAATTGAATGGGATTGTAATGACTTTGCGGCAGGAGGAGGAAGTTTTGCGCGCAAAAGTTTTGGAGTTGGAGAAAATGATTGGCGAAGCTATGGATAAGGAAAAAGAGATGGTAATGGAGATTAATATGTTGGTGGAAGAGAAGAGGGAGAAGGAACAGAATATTGAGAAGTTGAAAGATCAAAGGGATTCGGTTCAGAGGATTTTGGATATGACTAGCAAGGAATCAGAGGGTAGGCTGCAAAGGATCGAGGAATTGATTCGAGAGAAAAATGAGATTGGGGAAGTGAAGCTTACCCTAGAGAGTGAAATTGTTGAGCAGAATACAGAGGTTGATAGACTAAGGAATGCTATATCTACATTGCGGGAGTCTTGTAGAGATGAAGAAGAGAAGAACAAACAATTAGTGTTTGAAGTTGGTCGCTTTAGGGATGCTTTTGATCGAGTTACGCTTGAGAAAGATAAGGTGCAAAAGGGTTTTGATGAGGAGAAAAAGAAAGTGAAAAGCATGGAGGTAGTGGTTTCAGAGAAGGAGAAGAGGATTGAAGAAACTGTGGAAGAGTTGGGGCAGATAAAGAGTGAGCGTCAGAATCTGATTGAGAGAAATAAGGCGATAGAAAGCCGTGTGGAAGTTTTGATGAAAGAAAAAGAGTTGGTGCAGAAGAAACTTGTTGAAGCCCAACGAGGAATTGATGATTTGAGGGCTAAAATGGAATCAGCAGGCATCAATTCGAAACGGGCATTGGGCATGATGAAGAACACGGCAGCATTGGTGTGTCATTCTACGGATGATAGGGATAGTAAGGAAGAAGTGGTTATCAATGAGCAGAAGCTAGAGGAAGAAATCCAACCGTATGCGGTGGAGTTGGACACCATTAAGAACGCTTTCAGAAACAAGGAGAAGATGGTGGAGGATATGAAGAAACAGCTTGATTTTCTCCAGAACTCTGTGGCTGAGGCACATAGGAGGAAGAGTTTCTGGACCGTGGTTTCTTCTGCAACTACACTTGTTGCTGCAGCATCTGTTGCTTATGTTGCCAGAGGACGCTGAGCAGTTAAGTTTTTGGTTTTTATTAGGACAAGTTGCTGTTGGTTCTGGGATCAACTAATCAATTTCCAGTTGACGAGAAAACTAATGTCGTTTTGGTACTTTTTCGACTACTAAGATAATAATGTTTCTCTTCCAGCTGCAGATATTACTATCTTGGAAAATCAGTTTAACTGTTTTTTTTTTTTTTTGGTTATATGAAACAATCGTTCTTATGATGTTAGCATATGTCCTTCTTCCTACTATGTTTTCTTTTGATGTTATATTGTTTTTTGTTCTTTGAGAAATAGGTAAAAACGCATCCTAGAAATTTCGTCTATTCTAATGTAACATGCCATCATATGGATGACTATGAAAGAGAGGCTGCATTATCTTAAGCTATATAAAATCCATACAGCGTCAGTCCTTTGCATAGGATTGTTGTTCCAAGTTTCCATGTCACAATTGGTTGGATATTGATTCTTTTTTTTGGATCAGTCTGATATGTATTCGCAATATGTCAGTGCAAATGCTATTACAATTTATTTGTTATTGATGGAAGTACATAGATTGTTGGGTTAGGCGTACAGTGACATTGTTTAAGTATACAATTATCTGGGTTTGTTATGTTATGGAACTTAAAATTTGGAGAAAAATCTTCATTTTTGCCGGTTGTTGATGTGTATATTTTTATGGGTTTAGTCGTGCAATTTCTGAGGCAATGAGACAAAATTATAGTCTTTTTATCTAGGTCTGGTTTTTCTTTTTGTTAGAGGACAAAGTTAATCTTGGCAAAAGATTAAGTAAACTGCTCATGCATTGATGATGTTATTTTGTGCTTGTAATCTTGTCTAATTAGAAAATATTATGATTCCGTTTGATAATGTGTTTCGAATGGTGTTTTTTGTTTGAAAAAGTGTTTTGATGTGACGTAAAGGTGAATATAATTTTAAGTGTTTTGTGTTTTTGGTTTTTTGCTGTAGTTTTTGTTTTAAAAATAGAAAACGAAAGGGAGAAGGAGAATGGTTTAAGAAACAAAGCTTAAATGTCTTTTGATTGGTGCTGCAACCATAACAGGGGATGGTGTTTAACAGCTTTGTCAATGACATCAACAATCAATTGTTATGAGTATCATCCGTATATATGTAAATATGATAAAAATTTGCTGTCAAACCATGCTTTCTCCCAGGTTATGTTAACATTCGTTCTAGGCTTTCTTCATTTCTCATATCCCTTCCTGCTAATTAAGTTGAAAAAAAAGGTGGAAGATGAAAGGGTAAGTTGGAGAGATGTAGGAACCATGTCTTTCAGCACTCTTAAATTTTTCTTACGTGGGAAACCAAACCACTCTTTGCTTTCTTATTCAAATAAACTCTACAATACTTCTATTTTTTTTTTCTATATATCATTTAAATATTTTTTAAATTAAATATTAGGGGAAATAAAAGAAAAAGAAACCATTTAAATATTGTTTTAAATAAATGTTTTAGCTTTTTTATATTAAAATAATGTTAAGGAATTCACTTTTATTTTCCTAGATTTAAGGTACAACTTTTAGTTCTTGGTATTCTTTTAGTTTATGGAACAACAATGAAATCTGTTTCTAAGAGATTTTTTATGAGTTTTTCATACATTTAGGTTAGGGAATAGGTTTTAAGGAAATTGATGTTACTGCTCTACGTGGCCTTTGCTTCTTTATTTTCTCTTTATAAATTATTATTCATTAAAAATAGAAAACAAAAAACTGAGCCTTTATTTTTTTAACTCCTTTTTGGGTCATGGGCCATTCATTCTTAAAATACCAATCAATTGGTAGACATGAAGGCTGCAAGTATTCTCTGGAGATGAGAAATGCACAAGAGTCCAATGGATATCTTGGTCCTTATTGTTGTTGTAAACTTGTAATTTCTCTACGTTGTAAATGAAAATTACAACTGTGTATTTTAAATTTGCTGACATTATTATTTCCTGGCTTTTCAAGATCATAATAATCCTGCCTTTTTTGTCTGTTATTAGAAGCTTTGGACTTCACATCTTGGCTACTTGATGATGATAGCTGCTATTCCACTTTTCAGTATTTCTGTATCTGTACTTGTTGGTAAAATCATTTAAAATATTTGTCACATCAAAGAGAAGAAATAATCACAGGCATAGGAATCCTAATTGTAGTACCGACAGCTATACAAACAGATCACCAAGAAAGCTGTATATTTAGTGTTTCTGCATGATGCAATGAATTCAGAAATGTTCCCCCATTATCCTATGAAGACAAAATTTAGTTGTAAAAATTTATGTTGCCCCTTCTATTTTTTGTATTTACTTTCATTAGTAAAGGAGTTTACTATAACAAAGGGTGCCGACAGATATACAAACACAGTACCAAGGTAATAGTAAATTGAGTGATCTTCACAATGCTATGAACTTAGAAATGTGTCTTGATTTTTCCTAATAAAAGATAAATGTAGTTGTTTTCCTTTCCACCGTCACATTTATTTTTCATCAACTTTCTGTTGGGGGGCATCAAAGAAAATCTTATAAATTTCATTAAATAAATACAGGAAAATTCTCTGTTCAAACTTGTTTCCAACTGACTAATTAATAGCTGCATTTGCTAATGTGTCCTGCTTCATTATGTTCTCTTTTTATATGCCCCTAGTCCAAAACAACCGTTGCATTTATTATCAATTGTACATACCTACTCCAGCAATACCCTTCTTTCTGCAAAGCATTAACAATGCTTGTCTCTGCTGAATTTCATTGCTTCCGAGCAGCTAAAGCCTTTGCGACAGATGGGTCGGACGTATATGGTTTTATGGAGTATGTTGATGCCAACACTTTTTTTCTGCAAAGCATTAACAATGCTTGTCTCTGCCGAATTTCATTGCTTCCGAGCAGCTAAAGCCTTTGCGACAGATGGGTCGGACGTATATGGTTTTATGGAGTACGTTGATGCCAACACTTTTCCCTTGTGACATTGTGATATGCGACAAGTATAAAAAAAAAAAATCCTGTAGGTTCAACCTTAATCAATTTTTTTTTTTTTTTTTTTTCCTGTGTTGCCAAAGCATTTATATGAGTGTAAGGTATAGTTGAACTAGGGGCTCAAAAGTTTAATAAATATGGCTGCATGTCATTTTCAAAAGCTTAGCTGTTTGTTACCACTATGCAAGTATTCTTTTATCATTGTGAAAGCAAATCTCAACAGCTAAAAATGGTCACTTCTCATGTGGTCCCTTGGAAACATCCAAATCCCAACCACCGCTGTATTGAGTGTTTCCCTTTCAAAGCAACCCAACTTTTGTATTTATCTGGCATCCTAAGCTCTAGATTACTCATTTAGAACAGGAATTCAAGGACTAAAACAAGGTTCAATCAATCTCGCTCAATGGCCAAAAATAGACCACCTCACTTTGTTTAATTGTTTTCAATCATTCCTCAGACTGTATTCATACCCTTTTCGTGTCAACTCTCCTCCTTTAGCAAGGATTTCTACGTGAACAGATTTTTCAATCCATGAAGCAAACCTTCTTCCAGCTATTTTAGGTTTAAATAATCACTTTCATGCACCTTCAACTTCATCACCTCTCTTGCAGCTACAAATGAGTCAACTGTTATGCTTGTTTAGTGAATGAATAAAGAAGATCAAGTTTGACTTATGGACCTGTTAATAAACAAGTCAAGCTTGAGCAAAAGCAAATATAACTTCATTAGAGAGGTGACAATTCGTGTTCGAGTCGGCTCAACTCGGCTTTGCAATCCTTTATTCATTAACATCTTCCGAGCTCAAACTATTATAGTTGATCATATTCACCATTCTTCCTCGTTTGGAAAACGAGGCCAAGAAAGAGTGAAGTTTATAGGAGTTTAGTAACCAAACTTCTGTCAAAAAAAAATGCCAACCATTAGAGCTGCATGTTACTTGCGCTAATCGTCAAAACTTCCACAAATCCCCATTCCTCTATAAAAGTACTTGAGGCGAAGGAAAAAAAAAAACCCTAGACAAAGCTTGAATTAACTCAGCTCTGTCAACTTTGTCTCATGTCCCGTATTTTATTCACCCACAAAACCACATTGCTATGGAATCTGCCAAACACATAATTCAAGTGTTAGACACATTTGATTGTGTATTCGAGGAATATAGAATGGGCAACTCCAAGTCAAGGCATTGTCAATGTTTATAAAAGCATTCTTATGTACAGTTGCCAAGTACACTGTCAAACATGAGCACAACGTGGAGAGAACAACCCAGAAATGAGAGGGACGGACCCAAAAAAACGAAGGAAACAGCCAATAAGCAAACACTTTATATAAGCTAGAACATATGTACGAACATACAGGATCACAATACCATGGACATTTTTCTGTCCATGTTTTAAAATTAGAGAGAGAGAGAGAGAGATATCTAACACTAGCGAGGCACCGATCCCAATTGATCGGCCACCAAATGTTACCCCCACACTCGTCTTCCTCCCCTGCGTTGCTGGAAGGCATAATATAATATGGGTAATCTTAGATTTGGTGGGACTGCTAAACTTAGTCAGGTGGCTCCTGCCGCCATGAAAACTTCATCAAACCAATACCATAGATGTCCAGACAATAGGATATCCACCACAAAAACATCTTGATCCAGCTACATGCTGAACCGTACCTTCTGCACCCAACAATCAAGCCCAGCCCTCCTGATACCAAGAAGAGAACCAGGCCCCAGGAAGCAGAGTCTGAGCGACGCCGATGAATAAAAAAGTAAGTAGAATTACTACACAATCTTTATATACTGCACACAACCTCCTACGAACCCCAACTGGGCAAGCATTTGTTACAAATGGCTGCCTGTAGGTAAAAAGTTAAAAAGTTTATTAACAGTCAGAACTCACAAAGTTACTTATCTCATCCATGACAGTATAGAAGTGACTGTTATTAGGCAACAAGTAAAAGCCAATTGTTGCCTGCTCCAGATATAGAAGTTTCACTTCTTGGCCAGCCTTCTCAAGTCCCTTGACATAAGCCAACTGCCAGTCCTGAATAAGGTCTAAACCAGCCACCACAACAAGGCTCTTTGGGAACTTAATTCCTTCCAGGATTTTACCCTTGGGACCAAATGGGTTACATGCTGGATGGTCTCTATCTTCCCCTTCAGGGAGAAATGCTTTCCAATACCAGTCTCGGTCTTGGATCGTGACAAAATATTTTCCATCAAATCGCTTTTCAGATTCAGTCCTCTCTTCCCCACCAAACATTGGGTTGAGCAGTATATTGCCCAAAACTTCAATATCTGACTCTACTGCTCGCGAAGCAACATGATGTACAATGTTACCTCCAGAACTATCACCAGCCAAGTATATATGAACTTTTGAGTCCTTACTTTGAAGCCATGACCTCGAGTTAACCCACTTAAGAGCTCCCCATCCATCTTCATAAGCACATGGGTATCTATTTTCAGGTGCTCGGCGATAATTCACAGAGACCACAACAGCCTTACAAATGCCCACTAGTCGGCGACAAAGAGTATCATATATAGCACTGTTTGCAGAGGAGTGAGCAAAGCTTCCACCATGAAAAAAGATAATCACTGGGACAACCTCGGCAGTCATAGGCTTCTCAAGATCAAGAAGGTTTAACTGAGATTCTCCATCTTGGGCTGGTCGATAGATCCGGCTAAGGAGGCTAGTACTACGGTCAATAATCACATCAAATGAGAAAACCCCATCAACTGGCTTTGCATTTGCTGGTACTTTCCGATCAAGGAACTCCGCTAAGTGCCGGTTGAAAGTGCCATCAGGACGGCGAAGAAGATTGTAAGCCAACTTGAAGTTGGATATCAGGACCCATGTATTCAGAGGTACAACCATCTTTGTACAAAATAAAGTTAAAAAAAAAAAAAAAAAAAAAAAAAAAAAAAAAAAAAAGGAAAAGAAAAGAAAAGAAATATCAGAAAATTTCACAATTCAGCATAACAGGTTACTATGAACAAAAATAGTAAAATATACCTAACTGCAATAAGTCCCATTCAATTTAATCTTAAAACGGAATATGCAAACTGCTTCTTTCATTCGTTTCATATATATGAAACAGATTTTCTTTCCTTCCTTTCTATTTTTGTTTTTGGCAACAATATGCAACTGATTCAGAAATCAACAATAACAGTAGGCACTAAAATCCTAGCAAATCCGCAAACTTCGACAATACCACAAAATCTTCAAATCAAAATTATATTCTCCAGAAATTCAGCTAATACTCAACTTTCCAGAACAAAATCCTAAGCTGAACACCTGCAAATATGCAGAAAACCACGTTGACCATTTGATCTTCACATCCAAGTGAAGCCCAAAACTTAATTAAAAACAAAACAAAACAAAAATCCAGATTTTTATAAATAAAATCAGAAACCCAAGGCACCCACCAAGTAATGAAGACATAAATGAATTAATGTAGAGCAAAGACCCATTAGCATATTCTTATTTGATATCAAAACCCGAGGAAGAACTGCCCCCAAACAGACCAAAATCAGCGAAAAAAATAATAATCTAACTTTCAAGAACAAAACCACAACCCCGTAAACCAAATCCCAAGCATCAATAACGTTAAACAAACCCATATCTTACCTCAAAGTCCCAAATAAAACTGCCCCAAACCCAAACTAAAACTAGCAAAAGAAAAAAAGAAAAAAGAACAGAAATCAGCTTTCCAAGAACAAAATCACTAGTCCAGAAACCTAATACCCACCCCCAACCCCCCACACCCCCCCCCCCCCCCCCCCAAAAAAAAATATATATATATATATATATATCAAAGAGCTTCCATATTTAAACACATAAGCATCAAGAACTCTGACCAAACAAACAGACGCAATCAAAATAATCATCAAACTAAATATAAATTCATTACAATACCTTGGACTCGTTGAGGTTGACTTCATTACTCCCAGCCATCAAAACTGGTCCTTCAAAAAGAGCTCGATAGAAAAACCTCAGGAAAAGACTCCAATTATAGATCCTTCCAGAGAATCAAAGAAACCCCACTTCACAAGCGCTCACAAATTCAAAACCCAAACACAAACAGGCACTTAAATCTTATTTCCGCTCTCTTTCTCTATAAGAACACTTGCTATAACCCATTATTCCAAGCAAACAGCCCCTAGTCCCTACACTTTCTTCTCTCCAAGATAATGTTAAATCTCGGTGCAATAAAACAGACACGGAGAGAGAGAGAGAGAGTGTGTGTGTGTGTGGGGGGGGGGGGGGGGGGGGGAGGGGGTGAATGATAAGAACAGCAGGCGTACGTTAGCAAACATGTAAAGACAAATGCTAACGTACGACGGGGGCCAATGAGGACGAGAGAGACGACAAGCTGAGCGGCCGAAAGAGAACTGTGGTGTGGGACCCACCCATCTAAACTATAATTATTTTTACAGAAACTTTCCCTTCTTTTTTTTTTTTTGTTTTTATGTTTTATTTCTGACGCATTAATTAAACTTTAAAAAAAAAATGCAATTTTTTTTCTTTTTTCTTTTTTTTTTTTTTTGTTTTTGGAGACATCAATCGAAGAGTGAACGGAGGGAGGGGACAACGCCAGAACTTTCCGTGCGTGCGGCCGATGACTGGCCACGTGAGGACAAACGGAGTCCGTCACAACGCTAAATGACTTTTGTACCCTTACTCGTAGCTTTATTCTACAAAAGTGCCAATGATAGGGAGAGCCTGTTTTGTACTGTAACCGGGGAAATTGTCCCTGTCAATATATATATATATATATAATATATATAGGGAGAGGAAAAAGCTATCACGTTTCTCAAAGGCCATGATTGTTTGTATTTTTATTTATTTTTAATAATCAAGTCAAAACATAAAATATTTTTCAAAATACAAACTTAATTTTTACTTTTATATTTACATAAAAAATAAAACCAACCCACAATCTTAAACATACTCATTATTAGGGACATGAAAATGTAAAATGCGGTTATTAACGATATCTAAAAGTGAGCAAATTCTCGCTATACTCGCCCCGCCCCCTTTAACATGAAAACAGCACCCATGGTCCGAGCCATGGGCCTTGATTTGGGCCCCCCGCACGGTGCGGGGTGGGTTGCGGGGGGACCCTTGAAAATTTTTGGGTCCTCGCCCCGCCCCACATATCAAAAAAAAAAAAAAACAACAAAAAACTTAAGTTACAACTTACCTAACCCTAGCTGCTCTTCACGTCTTCTGCACTTCATCATCGCACGGCACAACCCACAGCGCCGCACGGCTCGCACCCCACGGTACGTTCTCTACTTCTCATGGTCTCTTCTTTTCTTCTTTCCTTTTTCTCTTCTTCTATTTAGCTTCTATTTAGCAAGGCAGGTACGTGTGAATTTATGTTCTTACCCCCATAGTTTGACAATTTGATGTAATGTTGGATAGATACTTGTGCAGTTTCTATATCTGACATTTTCGAAACTTTATAATTGCTTTGCTGTGTATTCTTTATACTGTGTATTTCATAAAATCATATCTTACTATTAATTCAATGAAATGTGATGAAAGTAGCATCTTTTTCTTTCGCTAGGCGTGGAAGCCTTTGTTTTGTTTCATTTTGTTTTTTTTTTTTTCCCGTTTTTGTGTGATGCTCACAACTGCATCTAAATTTCAAGTTCAAGAAATTCCATTTAAGAATTGTACTGATAATCTGTATTATTCCATACCCGCGGAGATTCCCCCATACCCACGGATCCCCATCCCCACCCGCCCCGCACAATTGCAGGGAGTTTTTCACAGGGTGCGAGTTCCCTTTGGGGAACTCACACCCTTGCAGGCGAGGTCAAAAAAATCCCATTCCCGGCCCCTGCTCAGCCCTAGCAATATCTGCATTCATATTCGAGTAATGAGATTATCATTTTAGATATCTGCATCTGCACCATGCAATTACTATCTACAACCACCTGGTTATTATGATTATTAAATACAGTTATTATCCACTATCCGCATATGAGGTAATGACCGTTTCTATAATTATCTAAATCTATATGCAAGATTAAATAATGTTGTTATTATTGTATGCAAACTTAAACAAATTAAGAATTCACTGTTGCATAATTCACGATTATCAATCATAAATGGTCATTGTCTTGTAAAGTAATCAGGATTTAGATTACCAAAAAAAAAAAATAACTAGAATAATCTAAAGGTCATAAACTTACCAAATTCAAAACGACCTCGTTTTAGCGAACTTAATTATTTATATAAAGATAATCCGTATGCGAATAATGGACTTTGATAACCGCATCTGTTATCCGCATATAATGATTAGGTGTGGATAGCAGATGCTGCGGTTATTATCCGCCCATAAATTTCACCCCTGCTCAATATTATTGAACTCCCATAAACTTTTTTTAATTTCAAATAAAAGTAATGATATATGTTATACTCATATTCTACTTTCATCTCATTGAATTGATGTGGCAATACTCATTATTATTATTATTTTTATTTTTATTTTTTACCATTCCATAAAAAAGAGAATCCTATTGACAAAAATTCATAAAAATATCTGCTGATATTTAGAATAAATAATTTTTATTTTTATTTTTATTTTTTAAAAAAAAAGGAAAAAAAAAAAAGAAGAAGACATGTTCTGGTTACAGTTGGATACTATACATGCAGTTGTTGCCTTTATTTGTCTCTGACAGGATTTAATAAACTTTTGACCAGCACATTGGACGCATCTAAGCTGAAATTAAGCTAATTTGGTCACCTATTAAATTGCATTTGGCGTGCATTCTTTAATGAAACTCTATACAAGAGTGACAGCCAGCCTGACAGCCCTTCACAAGGCTCATGAGGTGCCCTCATCCTACCCCTGCTCTAATATTAATGCATGGATCCCACTCAAAACTATCATATTTTTTTACTATATTGGAGTTGGGCATCTTAAACATAGTGGCCCTGCAGTGATCAACTTGTTTAACTTTCAAATTTCCCACTTTATTTTAAATTAGTGATGAAAATCCTCTATCTTAGTGGCCAAGCACTAGGGATAGCAAAATTTGTATTATATTGAGGCGTAGGTATAAGATTATATAAGTCAATCATAATTTGATTCGTTTAATTGAATGGGTCAAAACTCTCAACTCTAACACGCTAATTTTACCTACATTCCACGAAATTTTGCACCGCAAATAGGAGCTAGTAAAGAGATCTGCAATCCCCTAGAAAGACATCACGATCCCTTGCGAATAAAAAAAATATTATATCATTTCGCGGATCGTGTTTAACAATGGACCTTCTCGCTAAGCCAACCGTTTATTCTAGTAACGTAATGTAACTTACTGGCATTTAAGTAAGCGCAAGCATGCGGCAACACCGCTCATCTTGTTGCTAAGAGATTCCATCCACGACAACGAGACATTGACTTTGATGAGACTTTTTGGGTTTGTCGGGTTGAGAATCTTGTTAATAATTATCAGTTTTAAATGTCGTATGTCGGGGTATAGGTATAAAATTATATATGTTAACACTAATCTGACTTATTTAATCAAACAGATCAAATTCTTTAACACTAACTCGCTAATTTTATATCAAAATTTTAAATCGTATAAAAAATTGTTAGCTCTCTCAAATATTAGCACTATATTTGTACAAGCGGCGCTCTTAAGACAGAAACGAGGGATTTGGGAGAAAAATCACGTGGGACACATTATTGTCTTTGAACCCATCAAATAAATTTCCAAGCAAAATTAAATAATAATAGAGCATTAACTATATATAAATGATTCTTAATATGGAGGGAGGATAATTAACGCAACTAATTAGGAGCACAATCAGACACAAACTGAAGTAGGTAGGACCATATACTCTCGCACTCAGAAACCCTTAAGTGACAAGATCTTAAACTAAGATACGATTAAGTGCTTTTGCATTCATCTTAATTAAAAACATTAATATTGAATAATGATAAAAACATTAGATAGTTTTGACATCCACTTACTCTTAAACTAAAACAATTAACACAATTTATTTAATTCAATTCTTAATTGTCACCTTTAAACTAATTAGTCCTAAAAAGAGAGAGCAAAGGATATGATATCCCATGATCTTTGAATCCAGCTTTGTGTGAGTAGTCAAGTAATAACAAAAACAAGTGATTAATACAATATTAACGAATCTAAACCCATTAACTTAAATTTTTATATTAAAAAGTATCAAACATATCCACACAAATTGCATTCTAATTTGATTCAAGTCTCAATCAATCTAATTTAGTATGAAGGATTATTCTGCTCTGATTTTGTCAAGAATTTTCTTTAATTCTAATTTAAAAATAAAAAAAGTATAAATTAATATAAAAAGATTCAATCACATATCACCCCACTACCCCAGTGCATGTGTGTAACAGATGGTAACTTTATATGTATTCATGACAATTATTTGACCATTTTATATATGTTTTGATAATTTTGTTTGAATTCAATATCAAATTTGAGAGATCCATGCTTCCTAAATATTCATATATATAGTAATGTGGGGGAAGAGATCAGATTATTATAAGCCACTTTCATTTTAGATCTTGGTTGTTATATCATGTAAAAAAGAAAATTAGATAATTTTATGAGTAATGCTATTTTTTTACGTCTTTTTTTTTAAAAAAAAAAATTAAATAAGGAAAATGATTATAGGGATGATTTTTTCTACTTTTGATAAAAAAGAAGAAGAAGTGGATGATCCTATGAATGAAAAAGAGGTGTGCTATCTAACAATAGACCCAAACCAAACTAAAACAACGTTGAAATAATTATAAAGCGTAGAAAATGGGTTAACAAGTGACCCGGTCATTTCAATGAACCACAAAAAGCGGTAATAGAAGCTAAATGAGAATAGATTAAGATAAGCCTATCTGCATCCCCGGCCACCCATTTGAAAACAACAACAATTATCAGAAGATAACTGAAACAATAAAAGTATTGTTAGAGACTTTTTCACGTCTATTGATCACATTTATTCTATATCGGCAAGTGTGATGTGTTTTAAGTAACTATCCAACATAAAAGACTATTTAAAACACGTCAAAACAAGTGTGATAAATAAACACTGTCCTAATATAGTTAAAGAATTTGGAAAGGAGGTTAATTTTTGTCAAAATTTTAAGATACTTAAATAGAACTTATTAATGTCAAAACAAAAAGGGAATAAATATATTTAAGCCTTAATTGTATACTGGAGAGAGAGAGAGGGGATTTTCATAATGTGGACACGTGTTATGAATTGAGGTTTCGGATCCAAGTATCCAGCACAAAGGGCCAAAGGGGGTCCCCGTTGTCCCATCAGGCCATCAGAGAGGAGATCTAGAATACCGAAAATGGGCAAGGCTATGATGTACATTGCACTGCTGTCTTCGAACTCACACAAAGCTTTAAGATATTCTTTAGCATCGGAACCCCACCAAAGCGTACAATTGTTCTCGCCACGTGTTAAAACCTCAACCGTACATCACGGCCATGGATTTTGATGAACTTTTCAAAGCGTTGGAGCCCACGAAAGAGATTGTACAGTGTAACATACGTGTCAACCGCTCGTGTGTTTTGATAGCCAAAACCCAAGATTTGGTATTTCGAATGGAAAGTACGGATTCGTACTCTGTTCAAAGTATAGCGAAAGCCCCAAATCCCCTTTGTTTAATTAGTTTAATTATTTATTTTTTTTCTTTTTTAAGGTATCTTTTTAAAAGTAATGTTATACATGTAATTTTTTTTTTTTTTTTTTTTCTTTTTTAAGGTATCTTTTTAAAGGGCAATGCTTGCCGAGAGACACTCATCCGTCCCCCAGCACCCATTTATAAAAAAAAACAATTTTTTATTAAAAAGAGGCTCATAGGGGACGGATGAGTGTCCCCTATGTAGCAAGGCTCCTTTTTAAAAGTATTTACTATTTAAACACCCTTTAATCACATACCGACATTAATCATGCACCGACCCGTATAAATTAATTATAAGATTACTATTTTTCATCTTATAAAACTCTTAAAGCTTTAGGGGGTTAAGCCATGCAAGGACGGAGCAAGAAGTTTTTATGGGCAAGGGCCAATGGCAAAAAAAAAAATTTGGTAGGGGTCAAATAAATTAAAATTTTATTTTTACCTTATATTTTTTAATTTTTTAGAAAAAAAAAGTTTTTTCACCTAATAATTTTTTTTTTTTAGGAAATTGGGGGGGCCATGGCCCCTACCAGCCCCCCCTCCCTCCGTCTCTGAAGCCATGGTTTGGGGCTCTGCTGTTTTGCATGGAAAAAGTCTTAAGGCTTGTTTGGGAAGACTTTGTCTTGGGGCCACAGTTTTTACCAACTATGGAGGCAAATAAATGATCTACTGCATTGTAATACTCCAAGTACAGAAGAGGCAATTTTGGCTCAAATTAAGTGGGAAGTTCGAGCTTGGGTCTTGGCTAAAGGACACTTCAAGTGTGTATTAGGAAGAATCTAGCTGTAGTGTATAGTTGGAATTTATACCCTTTGTTGTTAAGATTCTGCTCTGGTTTTGCATATTCTCGAGTATTTGAGTCTGTTTGTGTTCTCGTAGTTGGCTGTGTAAGGGCTTGTTGCTGCTTAGTGGCCTGTTTTTGTTGGTGTTCCAATTATTGGGACTTTGTTCCAGTTTTTTCTGGAGGGTTGTAATTGTGCGTTAGTTTTATAAAAGCTTTTACTCCAAACTTTTATTTTTTTAGCCCAAACTTTTATTTTTTTAAATTTTCTTCCCCGCCTTTAAATGTTTGGTTCCACCCTTAAATGTAAGGATAAAAATAAAACATCATTATAATTATATAACAGCCGTATATCAATCTACTAAATTATTTTTTAT